>NC_090023.1:157511662-158159162 GCF_037176765.1 Anolis sagrei
TAACAGAACAAAGCAAAACAAACAGACAAAATACAAAATTTGTGAGTTTGGTAATTGATTAAATGTCCTTTGACCAGTATCTGGCCACTTGGAGTGCTTCTGGTGTTGCTGCAAGAAGGTCCTCCATTGTGCACGTGGCAGGGCTTAGGTTGCATTGCAGCAGGTGGTCAGTGGTTTGCTCCTCTCCACACTCACATGTTGAGGATTCCACATTGTAGCCCCATTTCTGAAGGTTGGCTCTGCATCTCGTGGTACCAGAGCGCAGTCTGTTCAGCGCCTTCCAAGTCGCCCAGTCCTCTGTGTGCCCAGGGGGGAGTCTCTCATTTGGTATCAACCATTGGTTGAGGTTCTGGGTTTGAGCCTGCCACTTTTAGACTCTCGCTTGCTGAGGTGTTCCAGAAAAGTATAATTAAACTGTCATACTAAGACAAAGATTCAATTAAAAAACTGAAAATATATCCCGGAAGCAAAAACGCATCATACACACTACTACTATTTTTTTCCAGCAAGCATCTCTGTAGATCTTAGAAAACTATTTCTAGATTTAAGTCATTGACGTGCTGGCTTATACCCAAACAGGGGATGAGCTGGAGATGTCTCTGCCTTGGTCCTTTCACTATTGGCTGCTACTTCCCGGCAGATGTCAGGTGGTGCAATACCGGCTAAGCAGTGTAATTTCTCCAGTGGTGCAGGGTGCAGACACCCCGTGATAATGCGGCATGTCTCATTCAGAGCCACATCCACTGTTTTAGTATGGTGAGATGTGTTCCACACTGGGCATGCATACTCAGCAGCAGAGTAGCACAGCGCAAGGGCAGATGTCTTCACTGCATCTGGTTGTGATCCCCAGGTTGTGCCAGTCAGCTTTTGTATGATATTGTTTCTAGCACCCACTTTTTGCTTGATGTTCAGGCAGTAACTGTATTCACAGAGGTAATTGTGAATTTCACTTGATGAATCTATTGACCTTATCTCACTAGAGAATGAATCCACTTTAAATCTGGTTGCTGCCTCCGGCAGAATTCTGGGATTTGCAGTTTAGGGAGGATACTTTAACAGCCTCACTAAACTACAAACCCCAGAATTCTCCAGGTGACAGAAACCAGATTTAAAGTGGATTCATTCTCTAGTGTGATGAAGGCATATGAAGTGTAGTGATAGCAAAAAACATTATGGCCTTCATCCATCAGTCACAGACTGCTTGTTCAAGACTTTGTAGAATTGCACTAGCACTAGCAATTTAGGGCAATTAATTGATGTGTTTTGGGTGTGGGGTGGAAGGATATGCAAGCAGTCCACAAGTTATGAACAAGATAGTTCTGTAGGTTTGTTCTTAAGCTGAATTTGTTTGTAAGTCAGAAAAAGTACATTTTTAAAATGTACCTCCAGCCAAAAATATATATCTTTTAGTTTTGAATAGCAAAGGGAAGGATTAATACTCCTGTAGTATCTCTTTTGCTGTCTGCGCTCCTGTTCAGAAGATTTCACCTCAGTTTCTGTCCCTGTGATAATTGGATTTTGAAAAAAATTGGCTTGTTGTAGAAACAAGAATTGGTGATAAACACAAGCATGAGGACAATTTCAACAGAAAGGAGGAAACCATGAAAATGAACAAAATCTGGCTACCAGTATTAAAAAACTCTAAAATTGCAACAGCACAACAACAGAGAGGAAACAAACAAGGACATCTAATCACCTCTCAAGAAAAGTTTGCCCCAGGCACAGTCAGGCCATTGTATGCTAATCAAGGTGGTCAGTTGAAACATTCACACCTAGCTCCAGCAGACAAGAGTTCTTTCTCCCACCTTGGTCTTTCCACAGATATATAAACCCTTTTGCCTAGTTCCAACAGACCTCACTACCTCTGAGGATGCTTGCCATAGATGCAGGCGAAACCTCAGGAGAGAATGCCTCTAGACCATGGCCATATAGCCCAAAAAAAACCCCTACAACAACCCAGTGATTCCGGCCATGAAAGTATTCGACAATACATTGGTGATAAAGTTTCAGTGGAGACACCTTTTTCCCACGATAACTTCCAGGAGTGTATTTACCTTCCGGGGGCAGTAAATTTCCCTTGCTTCCTGTTGTCTCACTTCCTGCTTAACTATGAATTGTTGGTAAGTCAGATGTTTGTAAGTTGGGGGCTGCCTGTACAATATTAGGCATCTGCTATAAAGTGAAACTTATTTGTTCATTATGAAACACATTTACAGAAATTGAAATTACTGTGTGGTCTCATCTGTCTTGGAGTTGATGGCACAGTAAATGTTGTTGAATCCTGGGGAAGTTTGTAAAGTGCAGAATCATTTCTTAGCCCCTTGCTGTGGTCCTGTTAAATAGAGATTACAAGATTTGGGCTATTCAAAGATTCATTATTACAAGTAAGCTATATGTTCATTAATAGTAGATGCTATACTAGGGGAATTTATTCTTGAAAAAAGCAATGAATAAATTTAGGAAATTTCTTCCCACTATGAGAAAGTTCTCAATAACTGGTTTTAAAAGACAAATACACTTTGTTATCATTTTGCACGGTTGTATTGCATTTTTGTCTGTGAAGGAAACTGTGTTTTACATATTGTCGAAGGCTTTCATGGCCGGAATCCGACATGGTGGTTGTTGAAGTCTACCGTATGCCATGCAGCTGTGGACAAGTCTACATAGGGACCACCAAATGCAGCATTGCCCAAACACGAATCAAAGAACATGAAAGACACTGCAGACTACTTCAACCAGAGAAATCAGCCATAGCAGAGCACCTGATGAACCAACCTGGACACAACATTTTATTTGAGAACACAGAAATGCTGGACCACTCTCACAACCACCATGTCAGACTACACAGAGAAGCCATTGAAATACACAAGCATGTGGACAATTTCAACAGAAAGGAGGAAACCATGAAAATGAACAAAATCTGGCTACCAATATTAAAAAAAACTCTAAAATTAGAACAGCACAACAACAGAGAGGAAACAAACAAGGACATCTAATTACCTCTCAACAAAAGATTGCTCCAGGCACTGCCAGGCGATCAAATGCTAATCAAGGTGATAAGTTGAAACATTCACACCAAGTCTCAGAAGACAAGAGTCATTTGTCCCACCCTGGTCATTCCACAGATATATAAACCCTTTCCCCTAGTTCCAACAGACATCACTATCTCTGAGGATGCTTGGCATAGATGCAGGCAAAATGTCAGGAGAAAATGCCTTTAGAACATGGCCATATAGCCCGAAAAAACAACAACCCATTGTATTTTTCCTATTGAAATATGATGTACAGTTTTCTGTACAGAAAATGGTACAATTGGAAACATATTGGCAAAACTCACATGTTAATTTGTACAGAGAACAGCATTTTCTGCAGAAGAAACAGCTTTTTCTGCGCAGAAAATACTATCTCTGCAGAATTACTATTTTATACACGAAGTACTGCTTTCTGCACATAACATATTGGGGAGTGTGTGTGATGATTTATATCAATCTTTTCACTGTGGTTTCTTGATACTCAAATAAACATGTTTTGCCACTATTTTTTTAAAATATATATCTTGGATTTCCTTGTATTGCTTAGCTATTCTTTCCCTTGAAATATAAATAGCAAAACATCAATGACTTTTTTGACATTGTATGTCTTTATTTATACCATAATTCCTCACTAAGGATGTCCAAAGTATCAGCCTTGAGGTGGGTTGTAAGCTGACTGCTTTCCCCAGAGTTGTTCTTACTACATTGTCAGACATTCTAAAAACCTAGGGATAAATTCATTGGTTCACAAAACTCTTATAGGCCTCCTGATATGCTCCATTTATTTCAGGCTTCCAGCCAGCTAGCCTTCCACCAAACAGTGCATTAATAAAGTCCAAGCAATCAATCTTCTTCCAATGCTGGTGCAGTAAATCTCATCGCAAATTCAACAAACCATGTGCTGTTTTCTCAACAAGTAGATAATTGTTTAAAGGAACATACAGAATCAGTGGAAGAAATGTAGAAAAATATACAAATACATATAAGAGAATCCACATAACCTTTTGTATTAATTTATAGAAACGTTAGTCTTTCCTGGATGGGAAGATTATATATATCAAATCCGGGAAGAGGTGGATGAGCTCCCTCTATCAGCTCCAGCTCCTCGTGCGGAGACATGAGAGAAGCCTCCCACAAGGATGATAAAACATCAAATCATCCGGGCATCCCCTGGGCAACGTCCTTGCAGACGGCCAATTCTCTCACACCAGAAGCGACTTGCAGTTTCTCAGGTCACTCTTGACACTATAAAAATATATTGTTAAACTAGCCGTCCCCTGCCACGCGTTGCTGTGGCCCACATGGGGGTACTGTGTGGGAGGTTTGGCCCAATTGTTTCATTGGTGGAGTTTAGAATGCTCTGTGATTGTAGGTGAATTATAAATCCCAGCAACTACAACTCTCAAATGTCCAGATTCTATTTTCCCAAACTCCACTAGTGTTCACATTTGGGCATCTTGAGTATTTGTGCAGTTTGGTCCAGATCCATCATTGTTTGAGTCCACAGTGATCTTTGGATGTACGTGAACTACAACTCCAAAACCAAAGGACACTGCCCACCAAATCCTTCCAGTATTGTCTGTTGGTCATGGGAGAACTGTGTGCCAAGTTTGGTTCAATTCCATCGTTGGTGGGGTTCAGAATGCTCTTTGATTGTAGGTGAACTATAAATCTCAGTAACTACAAGTCCCAAATGACAAAATAAAAAAAATTGAGTGAAGGACATACATTGGGTTGTTAGGTGTATGCTGTCCAAATTTGGTGTCAGTTGGCCCACTGGTTTTTGAGTTCTGTTAATACCACAAACAAACATTACATTTTTATTTATATAGATTTTGCTGTGTGTTTTAAAAATGCTTCTTTTGAACATGCTAAGTTTCTTTTGAACAAACATTTAATGTTTATTTGTCAAAAGTGCTACGGAGATAAAGACAATTACTTAAGGACATAATGCTAAATGAGGTAAAGGAATATTCTGAGAGATAATTCTTATCTGATTTTACAGTGAAAGAGATAGGTAACTATTATTTCAGAATTTTTCAAAATATTTAGAAGGTAGGGTAACACAGAGAAAGAAACTATCTGAAAGTGAGATGGACATGTACAAATGAGAGAGGAAAGGAATGATAGAGGACAAGATAGAAAGGGAGAGAGAAAAGGGGAAGAATAAAAAGAGAGGAAAGAAAACTGCTGGGAAGAGAGTGAGGGGGTTACCAAAAAGAGAGGTGGCCTCATCCAGTTTGGGCTCCCATCCTCCCCACCCACAACATGCAGCAACCATTGACAAATTATCACCTAAATAAATATGACTTCCCACTTTAAAGATCATCATATTCTACTAATTCTATTGCTAAATCAGCAAGAATTGGCAGAGATTGTGATTACATTTATAAGAAATGTAATTAAAGAAATATAAGAGGACTTGCCATCTTTATGTATTATCATCAGAACATTATAGCTCTGGCGACTATAACTTAGAATGTAGAAAATAATACTATGCAAAAATAACACAATAAAATACAATTATCTTAAACATCTTCATTTTAGTTGAAAATACTTAAACTATAAAGGAAAATACTTAAACTATAAAGGAAAGTGAATCACTAATAACTAATATAAATAGAATACCATTTCTCCCAAGAGGAGAATAATCTGAAAAATGAATTCAAGTTCATAAACTTTAAGAAACACAGTTATTAACTGGGTCAAGATTCAGTTTTCAGAGATAGCTGATCAAAAATGAATGAATGTAAGTGAAAATCTGTAGATGATCTGAAATTAATGAAAGTAGCAGAGGATGAAGTAGAGAGAACAATTTTTAAAGAAATGGGTCATTGGGCGATTAAGATGAGTAACTAGCAAAGCTGCAACTCAGCATCTCCAAGGGGTAAAATTATCCCATAAAAGGTTGCCTTGTCTTGTATTTTTATGAGGGTTTGTTCACGTATATTTGATACAGGAAAGTCAAGGTAAATTCAACTGAACTGTAGTAAGGACTATTATCTGTTAGTATAATGTGTAGTGTCTTCATAGTCTATAGTCCTATTCATAGGTAAAGTCCAACTGAGCTCATTACAAGTTATAGATTACATGCTTATTACGTGAGATTTCTCACTCCGGTTTACTTCATATGCAAAGAGTTTTGAATACCATAGAAGTGCTCCGAATGACTTAATGATGCATGGGGTGCATCAACTCTATAATTAATACAGTTTGGCACCACTTTAATTGTCATGGCTCAATACTGTGGAATCCTGGGAGCTGTAGTTTGGTGAGGCATCCACAGTCTTTGGCAGAGAATGCTAAAAACCTTGCAAAATTAGAACTTGTGCCATCCCACACCATTGGGCCAAAGCAGTTAAAATGGTGTCAAACTGCATTCATTCTATAGTGTAGATGCACCCCTAGAGAAATGCTCGGGTTAGGCCTCAAATGTGATTCAATTGTCAACTTTCATTGGCACTTCCACCAAAAGTTCTGCCAGGGATAGACTATAGAAAAGTTCTGGAGGCTTGTGAAATCACCCTAGGTCCCCCAGAATGATTCTATGTTATTGTTGAGGTTCAGCCTGTGTGTGAACCTGAACCTGATTCTCTGATTGTATTTCCTGATGCCAGTGTAGATGTCAATGTGAATTCTGAGTCCAATTTAGATGATGATGGTTTGAGTAGTGAAAATCCTACAGCCTTGGAAAGTGAAAGTCAGAATTCCCATGAGAACATGCATTCCGAGCCGAGCGGAAACGTTTCACTCACTTTTCCTCCCAGTCTCAGTTCTCCAGATAACCTGACACCTGGGCTCCCTAATGAGGATAGGCGGGGGCAGATTTGGCAGAGCCGGGGTGAAGCACAAAGTTTATATAGGTCAGCCAGATTGAGAGAAATGCAAACAAAATCTTCAGGCGTGTCTCGCAATAGATTTCACGGCCTTAAGTATGACTGGTCTGAATGCAGCTTCAGACCAGGCAACATTCCAGATTCATGTGCAAGCTTTTCCATGTCTCCTGATTCAAGTGGCCTTCGGAGGTTTTCTAGTTGTTTCAAGTACGGTTAGTGGATTGCTAACAGGTTCCAGGATTCAGCAGTTTTGCTGTGGATTTCATGATCTTGTTTGTGGACATTTCTTGTTCCTGATTTTTACTGTGACTTTTTACCTTTGCATATTTCTTCTATTTTGTATTCATCTTTCATGAATAAAAAAGGATTGTTTTTCTGAAGTCAAGTCTGGTGGATTGTTGTCTGAGGGTCCAGTTTCCTGCTCTGGGTTGCAACAGTTATGCTTTGGATGGAAGCCCAAGACAACTTTAATTTCAGTTAAGAAAACAGATTTCCAGATAATGTGAAAATCATATTACATGAAGGGACTCCTGCATAATATGACTACGGTACTGCACAATCCCTCCACCCCTGAGACATATGGCTCCTGATGCCATCTACCCAATGCATACTTGCTTTCAAACATGACAAGGACTTCCGGGTACACATTGTGTTTGTAAGTCTCTTCATAAATAAGCTAGCTCGCTTCAGGAGGCCTTGAATTGGTTTTTAATTTTGTTAAACATCTACAACCATGCTACTGATTTGTTCCAGACATTCCTGTATGATCCGAAAAGCATTGTTATGACACATTCTGGGATCCATTAAACTCCCCCAAAAACATTTTACCCTGAATTTACCTCGAAGCAAGTGTTATTTGTGGTGCTATTTGAATGGAAAACCACAACAGCAACCACCACAACCACCAATTGGATGCACTGGAGTCTTTCACTAGCTATTGTAAACTCAAGACCTCTTCACACAGCTCAATTTTTGAACTTTGGAACAAGGAGCAATGTTTGGTAATTAAACTTATATTGGGTCCTTCTCTACTTCTAAAAAAAACTCAAGTCTAAAACCATAAATATTACTGGTTTGAGGAATATTCCAAATCTTTTCATCTTGAATATACATGCTCAAATATGTGGGTTAAGGTGACTATATCATCATCATCATCACCTCAGGGTCAAGCAACAACTTCAACAACAAAACTGAAGTATCATCAAGATTCCCAACTGAACACCAAATTCACTTTTCCTTATCCCCCCTTTTTTATATATAGTATAGCAGGTAGAAGGGTGTGAGGAACATTTTAGAGTGTATTTTCAAATGTCTCTCAATCCTTTCTTTGTAAATCCATTAAAATGGAAGTTAATAATGCAAAGCCTTTATAAATTTAATTTTAGACCCCTTGACACCTGCAATTAACTTCACATAATTTGAATTTGTGATAAATATTCTTTTGAGGATTACAGTGTTTAACTATAACAATACAGAAAATGGCTGATTAAATATACTGAATATTCACATATAGATTTGTTTAACGATAGATTAAATTGCTTAAATAATTCTTAATTGCAGTTTTATACTGCAAAGGGATTGATTTGATGAAGTTTAGAAAATAAAAAAAACTACATTAATTCCTGTAGTCACAGGCTGTCCTTCAGTTTTAGCAACACTGCTTATACTGTGGCACTATATTTAGGGAGTACATTTTCTAATAAAATACCATATTTATTCTATTATAAAGTGCCATATATTGTAAGATATGCACTAATTTCAATACCACCAACAGAAAAAAACTTTATTTAAATATGTATGAAAAATATGTGGCCCACCATTACTTCTGAGTGGCTGCAAGATGTAACAAAAGCATGAATATTCATTTCTTTCTGTACTAGCTATATCACTTCCTTTTTTAAATTTTACATGCAAGAAAAGTATATAATAACTACATAGCACAATTTCAGATGCAGAGGTATACTTTGTACTAAATCTGGAGATTCGTTGTTTTTTTGTTTACAGTCTCTGTTCCAAATTCAAAAAGAGTACAGAGTTGAGAACACAGAAATGCTGGACCACACCAACAACCACCATGTCAGACTACACCGAGAAGCCATTGAAATCCGCAAGCATGTGGACAATTTCAACAGAAAGGAGGAGACCATGAAAATGAACAAAATCTGGCTACCAGTATTAAAAAACTTTAAAATTACAACAGCAAAACAGCAGAGAGGAAACAACCAGGAACATCTTAACACCTCTCAACAAAAGATTTTCTCAGGCTCAGACAGGCCTTCAAATGCTAATGAAGGTGGTCAGTTGAAACATTCACACCTAGCTCCAGCAGAGAAGAGCTCTTTGCCCCACCCCAGCCATTCCACAGATATATAAACCCATTGTCCTAATTCCAACAGACCTCACTACCTCTGAGGATGCTTGCCATAGATACAGGCGAAACGTCAGGAAAAAATGCCTCTAGAACATGGTCCTATAACCCGAAAAAACCCACAAGAACCTAGTCAAAAAGAGTAGCTTGATGGAAAGCAAAAAAAAAAAAAAAGGCCTGCTCAAAATTCAAAATTCTCAAAATGATACTGACTGCTCAAAATGGAGAACCAATAGGGAGGGATAGAGTAAGGACAGCCAGATATTGCTTCTATTTGGGAAGTGGCTCAAATAGTAACACAATCTGGATGTGTAAACTCTAATTAAGGTATATTACCCTTCTGCTCACATTGATTCTTTTTGTACGTCCAGTCAATACTCAACATTCATTAGGGTTAGGGCAGAGGATTCTCATGAATGTGCAGGGAAAAATATGAATAAACCACTTTTTTAAAACCCGAGATAAAAGAAAATCCGCAAATGTGAAATCCGCAAATGTGAAGGCCCAACTGTATTACCTATACAATTTTAAAACCATTTAACCATTACAATTTTAAAATCCCCCCCAACCCACCCCCTCTACAATTTTTATTTCCATGTCGGAGCCACCAATGGCACAGTGGTTAAACCCCTGTGCCGGCAGGACTGAAGACCGACAGGTCGCAGGTTTGAATCTGGGGAGAGGCGGATGAGCTCCCTCTACCAGCTCCAGCTCCTCATGCGGGGACATGAGAGAAGCCTCCCATAAGGATGATCATCTGGGCATCCCCTGGGCAACGTCCTTGCAGACGGCCAATTCTCTCACACCAGAAGTGACTTGTAGTTTCTCAAGTCTCTCCTGACATGACAAAAAAAAATTCCATGTCCAATCTCTAATCCATCTTTTTATTATTTAAGCTGTTGGCTATTGACTTCTTGTTTCAGTATATTTGAAGACTGGGAGAAAAACAAGTTTGGTGAATTTGACTGGCATAGATTTCCTTTCTCACAGGCAGGACTTTTGATCTCGTTTATTCTTTCTCTCCTCCTCTCCCCCCTTTCTTTGTGTGAGTGTATAGTCTGTTGTGCTATCAATTGCAGAGTTATTAGGAAGACCTGCAATTAGAAAGTGAGATTATATCTCTATTATTTGTAATAGTATAATTACAAAATGTCATGCGGGAAAACAGCTTGGCATACCAGAAAAAAACCAAGTCAGCTTCTCTGGATGATTTAGATTTCACAGTCTCTCTGTTCTTTCTTAATCCATTTCCCTAATAACACTCTGTGTAAGTTCATATTTATTAGCATGCAACCCATTCACCACAAGAAGATATATCACTGTCCAGGGATGAAATGACATACCAAGCCAACTTTTGTAGAATCCAAGTAATTTTAGCATTTTTGCACTGTTTTTAAAGAGCAGGGTGTATGAAATCTGACTCATTCCCATAGAGATTTCTGATTTTACTGACTCTGCACTTATTGGAACTCATTATTACACCTTGAGGTTCTTTTGTTTCTCAGAGCAGCTACTGCTATGCCCACACATGTACCTATACCCATAGGCTTCCATATTCAAGTAGCATAAATTCCAGGGCAGAGATATGCATTAATCTTATATACTTTGGCTGATGTAAAGACCCATTGTGCTCCCACTTGGAAATACAACTTTGAAGAATATGAAACTGCTTTGATGGGAATTATGCATGTTATGAACTCCAGTTTAGCCCAGGGAGTACTTTAGAAGGGATCAATTCTTTACCATCTTTCATTGATATGCTGTTATACCCATCTAGACATTATTATCCACTGCCATCTGCTTATTTAGATGAATGTACAGACAATAGCCTAACCATCTTGAACTTGTAGCATATTGGAATCTCATTCTGGAAATGTGGATATGTAGATTTCAAACTAGAATTAGAAATATATATGATCTCGCTGTACTCCCATCCCCTTCTGTGACATCCCAAAGAGCCAAAGTAACAAAGTCTGCAAAGTATGTATATGTATGTCATTGTTACTCCACTGTATTGAAGACATCGAATTGAAATGCACAAGCATGTGGACAATTTCAACAGAAAGGAGGAAACCATGAAAATCAACAAAATCTGGCTACTAGTATTAAAAAACCTCCAAAATTAGAACAGCACAACAACAGAGAGGAAACAAACAAGGACATCTAATCACCTCTCAACAAAAGATTGCTCCAGGCACTGCCAGCCAATCAAATGCTAATCAAGGTGGTCAGTTGAAATATTCACACCTAGCTCCAGCAGACAAATGTCCTTTGTCCCACCCTGGTCATTTCACAGATATATAAACCCTTTTTCCTAGTTCCAACATCCCTCAATACATCTGAGGATGCTTGCCATAGATGCAGGTGAAACGTCAGGAGAGAATGCCTCTAGAACATGGCCATATAGCCCAAAAAAAACTACAACAACCCATCGAATGTTTGCCTATCTGTGTATGTTGTAATCCGCTCCGTGACCCCTCAGGGAGATAGATCAGAATATAAATAAAGTGTTGTTGTTGTTACTATTGTACTAACACAAAAACTCAGTATGTCACACCAAACAAGATCTATATGCTGGATTTCGCATCACAAAATCACAAGTCAAACTTTTCCCAAGCGTCTAGGACTGTGTGATGTATTTTCGAATAATGCCCGCAGATCCAAGTAAGGTGGCCTTTTGCAGCTGATTATTATTATTATTATTTGAAACACCACAAGATGAGTCCACAGCAGACACTCTGCTAGTTGTTGTATTGGATCACATATCGGACACTTCCCAAGTGTCTAGGACTGTATGATGTATCAGCTAATAATGTGTGCAGATCCCAGTAAGGTGGCCTTTTGCAGCTGGCAGATGGTAATTTTGTCAGCACCGATTGTATTCAAGTGCAGGCCAAGGTCTTTAGGTGCTACACCCAGTGTGCCGATCACCACTGGGATGACCTTTACTGGCTTGTGCCACAGTCTTTGCAGTTCAATCTTTAAATCCTCATATCGTATCATCTTTTCCAGTTGTTTCTCTTCAATCGTCCTGTCACCTGGGATTGCAACATCGACAATCCATACTTTGTTTTTTAGCACGATTGTGAGGTCAGGAGTATTGTGCTCCAAAACTCTGTCTCTCTGAATGCGAAAGTCCCAGAGTAGCTTGACATGTTCATTTTCTGTAACTTGTGAACCCGCCAGTTCTTTCTTGCAGGCAGATGGTATTTGAGGCACAAGTTCCAATGAATCACCTGAGCAACAATGTTATGCCTCTCCTTGTAGTCTATCTGCGCGATCTTCTTGCAGCAGCTGAGGATGTGATCTATCTTTTCATCTGCTTACTTGCAGAGTGTACATTTGGGATCTGTCGTTGACTTTTCAATTCTGGCTTTGATGGCATTGATTCTAATGGCTTGTTCTTGGGCTGCCAGAATCAGGCCCTCCGTCTCCTTTTTCAAAGTCCCATTTGTGAGCCATAGTCATGTTTTTTCTTTGTCAATTTGGCTCTCAATTTTTCCCAGGAACTGTCCATGGAAAGCCTTCTTTCGTCAGTTTTCCCTTCTGCTTTGGATTGTGTTTTTACGGTATTCCATCTTTGTCTTTTGCACTTGAAGAAGTTTACTACTATTGACTTCCATCATTATGATTTGGCAGTTACTTTTGCTTGGAGAGGCCACACTTTACCTCCATGCCAAGCCCCCTAACCTAACTCATGGGAGGGTCATGAGAATAAAAAAGGGGCAGTAGATGCCATGGATTAAAGATGCAAAAATCAAAGTTTGTCTTCTATGACCTATGATAAAATATGGAAAGAATATGCAAATGCCCATAGTATATTTAGAGAAGAAAACCAGAGTTGGGTTAAAATTTTGCTTCTTTGTCTGAAAGAGAGAGGGAGAGAGAAGAAAAAGCACTACAAAGAGGCTGAAATATGTTTGCTATTTCCTAGCAAATTGTCTCACTTCCTAAACAAAATACACTTTAGCTTCATTTACTGTTACCTTAGCTTTATGGTTATTCCTGTTACTCCAGTTCAGGGTATATGGCTCCCAGAATGCTTTGTTAATGTTTGAAAACATTAAGGTTTGTAATTCAGTCTTATTGCCTGCTTATGCTCCTGCCAGCAGAATGGACTCCATTGGGAAGTGAGCCATTTTAGAAAATTCTGAGGCTGTTCACACATTTTTAGTAAGATTCAGTTCAGCCTGAGTATTTTGCCTTTGGTGAGGATTGTCCAACATGGATTTTGTTCACAAATCTCATCAGCTACAGACAGCTGGGCCAATGTTCATGTATGACAGGAGCTGCATTCCAAAACTAAGGAGAGTGGCCAAATTGGTGAAGGATTCCAATTTCTGAAACTGCAAGTGTAATTTGTAGTATGATATGCATTAATGTGTTATAAAAAGTAAAAATACATGGATTTGGAAGTTGATCTGATATCTCTTATTTTGTTGTCTGAGCAAAATTGACAAACCCCTTAAACTGTATGACTTCAGCATATGAATAATTTCCCTACATTTTATTGTCTATGTAAACCAGTGGTTCCCAACCTTTTTTTTTTGAGCAGGGACCACTTGACCAGGGACCACTCTCCAACATTAGTACCAAAAGGGTTACGAATCAGTTATTGATCAACTTCAGATTTGGTTAGGTTATTTGGGGTGCTGATTCAGAAAATTGCATGGGATAGACCACACTGGCTCTAGTTTCTGATGCAGAACGTATATCATCCAGTAGTCATCATTTGCTTGACCACATAAAACAATATTTAATAAATCTTGGCACTATAAGAGGGTTTTGTGAGACTAGTCACTCTTGTTGCAATGGTGTAGTAACTGTGAGGCCCAGGGCCATATTTTAGTTCTTGCAGACCACACTGGTGATCCATGCACCACATGTGGGGAGTCACTGATACAAAATGACATTTTGGTGGGGTCAGATACCACACTGAAAGGAATTTCCAATTGCCACAAAAATGTTCACCCATGTAGGAGATAGAAAAGAGTATGTTTGTCTTTTTTATGCAAAATACTTTTATTGAAAGTATTTTGTGGAAATACCTTTTTCACGCACACATACACACAAATCTCCAAATGAAAAAAAAAGCTATTTAAAAATAAGTAAGAGACAGAGAACTTTTTCATCTTAATGAGAAGGAGAGAACCCTTTTTTTTTTTTTTGTTTTCATCTTTGATACTGAATTAAACGAAGAGTTTCTTGACTACCAAGGAGAAGGACAGGGAATGTTTGGGCTTTCAGAGGCTAACAGATGACACTTCACAAGATCCCTCTCCTGTGACTGTGCAAAACATATGAAGGACAAGACATTCTTCACTGTTACAGGCCAGATGTTGGTTAGGGCTTTTATGTATATGCAACCAGACAATTTTACATGTGGTTGTCCATTACTCCAGCTTGTTTAAGGAGGTCTCTCAAGGCTTCTTCATGGAGCATTTTTCAGAATGATGCAACAATCCATGGTACTCCCAAAATGAAGTGTGAGTACAGCTTTGCAGTACAGACTGGCTCAGAACTGATGTTGGCCAAGTATTGTCCTACTCTAATACTCTATGACAGTGGTTCTCAACCTGGGGTCCTCAGATGTTTTTGGCCTACAACTCCCAGAAATCCCAGCCAGTTTACCAGCTGTTAGGATTTCTGGGAGTTGTAGGCCAAAAACATCTGGGGACCCCAGGTTGAGAACCACTGCTCTGTGAGATCTTCGCTAGTGGATATATGGAAATCATTTAGATGACTTCACAGAGAAGTAGGCATCCATGTCAGTGCCTCCTCAACTTTGGTCTTCCAGATGTTTTAGGACTTCAACTCCCAAAAAACCAGCTTGACAACTGTTAAGAATTCTGGGAGATAAAGTGTAAAATATCCAGAGAACCATGATAGGAACCATTGCTCTATAATATTTCAATGTTTTCAACTAATGTGTAGATTTCTCAGGAGCAAGCTACAAAACTAGAAATGGTGACTATTGACTTGCTAAGATAGTGATTGTTTCTGAAAAAGTGAAAAGAAGAGAGGAGACAAAACATTTGTTCTATTTGGAAAAGGCTATTTTCAAAATGTTAATGTTTTTATAACTCCCATCATGTCCATGATTATATTATCATCACAGCATCACATTCATGCACATATATTTGATTCCATGCTTCCAAGTTAAAAAAATTAAAAACTTTTCATACAAAATTTGCATCATCCAGCAGAGAGGAAAGTATAATAACTAAACAAATCTTAATCTGTTTGATCCAGAAATGAATGTGTATCTCTGCTCTTATAAAAAATGGTGTTCATTTCTCTTTTGGCCAGAAGCAGAAGTGAGATACAAATGGTCCTAGCTGTTGCACATTTCCCAAATGCCTGGAAAGAATATTTAAGAAAAGAAAACATTATTTGTGTAAAGTATTTTTTTTCATGTTGCAATGAACATTGGCAGCAAATTGTGAAATGGATGCTTAATGCCAAGGCAATCTTTCCTTGGGCTGTTGGGAGAATAGAAATGTGCTCTGCCTGTTCTTTTCCCCATTTGTCTGGCCTTCACAGAACAGACTGAATGTAAATTGCAGGCAGCTTCATGGTTTTCAATCAGATTTCCTGCATCCCTAGGCCGGTCATTTCTCTGCCAAGCCTGTATTGGTTTGTGGCAAATGTGAGGCATGTCTGAGTGATTTTTCCCCCTCCTCCTTCTCCCTTTAACAGAACAAACCCAACTTTAGCAAGATGTATAGTGTGCATGCATTGGTTTAGAAATCTTGTAAAGATTATGAAAGGGTCTACGGCCACTCCCTGACTTCATTCATTTTTGAAGAGCAGGGCAAGGAACAGCACCATTGTCTGCCAACCTCCCAAATGAAGACTCCACACAAAGTCATGGGTTTAAAATTGGGCAACTTTATTAACTGTTACCTAATTAAATCTAGCACTCAAAACCATCATCAGACTAGCATGAACGTGCAGTGAATAAGGCCGAGGTGGTGTCCATTCCCGGCCTACCCCCCTCGGCTCAAAGGGCGAAGCACCCGATTCCCAGGTGACGTAAACCTGGGTAACCTTATTAGCAAAATGTGTTGGGGGAATCTTCCTCAAGGATATTGAGGTAAGACCCTCCCAATTTAAAGCCAATTATCTTGTTCACCTTGGATAGTGTAACAATCGGTGATGTTTTACATTGATGGCGTTTTATCCCCCCGCAGGGGGTGCTTTGGGTGCACACCAAAATGAATGTTTCCTTTCCTAGCTGTTTTTCCGCTTAACCTATTTAAAAACACCATCAAACCCAATCTGCCCCTCAGGTAACAGTATAGGGTAGGCGAAAAAACCCCCCTGGAACACAGGAGGGGAAAAAATTCCTACCCGGCTCTCTAAAGCAACCACAATTATACTGTTAATGGGCGGGATGAGGTGGGTAGACGTCAAGGAGAAGACTGGAGGAAGGCTAATCTTCTCCAGTCTCCTCCCCCCAAAGTAGTTCCGGCTGGAACTACTTTGGGTTGGACTATCTTCCCTGGTGGGAGGAGACAAAGCCTTTTTCCCCTCTCCATCTTTGTTTGGGTCAGGGAAAAAGTGTTATAGAATTATAGAGTTGGAAGAGATCTCATGGGCCATCCAATCCAACCCCCTGCCAAGAAGTAGCCCAGTATTATCCTCTTATTCTCACTATGTCTTTCCTTTTGTTACATTACAGCCAGAATATTTATAAGAAAGGATAAGTTATTGTACAGCTCACTGGAAAACACTGAGCAACCTGTTTCTCCCTCAGTCTCTGTTATCCAAGCTTCCTTATCCATAGAGATCAGATGAAGCAATGGACACACAGGTAATTAAATATTTATTTATTTATTATTTACTTTATTTATATACCGCTTTTTTCAGCCCTCAGGCGAATCAAAGCGGTAAACAACATCAATACAAAATATCACGAGACAAGTGTAGGTCAATTAAAAACAATTGTAACATAAATAATTAAACATCCGTATAACAATCATTAGGGCCTCAACAGTAAAATCAGAATCCAGTCTCATCATCCATTATTCCGTATTCCTATGTTCAATTACACTGTTTAATCAAATGCTTGTTTGAACAGCCAGGTCTTCACTTTCCTCCGGAACGCCAGCAGGGAGGGGGCCAATCTGATATCTGCAGGCAGGGTGTTCCACTGCCAAGGGGCCACCACTGAGAAGGCCCTGTGCACCTGTGATTCAGGTGGGACAGAGAGCAGGGCCTCCCCAGATGATCTTAGTGTCCTAGCCCAGATGATCTTAGTGTCCTAGCCGGTTCATAGGAGGAGATGCGTTCGGAGAGGTAAGTAGGCCCTAGAAGACAGTTCCTAAAAAACTCTTCAACCATTCCTTTGTTCTCATATTTTTGGAAGGAAACAGAGCTTGAAATACACAGTGGTCACCAGCATGGCAGGCAAGTGTCCCCAAAGGGAAATGGGGTTCAAGAGCACCAGAAGGGTGAAGAAAGGTGATGACAGGAAATCTGCTTATGTGCATCCTGTTATATCCACATCAGTGCATTAGTGCTCGTAAGCATTGGCAAGGTGTTTATGAGGTGCAGTGCATCTTGGAGTGATATTAGGGGGAAAAAATAAAACTTCTGGCAGATGTTCCATACCTTGTGTGGTCCCCTTAAATCCACATTAACCAGACTTTTTTCTAGGGCTAATAAATACTTCTTAAGATACTGAGATATTTAATCTCACTTTCTTACTTCACATTAAATTGCTGTCTGGAAGGGCCCTGAGTGGGACTGCATGGAAAAAGTCAGCTAGAGAAAGAATGTATAGCACAATACTGATATCAATAATGTCAATTACTGACATTCTGTTCTGTAAGACCAAGTTTTTAGTTTTCAGAAAGTTCTTAAGTAAGAGGAGCTCAGTGAGCCTTCCTGGTCCCATGCTATAGACAGGTAAAAACAAAACCAGTAATGCAGTCCTTAAGAAGTGTTCTTCTTTACATCAAAATGGAGGAAAATGCTCATATAATCTAGAATTGGGGAAGCATGTTAGGGGGCAATTATCCTCAAATCTATCTTTCAGACTCTTTTTATCTGTAACCCTAAATTTGGGATAGTCAATAAAGATCCTTCAGTCATTTTTGGATTGTAGCTCTTCAGATAATTGATGCTTGGCTATACTGTGTAGGGTTGGTGGGAGTTGTAGGTGGGAGGCAGTTTTCATCTCTTGCCTGAAGAAACAACCAATCTTGTGTCCATCTTAGGACTTCCATGACTATTGAGAAATGGAGAATTGCAATAAAACTTCTATGCTTTTTTGTATGCTTCTGACTTTAAAACCCGAAGCTTAACAAATCATATCCAAAAGAAATATAATAATCCTGAAACAAAATATTACATGAAAAAAATATTAAATTGAATTCCCTTTGACATGGTAATAGCATTTAATTGATTTTAAATAGCTCTTTAAGAATCTTTGTGAACATGCTGTTAATGCAGATGAATTGAAACACTTCCATTATGTTGGATCAACAGTTTCTAAAGACATTATGTCAAAAGTGGAATTAAGACTCTAACATCTGGAAGGAAGTGTGGTGTGGGTTGAAAGTCTGCAGGCTGAAAGCCTAGTTTGTCTCCTCAAAAGAAGGAGGTGTAGCTCAGTGGAAGAAATTATATTTTGCATTCAGAAATACTTGGCTTGATTTTTGTCTTTCCAGGTAGGGCTGACTAATATTCCTTTTTAAAATTCTGGACAGACCTTGTCAGTTGAGTATAGATAATGCCAGAGCAATGATCTATTAGAAATAATAATTACCTTTTACACACACACACATACACACATTTTAACTTGGGCTCAACATTTGTAATTTAATGTTTTAAACTGAAATGACATGTCAAAGGGGATCTAATTTAAGTATTTTTCTGTTATATTTTATTCAAGGTTTTTGTGGATTTTAATAAGATTTGTTAAACCTCGTGTTTCAAAGTTTTTAACAAGATTCTGAACAAGGTATAATCTCATAATTCATTTTCTGTGCCCTCTGGCTTGGAGGCCTCCTGCTTGGCAGTCCTCCCTTCATTGTTAATCCATTGTTAAAGGTTTATTTAACATACTAATTCCTCTGGTTACTAATTCAAGAGGATGGGGCCTTCAGACAAAGACTTTTATAGAAAATCATTCAAGATTCAAATTGAAAAAAATGTTATGATAGATTAAAGAGTTGGGTTTAAATTTCTGATGGTTTTACATTCAACAATATTTGAACCATACATCAGACTTGCATGCACTACTTCTGCTTTTGTCCTCCTCCACAAAAAAGTTCAATGTCATTGGGTTGTTGTAGGTTTTTCCGGGCTATATGGCCATGTTCTAGAGGCATTTTCTTCTGACGTTCCGCCTGCATCTATGGCAAGCATCCTCAGAGGTAGTGAGGATGCTTGCCATAGATGCAGGCGAAACTTCAGGAGAAAATGCCTCTAGAACATGGTCATACAGCCCGGAAAAACCTACAACAACCCAGTGATTCCGGCCATGAAAGCCTTCTACAATACATTCAATGTCAATTTTGGCAAAATTTTATTCATGTTTCTTGAGCACTCCCATATACTATACTTTTGTAATAGCATATGTTAAGGTATTAAAACTTTTATCCCTGATTATTACAAGATGGAATGGTTCAATTTAGTTAATTCTTTTAAATATAGTATCTGTGTGTGTGTGTGTGGGGGGGGGGGGGGAATGACATACACGTGGCAAAAAAAGTTTTGGAGGAAAATGCAATAATGTATGTCTTGCCTTGGTGCTCTTATTTCATTTTTTTGAAATCTCAGTGAAAGTTCAGCACATATATATGTTCATAGATAAGTTCTGTTGAGCGAATTGTGACCTGATCCTAGAGTATATACTTATAACCTTCATTTTCCCTTATGAACCCAGAATAGATATTCTTAGGTCTTCAATGCATCATTTTCTTTCCCAGCCATATAACTTTTAGAACTGGATGATGGCAGAGTTCAGAGTGAAAAAAGCAAGCAAACAAACAACCTGTTATCAAAGGTTAGGATAATAATGAAGACACAGTGGAGTTCTGGGATTGTTAACTGAGATAACTAATTCTTTATCCTGGAGATGGCAGGGATTGATCTTGGAACCCAGTGTTGTAGTTCAGCAGCCACAACAGCCAGGGTCTGATACGTTCACTGATGATTCAGATTCAGAATGGATTGTGGGATTTCCTGAGATTCACAGTAATACAGGCCAAGGGAATGAAATTGCTTCAGATAGTGATGCAGACCAAGAGAATGCAATTGCCTAAGACAGTGCTGGGCTCCAAAGTCAGTAACAGGAATTAGAAACAAGATTGTTAGATAACGGATTGAGTGAAGACAAATTAACAGAAAACCCTCAAAGGAGGCAAAGATGGCGTCGGCAGGATAGGACGTGATTTAATGGGCTCCAGTATTTTTGTTTTTCTTACTCCCTCTCCTTGAAATGGGAAACAGAAAATGCAATAGGACTAGCCCCGAGTCAACAACACACCATAAGGCTTCTAAACAACTGAAAATTGATGAACTCTTTGGAGAGGGAACTGTGAGTATACCTGACTTAAACGCCCTGTTTGAAATTACTACTGACAACAACGCTACTCCTTTAACTCTCCATGATAAAGTAAAAGAACCTCTATCTGTAGCCTTTGACAATAACTTGGCTTTATATCATGAAGGAGTGTCCTTGGAGTCTAATGATAAAGACGTGTCAGAAGATAATCCCCTTAAAGGAAAACACCTGACACTACAAAGCTAAGCAAGGTTCTCTGTTTGCAGATCAGGGCTGAGAGTCAGCTCCAAAAATCAACAGGGTTAGTGGGAAACAGAGAAAGTTCATAGGAGATGCCACGATTTTATGTCTGCTTATTAACAGATAGTTGTTTATCCAAAAATCAGTTCAGACAACAATGGTGTTTGAGGAAGAACCTAGGTCTGAGTCCTTGTAACAAGTTAAGCCCTGTTTTTGGATTTAAGTATCTTGGAAGGTTTTTATATTTTTGTTTTATGATTCTTGCTCACGTTTTCTAAGTAGATCTATTGCTTGTGGAATTAGTGACTTTTGACTATTTTTGGACTGTGTCACATTTGGATGTTCATAAGACATGGAATCTTGTGTGCTTATCACCTACTACTAGACCTGTTTTGAATTATTCGGTCTTTTTAGTTATTCCTGCTTTCCCCCCACATATTTGATGTGTTTTTACAATAAACTCTTTGCTTATACTCTGGACTCTTGTATAAAATATGGGTCCTATCCTAATCAAGCTCTGTTTAATATTAAAGTTTCAGAGCATTCTAATTCCTCTCCATTTGTGTTTCCTTCAAACCAGCTGTGTTTCTGTTTCACAACATATTAAGCTGATCAGCTGTTTGGGGCTTTTAAAAAGTGGGCATGTGCTGGAGTAGTCTCCACAGCGGGGAGGGAAAGAAATCACATGTTTTTCTTGAGTGCAGGGATATACAGTGATGCAAATATGCACATTTTCTGGCCAGAATAGGGATAAAAGGGGACCTTTTTAATTCGTGTTTTTCATCTGTTTCAGTGAATCAGCTTGGAATTACCACTGTCATGCAGACACCCTCCCCCCTTTTTAACCTGGTTACTTCCACATTTTAGATGCTGTGTAGAAGGGCCCATAGATTGCTTTCCTGGGTTCACTGAATAGTAGCAGGTGAGGTCAAGGACAGGAGTCGGAGATGTAGTGACCTCAGTGTATAGATTTGTTGGAGTAACCCTGAGCTGGCTGAGCTGGCCATATATTTGGTGTTAGAATGGCCCCAGATATTCATATCTGTCAGGAGAGATTGAGGACATAATGATCCTTGTGACAATAATGATATCTGGTGCCACCCATGTCAAAGGGCATGCCCCAAACCCAGTTTTCTGTGCTGGGCAGGATGACAGTGGTCTGGATTTGGAGGAACTTCCTGTTTATTATGGGCTGATTACTGCATAGTCCAAGTTCGGATCATTCACTTCAAGCCTTTGCAAGGATAGGGACTGCTCAATATGATCCAAATCAGAAGGCTTTTTTGATCTACATGGATTCCTGATGGCTCTTGAGGAGTTTCATGTTGCCTTGTCAAGCAATTCTATCACAACTCTGTCCGAAGAGTGAAACGACCAAGGTGGCACACACAAATGTTCCTAAGTAGGGCTGGGCGGTTTCGTTTCGTTAATTTGTAATTCGTTAATAATTCGTTATTTTTTTTAATTACAAAACGATAACGAACCATTCTGGAGCAATTTTTTTAAAAAACAAATTTTTAAACACGTTTTGTAAATGCTTCGTATTTCGTTATTGTATTCGTTTCGTTATTGTTCTGAGGTCGTTTCGTTATTATTTCCGCATGTCTGGGGCAAGTTTTTTGTTTATTTAGTGAAAAAAAAATATAATATCACACCAACAGTCAACAACAGAGGGAGAGGGAAGCTTCAGAAGTTTTTGGAGGTTTTTTAGAGTATTTCGT
This sequence comes from Anolis sagrei, assembly GCF_037176765.1. Classification (NCBI taxonomy): domain Eukaryota; kingdom Metazoa; phylum Chordata; class Lepidosauria; order Squamata; family Anolidae; genus Anolis; species Anolis sagrei. The sequence continues at coordinate 157,534,378 of NC_090023.1, forward strand.
GGTCGCGTCCGCCATTAACGAATTGATTCGTTATTGTTTCGGAAATCAATTCGTTAATGTTTTGTAATTTTTTTCACATTTACGAAATTTTGTAAATATCGAACTTTTTAAAAGGAAAATTTTGTAATTATTTTAAATAACGAAACGCAAAACCCCCCAAAAAACAAATTGATTTTAGAAACAAATTTTTCTGTTGTTACCCAGGCCTATTCCTAAGTGTCTCCTTCCATGGAGTGGAGCCAAGCAAGCCATCAGGTTTACTGAGAGGCTGCTGCTGCTAAAATTAAATGGATGCACACTAGTCAGGCCCGTAGCCAGGATTTCATTTCGGGGGGGGGGGGGGGCTGAATTTTTTTAAGGGGGGGGCTGAGTTTTGGGGGGGGGGGGCTGAGTCTGAGTGAAAGAGGGTTTAGCCTAGCAAACCTTTTGTATCATTACCCCAATACCCCCATGCATATGGGATATATTGAGTATGGCGATCAGATCATGATATGAATAAACATAACAGTTTAAATAATGCACCAGTAAGGCCTTTTCGCGAACCACCATGAGAATTTCGAGGGGGGGGGCTGAAGCCCCTCAAGCCCCCCCCCCCCCCCCCGGCTACATGCCTGACACTAGTGCATCAATAGTTTAAATCCCAGAATGAATCAGATTAAGCCCATTGGAAAGCATACTCCATGACAATGGTGGCCATGAAGAAATCATTCTTTTTGCCTTGCTTATTGTGGGTAGACATACATGGCTCCCTCTCTCTTTCAGTTCAAGCTTTGTTTGTTACATTGTTTTCTGCAAGCATGGAAGTCTCCATGGATTGTTGAAGGCTTTCATGGCCGGAATCACTGGGTTGTTATAGGTTTTTTCAGGATATATGGCCATGTTCTAGAGGCATTCTCTCCTGACATTTCGCCTGCATCTATGGTAAGCATCCTCAGAGGTAGTGAGGTCTGTTGGAACTAGGAAAATGGGTTTATATATCTGTGGAAGTCTCTGTTTCTTCATTCCTTCACCATCATCTTAGTTTCAACACTGCGGGAAAAAATCTTCCACCTAGGCAAAAGATGAGGAAGAAAAGTTTTGAGAAGATTGGGTGTGTGTAAGAAAAATGTAATGCATATTTCCACACAACTACCTTATGTTCTATTGGTTTAACACATCTGATTTCTTTTGTTTTCAGTACAATTTTCACTGCATGGGGCAATTATATGTTATCAGTTGTAATAGATGCAAACTGCAAACTACAAATAAGAGTTCCAAGAAAAAGCTGAGATCAATTTTCAAATAATTCAAATGATTCTTTTTACAAGAAAATTATGTCATAAAAATTCTGGCACAGGTGATTATAGAAGGAAGTTTACTTTGTCTGTTAATCCAGGAAATGTGCACAAGATATGGTTGTGTTAAAATATGAGTAGAACAAATATGTTTCCCATGGTAGATTTGAAAGATTTGGAAGAAGAAAGTACCTACCATGGACTTTGCATTGTAATACTTCAGTGTATACTTCAGCTTTAGGAACTAAAGTATTATAAGTTTACTCTCTAGGGACACCAGCTGCTACACTAAGGAGAGGAGTAAGAAGAAAAAAGATACTGAGATACAAAGAAACAGCCTTGAGAGAAATAAAATTAAAATTAAAATTTCCAATAAAAAGCCAAGCATCTGGTGTGAACTAATGAAGAAACGAAATCCAGAAAACGAATGGGGATGATCAGGGAAGTGCACACTGGAATGAAATCAAAGAGATCCCCTTTTCCAGGATAAAAAAGCAATAGAAAGTAGCTAAGATTATTTCACCAAAGCAAGAGACTTTCATAGTGTCTTCCCACCAATGTTTCTGATTTGATATTGCCAAGTAGTAGTACCATTCCTAGGGGAAAAGGTTTTTTGACAGAGTCCCTGCATGCATCACAGTCTTGCTTAATGTACGGACCAGCAGGGAATCCTGTGATCTATATCTCTCCTCTGGCTAAAAATAGTAAACAGCTTTGCATCGCAAATATACGAGGGGCCACTGGATAGTACTAAAAATCATTTTTGCTGGATTTCTGTGTAGTTTTAATTAATTCAATTATCAAAGTCAAATTGATTCAGGCAGTACTAGCCATTGTATAAAATTCAGCGAAAGGCAAGCCCCTAACATTTTCATGAAGGAACATAGTTATTATGTATTGCCGAAGGTTTCATGGTGGGAATCACTGGGTTGTTGTAGGTTTTTTCGAGCTGTATGGCCATGGTCTAGAGGCATTCTCCCCTGATGTTTCACCTGCACTTTGGCAAGCATCCTCAGAGGTAGTGAGGTCTGTTGGAACTAGGCAAAAGGGTTTATATATCTGTGGCATGACCAGGGTGAGACAAAGGGCTCTTCTCTGCTGGAGCTAGGTGTGAATGTTTCAACTGACCACCTTGATTAGCATACAATGGCCTGACTGCGCCTGGGGCAAACTTTTGTTGAGAGGTAATTAGATGTCTCTGTTGTTGTGCTGTTGCAATTTTAGAGTTTTTTAATACTGGTAGCCAGATTTTGTTCATTTTCATGGTTTCCTCCTTTCTGTTGAAATTGTCCACATGCTTGTGTATTTCAATGGCTTCTCTGTGTAGTGTGACATGGTGGTTGTGAGAGTGGGCCAGCATTTCTGTGTTCTCAAATAAAATGTTGTGTCCAGGTTGGTTCATCAGGTGCTCTGCTATGGCTGATTTCTCTGGTTGAAGTAGTCTGCAGTGTCTTTCATGTTCCTTGATTTGTGTTTGGGCAATGCTGCGTTTGGTGGTCCCTATGTAGACTTGTCCACAGCTGCATGGTACACGGTAGACACGGTACAACAACCCATAGTCATTATACTAGGGACCAGTCTTAACAAAGACCATATCTCAGAAAACCTTACAGTGAATGTGTCATTTAACAGGAAGGCCAAATAAAATATATTAGTTAGTAGTATACTTCACAGTGAAATGTTCCATTACTTTTTGTCCGATGCAGATTACCCTCTGCTATTCATTCTAATACATCTATATAAATAAAAAGTAATGTTCATTTGTGGGATTAACAGAACTCAAAAACCAGTGGGCCAATTGATACCAAATTTGGACACAAGACACCTAATAACACAATGTATGTCCTTCACTAAAAAAAATGATTTTGTCATTTGGAAGTTGTAGTTGCTGGGATTTATAGTTCACCTACAATCAAAGAGCATTCTGAACACCACCAATGATGGAATTGAACCAAACTTCTCACACAGAACTCCCGTGACCAATAGAAAATACTGGAAGGGTTTGGTGGGCAGTGTCGTTTGGATTTGGCGTTGTAGTTCACCTACATCCAGAGATCACTGTGGACTCAAACAATGATGGTTCTGGACCAAACTCTACATGAATACTCAATATGCCCAAATGTGAACACTGGTGGAGTTTGGGGAAAATAGAATCTTGACATTTGGGAGTTGTAGCTGCTGGGGTTTATAGTTCACCTGCAATCACAGAGCATTTTAAACCCCACCAATGATAGAATTAGACCAAACCTCCCACACAGAACCCCCATGAAGGCCACAGCAATGTGTGGCAGGGGAAGGCTAGTAGAATATAAATATGAATGTTCATAGAATACATAACAGTTGTGTTTACTGCCTAGTTTTCTCATACATGTAATGCAGTTGGATAGTATGGATGGAGAGATCTGTCTGTTTCTAGCCCGTGGTAATATCTCATATTTTTAAGATCTAAGATTTCTATTGCATTTCCTTAAGAATGTGATTTTTAGGTAAAATGCATATCACTGTGCAATATTTTTTACATGTTTTATTCAAAAATAGACACTTCTGATTTTTTTTTGTAGTTTTGTGATTTATTTCTTATTTTTTCCACTAATAAGTTAGTTTGCATTTTACTATGTTAACAGGTGTCTCAAGTCTCTTTGCCAAGAAATTGCATTATAAGATATCTAAAATTAACATAATGTATTAATGAGTTTGTTGTGTGTGCAGATTATTAATTTTGGTTTTAACATATAACATGAACTTTGAAGAAGAGAGATCCTTATCAATTCAATTTGCAAGGGGATGAGAGTGAAAATTGTCCACATCTGTCTTAAGCATATAACAGTTGCTCTATTAAATTCAGAGGCAAAATTGGGGTTTTTTTTTTCTCATTCCTGAGTTTGTCCATATCTGTACTTAGCTGGAATGGACAATATATTGAAAGAACCAGAGGTGGGCCTAGGTAATTTTCAATGGTAAGCAAACCGTATTTTGGCGCATGCCCCCCCCCCCCCAACCAATGACTGATATATATTTTCTGTTCATTGTGGGAGTTCTGTGTGCCATATTTGGTTCAATTCCATCATTGGTGGAGTTCAGAAAGCTCTTTGATTGTAGGTGAGCTATACATTCCAGTAACTACAACTCGCATATGTCAAGGTCTATTTTCCCCCAAGACCGCTTCAAGAGCACCCCTGGGCAAAATCAACTATACTGTAAATGCTTACTTTGCGAAATGGGTTGAGCCGCTCCTGGAAAGAACACTTTTTTACAAAAGAAAATCAGATTTGCATTTGGAAAAATGTGGACATGAAGAAAAAGAGGAAGAGGAAAAGGAAGAGGAGGAGGAGGAAGAAGACTTTATTTATAACCCACCCTCTCTCCAAAGGGACTTAGGGCGGTTTCCAAAAGATAACAAAAATGGCAAACATTCAATGCCCAAAAACAGACAAGCAGCAATCAAGACAACCCACGAAAGAAATTAAACTCAATATAATTTATAAAACAACCAAAATCAAGGGGTAAATAAACATAATAAACACAAGGAGTAAAACCAATTAAAACACCATACATTAAAAGAGTAATACAATATATGACATGACCTCGTTTTTGGTATGATTTAACATGTAGCATTTGTAAGACTTGGGCCCCTTCTACACTGCCATATAAAATCTGGATTATCTGCTTTGAACTGGATTGTATTAGTCTGCACTGCCATATAACCCAGTTCAAAGCAGATAATCTGAATTTTATATGACACTGTGGAAGAGGCCTCAAACAAGGTTGAGCTTTCCAAACTTCTTTCACACTACTTAGAGCATGATAAGTGCCATGGCTATAGTGTATCCTATGGAATTTGCAGTTTGTAGTTAATCCAGATGCCTTAGAGGAGGTTTCTGGTAAGTATTCTAAATACCTGGCCTTGAACTGCAAATACCAGAATTCAATGGAAGGGAACCCTGGCAGGTGAAATGGAGCCATAGTACTAAAACTTTGTATTGTGAAAGAGCCTCCAGATTTGGTCTGTGCAGTTATAACCAAACATGGAAGAGTGATAGAACAATGGTGAGTGTTAGTCCCTTGAAAACTGGACATTTGTTTTCCATTTTTTTGTATGCTTTCAGATTCCTTCCCTGTAAATTTCTACCTTGCCATTACTTTAAGCAGGCACTTGCATAACAGCAACATAGATAAATTTGCATATGAGCTGGTGGGTAGGAGTGAAGATTAAGGTAGGTTTGCCCATTTTATGTTGAACTAGCCATCCCCCACCACGCGTTGCTGTGGCCCACATGGTGGTTCTGTGTGGGAGATTTGGCCCAATTCTATCGTTGGTGGAGTTCAGAATGCTCTGTGATTGTAGGTGAACTATAAATCCCAGCAACTAAAACTCCCAAATGTCAAGATTCTATTTCCCCCAAACTCCACCAGTGTTCACATTTGGGCATATTGAATATCCATGTAGAGTTTGGTCCAGATCCATCATTGTTTGAGTCCACAGTGATCTCTGGATGTAGGTGAACTACAACTCCAAAACTAAAGGACACTGCCCACCAAACCCTTCCAGTATTTTCTGTTGCTCATGGGAGAACTGTGTGCCAATTTTAGTCCAATTCTATTGTCGGCGGGGTTCAGAATGCTCTTTGATTGTAGGGAACTATAAATCCCAGCAACTACAACTCCCAAATGACAAAATCAATTTATTTGAGTGAAGGACATACAGTGTGTTATTAGGTGTCTTGTGTCCAAATTTGGTGTCAATTTGTCCAGTGGTTTTTGAGTTCTGTAAATCTCACAAACGAACATTTACATTTTAATTTATATAGATTACAATCTATTTATTTTATTTTTACAGTTTTCATAATCCACTTTCACTCTCTCTCAAAAGAAACTCAAAGTGGCAAAGACTAAACATCACACAATGTATAAATTAAAACTGAAAGCATATAAAATTAAGATTAACATTAAAATAAAAATGGGAGTTATTTGAAATACATAGTTCAATAAATGAAATTATTTAAACCATTGAAAAGCCTGTTAAACTACATAACATACACCACCTGGTATGGTCTTAAAAGCTTTCTTCTTTGAAATTCTGCCTAAAAGCAAAGTTTTATCCTTCTGCCAGAATGATAGCAAGGAGGGGGGCATTCTGGCATCTCAAAGGCATGGAGTTCGAGAATTGAGGGGCAGCCACCAAAAAGGCCCCTGTTCTTGTGATGGTGATATGATCGAAAGAAGGGACTCTCTTGAGGATTTCAGGGCCTGGTCAAATTTGTACCTGGACCTAAGTTGTATTGGGCTTTGTAGTCAAAATGAATTAAATGAATTGTTACCAGTGGAGCTGTTGCAACAGGGAGGTTGTGCTCTTCCTTTATCCAGCCCCAGTTAGCAATGTGGCTACAGCTCTTTAGACCAGCCAGTTTCCAAGCACTCTTCAAAAGTAACCCACGTAGAATGCGTTATGTCAATCTAAATGGGATTTAACTAAAGTGTGTCCTTCTATGGCCAGATCCAGCATCTCAAGGAATGGGCTCAATGTAAGGGAAAGAAAATATTTAGTGCTCCCATCTATTTTGAAATAAACTGGTTTGAGCTGTATGGCTACAAATTGGGAGGGATAGCCAATACTCCAGAGAACAGGAGCAGCATTCAAAATGATCTTGACAAATTAGAGAGAGGGGCCAAAACTAACAAAATGAAGTTAAACAGTGACAAATGCAAGATACTCCACTTTGGCAGGAAAAACGAAATGCAAAGATCCAAAATGGGGGATGCCTTGCTCGAGAGCAGTACGTGTGAAAAAGATCTTGGAGTCCTCATGGACAACAAGTTAAACATGAGCCAACAATGTGATGTGGCGGCAAAAAAAGCCAATAGGATTTTGGCCTGCATCAATAGGAGCATAGTGTCTAGATCTAGGGAAGTAATGCTACCTCTCTATTCTGCTTTGGTTAGACCACACCTGGAATATTGTGTCCAATTCTGGACACAACAATTCAAGAGAGATATTGTCAAGCTGGAATGTGTCCAGAGGAGGGCGACTAAAATGATCAAGGGTCTGGAGAACAAGCCCTATGAGGAGCGGCTTAAGGAGCTGGACATGTTTAGCCTGAAGAAAAGAAGGCTGAGAGGACATATGAGAGCCATGTATAAATATGTGAGAGGAAGCCACAGGGAGGATGGAGCAAGCTTGTTTTCTGCTTCCCTGGAGACTAGGACGCGAAACAATGGCTTCAAACTACAAGAAAGGAGATTCCATCTGAACATGAGGAAGAACTTCCTGACTGTGAGAGCCATTCAGCAGTGGAACTCTCTGCCCCGGAGTGTTGTGGAGGCTCCTTTTTTGGAAGCTTTTAAACAGAGGCTGGATGGCCATCTGTCAGGGGTGATTCGAATGCAATATTCCTGCTTCTTGGCAGGTGTTTGAACTGGATGGCCCATGAGGTGTCTTCCAACTCTTTGATTCTATGATTCTATGTATCAATTTCTATTTTGAAACTAGAATTTACAAACTTAAATAGCATACCCAGTGTGAGCAGAATAGTCAATTTTCTCCATCAAGAAAGAATTAAGAAATAGTTACAAAGGTGCTTCTGCAATGCATGAAGGATTGAGAGAACCAGAATCTTCATCCCATAGCAACAAAATTAGAATCTAGCAACAAAACATCACCACCAACAGAATGATATGAACTCAGACCCATTTCTCCGCATTACTCCAGTTTATTACAAGTTTGGTGGAAAGTGTGTTATTTTCCCATGTTATAGGTTCTTTGTCTGAGTTCATGCAGTAACCTTCAAGGTAAATATGATGTTTCCTTTTTATGATAAAGTATTTCTGTCAACTCTGCCCATTTTAAGTGGATAATTCTTTGGGGAGAAAAATGTTTGTGGTGAGGCAAATAGGAAGTCTTCCATCTTACAAAGCAACAATGTATACATCTTTAAACGTGCACTGGATGAGCTGTATGCCTTCCAGTAACAGGTAAACGATAGTTCATAATATTTTTATCTGTTGAGATGTTGTACCCAACCATCTGATTGCAGTAGTAGAAAAGAACCCCTTGTTGGTCTCTGAAGGGACTAATTTAGTTATTTGCTTTGTCTCGCCAACTGTTACAGTGGCATGATTTTTATACCAAAGGGCTGTTTGGACACGGGACGCTGAGAACTAATCATAAATTACAGAGCAGCCTTAACCACTTGAAAATGTCATTCCATGCTACACTATAGAAGCAGTCACTATAGTAACCAGTGTATGGAACAAAGGATGAATGCATTTCTGAATGAGAATGTTTAGCTTTTGGCCTTAAGCACCAACAGCTCAAAACGATTGAGCTTTGTGGCATATGCTGGCTTGATCTTTATAAAATTGGAGGATACATAAAACTTCAAATCAACACAGCCATTTTTCTGAATACATGGACAAGTTGTCAGTATCCTTTAGAATAGGAACTTGACCTCTTAGTTACTTGTAAAACAGATGTTTGGGCATTTCATATGTGGCAGAGCAGCCAGGTTAGATAAGATTTTTTTTTTTTTAATGAAGGGAGGAGTCGTCGAAGTCTTTCATGGCAGGAATCACTGGGTTGCTGTGAGTTTTTTGGGCTATATGATGATGTTTCAGCAGCATTATCTCGTAATGTTTTGCCTGCATCTGTGGCTGGAATCTTCAGAAGAGAGAGAATGCTGCTGGAACATGGCTATACGGCCCGAAAAACTCAAAACAATCAAGAGAGGAGTCCTATGGCACTTCTATTCCTATTAGAACAAATACCTTGATTAACAGAAAATGAACCAGACTGCAGAGATCACTCTTTTCCAAATGCCAGATTGTGCTCCTCCTTAGCATTTGGATCAAAGAGTACTGCATACTTAAACCATCTTGAGCTTAGAAGAAAGATAGTGATGATAAATCACCATGACATAAATTTGTACATAAGTATCAGTTCAGTTTTTTTTCATACACTTTAGAACCACATTCCTTTTTCTTGTGTATTGTGTCCTGTATATTAACACAGGTAATGGGGTCAACATCATCATCATCATATTTAATTACTTATTAATCGCCCTCCATCCGAGAATGCTCTAGGCGATTTACAGCTAAATTGTAAAAGATAAAATACATACATACAGAATTTAAAAATTAAAAGAGATCCGATGCTCTAGTAAAAAGCCAGGACTTAAGTGCTAGAGTAAAAGGCCCTAAGTCACGCATGGCTCTCATACAGGGCGGCAAGGAATTCCATAAGGCAGGGGCAGAAATAGAAAAAGCCCTGCGTCTGGTACTTTTCAAGTGCACTTCTCTAGGACCCGGTATATAGAGTAAGTTGCATTGGGCTGGTCGTTGCGACCTCCAATGAATCTGATGGAACAAGTAGTTTAAGGGGTAGAGAGCAGACCACCTGCCATACAGATCTTTTGTTTAGACATTTGCTGATTTTCCCACCACTTCTTGCCCCACTTTGCCCAATGCTAAGGTTGATCTTGCATTTTTCTGTGAATCTTCATTCATATTTCCCTTAATCCTGATGTCTTCCTAGACTCTCAGCTTCACTCTTCTTCAGTACTATACCAAAGATGCTGAAGTTTTTATATAAAGCAAAATGGGATTGTCTTGTTTCCCTTCAACTTTCCTTCCCAGTTTACATTGCATTCTAGTGCAATGTTTCTCTGTGTTTCTCTCCCAGATATTTTAAGCTTGTAACAACTCCCCAAAACACTACAAAGCATGGCCAGCGGTAAGGGCTTCTGGGAACTCAAGTCTAAACACCAGGAGGACCAAAGTTTGAGAATCACTGTTTTATTATGTTCTTTTAAGCAATTGAATATACATTCCATCATAGCTATAGTGTTGGTTTGATGGCTGATATGCCTTTAGGGTTTCAATTGGATGGCCCGTGTGGGGTCGCTTTCAACTCTATGATTCTATGATTATATTTTTCTATTCTGATTTATTTCTGTAAACAAAAATAATTTTCTGCTTAAAAACAACATTGCTGGTTTTTAGAAAAATTCCTTCTTGGCTGCTTTCAGATACTACAAATCTTGCTGGGCAAAATAGGGAGGTAATTATTTGTTAATTTTGTTCTTGTAGACAAGAATTGATAATTTTACCATTTTTCTCCCTGCTGTAAGGCACTCCTCAAAATACAGTATGTTCAGTCTGTAAGACCATTACAGATCAGGATCTAATCTATGAACCAAACACAAATGGGCATTTTTTTTCCAGAAAATGGCATTTTTCTGCTCAAAAAAATATCCTTTCTCTCTAGAAATGTGATTTTCTACACAAAAATCTTTTCTGACTAGAAAATGTCATTTTGTAAGAAGAAAAGTACCCTCACAAACATTTCTTACAGACCAGTGATGGTTCTCAACTGTGAAGATTCTCAACTGGCAGTAATCTCTTCATCAAGCTTTCACAAGATCCAAGAAGTCATTTTTTCCATCTATTATTCAAATATCTTTCCTCTCACCTTAAGGCAGGGCCATTATTGGTTGTCTTGACTCATTGTTCAATGTATCTTCAAATGGCTTTCATTTGAAGGAGAGTAGATAATATCATTTTATTGGCTGTTTAATATTGGAAAGCCTATAAAAGATTCCTGAAATCTTTGTTTATAGAAGTACTTGTGGAGTGCAGAAACAACGTTAGTAGTAACATTGTTATCTCACTTCATAACCTTGTCCTTTCACATGTGGTTTGGAGAGGCATCAGGTTAATCATATTATGGAATACACTGTATACTAACTAGGTGCGACCAGATTAGATTATGAATTTGTAAAGAAATGACAGCTCAACTGATACAGATTTGTGTGGCGGGTGGAGCACAGGAGACTCCTAAACTGCATCTCTTTCAAATAGACCAAGAAACTCAGAAGTATGCAAATGAATTTATGTGTATGTGTATATTGTTGGCAAGGATGCTAAAAACTAATGAGTTTAAAGTTTGACTTTCAACAGTTGTGAGCAACATAGTCTGATTTTATATATCACAATGGGAGCCGAAGTGATAACTCTAGGAATGATGGGGATGGAGACAGTTTTCAGAAAGAGATGCTATAAAGATGCAAAGACTTGTGCATTTTAATAGCAAATGTTTGCTTTATTAGTTTTCTCCACTTCTCTATTGCCTTTGCTCTTGGTGACAGCTTTAAAACATAGATGTTTATCTTGATTTTGTTAGTTGTGTATTTCCGAATTATCCTATTCCCCTGAGAAGTCAGACTTTTAGACAAATATGGGAAATGGATACAAATAAACACAATCATTCCCCTATAGAATTTCAACATCTCATGGAATGTATTGTCGAAGGCTTTAATGGCCGAAAATCACTGGGTTGTTGTAGGTTTTCCGGGCTATATGGCCATGTTCTAGAGGCAATTTCTCCTGACGTTTCACCTGCATCTATGGCAAGCGTCCTCAGAGGTAGTGAGGTCTGTTGAAAGTAGGAAAATGGGTTTATATATCTGTAGAAAGACCAGGGTGGGACAAAGGACTTTTGTCTGCTGGAGCTAGGTGTGAATGTTTCAACATACAAACCACCTACAGACCCACCAAGAAAATCCAACAAATGCTACGTTCAGCAAAGGACAAGAGGGATCCTCTCACCTCTGCAGGAGTCTACTGTATCCCATGCAGCTGTGGACAAGTCTACATAGGGACCACCAAATACAGCATTGCCCAAACACGAATCAAGGAACATGAAAGGCACTGCAGACTACTCCAACCAGAGAAGTCAGCCATAGCAGAGCACCTGATGAACCAACCTGGACACAGCATTTTATTTGAGAACACAGAAATGCTGGACCACTCTCACAACCACCATGTCAGACTACACAGAGAAGTCATTGAAATCCACAAGCATGTGGACAATTTCAACAGAAAGGAAGAGACCATGAAAATGAACAAAATCTGGCTACCAGTATTAAAAAACTCAAAAATTACAACAGCAAAACAACAGAGAGGAAACAATCAGGCACATCAAATCACCTCTCAAAGAAAGATTCCCCCAGGTACTTCCAAACATTAAATGCTAATCAAGGTGGTCAGTTGAAACATTCACACCTAGCTCCAGCGGACAAGAGCCCTTTGTCTCACCCTGGTCATTCCACAGATATATAAACCCTTTTGCCTAGTTCCAACAGACCTCACTACCTCTGAGGATGCTTGCCATAGATGCAGGCGAAACGTCATGAAAAAATGCCTCTAGAACATGGCCATATAGCCCGGAAAAACCTACAACAACCATCTCATGAAATACTACTTGAGACCTCTTCTGAGTGTGCAGCCAGACAAAGGCAGGGATAAAGAAGTGGTGTATGAACATATCCTTTTATTTATGGCAAACATTGGCTGACCTACATTTGTAGGTTCTACTCCGTTTAAAAAAAAATGTAAACATCTAAGTTTCACTGGCCTTCACTTGTCTGAGGTCATATTAACTGCTTCCTTGGTATAATTGTTAATCCATCATAGTGTGCCTGTTCAGCTTTTCCTCTCTCAGTAACTGATGTCTTCTAGCATTGACTTGGTTAAATACACAGGGAAGAGGTTTCTGGGAGTGAGTCCAAAGCAAACCAAGTTTCATTCCTGTGAAGGATGGGCTCTGGGTACCCCTGTTGCGTTTCATTTCTTCATAGTATGCTGAGTTACTACGGCAGTGCAAAATTTGTAGCCACAGAGACATGTGCATGCAGTAGTTGTACAGCAGAAATAAATTATTTGTGCAGTTTTAAGGTTCAGGGAATAGATCTACAAACAACATTTTCTTCTCAGTGTTTCATGAGATGTTATCCTATATAGCACTACATCATAATGACAGGCCTAACATGTCTCTCTTCCCTATATCCTTGGGTTGGCAGTACAGAGAGAGAAGAGACAACATGAAATGGGAAAGGGTTGAATACTCACTTGATTATTGCAAAGCTGTTTATCTTTCATTGCAGGCTTTCCCTTTTTTGGCATGCCCCGGCAAGTCAGCCTGCAAGCCATTCTAAAGTACAATGTTTGCACAGGACAATCACTTGTTAGGCTTATGCTCCGACACTGGATATGCCATGTTTGTACTGGCAGACCATTTGTGCTGCAATATTGTTGTATTACAAATATACGCACACTCTAAAATGGTGTCTGCATTTGAAAGATAACTAGGGATGGATAGATCAGTCTATTTTTGCTCTGTCTCACATTTTTGTTTCTGTTGTTTCATCACCCAGTTTTTTTTCCAATTTCAGCTTTCATCACCATTTAAAAAACTGGATTAAAAATTCAAATGTGAACAAATATCTCTGTGTGGGTACAACTGCACGAGGAGCTCCAATTTTGTTTGCTTTGCATTTAATGTTTGTTGTAGTCCTAAGTTTCAGGGACTCTGCAGATAGGTGGCTTCTTTTGGCTGCAATCATAGGGCAAGTCACCTGTCAATTATAGTTAGGTTCCCTGGTCCCGCCCTCTTTTTGGGTTTTTGGAGGGATTAGGAGCCAGTTTGGGTTCAGTCCACACAGAGAAGCTTTCCATGCAGGACATAATACCAAGAGCTCCTGTAGAAAGCTTCATCTTCTACAGCTTGACCGGGGTTATACAGCCCACAGTTTGACCGAGGATCATACATTCTTACAGCTCCTTTGCTGAGGGACTTCAGCCAGCCATCACCGAAACCTGAAGTCCTTTTCCTCTGGAAGTCTACAAAGCTCTGCTTGGTAAGGGTCACTCGCGAAAGCCAGAAGCAGTTGGTACCGGGTGTAGGGGCTCCACACCATCAGAGGCAAAGACAGACTGCCTAGATTAGAAGTTAAGGATTTCCCCATTAGTTACAGTTATGAAGGTAGTGCCTGTTCCCTGTGGACAAGACTGAGAGATAGCCAATAGACTGTTAAGAAAGCCTTGAAGTACCTGTTTGTTTTCATTAATAAAGAACTTTGTTAGACCTTTAAGCAATCTAAAGACTCTGTTTTAAGGAAATCCAAGGGCCTTTAATCTGAGGCAGCCCCGGCGTCCCGTTGAGCACACGGAATTTATGTCCTGTCTACAGTCTTATGCACAGGCCCAGCGTGCGACAGCACAATCTCTGAATCCATTTTCATCACAAAATACAATTTTTAAGCATTTTTTTTTCTCTCCAAGTACAAATGTCTAGAAATGTTCAAAAATCTGCATTTTTAATTCCAGTGCTCAGAAATGCATTGCAAACCTGAGATAATGGCATCATTGGAAGGATAACAATGTTTTTAATCTTTGTATTAATCTGCAGTTGGCAAATTGGATCACATCAGAATGAATAAATAATGAAACAATCAAGCACTCATAAAAGAAGAGACCAACATTAAACATTAAAAAGTAGAAACTGTCAAATACAGGCAGAATTGATCCAGAATTCTAAATTCCAAAATACTCCAAATCCATTTTTTTTACATGGGTAGCTGAGATAGTGACAGTTTTGCTTTCTGATGGATTCAGTACACACATTTTGTTTCATACTCAAAATTATTTTAAAAATTGTATAAAAAATACCTTCAGGGTATGTGTATAAAGTGCATATGAAGCATAAATGAATTTTATGTTTAGAATTGGGTCCCATCTCTAAGATCTGAATATATACATATGTGCAAATACAAGTAGGTGAAAATCGTAAAAAGATATAAAATCCAAACATTCTGAACCCATGGATTTTGGATCAGGGGTAGCCAACCTGTATACCTTTGAAAACATATTTTTAAAAAATCTCATTCAATAATATGGCTCTCCCAAATATGGTTTGGGAAGGAGGAAATTCTATGTAATTATTAGTTCTATTCCAGAAGCAACTTGCAGTATGTTCTCAAGTCACTTCTGACACAATAAAAAATTAGTTCTTTTTAAATTTGGTTTCAGGCCTGGCTGTGGAACAGAGTCAGCTTTGGTTGCCTTAGTCGATGACTTACCCAGAGAGCTAGACAGGGGGAAGGGGGAGTGTGTTTCTATTGGTTCTCTGGGACTTCTCAGTGGCTTTCAGTACCATACAATGGTATCCATCTGGGACGTCACACTGGGATGGGACTGGGAGGCACTGTCTTACAGTGGCTCTGTTCCTTCCTGGAGGGCCATACCCAAAATGTAGTGCTGGGGGAATCATGTTTGAACCCCTGACCATTTTCTTGTGGGGTCCCTCGGGATTCTTTTTTGTCCCACATACTATTTCACATATTCATGAAACCACTGGGAGAGGCCATCCAGAGTTTTGGAGTGCAGTGCCATCTATATGCAGATGATACCTAACACTACTACTCCTTCCCACCTAAAGCAAAGGAAGCTGTCCTGACCTTAAACCCCTGACTGTCAACAGTGATGGAATGGATGAGAGCAAACTTAATCCAGACAAGACAGGAGTGTTCCTGATAAGTCAGAAGGCAGATCAGGGAATAGGGTTACACTCCCCCTGAAGACACAGGTTCACAGTCTGAGGGTCCTCCTGGAATCAGTGTTGAACCTAGAGGCCCAGATATCTGCGATGGCCAGGAAGGCCTTAGCACAATTCAAACTTGTGTGCCAATTAAACCCATTTCCTGAGAAGCTGTAAGTGAGGCTGCCTTCAAAGTGTGTTCGGAAACTTCAGCTGGTCCAAAGAGCTGTAGCCAGGTTGATAGCCGGGGTTGGCTACGGGAAGAGAACAACCCCACTACTGCAGAAGCTCCACTGGTTGCCAGTTTGTTTTCAGGCACAATTCAAATTATGACCTATACGGTTCAGGTCCAGGCAAAACCTCCATCTCAAGCTTCGTTGGTGGGAATGAGAGAGAGAGCCTTCTCAGTAGCTGCCCTTCAACTCTGGAACTGCCTGCCCAGGGAAGCCAGAATGGCCTCCTTCCTATTATCCTTCCAGTGGTAGGCTAAAATGCTTATATTCAGACAGGCTGTTAAAGAAGTATGCTTTTAATAACAAGTGAGGGGGGTGCTGTGCTTTTTTAAAAGATATATGTTTCTGGATTTTAATTGTGTGTTTTTTTAAAAAAATGATATTTAATTATGTTTTAATGTTTGTATATTTGTAAATTTTAAATTGTATTAAAATACTTTTAATGTAAACTGCTTCGAGTCTCCTTGTGGAGAGAAAAAGCAGGATATTAATGAAGAGCAGGAGGAGGATTGATTCTGTTAGCAATTTATGGCCTATAACAGTTCACAGCCTGTTATGCCTGCAGATTTGCTGCATTGTTGGATTTTAATTGGTAGGGTTGAATGCTATTTTATGCAATTATTGTGTTGTGAACTTATTTTGTTATTCTTTTATTTCCTACTAGCCGTCCCCTGCCACGCCTTGCTGTGGCCCAGTCTGGTGATCTGAAAAATAAAGGAATTAGGAAGCGTTGGTTTCTAATATACGCAATTCCTTTATGCTTGTGGGTAAACAGTTTTTCTTGTTGTTTCTTTGTCCGTGTTGATGTGGAGATTGTCGGGTTTGCTCACTCTGGAACATGCAACATATCATTGTCCTTCTTTAGGGGTCCCTTTCGAATCTATGATACTATGTCTCTGTATGTATGAATCATATCTATCTATCTATATCTATGGCTGGATGGCTCTTTGTCAGGAGGGCTTTGATTATGTTTTCTTGCCCTGGTGAAGGGAGTTGGACTGGATGGCCTAAGTATGGGGGTACTGTGTGGGAAGTTTGCCCCAGTTCTGTCATTGGTGGGATTCAGAATGCCCTTTAATTATAGGTGAACTAGAAATCCCAGTAACTACAACTTCCAAATGTCGGGGTCTATTTTCCCCAAACTCCATCTGTGCTCATATTTGGGCATATGGAATATTCCTGTGAAGATCCATCATTATTTGAATTCAAAGTGCTCTCTGGATGTAGGTGAACTACAACTCCCAAACTCACAATTAATGCCCACCAAACCCTTCTAGTGTTTTCTGTTGGTTATGGGAGTCCTGTGTGCCACGTTTGGTTCAATTCCATCCTTGGTGGGGTTCAGAATGCTCTTTGATTGTAGGTGAACTATAAATCCCAGCAACTACAACTCCCAAATGACAAAATCAATTTTTTTGAGTGAAGGACATACATTGGGTTGTTAGGTGTCTTGTGTCCAAATTTGGTGTCAATGAGTCCAGTGGTTTTTTGAGTTCTGTGAATCCCACAAACAACAAAAAACGGTGGGAGGTTAGAAGGCAGATGCTTGATGGTTCAAGGAGACTGATGAATATAAAAGAGAGACACTGGGGAAATGCAAGATGATTAGACAGCAGCTTGTTCCTTTGACTTTTTTCCCCTTTGACCTGCCAGTGACCACATATTTATAGTGGCACACCCAGGGGCAGTCATCCCAAAGTTCTATATATGCACAATGAAAGATAAGCAAAAATCTTCTGAAAAAAGATCAGGCCTAAACGATGACTAATAGTTGCCGATATGGCCTATAGGGTGGGTAAGACAACTGAAAATGCAAAGTTTGAAGCAGAACACGAGTAGACAAGTAGTGATCTTCCCTCTCTGCTGTCTTACGACCTGCACCTACACACCAACAGAGGTTTTCATTCACTATAGAGGCAAGCAAGTGTCTTCTCTCCTGCAGTTGGAGTGGTGCTAAAAAGTAATGAAATCAGGATCCAAAGCATTAAAAGCAATGTGTTCAGTGTGTCATTTCAGGAACAAACTTATTTACTTTTCTTTCATTTTTATTTATGAAAAAAGACCATGGCATCAGCTGTAGTTTTGTTTTTTGTTTTATTTTTAAAAAGGCCAATATAAAGTAAAACAATTATCTATATATTTATCAGTAGGCACTTTGTTGTCTTTTAGCTCACAGTATCTTTTTATCAATTAGAATGGAAGATCAGAGGGATGATTATGGACTTGTTCTGATGGGTATCCTCAGTGTACAGTAACCAAACATTTCAAAATCTATCTTGCCTTTGAAAAAAAAATGTGGATTTTGGAGAGGCCAGAAATGTTCCTTTCTACACATCTAAGAATTCCCCAATAGTATGGTCTATGGTGATACTTGTTGAAATATTCTTGTGATTTTTTGGTGCCAAGTGTAACTTTTCCCAGCTCCGTTGTGCACAACAAATTGGGCCTTAACACTCCTCTCATTTGTAGGGTTTTGCCGTAAGAAAAATATCTGACCTATATTTGTAGTTGGAATTTCAGTTCCACAGCTGGAATTTCTTACTCATCTGACTTGTTCCTGGTTGTCCACCACCTTTTATAATGCCAAGTTTGTTTTGTGTGACTGTGTAAGTCCCAAGAGATAACCTTTGCAGTGGATTTCTCACTCTAAATCACAATACACTGTAATTTGCAGTCAAAGGAGGACAACCAGTCTCTGAAGATTCACTTAGAAGTTCAACTTTGATTAACTCTACCCTCAGAGGATTATTTCTCCTAACATGATTTCACTTCACTTAGTTTGCCAAGTCAGGCCTTGGATGTTTATTGACAAAATAGCTGGGGTTTTATTTCAGCTTTCCCACCTTTTGCTTTACTTTCTGACAGCCATTCACATTTTATCTTTTCTTTTTTAGTACTGAAGTAGAGCAGACATTCTTTTTCTGCAGACAAATTAGAGGACTGCAGGACAATTTTCAAAAGGTTCATGTCACTGGGGATTAAATTATTTGTTCTCATCTCTACACACTCATTGTATAGTTGCTTTTATTTCACTTTGGAATAGAAATGCCAAAGCCTGGTCATTTAGGTTAACCATAAATGAGTTACTTCTAAAAAGCCACAAGCCGCACATAATTTATTTGTAGAGAAGCGTACACTTTTTGTATTTTTAATGACACGATCAGATTGAAGATGTCATTGTTCCAGTACCCCTTACAACAATCCTGCAAGAAAGGAAACTCTTTCCTCTGTGTCAACCCTACATGGCATGGAATAAGAGTACTTGAAAAACCATATCTCCCAAAATGAGCCTGCAGGGGAAGACTTTTGTTTGGTTCCACCACCATCCCAGGCAAGCTGGGTTATAGATAGATAGATAGATAGATAGATAGATAGATAGAGAATTACGGAAGCATTTCGGTGTGTTAGCATTTCAGGTAGAATTACTAATTTAAAAGAGGAGGTATAGTGTTTTATTATGTTATTCTTTAAGTGTCTTTTAATGTCGTTAACTTGTTTTTAAAATAGAAAGGTGGTTTGTGTATTGATTTCTTTACTAAGAAGTTTATTTTTTAAAAAAATATCAGTATGTTGATACCACCTTGGATGCCATGCTGAGAGAAAGGCAGGATATTAAATCTATCTGTCTATCTGTCTGTCTATCTATCTATCTATCTATCTATCTATCTATCGGAGCCCCTGGTGGCGCAGTGGGTTAAACCCCTGTGTCGGCAGGACTGAAGACCGATAGGTCACAGGTTCAAATCCAGGAAGAGGTGGATGAGCTCCCTCTATCAGCTCCAGCTCCTCATGCGGGGACATGAGAGAAGCCTCCCACAAGGATGATAAAACATCAAGTCATCTGGGCATCCCCTGGGCAACGTCCATGCAGACGGCCAATTCTCTCACACCAGAAGCGACTTGAGCTCCTGACACGACAAAAAAATCTATCTATCTATCTATCTATCTATCTATAGAAAGAGCTAAGTTTCAGACACATTGAGTCCTTCTATGCAGGGACATAATATGTCTCGGAACTGGTTCAGTAGGAATAGGAATGGGGTATGATTCCAATACCCCAGCACCCCACTATCTCTGAAAAAAACAAAGAAATTTCTCTTTACCAGTGCTGCCTACTCTGCCCTTCTTGTTTCATCATTTCTCAGTGAGCAAAGCAACTTGGGAAGAGGATTGGATGACAGGGAGCCAGAAGGGGCTGCTACCCCACCTCCCTGTGCTACCCGAGTTTGGGGAGCATGGAATGACTGAGAGAACACAACCCCAGATCCTGCATTGGAATCCAGGATGGCTGTTCTTGCTGCCCCGAAACAGGGGAAGATTCAAATTTTGAAGCAGAATTCACCATTCACTTTGTTTTTTAAACTTGGGGCACAGCCACATTAAGTGGCTTAGCCAGAGTTAAATCACATTAGTCTGTGTGCATTGTATGGATGCACCAGGCTAATGTGATACCCATATTACATTATTTGTCAGCATAGATGCAGCCCAGGTCTTATCTCAGGCTATCAAGTAAAGTGTAGTGCAATGATAATATAAAGACTAAGAGCTATGAGCCATTTTTAAATTTTGACTCCTGACCTCATCACACTCACCAAATCCATCATCCTTCCAGCCTGTTTGGGGATGGAGCTACATGGCCATCACATGATGTGTGACTTCTAGAATAGTCCTTACCCCCAATTGGGATGGAAGCAAACTTTTTATAACTGATGAGCCGCCCCTTGCCACGCGTTGCTGTGGCCCAGTCTGGTGATCTCGAAAATAAAGTAATGAGAAAGTGTTGGTTTCTAATATATGTAATTTCTCTATGCTTGTGGGTAAACAGTTCGTGGGGGTCATAATGCTCATTGATTGTAGGTGAACTGCAAATCCCAGTAACTACAACTCCCAAATGTCAAGGTCTATTTTCCCCAAACTCCATCTATGTTCATATTTGGGTATAATATTGAGTATTCCTGCCAAGTATGGTCCAGATCCATCCTTGTTTGAGTCCACAGTGCTCTCTGGATGTTGGTGAACTACAACTCCCAAACTCAAGGTCAATGCCCACCAAACCCTTCTAGTGTTTTCTGTTGGTCATGGGAGTCCTGTATGCCACGTTTGGTTCAATTCCATCGTTGGTGGAGTTTAGAATGCTTTGATTGTAGGTGAACTATAAATCCCAGCAAGTACAACTCCCAAATGAGAAAATCATTTTTTTGAGTGAAGGACATACATTGGGTTGTTAGGTGTATGCTGTCCAAATTTGGTGTCAATTCGT
This sequence comes from Anolis sagrei, assembly GCF_037176765.1. Classification (NCBI taxonomy): domain Eukaryota; kingdom Metazoa; phylum Chordata; class Lepidosauria; order Squamata; family Anolidae; genus Anolis; species Anolis sagrei. Next base: position 157,555,513 of record NC_090023.1, read on the forward strand.
CCACTGGTTTTTGAGTTCTGTTAATCCCACAAACGAACATTACATTTTTATGTATATAGATATGTTTATTGCACTGATTGAAGTGTTGCTACATTATGTTCATGATGTAACAGGGGATAGTTTCTCTTCTTTTGTGGTTTAACAGTGACTTTTATATGTTGCATTTAAGTTGACTGTATAGTTATGTGGATATATGTTAAAACACATGTGCATATAGTATTCAGACCCTCTATCTATCTATCTATCTATCTATCTATCTATCTATCTATCTGAAGACTCAACTTACTAAGATGTCCTATAAAACCTCAAAAGAGTTCTCCTTCTGTGGCGTGCTGACACACACTGATTGTTGCCCACAACCCAAATAAATTCATCCTAGATATATAGATGTTTGAAAGAAATGCAGTCACAAAACTGAAAGACGAAAGGACAAATAAAATATGACTGTGTGGATCATACAGATTGAAGCTTTGAACTAACAAAATAAGAGCAAGTCAAAGTTATTGGTAACATTAAGGGCTTCCTTTCAGTGTGGCAGGTCAAGACATAACCCAACAGAGCTCCTAGGGAAGGCTTTGTGCTTAATTCTCCTGAGCAAACAAATACAGAAAGCACATCTCCAAAAGCAGTACAGCGAAAAATCAAAACCGATAGGCTGATACCCCTTTGCATTATTGATATGTTTAGACCTTTGTTATTGCCTACCAAAACTACAGCATATTCAATACAGCTTCATTCAGTTGTTTTTGTTTTTCAAGGCAGCAAGCCAAATTTACTGGTTTGTACAGGACAGTGTATTGTATACGCAATAATGTGACTTTGTAAAGGGAGGTTGAAAAAAGCATATAAAAAATTGCAGTGTGAAAGGAAGAAAGTCATGATTCAACAGAAATATAAACATTCCACATAAATCTCCATTGCCTAGTTTCCAACAGACCTCACAAACCCTAACGATGACTGCCATAGATGTGGGTGAAACATCAGGGGAGAATGCTTCTGGAACATGGCTTCTGGAACAACCCAGTGATTGAATGCTTCTGGAACAACCCAGTGATTCTGGCCATGAAAGCCTTCGACAACACAAAGTCATGATACATCCTATTATTTAATTAACACATATTTTGGTAGTTTCAACATTTTGTTCTGAGGCAATGTGGTGTTTTCCGGACAATGGGGAAATATTTTGGGTCTCATTTTCCCTTTATTTTAAGATGTTACCTGATAAATATTTGCTTCATTTGCCACAATAGTTTATCAAAACAGTCACTTATATCTCAAATATCTAGTGTGAAAGCTGGATACCAGAATGTTGCTCCAGTCCTTGCATTTTGAGTTCGAGAAAGGTGGGGTAGAAATATCATAAATAAATAAATAAATAAATAAATAAATAAATAAATAAATTTGTGCTGTAGAATTAATGCACTTTGAGACCACTTTAACTCAATGTTATGGAAAGCTGGAAGTTGTAGTTTGGTGAGGCACCTGCACTCTTTGGCAGAGAAGGCAAAATGCTTTGTAGCTTGTACAGCTCTTGTGGTTCCATAGTTGAGCCATGGTAGTTAGAGTGGTCTCAAATCACATTAACTCTGCAGTGTAAATGCACCCCATGAAGTTTAAAAATCCTTCTGCTGTGGAAACTGTTCTTCTTGCTTCTGCATTTGACAACTGATAAGGATCCTATATGCAATGATGACTAGAAACCTGTGGTTTATGTGTTTGAAATGATGGTCTTTCTTAGATATTGGATGGGCTGAAGAGAAGCATCACTCTGCTTCTCTTCCTTTGCTGTGTATTCTCATAATCCGTAGTGATTACTTGATTAATTCAGGCCAAAATGTTGTGAAAATGCATTTCTGAATCTTACACTATAGAAATTTATATATGAAGGTGGCAAAATGTGATAATATCAATTAATAGAAGACACTTAAGCTGTACTTTGTAGTGTGCATGGCTTACTTGGCTCCATTAAGGGAGAATGATAGATCACGGGAAACTTGGTTATTCTTTTCAAAATGTAAAATTGAAAGAAATTTGGGAAATGCCAAACAAAACTGGGTCTGTTTGGAAATTCTGAAACTGTAACAAAAGCAATGTGATATGAAATTACCCCAGTATCTGTGATTCTGCAATATGTGCTTAACCTGATTAACTAATGAAACTTTCTAATTGAAATGTGTTCAGCGTAAGGTGGAGAAGGAGCTGGCTAACATGAGGTTTTATGGTTTCTAAATTGAATTTAGCCCACCCTTTCAATTACTTTTTAATCTGCCTCCAAAGTCTGAGGCACCCTAGTAATTTGTAGTGATGCCATTACCAGGTGGCTCCTAGCAAGCAAATATGATGCCATTTAAAAATGTTGCCATTGACAGGAACAGCGCTCCTGAGACATATGTATTAGAAACATGAAAGCCTATCTAGAAGCTGGAAATATATGATCTGCTATCAAAGGGAGACTTTACTTTTTATGAAAGTGTGATTCGGTCAGTCTCATTTTTTCTTTTGTTCATTCTGAAGCGAAAAGTACAGTTTAAGAAAACTTACTTGAGAGTCAACTCAAGGATTGCGTTAGGCTTCATTTTGGGATGCAGTTTAGGTGAATTGGAGTCTCTGCATTGACTAGTGCATCAGAGGGTGAATCTGCACTATAGAATTAATGCAGTTTGACACCACTTTAACTGCCATGGTGCATTGCTATGGGATCATGAGAACTGTCATTGGTTGAGGCAAGAGCACCCTTTGGCAGAGAAGTCTAAAGGCCTTGTAAAATTACATGCCCTATGATTCCATAGCATTGAATCGTAGCAGTTAAAGTGATGTCAAACTGCATTTATTTTACAGTGTTGACACAACTTGAGTCTTTCTGGGTTCAATGGTTAAGGTCTGCCACCATGGAAACCAAGGTACCAATAGGTATGCAATATACCCACACTCATTTGATGATTTTGAGGATTGAGTCTGGCAAATAATTTATTGTTTTTGTTACAATGTTTCCCACCTTTCCTCCACATGACAGAAACTGAATCTACACTGCCACATAATCCAGTTCAAAGCAGATACTCTGGATTCGGAAACTGGGTCCTATGGCAGTGCAGAAGGAGTCTATCTCTCTCCATTTCATCCTTTAGAAAATGCCCCTTAAGCTAAGTTACCCTGAAATTGAGTCAACTGAAGGTGAGCCTTTGACTAGCAACCTCATCAGAAGAGAGTAGAATTGCCATCATACTCCACATTGCCTTCTCTTTGAGCATGGAACCCGTCGTCTCCCATTACATGATGCACAAATACTTCTGGTGGGGCTCCATGCTTAAAGGGAAAGTGAAGTGGAGCATGTTTCCACAACAGCAACACAGGAGGCTTCCTATGTTCCACTAAGAACAATAAGGGGAAGCCGGGTGGTCGACGCTTCCCCTGTGGGATGTTTAACTGGTTGAGTCGGGTGATGCGGGGTGTGGAATGATGGATTCCCCACGGCCCATGATGTGCACCGCCAGCACAACATTTGGGATAATGCCCTAAGTGGGAATTTGGAACCTATGCCTGGGCATAAAAACATGTTCACTACATTACCCTGGCTGTCAAATGCATACTCTTCTACCAGGATTATTATTATTATTATTTTATTTACAGTATTTGTATACCGCTTTTCCACCCTGGGGATGGAATGGGTAAGAAAGGCATAGTGCTAATACTGAAATTTTACTCTGGAAGGAACATTTTGCCTGCTCCCAAATTCAGTGAAACCTGTTCCAAGATATGTATGAGCAAGTTGACAGCAACTTTACACATCAGCTAAACTAAACAGAGAGTTTAGAGACATGAAAAGGATTTTCCCTATCATTTAGCACAGAGACATAGTTACCTTAGGAGACAGACATTATGTAGCAATGGGGACAATGAGGTGCTATGGAACAAGGGAGCATGGGGAGGATACCTCTGGATTTTAGACGTGATAGAAGTTCTTTAGTTGTGCAAAATTACAATAACTGTTGCCATGTTGTCTGGCCTTATTAAAGTACCATGAAATTGATCTTTACTTGCTTGCTGAATTTGAGAAAGAAAGAAAAGTCACCACTTTTGTGCATAGATTTGGTACAAAAATAAAGAAAACTTCACACTCATTTCATTCTCATATTGGAGACAAGGAACCTTACAAAGGTTAGCAATTTCTTTGGCTGCATCAGAGTGAATTGTCTTTTGAAGAATGAGACCATTAACAACATTCCTTGATATTTCTAGGATCTTGGATATATGTTTTTATTGTTCCTATGTCCACCTATCTCAGTTTCAGATAGATTTCTTTGTTATATTGGATTGTGCTGTAATAAAAGAACGGGGGCACAACGTTTTTGGTTTCTGATACATACAGAACACACACTGAGGCCTGAAAAATCTTAAAAGTGAGACCCGTCTTGGTTTAACCGGAGGTGTCCAAATGACATCTCCAGAAAAATCAAATTCATTTGGGTCTTACCAGGTATGGGGCTGTGTGAATTGGGCCTGGGGACCTCATCAGGTAATCCCCGGACCCAATCCACACAGCCATCTCAGTTTTTTGGACTCCAGGAACTCAAAAAACTAAGAGGACACCCACACCCTCCCCAAACCACAAAGTATAAAAAACTGACACACGAGGATGACCATAATGACAGCCAAGTAAGTGGTTTTATTTTAAAGAAGTTATTTTGGGGGCCTTTAGATGGCTGCACTGGGACAGCATGTAGCCACCTTTCCCAGCAAAACCTGAGTTTTGGATGGCTTGTGGGGACTCAAACCTGCACCAAAGTAGGTTTTTAAAACTCGCTTTAGCACAAATATGAGTCCTGTGTGGAAGCACCCTAAAAGGATATAATAAAATACTTTCCCGTCCTCTTTCTTCAGCCCCCATTTCAAAAATAATAAAAACATAATAAAAAGAATACATGGTTAAGCTATCTTCAAACTGGCTGCCCACTGCATTTTCAGTCTATTTAAAAAACAAACAAATAAAAAACCCAATTTATTCTTTCATACTTACTTATGAGAGGCCACCATCCAAAGCAGTCTGTCTGCTGTTTGAAGCATAAACTACAAGGAGCCACTGGGAATACTTAATGGAATATTATCCCCCTAAAAGTAAAAAAAAAATCATTTTTAATATTCATCTCATTGAGAACATTTGGAAAAGTCATCCTTATCAGAATAGTGCCAGAAAATAATTATCTGTGGTTGCTTATTAATATGTGTTCATTTTTTTAAAGAATGAGTTATTGGAGTCTTAAGTCCTTATCACAAACAATTTGTTTTGTAGATACGTAGCTGCTTTTGATTATGTTTGGATATGTTTTCCATGAGGTCTGTAATCATTGGCAGTTGTCTTTCTGGGCAACAGTTTTTGTCGTATCATACGCCAATTGCTCTAGTGTTTGTGTGTCAATTAAATTGCATGTCTACTGCCTCACAAATTGACATGCTGTGTATATTTTTTCCATTTCTTACCTGGCTCAAGTGTCACATTTAGTAGATTTTGTATTTTTTAATTTTCCAAATGTAATAATTTTTGCATATATAATTGACAGCAAAAATGATGAACTAATACATCATCATGAAAATTTATATTTGAGTAAATGATATATATCACTTCTTATTGTCCTTATAATTAAGCTAGTTAAATGCAATGACTTTCTCAATTCATAGTATATACATTCAGTTAAATACCTAATATTTAGTCTACACCTAGTCATGCCAATGTGGAAATGAAAAGATTTCAACCTATTATGTTGCTTTGCCCCAATGGATATTAGTGAAATTTGAGGCTAAAGTCCTATATTAACATATTTAAGAGGACCAACCTCTATGTAAACATGCTGAAGGAGTCCCCTCTTGTCATATCAAACTACTTCTGACAGTTAATGTAATTGTGGCACATTTATACCACCCTCCAGCATTTCACAGAATAAACCAGAGTATATGTCATCAAGCAACATAACAGGATATTCAAGATGACTGAAGCATTAATGGGAGAAAATGTGCAAGCCAGGAGGGGCTGCAACATTTTGCTTTTGCCTGAGCCTACTGGAGAGGGTAAGGTCCTACTTCCTCCCATCTTCTTCCAGTTACTGAGTTAAATGAGTGCAAACCACTTTAGCATTTTGAACTCAATTTTAAACAGTTGAAGTGAAGTGAGGACAAAGGAAAAGTGGGAAGAGGGGAGACAAACTAGGACATTTGAGGGTGTTTCCAGACAGCAATTTAATGGGGCAAACAGATTAAAGTAACTTGATGTTTTCACCTGCATTGCTCTCCCCATGCACCACCCCCCCCTCCCAAAAAAAACAGGCTTTCCTGCTTGGGTGTACCCAAGCAAGTACCGTGATGGCATGGGGCCACCCGCTGCCCCCCCCCCCCCACACACACACACAATAGCCCTTAAAATAAGTAAAAACTTACTGGGCCACCATAACACCTCTCCAGAGGCTTCCTGGCATTTAAAAATAACTCATCAGGAGGCAAAGAGGGAGTGATTTCCCCATGCCTCTTGGTGTGTCATTTCTACATGCCAGGAGGCCTCTGGAGAGACATCATGGTGGCCAGGTAAGCTTTTTACTTATTTTAAGTGTTTGGGGTGGGGTAGAGTGAGGTTAGGTGGAGTGGGAAGGGACTTGGTGCTCCCCTCAGTTTTCTGGGTTTTTGGAAGGTTGAAGTATTGAGATAGGCTGTGGAAACTGACCCCCAGAGTGCAGAAGCAGTCCTGTGGGGACTGACCCACAGGACTGCTTCAGGAATGTCCAGATCTAATGGGATATCAAGTTAATTTGGGACAAAACAGGGTTTTCCTGCTTTGTCCTGAATTAATCCTCTTTTACTGGAGACATCATTTGGACACCCCGGTAAAAGTCTGTCAGGACTCGCATTTTGGGCCCTATCTGGAAGGGCCCTGAGAAAGTAGAACAGCAGAAGATTAATCAGAACTATCCTGATCAAATCAGGACCACTGAGGGTATGGTTTATAACAGAACATGAGGAAATAATTGTTGCTCTGTGACTGTCAGAATTCTCCACCCAGCATAAATGTGTAAAAATTACTGTTTTGAAAGCTTGGATATATAGCGAATAGCAATGTAATAAAGGAAGAAAGTTAAAAGTGCTTGGCCCGTCTGCTAAGTCTACAACTTGGAAAGAAAGTTCAACCAAATGAGCTGGCTAATGGGCAAGTTCAGATTTATAGAGGGTGAGAATTAGTCAGCTTCCTGCCAATGGCAAATTGGTTCAAGCTGAGGAACTCAACAGACCTGACTGACAGTCTTTATGCTTGCTGCTCATTAACACCGAGTTGACTCTACCTGGTCGGTTGACTTCCCCGATGGATTTGGAGAGTATACAAATTTTCTGCTCAGTCGTGCCAATACTTCTTAGTCTCTAGCAGCCCAAATTTGTGTAGTTGACAAAAAGTGAATATTTGTCCCACACTGTTGTTCTCGTTAAGTGAATAGGAAAAATGAGTTCATTTCAATATTTCAGCATTTCACTCTCATTCTTTTTATTCTTAGTACTGGTATAGAGGTACACAGGGGGAGTGTGTTCCTGTTGGGTCTGCTGGATCTCTCAGCAGCTTGCAAACCATTAACTGCAATATCCTTCAGGGTTGTCTCACTGGGATGGGATTGGAAGGCACTGTTTTACAGTGGCTCCTTTCCTTCCTGGAAGGCCATACCCAGAATGTGGTGCTGGGAGACTCCTATTCAAACACCTGGCTGTTGCCCTGTGCTGTTTCTCAGAGTTACATTTTGTTTCCCATGCTGCTTAACATACACATGAAGCCACTGGGAGAAGTCATCCAGAAATTTGAAGTATGTTCCTCCTACAGGCAGATGACACCCAAATTTAATACTTCTTTTCACCTAATGCCAAGGAAGCTTTAATGACCCTAAATCAGTGCCGGTGATCAGTAAAGGACTGGATGAAGGTAAAGAAATTGAAACTTAATCCTGGTCAATCAGAAGGCAGATCAGGGAATAGGGATCCAGTCTGTGCTAGAAGGGGGTCATGCCCCCCAAAGATGGAGGTCCACTGTTTGGGGGTCAAAATGCTATACTGCTTGCTATATACCTTCAATTATCTATGACTCATGGTGACCCTAAGATGAACCTATCAGAGGATTTCCTTGTCAATATTTGTTCAGATGGATTGATGAGAGTATATGATTTGCTGAGGATTACCAAGTGGGTTTCCATGACAGAGTAGAGATTCAAATTTAAGTCTCCCAGTGTCCCAGGCCAACATTCCAACCTGGGTCTCAAAATATAAAAGTATTAGCAAAGCTGGTAAATTTTTATTAGAAATAAACTGAAATTATGTATTCAGCCACCTCTGTTTTTTGCTATACATCTTAATCCCCCTTCCACACACACACATGATAATGAACTGAGAATGAAGTTGAGGGTCTATCACTTTCATAGAACCATAGCGTCATAGAATCAAAGAGTTGGAAGAGACCTCATGGGCCATCCAATCCAACCCCCTACCAAGAAGCAGGAATATTGCATTCAAATCACCCCTGACAGATGGCCATCCAGCCTCTGTTTAAAAGCCTCCAAAGAAGGAGCCTCCACAACACTCCAGGGCTTTGTAGTGTAATTTAATATCTCCAACTTAGCTAAGAAATGTACTACTACTATTAAATACTGAACATTTTATAGTAATTTTATGAAGATTTTTTAAAAATAAATAAATAAAGAAGTTACTGCATATATAGGAAAATCCCCTAGGATGACTGTTTATGACAGCTCTAAAAGCTCTTCTTCCTCCAAGATGTATTTCATTTTTTCTTTTGTTTAGTTTTACTGTATAAGGATGGCTTCATCAGGTCTTTCACAGAGAGTAGTATCTTATTGGGAAATTTGGATGTGACAGTCTAAAATTCAGACCTCAGCCACTCATGTTAATATTTAAAGGCAGTGTGGCCACATGAGAGAGGATAGGCAAGCTAGGGTTATACCCCACCCATTACCTCAGTCAGAGGCTACAACGGTGTCTTTGTACCATTCAACTGGTGCTTGCTGCCTGTTGGGCCCAGCTGAAAATGCATGGCCCAAGATAGTGGGATTTAAAACAAAGCAAAACCTTTAAAGATGATAAGATATCCTGCTAGATCCTAACAAAGATCATCATACCCAGCGTTCTGTTTCTTCAGTGGCCAACCAGTAGACAAGCCACAAACAGAGCATGAGCATAACAATGCCCTTCTACTCAGGTTTTCAAGCAAATGAAATATCAAGGCACACTGTCACTGATATTGCCTTCCATTATTTTGTTAAATTCTCTTTTAATGTCATCCAAATTTGTGACCATCATTCATTATGCCTCTTCTGACAGCAAATTCCAATGTTTAATTATGTGCTTTATCAGGCTGGGAATATTACAGTTCTCGAGATTTTGGGCTGCAGATCTCAGCACTCCTCACTATTAACAATTATGATTAGGGTTAATAGGATTTGAATTCCAACTTCTGAAGGACTGCATGGTTTTTATCCAATATCCTATAGAAAAAATCCTTTTATTTACCTTCAATACTTTACCATTGTGTTATATGATGTTATAACAGTGTTATAATCTAAGCTGACTTGGCAGCCAGTAACAAGAACCTTGTGCTATTGGTAGTTTTATCTTTGCTTCCTTTTGTAATCACCCAAAGATAACATCTCTATAAAATAGTGACTTGTCCACATATCAGCTGTCATTATTTACAGATAGGTTTCCTTTCTCTTTGTTTACAACATGATGTTGTTGAAGGACTTCACCAGTGAAAAAGTGATTTTGATGGAATCTTGGTCGATCATACTCTTTTGGTCTTTATGATAAGATGAAGTAAGACCACATCCATCACAGTCCTTCTCACTTAAATAAGGAGCACAATATAAACCAAGGTAGCACATAGAAACCCTGTAGACAAGGGCCAGAACTAGACAGCATGGCAGATATATTACTGCTGTCAAAACCCGCTTCAGCTCCACAACACATCTTCCTTTCTTTCTTGGAAAGGCTAGTAATAGAAAACAGATCAGTGATATAACAGCACTCTGGGTTTCCATGACTCTGCTCAACTTTATGTTCTGTTGCTTTCAAAATTAGGTATCAAGAGTATTTGAACATCACATCATATATTTTACATTACAACATGTGACTGGGATGTTGTGAGGTGAGGAAGAAAAAGACACAGTATGTTGATTCTGGTAGCAGCAGCCTCATGCTGTCTTGTTTGTCTATCTTCAGACTAAAGGAAAGTGTGTGTTTTATACTGTCTGGTATTTCTATGAACCACCATCTTGACATCTTGTTAAAAACTGGACCTTGTTATTGTGAGGCTGAAACAAAGCTAACTTTGTCCAGATATTCACCACAGAGCTTTCTATCTACAAGTTAGAGTGTCTTAGTAGAGCTGTTATTTGTGCAGAAAATCTTCATGGGAATTTCCAGCTAGTCAACAATCGCGGAGTAGCAGAGAACTTACAATAGAGCAGTTGTGGCTGGTGTCCTTATCTCATTGGGGCAGTGAATTCACTCTAGGTTGCAACTTGAAGGGGGAAGGAGCTATCCATGGTGCTGACCCCAATTTCCCAAATAGATCCAGCATTATGGAGTGTGCTGGTACAGCTGTACCAGGAGCTCCAACTTTATTTTCTTTCTGTAATCTGTTTTGCAGTCATAGAAGTGTCCTCCTGTCCATCATAATTAAGCTTTGGTTCCTTGTTCTGGGCTCTGGGAGGGAAAGGAGCCATGTTTTGGGCAGTCTCACACAAGGTAGCTAAGCTATAGGACATAGACCAGCTCATCCCGTAGAAAAGCTTCCTTTCTCAATAACGTCTGGGGATACAGAAACAGAAATTCCAGGAGAAAGGTCCCAAAAGCTCTGGCTGAGAGCTCACAGCCTCTCAGCCTCACAGCAACAGAGGGAAAACAGCCCTGAAGTTTCAAAGTATTCTTGGAGGGAGGACAGCATTACAGATCCACTGAACTCCAGCTGAAATATCTTCAAGCATCGGCTGGTAGGTCTACTCGATACCCAGACACATTTGGAATTTGGTAGTAGCACCCTCACCGATGAGGCATAGATAGAAAGCAGCCTGGGAGAGGTTAAAAAGGGTTTTTCCTACAGAGAAAGTTTAGTTAATCAAAGTCAGGTGCCAGTCTATTGAGGACTAGATTAAGAAAGCCTTGAAGTGTTCAATGTATTGTCGAAGGCTTTCATGGCTGGAATCACTAGGTTCTTGTGGGTTTTTTCGGGCTATAGGGCCATGTTCTAGAGGCATCTCTCCTGACATTTCGCCTGCATCTATGGCAAGCATCCTCAGAGGTAGAGGTAGAGGTAGAGGACCTCTACCTCTGAGGATGCTTGCCATAGATGCAGGCGAAACGTCAGGAGAGATGCCTCTAGAACATGGCTCTATAGCCCAAAAAACCCCACAAGAACCCTTGAAGTGTTGTTTGAACCTTTGAAGATTTGTTGTTTGTTCCATAATAAAGATTTTTTTGTATCATTAAAGACTCTAAAGACCATCACTTCAGAAAAATCCCTGAGAACCTCTCTTTGAGGCCCCCTGGCTTCCCGCTGGGCTTAAAGTATATGTCCTATAGAAAAGTACAGCTGTTACAGGCCCAGCGTGCGACAGAACATGGGGAGCTCCTTTATTGTCGAAATCAAAGCTCTGAATGGAGCAAGTATCTTGAAAATTTAACTGTATTTTAATTGTATTTTAACTTTTCTATCCACAACACAAATATTTTTTTGATGTACATGTATTTGCCTTGTTTTAACTTCTATCGTGTTGCGTCATGTCATTGTTATCCATTTTGAGTCCCTGTAGGGCAAATGGTGGGATAAAAATAAATTTAAAATATAATAGAATTGTCACATATGTAAGTAGAATACTGAGAAATTCAGTTAAATAGTTTTATCATCTTGTTACATAAATTACTAGCTATTGGTTTAGCAGATAGTCCAAAGGTAAACAATCAATCACTTGTTGTTGTTCATTTCCCCTTTTTCAACTCTTGAAATAAATCCTTTTGATTTTGAAATCAATGCTCAGTTGGCTCGAGATTTTTAAAAATCATGTTTTCTATGAAGCTGACCATTTAAAAATACTAATACTCCTCAACTATCTCCCCCATGGAGACTTCTGCTCCTGGTAGCTGAAAATGTCCTTTGGAAGTATATAAACATAAATAAACAAACAATAGGGGACTGTGAAATGGTCTCCTAGGTAGCCAGAGGCAGAGACAGATCCTTGTTTGCTAGCAAAGTATGGATAACTACTTCCTGTCAGGGAAATACGAACATATCCAATTTAACACACCTGCTGACAAACCAAAACATTTCATCTTCTCAGGATGTAAGCCTCAATCGACTCTCAATCAGTAGCCTTAGACCAATCAATATGTGTGGTCCAGCAGAGAAGTGTTTTGTCTATTTTGTGGCACCATTATAAATAGCCTCCCTATTCTTAGGTGTTAGGTGCTTTAATGGAATTTAAAGGAAACACCTCTCCAATATTACTGGATTTGTTGTTTGGTGCTATAACATCACCCAGTGAGGTTTTCTTCTTTTTGGATGGATCCAAGTGCAGTGACAGTTCTGCAAGGTGTTGATTTCACTGATAAACTTCGGCCACTGAAGATGATTTAGTGGCACTTGTCTAGTGTTATGTTGGTCTTAGAAAATGAGATTAATGTGGAAAGTTATATATGTTTTATTCAATTGGTTCTTTGATCCTACCAAGATTATACTTTTGACCCAAAGCCTAGTTTCATCAAAAGCTATTAAAACAACAACAACAACAACAAATACTGCATCAGCCTAACTCTTTCACTCTGCTGCTTCTACTGTTGAAGCTGAGTTGTGCTGGTTATTAGGCTTGGGCGGTTTCGTTCGTTGATTTCATAATTCGTTATTAATTCATATTTAAATTAGCTTACGATCCAATATTGAGCCATGCAGGAATAGTGTGAGGAGTAATTTAGATTTGAAACAATTTTTTCAATTTATTTTGTAATTATTTCGCTATTATTTCGCTATTATTTTTTAATTATTTTGTAATTATTTTCGCATGTCTGGTGCAAGTTTTATAGTTGTTTGTTTTATCACACCAACAGTCAACAACAGAGGGAGAGGGAAGCTTCAGAAGTCCCCCCTGTCCCATTTGGAGGTTTGTTTGTTTTTTGCATATTGCTCAATCGCGTCTGCCATTAACGAATCGATTCGTAATTATACGAAACTTCGTAAATTTCGAAATTTTTAAAAGGAAAATTTCGGAATTCTTAAAAAAAACGAAACGCAATGGACCCCTAAAAACGAAACAAGTTTAGAAACAAATTTTTCCGTTGTTACCCAGGCCTACTGGTTATCACAAAATTTGAATTGAATTTGAAGAACTCTTCATTCAAGTAAACACGATAAGGAAGAGGGGAACTTTCCTCATGCAGAATCACATCAATGATCTAGCAATGTTGTACATTATTATTATTATTATTATTATTATTAACACAACAAGATGAGTCTACAGCAGAAGCTCTGCTGGCTGTTGCATTGGATCACACGCCAGACACTTCCCAAGTGTCTAGGACTGTGTGATGTATCGGCAAATAATGCATGCAGATCCCAGTAAGGTGGCCTTCTGCAGCTGGCAGATGGTAATTTTGTAAATGTTGTGGGCATTGAATTGTGCCATTTTGTAAACCGCCATAAGTCACCCTCGGGCTGAGAATGGCGGTATAGAAGCGTAGTAAATAAATAAATAAATAAATAAATGCCAATTGTGTTTAAGTGCAAGCCAAGGTCTTTAGGCACTGCACCCAGTGTGCCGATCACCACTGGGACCACCTTGACTGGCTTGTACCCGAGTCTTTGCAGTTCTATCTATATTATTATTATTATTATTATTATTATTATTATTATTATTACCCTACTTATCTCTCCTGTGGGAGATTCAACGTGGCTTTGATCCATGTCAATAAGTAGGATTTCAACCAAAAGTCTTCCAAAACTTTGCCTGAAAATGCTAAGAATTAAACACAGAAATATTTGATTGTCCTTTATAACTGAGCTACGACCCTTCACTCTCAACTATTTGTGTCCCCCTGACACATAAACTTTGTTTTTTACGCATAATTCCATTTCATAATCTGTGATATGAAAGAACATCAGATTTGTATTTAGACCTGTATTTCAGTGCTTATTCAGACTAGCATTTCTACTAAAATTGCATATTTAAATGCATGCGTTCTCTCAAATTAATATTTTAATCCCATTTAAACTACAGAGAATTGTGCTGTGACATTTGGAGAAGTGTGAAATCCATTAGAGAATGATGTTCTACTCTGAATGTTATGGTGACTCTTGCAGGTGTGGATCATGTTATTATACATCAGACTTTGCCAAGCTTGAATGCTATGTGTTTTTTTCACATTGTTAGTGGTTTCTGACATTCTCAAGCAATTTCAAGAAAACAAAGAAGAGTTATGATGACAAGCAAAATGTTTTATCCAGTTGTGTTGGACAACCCCCTAGAAGGCACATGATGGCCCCTGTGTAATTGTCTGGGCACCTGAAGTGGGATAATATTGCAAACAGCACATAACTGTCAAGGAAAGACACAATGAATGCTTCAGGAAGGTGAGAAGAATCTGTTTTTCACATCTGCCTCAGTAAATGTGCCCCCTCCAAGGGCATCCACCACAACTATTGATGCTCACAAGAACCAAAGGCTTATCAGAACCTGTCATTTGGTACCTGTATAGACTCTCTGCAGAGGGCAACAAGAGCAAGGGAAGCAGGAAGGCAGGAAGCTTAGCCAGGAATAGGGAGACAGATGAGTGAGGCAGGCAGGTGGAGAATGGAGGGAGGAATGTACAGGAATGTGGTTTGGCCAAGTGAAGTAAGTGAGAAGAAGTCGGAAAGCAATGAAGATAGCAATGAGGGAGGCATAGTTATACGTTTCCTCCCATTCCAGCTGGCAGGAAGTTTGCCACTGCAGTTGAATCCGTACTAATGTTTGCCTCAAAGTAAATGTAAGAAGAAGAGTTGAATGTTATATGGGTGTAGTCTGGGCACAACTGTGTTACATGCATGACATCACCCTGTGTATCTCTAGTTTGGCTTCTATAAATATATAGAGCAAGGTACCAACTCTTTTTCTCCTCTGTGTAGCTGATATAGCCACAAAACAGCTTGAAAGTGTCTTCTTCTGGAGTCCGATCCCCTGCTGTCATCTTGTCAATAGAACCAGTAACTATATTGCATTTCTGTGTCACATAGTGGGTATGCATCTTTTGGACGTATTATATAATGAACTAGAGCACTTCTTGTTGTGTGTCTGAGTCTGGCTCCAGGAGGAACCAACTTACCTGTTCGAACATATCTCCCCTTACGAACCACTGAAGACTTTACGATCATCTGGGGAGGCCCTCCTCTTGCTCCCACCTTCATCACAAGCACATTTGGCGTGGACAAGAGACAGGGCCTTCTCAGTGGTGGCCCCTTGGGTATGGAACGCCCTCCCTAGGGAGATCAGATCTGCTTCCTCCCTTTTGACGCTTTGGAAGCAAGTTAAAACGTGGCTATTCAAGCAAGCATTCACAAATATAGAGTAGCTAATATAGGAAATCGAATGACCTGACAATGCTTGAGAATAATGAGATGCTGATGATGTTGTTTTTATTGCTTTTGTGATGTCTTATACCGTTTAATGTTTTTTATTCATATTATGTTTTATGTATACTGATTTGTTGGAAACCGCCTTGAGTCGCCAATTGGCCGAGAAAGGTGGTATACAAATACAGTAAATAAATAATGAGTATGGAGATATCATATAGTATTTGGAAGATTTGAAAAGATTTTGCTGCAATTAGAACATGAGTAAGAAGATTACTTGGTACCCAAGGAAATAGGTGATCTATAGTACAGGGTTAGTCAAAATGCATAGGCCAATAAGCCATTCAATTGAATGGCTTATTGGCCTATGCATTTTGACTAACCCTGTATATTCACCCTGCACAGTTATAGTGGTCTAATACCACTTTAAACTGTCTTACAACCTTTTCACAAAGGTCAATCAAAACATCCTGTTTCACCTGGCTTTGTGGTGAAAAGAAAGGGCCAGTGTGGTGAATCTGTTGTCCTGCATGCAGCTCCCTCTTGGTAACACTTTCCTCACCAGGCATGGGAATCATTGCCCTTATGGGGAGGATCCATGCTATCTCTACTGGAGTCAGCATGACACCAGAAGCTTCTCGTGTTCCTCATGTTCCCTGGGAATTGTGGAATGACTGAGGAGCCATAACCGTCTAAATGATATGTAATTGGTAGGAAATTGTTAACCAAAAGCTTCCTATTTGGTAAATGCAACAGCACAGGCAATTCTTCTGAGCCTAAGGTATGGTAGGGAGTAGAGGTGTGCAATTCAGCCAAAAAGCATGCCATTTTGGAGTCTATTTTCAGCTAACCCCTCATTCTGTTTACCAGGAAGTTACTCAAATCGGGAGGGATGTTGCTGTTTTCATTTTGCAAATATTCAACCCATTGGCTACAATGGGCTCAGTCTTCAGCCATTTTCAAGTCTATCTGGATGAAACCTCCCTCAGTTTTAGATCCCATTTATAACTGCAAGCCTGCAAAGTTTCAAAATAATTCACCAGTCTAACTCATTTTTTAGAATTATTTTAAATTTAAACCATAACATTTTTTTTAAAAAAAAGGCAAACCACAAGAGAGGGTTCTGGGAATTGTAGTCATCAGCTATGTCCATTCTCAGCCAATCAGAGCATGGACACAACCATGTTTTTATTGGCTGACAGATAGAGAGAAAAACTCCTATTATGCTCCAAGAGGAACTAAGAAACTTTTCAATGCCCGCCCTATGCAAGTGCTGCTGGGAAAGTGAGTTTACAGCAGGACCCTCTCTGGAGGAGGAGCCTAGGGAACTTTCCAAAAAGAAATGGACAGATGCTGCTTCTGCGAGGGAGGGTGAAAAAAAATGCTGCAGTAATCCCTTCTTCTCCAGGAGCCCCTCACCCCCTACAGCAGGCCTCGGGTATATTGCAGACTTAACTCTATCCTCTTGAGTAGCTAATGAAAGCCAGCTCCCTTGATCCATTTTGCCAAGCTTTGTGGTTCCCTCCTACTTATTTGGTTTTTTGAGATCATATGAAATGGACCACCAAATATTACAAAACATTTTCATTCAAACTGATTCAGGCCCAAGCCTAGTAGGGAGGCAAGAGAACAGAAGACTGGAAATATTTTTCTGCACGCTTCCATTTGTTAGGTGGAACTGTTTTTTATTTTCGTTTTTCTTCTACAGTAGAACAGAGAACATTTTCCCCTTTGACATATTCAGAATGTCTTACAACCTTCAAATATTTGCAGTCAGCTGAAGTGGGTAACACCTGTTCAAAGTTTGAAAACTATTTGAAGAGACAGCTGGATTCTTCTGCAAAAGCACCCACAAGTGTCATAAAATGTTACAAGCACTGTGTTTACAGACCACAATTTCAAAACGAAGAAGAAACTGACCATAACACCAATGAAGAAGAAAATCACAGATTTGGTTGCCATTCAAAATATGTTTTAGCTGTGGTCTTATTGGCCTTATTCATTTTGTCTGCTACCAATGAGTAAATACTGGACTTGTGTAAAAAAACTGGAAGTTTCAGAAATCGTAAAAAAAAATAATCAGAAGTTTTGTAATTGAGAAGCCATATTCAAAGCATTTATATGACCCATACCAAAATATTTAGAATCAAAACTTACCCTATACTTTTTCGTTTTAGTTTTGTAAATCTTGAAATGCTCCTAAAGTCAGTTTCAAGAAGAAATGCCAAAGGCTGCCTTAGTGCTTTGCCATTCCTCTATGAAATTAATGCAGTCTTGGCATTAGCAGCAGGTAAAAGAGGGAACAGTGCATTTTGGGGACAGCACAGAATTCTGGGAAATGTAGTTTGGGAAGAGGGGAGCCCTATGCCAGCGAATTCAAAATGCCCTGCCCTAAACTACATTTCCCAGACTGCATCAGTATCAGAAAGCACCAATCATGATAGCAGGGAGCAGGCCCGTAGCCAGGATTTCGATTCTGGGGGGGGGGGGAGGGCTGAGTTTGATTTGTGGGGGTCTGAGTCTGAGTGAAAGAGGGTCTACCCTAGCAAACCTTTTGTATCATTACCCCAATACCCCCATGCATATGGAATATATTGAGTATGGTGGTCAGATCATGATATGAATAAACATAACAGTTTAAATAATGCACCAGTAAGGCCTTTTTGTGAACCACCATCAGAATTTCAGGTGGGGCTGAAGCCCCTCAAGCCCCCCCCCCCCCCCCCAGCTACATGCCTGGCAGGGAGAGAGGTCTGTCCCTCCTAAAACTTTGAAAATTCACCAAAAAATGGATAAGTAAAATTTGGTGAGCTAACAGTAGTAAGTGTGTTCTATAGGGCTGGGCGGTTTCGTTTGTTAATTTCGTAATTCGTTAATAATTCGTTATTTTTCTTGAATACGAAGCGATAACAAACCATCCAGGAGCAACTAAAAAACGAAACAACTTTTAAAGCTATTTTGTAATTGTTTTGTAATTGTTTCGTTATTATTTCAGCTCCCGGGCTGCAAAGGGGCCCGAGCAGGGGCAAGGAGAAGGGAAGGCAGGCGAGAGAGAGAGACTGAGCGAGCAAGCTCCCTTCCCGGCCTGGCTTCCTCCCCTCGCTCCCCTGGCTCCCCCCGCCCCCTTCTTCCCCCTTTTCCCGGCTCACCTGGGCATGCACACCCCACACATGCCCGGCCCGGCGCAGGGGTGGTCCGGCGTGCCCGCTCGGCGGGGCCCTGGCATCCGCCGCCCTGGGAAAGACCCCCACCCAGCAGCAGCGGCAAGGCCGATGACGCTGCGGTTGCTGACTCCCCCGATCGCCTCCCCCGCCAGGAAAAGGAAACGCAGGAGGAGGCGCAGCAACGAGATGGAGGCGACCGCCCGGTTGGTAGGGAGGGAGAGGGAGGGAGGGATAGAGAGGGGGCGGACTAAAACTATTATTAAAAACTATTATTATTAAAACTATTATTTAAAACTAATATTTTCATGTTGCGCAACCACGTCCGCCATTTTAACGAATTGATTCGTTAATAATAACGAAATTTCGTAAATACTGAACTTTTAAAAAGGAAAATTTTGTAATTATTTTAAATATCGAAACAAAAAAAACCCCCAAACACAAATCGATTTTAGAAACAAATTTTTGCGTTGTTACCCAGGCCTAGTGTTCTACCATTGTAGCAAGTTTCACCCCAATAGCTTTAAAAATGAGGGAGATAGGAGCCCCTGAATTTTCTCCAATTATAGTTATTTAATTATGTGCAATTGCTATAATGAAATACTAATGAAATTTCATTACTTTCGTTACAGTGACAATTTTTTCACTAAGCATACTTTAGAAACACTTTAGAAATGAAGTGTCAGTGTCCCTATCCCAGTTTTGTAATGAACTTTGAACCATTTTAAATGGAACATATATCTCTAGTATATACAATTATGTTTGCTATAGAAACTTGCCAGAAAGAGATTGAAAATAAAGTTGACAAATGTATTGTCGAAGGCTTTCATGGCCGGAATCACTGGGTTGTTGTAGGTTCTTTCGGGCTATATGGCCATGGTCTAGAGGCATTCTCTCCTGACGTTTTGCCTGCATCTATGGCAAGCATCCTCAGAGGTAGTGAGGTCTGTTGGAACTAGGAAAAAAGAGTTTATATATCTGTGGAATGACCAGGGTGAGACAAAGGACTCTTGTCTGCTGGAGCTAGGTGTGAATGTTTCAACTGACCACCTTGATTAGCATATAATGGCCTGACAGTGCCTGGAGCAAACTTTAGTTGAGAGGTGATTAGATGTCCTTGTTTGTTTCCTCTCTGTTGTTGTGCTGTTGTAATTTTCGAGTTTTCTTTAATACTGGTAGCCAAATTTTGTTCATTTTCATGGTTTCCTCCTTTCTGTTGAAATTGTCCACATGCTTGTGTATTTCAAAGTTGAAAAATGCTTAATGATTTTGAATTCTACTTCATTTTCTATTCACTCTTATCCTTTCTTTCTTTGCATGACTGCTCTGCTTATCCATTTCTTGTCCCCTCCTCTTTTTCCATCCCTCTTTCTCCTTTTTTCTTTCTTATGGATGGAAAAAATTACAAAAAAATAATTTAAAATGATCAGAAACATGTTTCTCAACCATTTGTTTTATTATAAAACACTAATCACCTAACAGCTAGATTGCAGACTTTCAATTAAAATTTCGCTTTCAAATTCGGTTGGTGACATTAAATTTGCCATGCTACACATTTTGCCAAATGGTATTTGATCTACAATTACACTGCATCATAGAGTTGTAGTTTTACAAGGCATTTAGACTTTTCTGGCAAGGAATGCTGGTGCCTCACCAAATTACAACTCCCATGATTCCATAGCAACTAGTCATGGTAGTTAAAGTCTTCTCAAATTGCATTAATTCTGCAGTCAAGATGCATTCTGAGTTTCTCCCTCATAGATGCACAATTGTCCTTTGTGAAAGCAAGTGAAAGCAAGTGAAAGCTTGCTTTGGGTGTAAAATGATAATGGCAGCATGGTGTCATTGGTAATTTTAATTCCATCAGTAGACACTCATTACCTTTAATCAGTGCTTATTCAAAGAGCAATACAACTGCTCAGACCTTGAAGACTCATTTGAATTCAACCTCCCTATTATCCTTTTGTTTTGGCTGCTCTTTGGCAACTATCTGTGTCTTGGATCATTTCCGAGGAACATTCCAAAAGTGCATTGCTTGTTTCATTTCAGATGCAGCCTACTATCGAGAACAAGCAGTTCATTTGTGTCTCTCTTTTCTGTGACTAAAAAAAAAAAGGAATTTTAATATCTTAACAGATGGCCTGAAAATCTTGAAAGATTTATTTCATTAAAGAATATCCTGCCAGCAGATGGCAGTTTTTATGGAACTGAAGAAGCAACCCAGTACGTAATCATAGCATGGCATGACGGACCATTTTAAATGGAATGTGATAAGATCTAGCTGACACTTACTACTGGTTTAACCAGGTGAAAGAAGAGAATGATACCCTCTCTCAAGAAAAAATAAATAAAAATCAAAATATTTTAATGGAGGACATAGCTTACTGTAATTTGTTGTTCCCTCTCCACATGAATATAGTACCTTTGGTTAAAAATGTCCACCCTTTCTTCTTAATTGTACAATACGGTGCATATTGTGATGCCACTGTTAATATAAAGGACAAGGAAAGCATGAACACGAAAATATCACAATATGCTATAATCCGGGCTGGATTTAATAGACTCAAACTTTGTCATTGTTTAAAATAGAGCCATTCAAATCAAGGGTATGTACATAAGTAATGATTTTTCATTTCACTGGTCTTTTCTAAATTATGACACGAACTTTACCTAATCCATTAAATTAGAAGGGGAAAGACCTTCTGGGGGAAATTGCTTTCCACCCCCCAACAATGGCGTATCTGGAAGTGGGGATTTCTCAAGCTGTTTTTCACATTGATCCACCTTGTGTTGTTGATGTTGCCCAGGATGTTGCTTGTGTAGAATGGGTTCAGTAAAATAAAATCATTTTAATTAAAGTGCCAGCTGCAGATATGGCCTTTCTAGCAGGCCCGTAGCCAGGATTTTGATTTGGGAGGAGCTGAGTTTGATTCGGGGGGGGGGGGGAGCTGAGTCTGAGTGAAAGAGGGTCTAACCTAGCAAACCTTTTATATCATTACCCCAATACCCCCATGCATATGGGATATATTGAGCATGGTGATCAGATCATGATATGAATAAACATAACAGTTGAGATAATGTACCAGTAAGGCCTTCTCGTGGACCACCATGAGAATTTGGGGGCAGTGTAGATCCAGTTTTTGTCAAGCACTGAGCATAAGACTCTGCACTACAGCTCTTGTTCATAATAATAATAATAATAATAATAATAATAATAATAATAATAACAGCTCTTGTTCATAATAATAATAATAATAATAATAATAATAATAATAACAACAACAACAACAACAACAACAACAATAACAACAACAACAATAACAACAACAACACTTTATTTATATTCCACCCTTCTCACCCCAAAGGGGACTCAGGGCGGATCACAGTACACATAACACGGCAAACATTCAATGCCGCTTTTGTATAGACAATACACAGACAGAACAGAAAGGAGGTGTTGTTGATTCAGTGTCCAGCTGGTTTTGGGGGGTTTTTTGGTGCCAAGGAAGGTGAGTCCAGCCATTCTGTATGACGAAGAGCCATCAGGACTCCTCCTTCTTTTTGGTCATCCAGCATTTTCTGATCTTCTTTCTTTATGGCGTCATAAAACACCTCCCCCACTTTTTGCGATACCTAATTTCTCTAATTACAGCTAAAGCTGTTTTTGAACTGCTTAGGTAAACAGTGAGCAGGGCTGACAGTTGACCACTCATGCCAACCCGGGGCTTTGAACTTGCAACCTTTTGGTTGACAGATCTTCTAGTTTCTGGTGATTTATCAGCTGTACTAAACCTCCAGCCCCTAATAAGATGTTTGCCTTTCCTAGGGCTCTTTCACAGAGTCATATAACCCAGAATATCAAGGCAGATGATCTACAGTATCTGCTTTGAGCTAGGTTATTTGAGTCCACACTGGCATATAATCCAGTTCAATATGAATTTTATACAGCTGTGTGGATAGGGCCCAAGAGAATAGGAAAACAATATTGATTGTCTAAATCACTAGCATTTGTGATTTGCAGGCTTAGTCCTTTTTCCTTCTCCCATGTGGTGAAAACTTCTTTAATGTTCAGAGCAACATAAGACAATGTGTGTAGTGTGTGTGCATGCACAAGTGCATGGGCAGCATGTTTGGAAATGGAATGTACCAACTAAATGTACATACTCCTGCTTTGTCATTAAGAAAAAATAGATGACTAACATTCTTGATCACTTGCACACAATTGTGCTAATCTCTTGACAATGATAGAAAATAGATGGCAACATAATGTTTTACAAATGTTAATACTGTAATGAAATCATTTTCTGTAGGTGTCTTTTGATAATCTAATTAGTATAACATCAGCCTTGCTTGAAAACAACCCCTCCTTCTATTTTTTTTTACAGCCATCTGTTTTGTTATAAAGTGTTTCTTACAAGCCATATGCATGGCTAACACTTATTGTCTGTTTGTGATTTCCCTTTTGTTTCCTCTGGCTATAGTATTATGATTTACTATAGCAATCAGACTAGACTAAAAAGGTCAAAAGTCCCACATCTTTTCAATACACAGAAAAGTCTCAATGAAACAGTTGATGAGTGGGGAATTGATTAATGGAATTTGAATTTTCAGCGAGCCTGTCAATGTGCCAGTGGCACCTTGTATAAAGGAAGGAAAAACCCAGCAATGCACCAGCTTTAGAAACATAAGCTTAATTTATATTGTTTTGCCAGCAGTAAGGGATATAACATACCTAGACTTTGGTAACAGAAGAAATAAAATGGTGACTCTACTCAGAACAGAGACATACAAAATGTGATCTATAGGCTACACGAATATTTACAAGATTCTGTATTAATTCTTTTAAAAGTCTGTGTCCGAATTTTGACTTTAGCTTTCATGGATAGACAAAAAAGAAAGAAAAGAAAAAGAAAAATGTTCCATAGATGGTAAAAATATAGCAAATACAAATATAAAGATTAAACTTGGAAAGCTGTCTTTATAGATTGGATTTATATTTCCAAGATCCCATAGCAGTTAGTTACTCTAAAAGTTTGAACTGCAGGTACTAGATTAACTATTTCCCCTTTCTCAAAAGTAACTATAATATATATATATATATATATATATATATATATAGTAAAGGTAAACATTTCCCCTTGACATTAAGTCTAGTCGTGTCCGACTCTGGAAGGGGGGGGCTCATCTCCATTTCTAAGCCGAAGAGCCGGCATTGTCTGTAGACACCTCCAAGCTCATGTGGCCAGCATGACTGCATGGAACACAGTTACCTTCCCACCAAAGTGGTACTTAGTGATCTACTAACATTTGCATGTTTTCAAACTGCTAGATTGGCAGAAGCTGGGGCTAACAGCGGGAACTCACCCCCTTCCCTGAATTTGAACCACCAACTTTTCAGTCAGCACCCGGGGGCTCCATTAATATATATATAAAAATGCAAAGAGCATAGCTATGAATCTATAATAACTAATCCAGTTTCCTATTATCTACCTTAGGCTTGTCTACACAAGCAAAAAACCCTAGGCTTGCTGCAAATGGAAGGCTACCTGTTTTCATAATGCACAGGTATTTCTGGTGAACATCCTGTAGTTTTTTCTAGTTTTGCTTCACTTCAGGCAAAGTTGGAGGATACTGTGGAGTTTGCTGGGAATTTTGGAATATTCCATGGATTTGGGTCAGTCTGGAAAGCAATCGGAGGAAGGAGGGTGAAAGGATTGGGTCCGATTTGCTGCAATCCTATGGCAAGGTGGAACACTGATACCACCACCCTTCCCTAGGCTCAAGAGCACAACGAAAAAGGATGGATCATGTCACTGCCACTCCTAACTGGTCATGGAGCTTCCTGTTAGTTCCTGACCATCGTGGACCTCTGCTGACACCAGAATGGGGCACTAGCACAACTGCCAATGTCCCATCTTGACATTAGCAGTTGGTTGTGTGGGCTTTGTAGCCAGCTAGGAGAAGCAGTAGTGACACAGGGCCCATCCAGACAGTGACTTTATTCCAGAAGTTCCTGGTTCAAAATGGGGGATGGCTAGATGACATCAGCAGAAATCCTGCACTGTTTTACACCAAAAGACAAAAAGCACAAGTTTTGAAATATCGCAATTCTGGCTGGAAGTGCAAATATCCTGATTCTAGCTGGAAGATGTAGATATTCATATTTCTGTGTGTCTCTGCACTCAGAAAATACAGGATTTCCTTTTATTGGTTTCTATACTATGATTTTTATTCCCAGACTAGCCGTCCCCTGCCATGCATTGCTGTGGCCCACATAGGGGTTCTGTGTGGGAGGTTTGGTCCATTTCTATCATTAGTGGGGTTCAGAATGTTCTGTTATTGTAGGTGAACTATAAATCCCAGCAACTACAACTCCCAAATGTCAAGCTTCTATTTCCCCCAAACTCCACCAGTGTTCACATTTGGGCATATTGAGTATTCTTGTAGAGTTTGGTCCAGACCCATCATTGTTTGAGTCCACAGTGAACTCTGGAGGTGAACTACAACTCCAAAACCAAAGGATACTGCCCACCAAACCCTTCCAGTATTTTCTGTTGGTCATGGGAGAACTGTGTGCCAAGTTTGGTTCAATTCCATCGTCGGTGGGGTTCAGAATATTCTTTGATTTTAGGTGAACAATAAATCCCAGCAACTACAACTCCCAAATGACAAAATCAATTTTAAGTGAAGGACATACATTGAGTTGTTAGGTGTCTTGTGTCCAAATTTGGTGTCAATTCATCCAGTGGTTTTTGAGTTCTGTTAATCCCACAAACATTACATTTTTATTTATATAGATTATAAATGTCAGTTCCTCATTGGTTCTATCATAAAAACACGGGGAAAGTTTATTAAATGGCAAAAACTTTGTCGTTGCAGGAGGGATGACTATGTCCCTCCTGGTGTGGGCTGGTCTATGAGGTCACGAAGAGTCGCAAGTGACTAAATGAATAAACAACAACAAATTGCCTATTGTAGATGAATCCATTGTTATGACCTCAGTGCGCAAATCAGCCCATAAAACAGATGTATGAGGTGCAACTGATATAGCACCTCAATCATAAAATATTTTGCACTAGTATTTAGTGAGTTTGGATGCCATAAATATAAAATAAACTAAAGGTTGCAGTTAATGCACAAAAAGAGTGAAGTGATTAATGAGAAGTTACATTTCTTACACAATGTTAGTTACAAATAACTGCATAGTTACTTCATAGTCTAGGATTCTTTCTTCCAAGTCTAATTTAATTAAGTATCTTAAAAGATGGATATTGCAAATTGGAATGTGTACTTTGCCAAATAAACAAAAACTAAACTAAATTAATCTTTAAAAAAAAAAACTAAGAAGCTCTGGGATAAAATATGGCATTTCATTGTGCTTTGAAGGTGTGTGTATCTCTTAAAATGAAAATTGAAAATGCCGATATGCAAAGACTTTAATTACCTTTCACTTTCTCTGTGGGATGGGAAAAATTTGAAAAGAGCTTTAAAAAGAAAATTAGTTGGCACTATCAACACTCTTTAATTTTGTCTGATTTTGCTCAAGGGACAGAATTCTGTAGATTAAGCTTTATGTCTCCAAAGGACTAGTGTGTTAAAATAAATTTCCTTTCAAAAAATACTAAATAATCAACTTAATCTCCAAAAGCTTTGAATAATAATGGAAAGGATGTTTATTATTTATTTCCCAATACACAAGTTTCTGAGCAGTTGTGAAAGCCCACTGGGAAAAATAATATTGGAACCAATTTTTCTCAACAGTTTTTTTTCCAGTATTCAAATTTCTCATAATGTTTCAGAGGATTTTTCATTGAAGAAAGACTTCTGTCTCTCACCCACACACCCACAAACCATTTTCTGCTCTGGAAACCTGTTTTCTGTACGTAAAAATCTATGTCTCTTTCTGCACGGAAAAAAAAGTCCTCTGACATGTTTCTTTCTGCACAGAAAAATCCTCTGAAACATTTGAAGTCTGGCAAATAGAAAGAGAACCCTACATATAAGTTTTTCCCTCCTGAATCAGAATTGAAATTATCTTGTGTTCATCCTCGCAGACAGAGAAAACATAGTTAAGGATTTACATCTTATCCCTGGCCTCTTCCCAATAGTCTAATGTCCATATGTCACTGAGGGCCCATCTACATGGGCCAAGTGATTTGGGACAAGAGAGAACGAATTCCATGGTGTCCACATAATGTGCAGGACCCCTTCACCCTAATGCCTATTATGACTGTTTAACATTACCTTGTTCCATGATTTAAAAAAAGGAGGGGGGTGCTCCAAAGCTTCCCCAAAGCTCTGGATCTTGCTTGCACTTTGGGCAATATATACAGCTGTTCAAATGGTCATCTCACTTTCCCTGGGTCTGTGTGGGCTAGGGAAAGGAGTTGACACTTACTCTCTCCCCATTGTGTTTTCAGGTCAGCAGCAACTATCAGATGCACAACTGCTGTTGGTCATCGTTTGTTGTATCTACTAGGCCTGGGTAACAACGGAAAAATTTGTTTCTAAAATCGATTCGTTTTTTTTTGGGGGGGGGTTGCGTTTCATTATTTAAAATAATTACAAAATTTTCCTTTTAAAAAGTTTGATATTTATGAAATTTTGTAAATGTGAAAAAAATTACAAATTACAAAACATTAACAAATCGATTTCCGAAACAATAACGAATCGATTCGTTAATGGCGGACGCGACCGCGAAATACGCTAAAAAACCTCCAAAAACTTCTGAAGCTTCCCTCTCCCTCTGTTGTTGACTGTTGGTGTGATATTATAATTTTTTTTCACTAATTAAACAAAAAACAACCATAAAACTTGCCCCAGACATGCGGAAATAATAACGAAACGACCTCAAAACAATAACAAAACAAATACAATAAAAAAATACAAAGCATTTAGAAAACTATTTAAAAATTCATTTTTTAAAAAAATTGCTCCAGAATGGTTCGTTATCGTTTTGTAATTAAAAAAATTAACGAATTATTAACGAATTACGAATTAACGAAACGAAATCGCCCAGCCCTAGTATCTACTGATGCTGGCTAGTGCTATAGCAATTAAAGAAGAGAGGGGTAAAGGTGAGGGCAATTTCTCTTTTCCCCTTCCCTCTCCCTTGTTGCTCTTTGTTCTAGCCAGCATCAGTTGATATTAAAAGTGTTAACTACCAGCACAACAACACTTTGTGGTCACTGCTAAACTGAGGACAGAAGGGCAACGGTCGGGGTGGCTTTCCAGCTATGCTGAACCTGGTTTGGGGCTCCTAGGTCATCCAGATTTCTTCCATCTGATCAAATGCTTAGTGCCATGTAGTGTAGATTCCCCCTTGCCGCCAAGCCGGCTTGGTAACTGGCTGTGTGGACTTCATCAGCACTAATCCAGAGTACCCCACTCTGAATCAGCTTCAAGGTTTGTGGCCCATGTAGATTGACTATTACTGTTTTACAAAGAAGCAACAAACAATTCTAGAAATTTTTCTCTTTCAATGAGGAAGCTTTTTAAAACCACACAATTTTCAAAACCAATTCCTAATTCATGATTTCTTGTGCACCAAACTGAGACATGGTTGGGTTGTTTGGCATAGAAAACAACTGTATAGCAACATCATTTGTTATGCAGAATAGGGTTGTTTGCCAAACAAAAATGTTGTAAATTTCATGCACAATCATTATCTTATTGCAGAGAATCTTATCCTTTTCACTGATGTTTCTCAAAATTGAACGCTGGGGGTAAAAATTCTCGCTACTTGATTGGCTTGTTATCGGCTAATTAAATTACTTATGAAATTGCTAGGTTCTTAAGTTCTTAAGTTACTTATAAAATTACTATAGAGTTTATTAAATAATTAAATAATAATTAAATAGTTAGTTACTTATTGAATAATTGATATGCTTTTAGCAAACGATTAGACCCCTTAGACAACCCACTGACAATCTCCTTTGATAATAAATCTTCAAGCCGTCTCCCTGTCGAAAAAATAGATTGACTTTGAAATGAACTTACAGGTTGCTTTGATAGCTCGATGCACCTCTTCTCCGTTGCTTCTTAGAGTTAAGGGTGAGCTGGTTCGGCAGTATTTGCAGGCCTTTCCGGTCCACTTCCCACTCCTCTGTCCGCATTGCCGCCAACGCTTGTGCCGGGCTGTCTCGAGCCTCTCCCTTGAGGGGAAAAGGCTCACTGGAACTGTTGGCAGGCATCTTGGGTGGTTTGCCGACTTCACTGATCTCAATCCGCCAATGAAGGGGGGCTAGAATAGCCCACCTGATCAAGAAAGTGGTTGGTGCTCTCGTAGCTCTAGAGCACCTTGCCTGCCACCATCGGTACTCACCGGAAGACCCCGGTGTTTCCCAAAATTGAAGTGATGTTTATTTTACAATATTTGAATGTTTTCAAATATTCTTTCCATCCCAATTAAATAATAATAATAATAACAACAACAACAGCAACAACAAAACTTTATTTATATTCCGCCCTTCTCACCCTGAAGGGGACTCAGGGCGGATCACAGTACACATACACGGCAAACATGCTGCTTTGTATAGACAATACACGGACAGACAGAACAGAACAGGAGGTGCCATGGAAGGTTGGGCTTGAGTCCTAGGCGTACTGTTGCTCCACCCTCCATGACGAAAAGTCGTCAAGACTTCCTCCTTCCTTTTGGTTGCCCAGGATTCTCTGATCTTCCTTCTTTATGGCATCATAAAACATCTTCCCCGCTTTTTAAACAGTACCTAATTTCTCTAATCACAGCTAAAGCTGTTTTCGAATTGCTTAGGTAAACAATGAGCTAGGGCTGACAGTTGGCCACTCACGCCAACCCGGGGCTTTGAACTTGCAACCTTTTGGTTGATAGATCTTATCATTGCTGATGATTTACCAGCTGTGTTAAACCTCTTGCAGATAGGCAGGCTGACTAGTTGGTTATGATGGATTTTAAAGCAACGTTATTGCCAGACATATAGGACTAAGGTTGGGACGAAGATTTGCACAAAATTTGCATATTGTATTTCTAACAGAAAACAATAATTTTGGTGCAAGAAAGGAAGGGCCCCCTGGGGGTGCAGTTAAACCACTAAGCTGCTAGGCTGCTGAAATTGCTGACTGAAAGGTTAGTGATTCAAATCCAGGGAGTGGGGTGAGTTCCCACTGTTAGAGCCTGCTTCTGCCAGCCTAGCAGTTCAAAAACATGCAAATGTGAGTAGATCAATATGTACTGCTCCAGTAGGAAGGTAACAGCACTCCATGCATATGGATATAAAGCTCCATGTAAAATTCTTCTCATCAGGGATTCTTGATACTCACAAAAATGTGTTTTTTTTAAAAAAAATATTTCTATCCCATGTATGTTTGCCAATCAGTAATTACATATTTTTAAATTTCATATAAAGAGCTATATTTTCTATAATTCTATCTATGAAAATACAGTTAGAATATAATAGGCATTACAATGTTACTTTTAGGATAAATAAATGGCCATTGTATGCTAATCAAGGTGATCAGTTGAAACATTCACACCTAGCTCCAGCAGACTAGAGCCCTTTGTCCCACCCTGGTCATTCCACAGATATATAAACCCTTTTTCCTAGTTCCAACAGACCTCACTACCTCTGAGGATGCTTGCCATAGATGCAGGCAAAACGTCAGGAGAGAATGCCTCTAGACCATGGCCATATAACCCGAAAAAAACCTACAACAACCCAAATGGGATATGATGAGCCCATCTATAACTGAACAATGGTAGGATGATGCTCTGGGTTCTAGGGCATGGCTATTTTACTGCTCAGTTATGATTAATCTTCACATGGCTTTATATACATGTGCTTTTGAAATGACTTTCTGAGTACTACATTTTATTCTGTGTTTGCATGCTCATTACTTGAAATTGCAGGATAACTCTGCCGATTTCTCCTTTTGCTTTGAATATGGTTACTGCCTGTGAATAAAAGGTTTTGCCATTAACTGAGAAATTGGTAGTGAGTTAAAATGTAGTAGAAATTGACATAACAAAATCACAATTTCAGGGATGCTGATGACATATCTCTAAACACAAATCATGTCTTTCCTCTCTAATAAAATGTATTCTACTTTAACCTGCATTCATTTTCTCCTGATTTTTCTCTTTAATAAATGGAAAAGAAAGGAGTTTCGTTTCACCCTCTTGCTTTCCAGTTAAGTAAAGTGATGCTGCGACATCTTCAGGGTTGCATAAATACATAAGATATATCTCTATAGTGGTGATGTCTAATATTTATCTTGTGGCTAATGCTGAACATTTGACTCAAATGTGAAGTCTGATTCTGTGCATATTTTTTTCGATACCAGTTTCACTAAAATCAGTGGGCTCTATTATGAGAAAAATGAATGTGATTGCAGCCCAGCCATATTTGTTTTTTAAAAAAATTAAATGGTTCATTCTGACATGTTGGAAATCTGGGACAATCAATATTCAAGGATTCATACCAGTTAGTGATTAGGATTTTTTTTCTTAAAGCAAAGTTTATATGCATGGATAAGCAATCATAGAGCTTTCTCATACTTTTGGATATCTATGAGATTACAGCTGGAGTACAAAGAATTAAAATCCATTTACTTCTGTGTGTGTATTAATAGCAAACCAATACATTTCACAGGGTTTTCTTAACCAAGGAATATTCAGAGGTGGTTTTGCCAATTCTTTTCCCTGAAATATAGCCTACAGAATCTGGTGGCTTCCCATCCAAGTACTAACCACCAGGGCTGAGCCTGCTTAGCTTGCAAGATTAGACAGGATCATCTCATGCATTCAGAGTATTCCTCTACACAGTTATATTAACTATTTTGCAGGTCACAGAGAGAGCAAGAAACAGCACAAAATTGATTCAAAACAGACTATATTTCTCAGGGGCTATTACACTCCTGTGACATATTTAGAAGTGAAGTTCAGACCTCGTTCATGCAATTGATTCTATAATAATGCATACTATTGTTATCTGTGAGAGACAGATGCAAGAGGTGAGGGGGGGGGGACTAAAGCTTTTTTCAACAACTGCACAATGGGACTTGCTGGCATCTTCTTTGGCTCCCAATACACTGCCATATAATGCAGTTTCAAAGTGCATTACATGGTCAGTTTAAATTCATATAATGCAATTTAACTGCATTGAACAGTATTATATGGAGTCTACATTGACCATATAGTGCAGTATGAAATATATCTTTGATTACCTCCGCTGTTCATCAAATATATATTCCCCAGCTTCCAGATGTGATCCTTCACTCACCAAAAGCTTCAGTATTCAGTCCACTCCAAACAGCGACTCAGCCACTTCACTCCAAACAGCAACTCAGCCACTTCACTTCACTGCAGTCCAGCCATTCCAGTTTACTCCACCAGCAACGTCTCTGAGTCAACTGGGTCAACTCCGGTTCTGGTCATCAAGCTTTCAGTTCTGGATCAATAGCAATTCCTGGGTGTTCTGGGCCCATAACCAGATTGTCAGAGATTGACAATCCCCAACGGAAGGAATCAAGCAGACACTGAGTTGCAAAATAAGGACTCTTCAGGCTTTGAGTTACAAAAGAAACTAAGTTTACTAAGTACATACAATAGACACGTCTTTCTACAGTGAGCTACAATTCAGGAAGAACAAAGAACTAGTCAAAACCGAAAGCCTCTTCACATCTGCTTATCTTCTCTTGCTGAGACTGGCAACTCCCTTCTGTTCTCAGCAAGAAAAAACCTTATCTTACTTTCTCAAGTTCACTTAATCACAGCCTCAAAGTATAAACATTTCTGCATGGCATTTTCAATTCACAGTGGCATCCATCTTGGCAATACATAGAAGCACGTTGAAAAACACATACATAACTAAATTAATCCTGACAGAAACTGCATTATATGGCAATGTAGATGGGTCCTCCGTTGAACATTTCTCAATGTAGATTTATTGAAGAGGACTATAGAGTACTCTGTTGTCACTATAGCCTGAGAGAAACAAAAACACTTCCCTGTTGGGGACTAATTTTTCTCATTGGAGATACATGATGAGTGTGTGGGGGAAAAAAACTAAAAACAAACAGAAGCAACCATAAAAACCATAAAAGCGGGCAGACTTTTTTGGCTTGTTTCATTATGGTAAAAAAAAAATGTCATTGTGTCCCCTCCCCAGAGATGCAAACATTATGGAGGAATGTCATTATTAGCTGACACCTCACAGTGAACATAACCACCATAATTATGTTTTAGTGTTTGAAAGCTACTAATGTATATCTTGCAGGAGAAGAGAGCATCTACTTTCATCCTTTGATATAAAACGGGACAATTTAGATTGAAAACCTTTTTTTAGTTTTTAATGTGCGAATTATATCCAGCAGCTGGCTATTAAGGTTTGAGAAGTCTATAGTGATACCGTGAGTCATTTTCTGTCATTAGAAAAGGGGAGAGATAGTCTTCATGATTTCCACGTGGGAAATCTCTATGTCTAACCAACTCAAAAATAAAGGCAGAGATAACCTCCTAAGGGATTGGTAGGGAAGGAAATTATATTTGTAATAATTCATTTTTTTGCTGAAAAAATGAGTTTCCTGATACATGGCAACCTCAGGGTACATCTTGATAGGGTAACTAATTTGATGCTGATCCAGAGTAGTCTATTCCAGATCAGCATCAGAGATAATTACATTGTCATCCCCTGAATGGTACATATTGTCATTCTAGGCTCCAAATGGGCACTGCTTTAGTAAGTAAGAAGGGGGCAAGGTAGGTTCCACCTCCTCTCATCTTGCCGCCTGAGTCTGGGAAAAGTATGATGATATATACTCAACTGTGTGAGTGTTGAATACATGGGTACAAAGTACTAGATATTCAGGAGTTTGGGGAAAGTTTCAGAGTTTGCAGTGATTTCATGTAACCCATGTTATGCCAACCAGCTTCATGTGTCACGTAGTGAAAACAGAGCTGTTCCAAAACCCCAGCACCATAAATGGCTTGTCAACACACACTTCAAGTTGAGAAGAGTAATATAGTAGTGAGAATTTTGTGCAGTTTTCACCTGGTATTTACACATTCTGAAAGTGTTTGGAAAACTAATATGTGGAAAAATACATATTTATACATGATAATTAGCAGGGGTCATGTGTGAATAAGTATTATTCATATTACACAGACGTGTATTTTGTTCAAAAATGCTGGTGTTTGTTTCTTTAAAAAAAAAACCAGCAATCTATATCAATAAGTATTTTACACAAGTCATCAAGTCTTTCACAAAAAATATGAGTCAAATGGCTTTGTTGTTCAAGATTGTTTGGTGTTATTTTTTTGGAGGGGTGGTGGTGGTGTACAGGATGTTTTGTAAAAACAATGGATGATCAGCGACATAGCTACAATAAAATAGCTCTATTGCATTTTCTGATCCAATTCCTGAAACCTTCCTTCAAAACCAATCTGACCACCCAAGCAAATTTCTGTTGTGCTAACAATTAGACAGCAACAAGATAATTGAATATTCCCTTACTACCAATGATTAAAATTGTGAGGAATAGAAGCTTTAATTTCTTTCTAATGTCAAAAATGTGATATTTAATCATTATTACCTATTATTCATATTATGCTCTCCAAGTGGTTTAAGATTCTGGATGTACCAAACTTGACTTTGTAAGCAAAACATTTTCATACATTGCTTTCTTTTCTCTGAAATAAAAGTGTTTCAGGTTCAGGAATTCAGAGGCAAAATGTCCACTCTTCAGTTCCACTCATAAACGGCATAAATTTGATTTTTCTGCACTGAAGTGGAAGACCCATGAATTACTTTTCCACCAACATATCTAGCTTAAACACAGAATTTTCAAGTGGTTACTTCATGCTAAGGTTATGTACGTAATATTCTAAACATTTAAAAATATTTGTAGGCTCTTCCAAATTCAAAACACCTTTAAGGACATAAAATAAACTTTATGTAAGTGTTAAATCTTTATAGAATAATCTTATCTTTGGTTACTTGCTGTACACCTTATTCTCATATGGAGACTTTCCACTTCTGTGCTAAGTTTCCATGCTGTGTAACATGCACATGCCTACAGGTCAGATTTGGAGAGTATTGTATACTGAGACAAGAAGGTAAACACAATGTAAAGAAAGTTAGGCTTTCCTGCATTCTATACAGTGTGTTAGACACACTTTGTGCTGTTGACTGGGTTGTGGATTGGTCAGGTGGAACTGTTTTTCACTAGGACTTGTTCCTTAATGGATGATTTATCCTATATATAAAATCTAGTCACCACCTCCTTGTTCTTCATTATTTCAGAAGCAGTGTCAATCAAGCATTGTACCTCTTAGAGTGGTGTTTCACTTAGGTCCAATCAGTTCAGGCTGCCACAATTAACCTTACTGGTGTTGCTATTTTGTTACAGTTCCTTTCTTTGTAGGTCAACCTTGATAAATTGCAGGTTGTAACTGCTTCACACTATGTATAAATGGGGCCTGCAAGGTATGTTTTGTCAACTGCCAACAGTGGAAGGTGTTCACGTACTCCTGTCATTTGTTCCATGCTTTCCTTTTTGTAGAATATAGTTAGTGATTCAAGCCTAAATCTAGTGCTCTTGGAGCGCCACTGAAAACACTTGGTTGTGACAGCTTGTTTTTAGTTTACTTTTAGGGCTTTGTTGGCATAGAATCATGCTACCAGAACTAGATCCATGGGCATGGGTTCTAGAAGGTTTGGCAAAACAATAATGGAAAAATGGGTTAAACCCAAAAGAAGTATAGCTGTATAGACAATCATAAGACAATGAGACAGTGGGCTGCCGAGTTGTCAGGGCTCCCATCCTTGATGGTGGGATTTAAAAGGCCTCTGACAACTCGGAACACCTCCACCAGATGGTTCCTTGCAGATGCAATATTGGCTGCCAGAAAAGATTTCTGTGCAGCTTTTATTGCCGGAGCATATGCCCTTAACAGGGCATCTAGACGTGTTTGATTTGACCCGCTCGGATTTGAATGCCACATGCCCTCTAGTCTCCTCTTCATCGCTGCCAGTCCTCGTTGAATCAAGGAGCTGGTTTAGCTCGGCTACTTGAGAGGGGACGTTCTGGAGCAATCGTGTGTATTGCCCTAGTCATATCCCCATTCCAGAGAGTGACCAGGACATCAACGGGATCACCTACCGAGGTGGCGGGGAACTCTCCAAGAGCCATCAGGAATCCATCTGGATCCATAAGCCTTCTAGAGCGGACCATCTTAATGGGTCCTCCACCCCTGCGGAGGTTGGATGGTGCATTGAGGCTAAACCTGATCAGGTGATGGTCGGTCCATGGCAATGGAGTGATGGTCAGCTCCTCCACATCACCACCTTCCTCCCATCCCTGGCAAAAACCAAGTCTAATGTGTGTCCAGCCTTACTCACTTCCAGGAGTGAAACAAATTCAACAACAAATCCTGGTTGCATTCTGTAAATAAAACTCCAAGAGGTTACGTTTTTTTCTGTTGCCTCAGATTGACATCTTGAATCAGTCTTGTTGCATACACATTTCCAAAAAATATCTGTGAGTTTTCATGTTCTGAAGAGGAGGAGGAGGAGGAGGAAATAAAACTTAATCCAGTATTTATATAACCAATCATAAATAGTACATATCTTTTCTTTCTTTTTTTGTTCTTTTTCTTATGACATGCCAGACACTGATAAAGGATTTCATAGTTTTAGCTTTCAGCCATCTCACCATGGATTTGGAGCTGATTTCCATTTTTTGTTCTTCATCCCTTGATGGCATAAGGTATTGAAATTCTCCTATTGTTGAGTCTTGCTTCTTTATTTCTAACTCATCATCACAAATTACTGAATATCCTCCCAGCAGATCAATGTCAGTTCTTTTTTCTAATCATTTCAATCTTCAGTACTTTATGCATTAATATTTCCTTCCAAAAAGAGCAGTGGCAGCAAGGACACAGCAACAAAAGATTGTATATCTATAATTCCCATTTTGATTAAATATCACACTGCTAAATATTATCACATTGTGAGGAATGTAAAGGTGGGAGTAGTTGTACTTTAGCATACAGAAGAATATCATTAAGAATACACATGCATGGAAACATGCAGTGAGAGCATCAAATTGTATATTCAGTCACATGTAGGGTGAAATTCGTCCAATGGGCTGCAGTCAGGTTGCTAACTGGGGCTAGCTACAGGGAGCAGATGACCCCCCTGCTGAAGCAGCTCCACTGGTTGTCAGTCTGTTACCGGGCACAGTTGATTTTGACATATGGTGACCATAAGGTGAACCTGTCATGGGGATTTCTTGGCAAGATTTGTTCAAAGGGGATTTGCCTTTGCCTTTGCCTTCTTCTGAGGCTGAGGGGATATAACATGCCCAAGATTAGCCAGTGAATTTAAACCCTGGTCTCCAGAGTCATAGTACAACACTGAAATCACTACACTCAGAGGGAGAGGGGTTATGGATTCAACCCCCCCCCCCCCCGAAACCTGATTTTCTCAAGAATTTTAATAATATATGACAATCCACAGAATAATTACTGAGGAAAATGTTTTAAAGTCTGGTTTTAGTACACCAAATTTAAAAAATGGTTGAAATCACAGTTTTCTATATTAGGATATAGTTTGTAAGTATTATCGAATCTAATGCACACCTCAATTTTTAAAACCCTGAACGCCCCCCCCCCCCCCCCAAATTTCTTGCTGAATATAATGTGCTTTGGCAAAAAGTGTGCTCTTTGTAATTTGGCAAAAAAAGGTGTGCATTACTGTTGCTGCCTGCTTAGAATTCTTTCACTATAAACAATTGTGTTAGAACACCAACGCTTTCAGCAATAGAAAAGAAAAAAAATTGGGGTGTCTCACCAAACTACAAAACCCAGGATGGCATAGTATTCTGACCTGGCCAATTATTTAGAGATGATGTCCTTCAAGGTGGAGTTCTGGTTGGATCTCCTGAAGCACCTTCCCTTTTTGCTTTGGCTCAGCACCAAGGGCCCTTCCACACAACCCTATATCCCAGGATATCAAGGCAGAAAATCCCACATTATCTGAGTGTGGACTCAGATAACCCAGTTCAAAGCAGATACTGTGGGATTTTCTCCCTTGATATTCTGGGATATCCGGCTGTGTGAAAGGGCCCTAAGATTAGTGTATGACATGAATCTAAGGCACACCCCAATTTTGGCAAGGTCATTTAGCTTCTTCTGGGTTACATTGGGTAGTTGGAATGTTCTGCCTGAGAATTATGGCCTCCTGCCGTCTCAGCTAGCCTCGTTGTGTCTACAAAAGCATCCACCCCCCAGTACCAATGTATTGTACTCACTGGTTCTGTTCTATCTTTTGTTTTGTTTGTATTTTGCATCTAGCTCACATCTGGTGAATCCTGGGATACAAATAGAAACAAAGCAGAACCTACAAGTATTGTGTTGATGGGATCACACTCCCCCTAAAGACACAGATCCACAGTTTGGGGGTCCTCCTGGACTTGGCGCTGAACCTGGATGCCCTATTAACATTCCTTGAAAAACCAGATCTGGCCACAGTGGTACAAGCCTTAGTAACATCCTGTCTGGATTACTTTAACACACTCTACACGGGGTTGTCTCTGAAGAGTGCTCTGAAACTCCAGCTGGTCCAATGGGCTGCATTCAGGTTGCTAACTGGGGCTAGCTACAGGGAGCAGATGACCCCCCTGCTGAAGCAGCTCCACTGGTTGTCATTCTGTTACTGGGCACAATTCAAAGTGCTGGTGATGACCTTTAGAGCCCTAGACAGTTCAGGTGCAAACTATTTGGCCGACCACCAGTACCATAGCTAGAAAAAAGGGGGGGGGCTTTTTTGTTTTAGCAAATCATGAAGAGTAGTTCCATAACACAAAATAATTTAAATAGTATGGTTTATTCTATATTTTTATACAGACTTAATTAAATCAATTTTCTGTTTTAGTTACAAAGCTTCAAGTCTTAAAATAACCAAAAATGACTGTAAATTAGTAATTTATAGTTACAAAGGAATATCACTACTTCTGTTGGAAACACTTAAAAACTGTGTAAATATAATTTGACAGAAATCAGGCTCTATGGATAAACTTTGGTAGACACTCAAAAGTGCTAGTTCAGTCAGTATTTCTTGCCCCATTGTGTGTTTCTTTCAAATCTTTAAGAGTTGAAAATAACCTACACACACACCTTAAATTGACATATCTAAAAATCAAGATCAATGACTCAAACATTTTTAGAAACTATATAAAATACCTTTAGTCTGATACCTAATTATTCAAAAATTACTTGGTTTTAGGAGAAATTAAAATATAATCTTTTAAAGTAAGCACAAATTATCACAGTTGTTATGTACCTGGAAACATCATAAAGTGTATTTAAACTTATTTTTTTCTTATGGAGGTTTTTGAGATTACAATCCCCCAAATGGATGAGTCTTGGCATAAGACAAAAACACAGTCCTAAAAGACATTGCCAGGATATTCACCATAATGAATATACAAATATCCTTTTTGGCCCTGCTGCCTTACAACTCCTGGGTGGGCCAACTTGATTAGTCTCTTATTCTGTGTCTTACCTTTATCTACAACTTGGCTCATATCTCTTACTTGAAAGGAATCTATTTGCTTCCTTACCATATATGTTCTACTCTTTTCTCTCCTTGCCCCATGTTCCTTTCTAACTCACTTACCCTTTGATCCCCTAATCTCATGCACAACATCATCTCTGCTCTCTGGCTATTACTTCTAAATATACCTAAACTTTATGCCCTAAATGTCATTTCAACAGGCTTTTTTTTCTTGTGAATCACAACACAGGCAACAAAAAGAAGCAAACAAAGCCAACATTTGAAACTGAAGAGCTGGTGGATTGAGCCTATGCATGAAACAGCTTGTTTGCATATAGTGAAGTGCATCAACTATACATGCTATTGCCACAAGTAATGACAGTGTGAATAAATTTTCAAAATTTGGTTGAGATAGTGCTTGCAGTTCTGGAGAGACTCATTTAATTTTTGCTTTGCATAGACTTAGCATGGGGATTTGGTTAACCAGTTAAAATTCATGAGTAAACCAGGTTTTTTAACCTTAAAAATGGGGGGGGGGGAGTGGTTGAACCCCTCGCCCCCCCCCCCCCCCGGCTACAGCCCTGCCAACCACACTGTTGCAAGGTTCGAGGATCCCTAGTGTACACCATCAAAATATTTTGAAGAACCCTTTCTACTGCCCCAAAATGGCTCATTGCAATTATTTCAAGGTACCTACATTATTTTCCCCCTCCAAGTCCACGTGGAAAGTGTCAGTATGTAATATCGGCTGCAATTCTGTACATTTAGTACACTGGTGTAATTCTATGGGTGTCATGGTTTGAATGTTGGATTGGGACTTGGAGACACCAGGGTTCAAATGTCGGCTCAACCATAGCAATCCATTACATGACCTTGAGCAAGTTATACTTTGTCAGCCCAAGAAAAAAACCAACAGCAAATGTCTTCTGAATAAATCTTGCAAGCATAAAAAAGTCCTAGGGGAGGTTACCGCAAGTCAGAGTTGACTTGAAAGTGCACAACAACAACAATGTGTAGCAGGGGGGGGTCAAGATATAAAGCATTAAAGAAACAGACTGCTCGGAGCTTGAATTTTTTTTCAGCTTTCCCTTACCATCAGCACATGACCCTAAAAATCTGTAACTGCATAATGCATAAATAAGAGCCTGGCCAATGGCCAAACAACTGCTGACATAATCAAGTGTGGACAGAGAAAACCCTAGGGGAGGGGAGTGTAGTATATGTCGTGGACTTTACTAAGAAGGTTTAGGGAGCAAACATACCAGGCATCAATTATGTATGTCATATATGATGAAGCCAGTAACCATCAAATAGCTTGTAGCTTCTATTTCTGTTGCTTAGGAACTATGTGAAAGGTTGCTGCTTGTGCATTTGATTATCCTCCTTTCCTCTCACCCTTATTCCTGTGTGTCCTGCTCTGTGTGTGTGTGTGTGTGTGTTCAGAGGCGGCCCTCGATAATTTGCAATGGTAAGCAAACAGTATTTTGGCACCCCCACCCGCAACCAATCACTGATATATATTTTCTGTTCATTGTAGGAGTTCTGTGTGCCACATTTGGTTCAATTCCATCATTGGTGGAGTTCAGAATGCTCTTTGATTGTAGGTGAACTATACATCCCAGTAACTACAGCTCGCATATGTCAAGGTCTATTTTCCCCCAAGAGCGCCTCAAGAGCGCCCCTGGGCAAAATCAACTATACTGCAAATGCTTACTTTGTGTAATGGGTTGAGCCGCCCCTGTGTGTGTGTGTGTGTGAGAGAGAGAGAGAGATTTGAGTTCCCAATGTATATTGATTACTGCAATAGAGAGAAAAAACTGATTAATCATAGTTTTCTGTGTTAACGGCTTACTTACAAGTTATGTTAAGTGAGCTTTTGTAAAGATGGATGGCTGTTACTCCTTTTTGTCAACTTGTTTGGGAACTACTGAGTCATTTCTGACACCACAGGAGGGGAAAGAATGTCTATTTACTTTCCGTAACATACAGTATGTCACCAAATCCCTATAATTTGTGGCAAGACAACCCTAATAATTACCTGATTTGGAGTTTTTAAACAGTATAGTTAGATGGTATAATTTTGTAAGTGGGCTAGTGGGTGTGAACACTCATTCAATGGAAGGGTAAAATTTCTCCTCTAAATCACTCAAAAACTACAGAGCTATCATCTTTGATGACACCACCCACAGCCAGAGATAATATTGTGTTACAAATTCTGAATGACTCAAATCCCTAAATCATCCTCTCTTTCAGTTTATCTATTTTTCTGTATCTAATTCTTGGCTGTTTGGAACACCCATATCCTTTCTCGTATATGGTAGTGTATCTTTGGAATGAAAACAGGAACTTCTGTGCATGATTGTGTGTGTGTGTGTGTGTTAACACTATCATTAGGATTTTCTTGTTCTACAACATTGATTTGTTAGAACAGTGGTTCTCAACCATGCTAATGCCGTGACCCCTTAATGCAGTTCCATATGTTGTGGTGTCTCCCAACCATAATATTGTTTTAGTTGCTACTTGATACCTGTCATTTTACTACTTTATAACTCGTAATGTAAATATCCAATATGCAGGATGTATTTTCATTCACTGGACTAAATTGAGCACAAATATCAAATATGCCCAAATGTGAATGCTAGTGGGGTTGGGGGAGGATTGATTTTGTAATTTGGGAGTTGTCGTTGCTGGGATTTATAGTTCACCTATAATCAAAGAACATTCTGAACTCCACCAACGATGGATTTAAACCGAACTTGGCACACAGAACTCCCATGACAATTAGAAAACACTGGAAGGGTTTTATGGGTATTGACCTTGAGATCGGGAGTTGTAGTTCACCTATATCCAGAGGAGTGCTGTGGATTCATGCAATGATGGATCTAGACCAAACTTGGCATGGATACTCAATATGCCCAAATGTGAACACTGGTGGAGTCTGGGGAAAATAGACCTTGACATTTGGGAGTTGTAGTTATTGGGATTTATAGTTCACCTACAATCAAAGAGCATTCTGAACTCGACCAACAATAGAATTGGGTCAAACTTCCCACACAGAATCTCAATGACCAACAGAAAATACTATGTTTTCTGATGGTCTTTGGCGACCCCTTTGACACCCCCTCATGACCCCCTCAGGGGTCCCGACCCCCAGGTTGAGAAACACTGTGTTACAAGATGAATATGGCAGCCTATATTCTGTGGGTTTTCTGTGCCACCACTGAATGGCCAGACGTTGGCTTTTTTAAATACTTTCTTAGAAGAATTCTAGTGACTCAAGATACCAATAAGACTCCATCTAGTCATACAAAGTTACATACCTCTGTTCACCACTTGGAATGGTACATTTTTGAAATTATTTATTTATGTTGTATACTACTGGTAGCTTCCTTATTCCATTTGATTGGGAGAAAGAACCCATTATTCATTCTATTCCTCATCATTTCGAAAGTAACTTGTGGGTTGTGGCCTGGTTCTTAGTTTGGACTGCTTGTCACTCTGCCATTGATTCATGCTGCAGATCTCTACATTTCAGTTTGGAAGGAAAAGCATGATTTTCAGTTAGAGCAGGCATGTAGCCGGGGGGGGGGGGGGGGGGGCTTGAGGGACTTCAGCCCCCCCCCCCCCCCGAAATTCTCATGGTGGTTCGTGAAAAGGCCTTACTGGTGCATTATTTACACTGTTATGTTTATTCATATCATGATCTGATCACCATACTCAATATATCCCATATTCATGGGGGTATTTGGGTAACAATACAAAAGGTTTGCTAGGGTAGAACCTCTTTCACTCAGACTCAGCCCCCCCCCCCCAAAAAAAATTGAAATCCTGGCTACAGGCCTGAGTTAGAGGATTGGTACAAAGAAGTATGGAATATAGCAATAATGATAAATTGACATGTGGTATTGAGACTAAAAAAGAATTTGGAAATTAAATTATTTTTGGAAAATATGGGGGAAATTTATAGAATGTGTGTTTGTTGAAGGGCAAGGGAGCAAACTTTTAGTGGAAACAATGATGTTTTGGAAATAACATATTAAGCAGTTGGGTCCAGGGGGAGGTAGCACCATATTTATTTATTTTGAGGAGTTTATTTTGTGGATAATATGTTTAAACTGGTAAAAATGTTGAAGCTCAACTCAACAGTGTGAAAACATAATAGAAGTTCTGTTATTGTCGTTTTTAATCTCTCTCTCTCTCTCTACACACACACACAAACACAAACAAACAAAATTGGGAAAGTAAAAAAAAGGAGAGATTGTGCTGTGAATTTCTGACTTGTTTTCAGACAGTTCATCATGACATACCTGTATAGTGACAGGAACCATGCTCCCACGTATCCAGTTTGGAATTAGACTCTACATCCAACAACCTGAATAAACCAATACACAAACATGAGAAAACCACTTAATTTCAAATTGATATTAGTCTTGAGAGTTTGACAGGTCTGAATCCCATTCCACCCTCCTTCTTATCCTCCCACCCTAAGCACATACTAGAATTCTAGTGGGAATTGTAGACATGCTTCTTCTAGATCAGCAAGGAAGTATATTGGTTAGGATCCATCTAATACTTAAATTGGATTCCAACATTCACATCAAAATTGACAGCCTATACCTCCCCCTGTTCTCAGTGAAACCTTAACATCTGCTCCAAGGAGAAGATTTCAGCAGTGTTGGCAGACATAGATGGAACAATTTACCTGTTGGTCTGGAATTAGGATTTCTACCTTTAACACCCCCCCCAAAAAAAAACAAAACAAAAAACAAACAGCTTCTCAACTTAATTACTTATACCCCATGCAGGTTCCATCTGGTCCTCTTCATGCTGGGAATAACTTCAGTACCTACTGAGTTTGACCAATGTAGATAAGTGGGAATTTTGTTTGCCTTCACTTTCAGTAAGAGTTCACTGAAGGCTCTTTTAATTGTGAGTTTCTCTGATGAATCTCTTTGAGTTTTGCTGGTGCTCTTTCTTTCCTTCCTTCTTTCTTTCTTTCTTTCTTGCAGCTAGATCTGCATCAGACTGTGCAAGGTTGTTTCTTTAAACAAACAAACAACTGTGGCATGGTTTGCTTAGATTGGTCTTTGGTTTGAAGA
The DNA here is from genome assembly GCF_037176765.1 of Anolis sagrei. Taxonomy (NCBI): domain Eukaryota; kingdom Metazoa; phylum Chordata; class Lepidosauria; order Squamata; family Anolidae; genus Anolis; species Anolis sagrei. The sequence continues at coordinate 157,599,932 of NC_090023.1, forward strand.
AAACATTTTCTACTCTCACAATTTTTAACTTTTGTTAAAGAGTGGGAGAGTTAAGGTGCATAGGTGTCATTTTATTTATGTACTTATGCACGATACCACTGTAAAAAAAGATGTGGAATTATATAAAAAAGAATTCGCTCAAAGACAGGATTAGACATCTAGGAATACCTTAAAATCATAGAGTTGGAGGGGACCCCAAAGACCATACAGTCCAACCCCCTACCATGCAGGTACACACATTCAGAGCGCTCCCTACAAATGGCCATCCAGCCTTTGCTTAAAAAGTTCAAAAGAAATAGACTCTACCACCCTACAAGGCAACAGATTACACTGTCGAACTTCTCTTACCAACAGGAAGTTCCTCTTAATGTTTAGGTGGAATAACTTTCCCTGCATTGTTTCATGTCCAAGTTTGAAGCTGGATGAGAAGAACAAGTTTCGTTGAATGACAATTACATTTACAGGTCTGGAACCAATTTGAGGCCAAGAAAGTGATTACATTTATCACAGAACCTGACTTCAAACCCACTGGGCACTGCCACCCACCCAATATTTCCAAAAATGTAGGCATTTGGGATTAAAAAGAAAATAAGAGCAGAAAATAACCCCTCCCCAAGTACCAATTAGTCAATTGCTACCCAGCCATGCCCTTGAGGTGATCTTTGGTAGCCCCCCATTTGGGATACTTCACTGTGCTTGAGCAGGGGCAGGTGTGTACAATACACCCAGCAATTTACAGAGACAATTTCACCCTGGATCTGGGATATATCTGGATCAGTATTATATTTACATCAGAATTTCTTGAAACTTTTAAAAATGCATTGCTTCATGTTTAATCTGTGCTGTATAATGGACTGGCTATGTTCATTTTGTGCCCATTGTGACCTTGAGTTGGTTTCCTATTGCATTATATGACCAGTGTAGAAGGGTCTCTAGTCTAAAACAAGCTTGCCCCTCCTCAATATGACATCATTTCAAGTATTTAAACATGGCTATCATACCCCTCTTAGTCTTCTTGACAGGCCCAAAAATACAGGACCTGTTGCGCTTTTATAGGAGGTGTCCAAATGACACCTCCAGTAAAAGTGATTTAACTCGAGGCACAGCAAGTAAACCCTGCTTTGTCCCAAATTAATTAGATATCCCATTAGATCCAGGCTTTTTTGAAAGGCTCTGGTCTAATGGGGTATTGGGCCTGTGGGGACTCACCCACAGGTAGTTCTTGGACTACCCGGGGGTCAATCTCCATTGTCATCTAACACCTTTTGGGCTCCTATAGCCCAAAGATGTGAGATGGCACCCACCCCATCCCTCAAATCCCCCAAAATCAGCCCTTAAAACATAATACCACTTGTCCCGCCACCATTAAGGGTGTGTTGGAGTCCTCCTGAGCAATTTCCTAACCTCCTAAGAGGTTAGAGCAGTTTTCCTCCTCTCCCCTCCCCCAACTCCTAGCACATCATTTCTATGGGGGAGGGGAGAGGAGTAATCCATGGCCAATGTGATGAATCATTGATAGTACTGGCCTGCACTTTGATTGATTGTTATGACAGATAGCCGGCCAGCAGGTTCCACTGCGTTTTAGGAATTTTATAATTTTCAGATGTTTATAATTTTATGTATGAGATTTTTATGCATTGTTGATTATACTTATGTCACTGTATTTATACTAATGTATTGTTGTCTGCATGTTGCAGTTGGAATGCTTCTGTGAGCAGCCCCGAGTCCCTTTGGAGAGATGGTGGAGGGGTACAAATATAGATGATGATGATGATGATGATGATGATGATGATGATGATGATTATTATTATTATTATTATTATTAGATGATGATGATGATGATGATGATGATGCCAGGAGGACGCCAGCAGTATCTTAATGGCAGCTGAATAAGTTGTTTTAGATGTTAAGGACTTCTTTTTGGGGGGGTTGGGTGGTCTCATGCCATCCCCAGTAGTTACTTGGGATGGTATGGGGACACCCCCCCCCCCCCAAAAAAAGCCCAGGTTGAGTGGGGTACAGGGACTCAAATCCATGCCAAAGTGGGTTTAAAAAGCCCACTTGGCACAGATTTGGGTGCTGCCTGTAAGAACTCTTAATCTTAACTTCTCCAAGCTGAACATACCCAGCTCCCTAAACTATTCTTCATAGGGATTGATTTCCAGACCTTTTGCAATTTTGGTCATGCTTCTTGGGATTTTGCATCTGGTGCCAGAAATTGCCATAAAATACTCAAAACCACAAAGATATTGTTTAATTTAAAAAACCTTGAGAGTTATATCAACAAATACCACTGCTTCCTGAACCATATACACCATCTGGAAGAGCCCTAACATTAACATATTTCTTTCTTCTAATCCTCAAAAGAACTTCAGATTAAAGTAAAAGTGGAATAAAACAACAATGGGAAGTTTTTTAATTTTTTTCCTCTAGACATTGGATTTTAGACATATAAATTCATTGTGGGGGAAGGGGTAATAGAGACCTTATCCCCTCCATCTGTTGACAGAAAAACTAGATAAACAAGCATGAGAAAACGAGGGAATGGTGGGTGTGATTTACTAGAGCAAATTACAGTCTACATTTGCAAACATGTGGAAGAAATGGCCTGATTTAGAATAGTGGAATATTTTGCAAACACTATAAATTAGCTTTGTAATTGGGGTCACTGTTTCATTCTGTCACTGATTTCACAATGCCGATTATTCTTTTGGATTTCTTCACTCAACAACATATCCATCTGCTTTATTTTTTGGCAGCAAGAACTATTGGAGAGTATTCTGCTTTGTAGTAATAAATAACGTTTTCTATGTATTAGTGAATTTTGAATTCCTTGATGCATTGTTAAAGCATTATGCTTTGTATTTAAATAATCAATGTGATAGGAAATGCAGAAAAATAATGTGAATCCTGGTAGATTACTAAATTTGTTAAAGGAAAAATGCCAGATATCAAACTAATCGTTCATGCATTCATGTATTAACTCAAAAAATATATCCAATATAGTTCAAATATGCTGTTTTCCTCCTACTTAGGGGAAGCCTCTAGGTCCGAATGCCCCTACTGAAATCTTCAATGTGACCTGAATCTCAGTTATGAGATCTTCAACATAATCATCTCCATTTTATGCATTCTCCTAGCCAGGTTTAGCTCCATGTTCTGTTACTCTCCCAGATAAAACCAGCAAGTTCTGTGAACAGAATTTTCTCTGTTATAAAATTCAAACTGTAGAACTCCACACCAATGGAAATGACCAATGCCCAAGCTATATGGACAATTTAATGGAGTTTGAATCTACCTTCAAACTGCAGTGGCCAGATAACAAATTTGTCATAAACACAGCCACTGATTGGGACCCAAGTCCAAACCAACACACTGAAATGGGTAAATTAGACAATGTCAATAATCCAATGTCTGAAATGCAGACACAACAGTCCTTGGAAAGCAACAGAATATCCAGAGAAACTTGCCTCCAAAATCATGTTTATTCTTCTCCATAAGAAATGTGATTTTTTTGTAATGTGATTTCCTGGATATATATTTTTAAAATTCAAGTACACAATCAACCTAGTGGAATAAAAGGAAACAGGCTCTTTGTGCGAGATGGGAAAGAATGTGCTTTCAGACACTTAAAAACAGTAAGAGCTGTGCATGGTGTGATGTGGGAGGGCTTACTTCTTACAAGTAAGGAGCTAGGATGAAACACAGTAAAGTGATTCCCTAAGGCGGGAAAAGGTCCTACCACAAGTGTTTATTATATCTGTTTGTTACATCGCTCCTTGTTGCTAGGAGAGGGATGGACATGACAACACTCAGCACTCCATTCTGCAGCACCTCAGAAATCTTCTGTTGTAGGAAGTGGTTGCCTTTAAAACTGGGTTTGTGAGGGTAGTAACACCTGTAACTTCATTGTTGTAATCTTGTCTTATATGCAGGATCTCAATCATGGTGTTATATACTGTGACTATTTGTGTTTGATTTGAATGGATTTTTAGCTGCATATTTCAACGTTCCCCACTGCAAATCAGTTTTTGGTTTCTGGGAAGAAAGGGGCAACAGAAGTATCAGGAGTAAGAGTAATAATAAGATATGTATGGCATCTTTCTTTGAAGACCTGCTTCCATCACTTATTTTATAGCAGTATTCATATCAACCATGCATTATCATATTCTCCCAGAAGCTTCTTCAAGTTCTTTAGGTAGATATGACTTAAGATCTAATGGTATCATACATTTTAGTGTCAAACACTAAGCATGTAATTGACATGTTTATGTGGTTGTCTCCATGTGTGTTATGATATAAGTGTTGTGAAATAAAATGTATATATGGAGAACACTGGTTTATTGGCCAGAGGAATGAAGTAATAACTGAATTTCCCATTAGTCTTTAAGAAATGTACATCATGATGTATTTCAGTATTTGATCATTGATTGATTTCCATCCAGACAGTTTTATACTTAGGGCATTTTTATCAAACACAATTATTTCATTTATCCTATGGTTTTATCATACAATGATGCATTAGCACACTCTACCTCACCCTGGCAAAATGGCACTACCTAAAAGAATCCCACACCTTGTGTGACTGTGGAGCAGATCAGACAACTCCACATCTGTATGCTTGTCCACTATGCCTCATGTACAGAGGAAGAAATATTGGAGGCTACAGACAATGCCATTGCTGTTACCCGTTTTTGGTCAAAAGATATTTAGCCACCTGTGCTCCTTCTATTTTTATCAGTTTTATACTAATTTATGCAATGCTTTTGATACAAAATAAATAAATAACCTCACCCTAAAATGCAAATCTCTGGATTTCATAAGGTGTTATCATAGCAATCACCATTGTTATATCAGGTGAAAGAGTAGTCAGAAATGATTGGGTTGGCTAGAGAGACACAGATCATTTCAGTACCTTCAATACCATAAGTAAACTCCAGAGAATCATATGGCATGATGTCTATATCACACAAATGGACAACATCTTCCAAGCATTTTAGTGAGCCACTTACAAAGTTGTTTCACAAAATTTGTTTGTGCCCCTTGACCACCCTGGATGAGATCAAATGGAAATGTGAAATCCACTTCCGTTTGGCAGTGTTAATAAACACCAAATCTCACTGATTTTTGGTGTAGTCCATTTTCTTTCTCACTGAGGGTTAAATTGCATTTAGAAACTGGCTGTGGCTGAGTTCATTAAAATCAGCTCCAGGGAAGAATAAGGGAGTAATTGCTGGGGGGAAACAACCCTTACAGACAGCACAATAGAAGGATGAGTAAAAGATTTCCTATAATTTACTAGATTAAGTTTTCTGAGATGTTTACCTTTGGAATACTTCTGGTTCCATTAGTAGAGATAGATTGAAGAGATTGCTGGAATTGGGGTGAGATATATCAAAACAAAGTAAAAAAACAGCAAAGAAAATTAAGAAATCTTTTAATCTCCATGGGACACCTTCTATGGTTTCCTAAAATAGACCCAGTGTCTTAAGACCTCATCCCATTTACCGCTGAAATCACCACACAATCTGATGGTGCCTAGTGTGGAAAACCTCATCCCACAAGGAGAAGCATCTGCCACCCATTGATGTCTATGCAACACAGGAAGCCTCCCATGTTGCCACCACAGTAGCATTTACTGGTTCCCCTTCCCTTTTACCATGGAGCCCCACTAAAGTAGCTATGTGCCATGGGATGGGAGCTGGTGTGTTCTGTGGAAAAAAGGAAGGGAACCAGTGTACTCTGCCAAATTCAGCCCCATCCGATGAGGTTGTAGGTCTGCAGTGCTTTTGATCTGGGTAAGAGTGACCGTCTCTTGATTTTACTGTCCTTGAAAACAGGCAACATCAAACACTGTACTTGGACTACCGAGATTCAGTTTCAAATGTGAGATCCGAGTTAATGATACTTGATTAAAACAGAACACTTCTACGCTATGCCCATTCTTGAAAAGAGCGACTTTGGTTTTCAGTGTCCACAATCTCAAAAGTGGTTGAAATGTATTTAGTTTAAAATATCTTGTGTATATATGCTGTAATGCAGTAGTTTTCAAAAGGGATTCTGAGTAATCTTACCGTTTACAAAAACATGCTATCCTATTGAGAAGGTGACAATGGCAGACAAGCATCCCTAAAATATAGTGCACTTTCCACTTTAGTGATCTTATCTATACTATCTGTACTATGCAGGAACAAGAAAATGCATCCAGATGTATTTCAGAGTTCCCTCTAAACTCACACCCAGCAGTAGTTGAAATATTTCAAAGAGATGCAATTTCCTCATATTCATATTGATGCACTTTCAATAGGAAAGAATCTGTCACACTCAAATGACTACAATATGTGTTATAAATCAAATTGATATAGGCCTCTGCTGATGTCTAGCAACATTTAGGCTTTTTGAAGGCTCAGTAAATCTGGCCAGTGCTTGTGTCACCCTAGACGAGGCATGGGCAAATTTCTGCCTTCCAAGTGTTTTGGAGTTCAACTCCCACAATTCCTAACAGCTGGTAAGCTGGCTTGGATTTCTGGGAGTTGAAGTCCAAAACACAAGGAGGACCCATGCCTGCCCTAGACAATGTCCCCTCTGACAAGCGATATCCACTGGTACTTTGGTGGTTTCTTTCTTTAAAAATGACATTCCGATATGTCCTCATTAGATGTTTATAAACCAATACCTCTGGTGCTCAGACATAGCCTTGAGAGTCATGTTTTTGGTTGACTGATGTGTTTAAATTCACCTGTTACTACCGCATGCGTATGTTTGTCATTTTTCCCCTTTTTCTCAGGTGCAAAGAGGGCTACCAAGGAGTCCGCTGTGACCAATTTTTGCCGAAAACCGACTCAATCTTGTCAGATCCAAGTATGTCAAAATTATTTCTTCTTCTGTGTTTATAACTTGATGAACAAAGCCTTTACCATGGGAATATGATGTTTTGCTTGTTGTCAAGATTCCATTATAACCCATTCCAGGAGCTTGTATAGTATATTGTATAATCAAATAGCCTGAGAGATCCACAGCATGATCATTTTATTTTATTTTACTCTGATGAGGAAAAGGTTACATAGAATAAAATATTATTTTCTTATACTCTATATTTCTGGTACAATTTGGAAACAGTACATGAATATTTGGATTTCTTCAAAAGCAAAACAAAGCAGAATGCAAGCCCTTTTAAAAATATACTAGCTTGTCATTGTGATTAACTTGTCATTGTATTTGTCATTAGGTAATAATGCTTGTCATCATGATAGTAATGCTTGTCATTATGATGAGCAGGATACGTTTAAAGGAAAGGACAGTTATTTAACTACACATCAGTTTTTACATAATAAAAACATTAGACACTGGAAGCTAGAAGTTAAATCTCTAAACCTGTTCCTCAGCAGAGAAGGAAATGGGACCAAACAAATGTGAGGCTCATGGAAATATGAATGTTGTATCATTAAATCTGAATTCAGTCTGTGTTTATTGCTAAGTTTCAATTGTTGCTAGATTTTATTGGGTTAGATGGTATTTTAAGAGCTTGTTTTATTAGGTTGATGGTTTATAATATATCCTTGCCCTAACCATGGGAATGGTGGGGCAAAAGTATCTCAATAAATAAGTGTGGAATGCATGCATCATATTTCATGACATACAAATTAACTTACAATAAAGCATGAAAAAAGGATTACAACGTTGCTTTTGCCAACACTTCCATTGTGCCATGAAATTCTGCCAAATTTTGCTTCCCTCTCCTTTTTGATATAACATTTAAAATTAGACGTAATTGGTAATATTAATTCTTCTCTGTTTTTTAATTGTTATACAAAGTTAAATATGTTGTTTGAATGTGGAGGTCTCTTTTTTTATAGAGACTGTTATGTGTTCTTCCTCTTGTGGTTCATTCTTGCTATTGTTCTTTGTACATTCACACAGTTTACTGGGTGCCTCGTCCAGAGACAACTTGTTGTTCTGTTCTCATGCATGTCATATGATTTTTTTACCGTGAATTGCTTTGATGGCATTAACTTTTCTTTACTGTTTTCATTTTATCTGTGGTACTGTGGTGACCTAGGAGAAATGGTCCTAAAAGGGACACAAGTATGGAATGTAAAATAGTTGAACATGAGCAGTGTTTGAGTGTTGTACCCAATACATATTTTAATTAATATTTTAATTGCACCAGCCTTTCCTTACCTAATGTGTTTGACAAAATCTCCCATAATCTGGCTGGTAGTCTGTGATAATGCATCTAAAATACACCAGATTGGGGAGAGGATGGGAGAAGGCTACTGTAAGGAGTCTTATCATATCGGCTTGGGTTAATCATCTGGGATCCATAATATGAGCAACTCAGTTACAGTAGGCTTTAGCATATCTTTATGTTTCTTTTTCTTAGAAGTAGCTTTCCAAGTGCCACCAAACCTATCTCTACGATGCTACTAATTAACTCCTTCCTACAGTCCCACCACTAGAGAAAGCCACTGTCAATATTCAAGAGTCTCATCCAAACACTATCCTGGTTCATTCAAAATGCAGCAATCAGAAGTTAAAATTGGCAACTTTCCCATGTATGTAGAGGAATTTTGTACACTTTCGGACCAGGCTTCCAATGTGTCATATTCTTCAGACATTTTGGACTACATCAGTCAGAATTCTTAACCATTGACCATGCAGGCTAAGGCTAGTATGAGCTGAAGTCAAAACATGTGTGCCAGGTTGGACTTGGAAGCTTTAAGCTGTTTTTATTCTGATCCAATTACTGATCTAATATGAAATGTTAATTTCCATTATAAAAATCCCTATAAATGCGTACAAAATATTTGAATGTTTACAGTTATCAAGTAATGTAGAATTCACATTTGGGGGTAGCAAATTTGTTATTCCTCAAACAATTTTTATACAAATTGTATGTGAAATAGTAATGTCAGGTAAGCTTTGTGAGATCTGTTTTTAGACTTTCAACCAGCAGATATTGGGAGGAGATGGTGGTCAGAGCAAAATTTAACTATACTGATGTCCAATTGACTTCCACTCCTTTCATGTTTCATGATTTATTTATTTATTTATATGGCTGCTTTTTCAGGATTTGTTTTTATGAGTAGATGTGTATGATACTTTAGAAGCAGACTATAAACTGTTGCTGCTGCTACTACAGTCCCCATTTACACTGCCATATAATGCAGTGTAGATGTCACATTAGTCTGGGATGTCCAAATAACACAGGCTAATGTGGAGAAACCTGAGGTTGACATTTTAATCCAGTTAACACCTTGGTTAAAATATGCCTGCAAAGATCTGGATCTTCATTAAATCAGCAGGATATTTAACTGTTAGAATTATATACCATCACATCTTATATACTTTTCACGGAAGCCCAGAGGACTTATCCAGAAGTTATTATACTTATCTGAGTAAATCAGGTGGCAGTGCCATTGATCACATCATGGTATTATCAAAGTGAATACTTTTGATATCCTTGAATACACAGAAAGCAACCTTTTTTTTTTTTAGTAGTGCCCTTAGGTCCAATTCTTGAACAGGCAGAATTGACTGTTTGGTTAGCATATATCAACAGCTCTGCAGAAAGTCAACAAACCATCTAGATCTCTATCAACAAACTGTAAACAAGCTTAGACCATGCTAACAAGTTCTACATATAAAAACTTTCAGTCCACAACATATGGCTGGTTTGACACAGAATGCAGGGCAGCCAAAGAGATCTGGCAAATAAAATAGGGGAATCTCATAAAAATCAATCTGGAAATAATATGGAAAATGTAACCAAATGTAGGGCAAAATATAAACATCTATTCAAAGATAAGAATGATGAACACACAAAATCCAAGTGGCAGGAACTGGAACAAGCACTCACAGAATGGAAGGAAGATAAATTTTGAGGACTTGTCACCAGAGGAAAACAAGGAGTAAGATATACTTCGGAAGCCTCAGTCACTGCCTCTACGTGGATTAAGTACTTCTCCAGCATCTTTTGTCCTAAGACAAGCACATTGGAAGTGGCAGGGCTGGACAAGGACAAAGACTTCTCTACTTTACCTGAGTGGGAAGCAGTCTCTAGCAAAGAGGTAAAGACTTTAATTGCAACCTTGAAACCTAAGAAAGCACCTGAAGAAGATATGCTTCCTCCAGAACTTTTCAAGAAAAATGTTTAATGGTGGAGCCCCTTCCTTGCTAGCCTTTTTACCAGCATAAACAACTCCAGACAAATGCCATGTGGGTGGGAAATGAGTATTATATTTCCAACTTACAAGAAAGGTGGTAGAAATGACCCATAAAACTACTGCCCAATCAGCTTACTTAACATCACCTCAAAGCTATATGCTCAACACCTGCTACATAAACCAGCAGACTGGTTACAAGAAAAACAATTTACACATGAAGAACAGGCTGAGTTCCAAAATGAACTAGGTGATGATCTTGCAGTAACCATTGACCAATGTTTCACACTAAGCCATATCACAAGGAAATATACAATGCAAAGCAATCATCATGTCTTTGCCACTTTCATTGACCTTTCTGCTGTTTTGACTCTATTAACAAAAGCATTTATTGTTGTTTGGCGAGCGTTTGAATTCCTTCTCAGCTTCCTCGATTTTTTGTTGTATTTTATTCATTTGTTGGTTCCTTAGTTTATTTTTCCTTGCGCTTTGTTGTATGAAGTTCCCGCGCATAACCGCTTTACTTGCGTCCCATATTATACAAATCTCCATGCCTGGGGTAGAATTTAAGGCAAAGTATTCATTCAATATCTTCTTTTTTCCCCACATCTTCTTCTGTTCTTAATAGGTTTTCATTTAACCTCCATTTTCTAGATCTAGGCTTTTGGTCTATGTGCAATTCCAGGGGGCAGTGGTCCGTATCTCTCCTTGGCAAGATTTTAATCTTATCTACTTTAAATGTTAGTGTTGTAGTCATCCAAATCATGTCAGTCCTGGACCAAGTGTTATGTCTATTTGAGAAGAAGGTATAGTCCAGTTCTGAGGCATGATGCAGTCGCCAGGTATCTTGAAGACCTAACTCTTCCGTCAGGTTTACAAATCCCTCCAGTAGCTTTCCCAAAACAAGCAGAGTAAAACAGGGATGTGTATTGGCTGGAACCCTTTTAACATCTATGTGACTGATTTAGTGCCAGGTTTAGCCAAAATTGACTCTCCTTTGCTAGAAATCAGGAACAGAAAGATTTTCATCCTGATGTACGCAGATGATCTATTGCCCTTATCCCTTTCTTGGTTGGGTCTTAAAAATCTCTTTCAGTAAATACTACCAAGAAGAATACCTATCGATAAACTACTCCAAGACCAAGGTGATGGTTTTGGGAAGACAATGCCCCAGGTATAAATGCTCCAACATGCCATAGAACAAACACACTTATTTAAATACTTGGGAATTGTTTTCAGTGAATCCCTTTCTTGGAAGCATCACAAGGAAGCAGTGAAGCTGACAGCTGAGAAAACAATAGGTGCCCTAATGAAATTCTTCTATACACAGGACAAATAGCTAATAGAACCTGCCCTAAAAATTTTCAGTAGCCAAGTACTGGCATAAATACTTTATGGCACAGAAATCTGGGGCTCAGATACCAACATATGTAAAACTTTGGAAATTTTGCAGAAGAAATATTAGGATTTTGTTGATATGGAGGCTGTGGAGACGGACACCTGGGATCACCTTTTGTGATTGGAGGTAGAATTTCCATAGCCATCCTACACTCCCCAGGCTCAGGCAGTATGCAGAGGTAGGATGGTACTTCTACTCTTCCCTCTCCGTCCTGAGTCTTGCTTCCAAAATGAGCAGAAGGCATCCTTAACTCTTCCTGGAGACTATGTTTTCTCCTTTGCCTGCATTAATAACACAACGGAGCTTGGTGGGGGGAGGGGGACATTGGCTGTGCCCATACATTCCAACACTGGATTTACATGGCAAAGCCATATGACAATCCTCCCACCCTCCAATGAGATAGTATCTCCCGCCCTCCCCAAATTGACATCAACATACGGTAGAAACCAGCATATTAAAGCTGTTTCATTCTGCTTATTGGGCAACATGGATGCACCCAAAGAAAGGCATTTTCACAAGATTCCTTCTTTTTTGTTTCTCAAGCCCAGTGGATCTAGGCAGAAGTGGACAAAGGGGGACAAAGCAGAAACTACTTATAATATTTTTGTGAGTGTTTGCAGTGTCTAAAATCTCACCCATTTTCTTAAAATGTTTATGCTCTTGTGAAATTACTTTTTATTCATTTCATCAGTATTTCTACAATATCTTTATTTGACAATCCTTCATTTTAATTTTAAAACACGGAAATTAACAGCGGTGCTTGCCTACATTGTACTCTTTGACTTAAAATATTACTTATCCAACTTAATATGTTTTTTTTTTTTTTTTAGAAATTTGCAATTTTCAGCCAGGTAGTCACATAAGTTGCCAGTTTCCTATTTTATTTATTTATTTATTTATTTATTTCTGCTACTTATACCCCGCCCTTCTCACCCCCGAGGGGGGACTCAGGGCGGCTTACAAAGAAGGCACAATTCGATGCCCTTATACAAATACATACAGATATAAAAACAGTAATTAAATAATTAACAGGTTAAAAACATCAATATATAGCACCATAGCACAACAGTAAGCAATCTCATGGTCAGTGTTTCGCGTTCCGTAGGTCCAATAGGTTAAAATAGGTTCCTACAATATTTGCCCTTCATTATGGTCCTTCTTTTTAGCTGCCAGAGTTTCCGAAAGCCTGGTCCCACATCCAAGTTTTCAGCTGTTTCCTGAATGAGAGAAGGGAGGGCGCTGTTCTAATCTCCCCGGGGAGTGAGTTCCACAGGCGGGGGGCCACCACTGAGAAGGCCCTGCCCCTCGTCCCCACCAGTCTCACTTGTGATAAAGGCGGGGTCGAGAGCAGGGCCTCCCCAGAGGATCTTAAACTCCAAGATGGTGTGTAGAGGGAGATCCGTTCGGACAAGTACACTGGGCCAGAACCGTATAGGATTTTATAGGTCAAAACCAGCACCTTGAATTGTGCTCGGAATTGGATCGGCAGCCAGTGGAGCTGGCATAACAGGGGGGTGGTATGCTCCCTGTATGCCGCTCCAGTGAGCAATCTGGCTGCCTCCCGTTGGACTAGTTGAAGTTTCCGAGCAGTCTTCAAGGGCAACCCCACGTAGAGTGCGTTGCAGTAATCCAGCCGGGATGTGACAAGAGCGTGGACCACCGTGGCCAGATCCGACTTCCCAAGGTACGGGCGCAGCTGGCGCACAAGTTTTAATTGTGCGAAAGCTCTCCCGGCCACCGCTGAGACCTGGGGTTCCAGGCTCAGCGATGAGTCCAGGATCACTCCCAAGCTGCGAACCTGCGTCTTCAGGGGGAGTGTAACCCCGTCTAACACAGGCTGTAACCCTATACCCTGTTCGGCCTTACGATTGACCAGTAGGACCTCTGTCTTGTCTGGATTCAACTTCAATTTGTTAGCTCTCATCCAGTCCGACACAGCAGCCAAGCACCGATTCAAGGTCTGGACAGCCTCCTTAGTGACAGGTGGGAAGGAGTGACAGATTTGGACATCATCTGCGTAGAGATAACATCTTATTCCGAAACTCCGAATGATCTCCCCCAACGGCTTCATGTAGATGTTGAATAACATCGGGGACAGGATTGAACCCTGTGGGACTCCACACAACAACGGCTGTGGGGCCGAACAGGTGTCACCCAATGACACCTTCTGAGACCGACCCTCAAGGAAGGATCGGAGCCACCGCAGAGCAGTGCCCCCGAGCCCCATATCCATGAGGCGTCCCAGAAGGATACCGTGATCGACGGTATCGAAGGCCGCTGAGAGGTCCAGCAGAACTAACAGGGACACACTCCCCCTGTCTAGTTCCCTGCGCAGATCATCTACCAAGGCGACCAAGGCTGTCTCAGTACCATGTCCCGGCCTAAAGCCAGACTGTGCCGGGTCTAGATAATCAGTGTCTACCAGAAACCCCTGGAGTTGTGTCGCCACCACACGTTCCATGACTTTGCCCAAGTAGGGGAGATTGGAAACTGGCCGAAAGTTGTCGAATTGGGTGGGATCCAGTGATGGTTTCTTCAACAGCGGTTTTATAATAGCTTGTTTTAAGCTAGCTGGAAACTCTCCTTTCTGTAAGGAGGTATTAACCATCACCTTCACCCACCCTGCCAAACCCCCTCTGGCTTCCTTGATCAGCCAGGAAGGGCAGGGGTCTAGGATGCATGTGGTGGGTCGTACCTCTCCAAGGATCCTGTCCACATCCTCAAGCTGAACCAATTGAAATGAATCCAACAAAACTGGACAAGCAGATGCTCTCGCCACATCCCCAGAGACTGCCGTTAATGTGGCGTCAAAGCCCGACCGAATCCGCCCAATTTTATCCGCGAAGAATCGAGCAAATGCTTCACAGCGAGCTACCGAGTCATCAGGGGCCTCGCTTTTCGGCGGATTTAACAGACCCCTGACAACTCGGAACAGCTCAGCTGGACGGTTCTTCGCAGATGCAATGTTGGCGGCAAGAAATGTTTTCTGTGCCGCCGCTATTGCCACACCATAGGACCTTAGGAAGGCATTCAGGTGTGTTTGGGCAGGGTTGGTGGGGTTCCGGCGCCACACGCACTCTAGCCTCCTCTTCTTTCGCTTCATCGCTGCCAGCTCCTCGGTAAACCAAGGATCTGGTTTAGCTCGGTTACTCGAGAGGGGGCGTTCCGGAGCGATTGTGTCGATTGCCCTGGTCATTTCCCTATCCCAGCGAGAGACCAAGACATCGACAGAGTCGCCAGCCAAGAAGGTGGAAAATTCCCCAAGAGCCGTCAGGAAGCCTTTTGGCTCCATAAGCCTCCTGGGGCGGACCATTCTAATAGGTCCACCACCCCTGCGGAGGTTAGGAGGCGCAGCAAGTCTAAACCTGATCAGGTGGTGATCGGTCCATGGCAATGGAGCGATGGTCAGCTCCTCCACACCGTCACTTTCACCCCATCCTTGAGAGAAGACCAAATCCAGTGTGTGCCCGGCACTATGGGTGGGACCAGATACTAATTGGGACAGGCCCATGGTTGCCATGGTGGCCATGAAGTCCTGAGCTGCACCCGTAAGAGAGGTCTCGGCCTGGACATTGAAGTCCCCCAGGACTATAAGCCGTTGGAAGCTCAATGCCAAGTCCGAGACCACTCCCGCTAGCTCAGGTAAGGAGACTGTTGTGCAGCGGGGTGGTCGGTACACCAACAGAATCCCTATCCTGTCCCGGTCACCTATCCTAAAGCCGGCACACTCAAAAGAAGATGATTGTGGGATGGGGCACCTGATCAGGGGAATACAAACCTTATAGACCACTGCGACTCCGCCTCCCCGCCCTCCAAGCCTCGGTTGGTGCTGAACGGAGTAACCCGGCGGACAGAGTTGGGAGAGATTTACCCCTCCCCCCTCGTCCAGCCAGGTCTCCGTTATACAAGCCAGGTCAGCTTGTTCCTCCAGGATTAGATCTTGAATAATGGAGGTTTTCCCATTTACCGACCTGGCATTGAACAGCACCACCTTTAGCCTGGAGGGGCCACCAACCTGGCACCTCAGTTGTATCTTGTCAGGAGAATATTTTGGAGTTGTCAATGAGTCATTGTTACTTTCGGGCCGAATGAGTTGTTGAGATGGAAATTGAGTGATCTTTGGAGTTGCCAATATTCTATTATGAATTTTGGGCCGAATTTGTTTATGTCTGGGACTGCTTAGGTTCGCCAATTTATTGTTATAAATTTTGGGCCAAAATGGATCTTTTGTTCTCCCTTTCCCGTATCTCCCTCTACCTGTCACCACCTCTATGGCGGCCCCCCCACCCACGGAACCACCGCCCCCGGGGAAGTTCCCTCCATTCTCCTCTGTTGTTAATCCGACTGTCAGCATTTGATAACAGATATTGTTATTATGATTGCACATAGCTAGGTCCTGGCCTTCCCGCCCCTTAATACATCCTGTTCCTTTCCCTATGCCAAGGATCGTAAAGTGCACTTGTATAGGTAGTTGATAAATTGTCAAAAGCAGCACAATTGGCATAGGTGGTGACATAAGGCGTAAAGTGCAGCTAGTTCACAGTATGTGTGATTAGTTCTAAAGTGACAGTGCAGGACAGTGCATTTGTTACAAAGTGCTATAGTTACAGTAATAATTGGATCATAGATATGATAATTTAGACCAGTCAAGTTGATGGCGCGGACTCTGGCAGATTAAAAAATTAAAGAAGGACTGTAAAGTGCTCGGGCTAAAGTGCCTTAGTGCAGGAGCCAGTTCTGTAGTTCAAAGTTAATGTCTTTAAGTATAGGTCCAGATCATTCAGTCAGGGCAGTCAGTTCAAATCGTGGGAGCCCAGCTTCTTGGCCCCGTGGAAAGCAAGCCGGCAGCCAATGGTCAGGTCCCCAGATCTTCTTGGCTGTCCAGAAGAAATGATGGCGATGTTAGCGACTGAGATGGTACAATGAAGACAATAACTGTGTTTCCACTGGCTGTCAGCACAATATTCCAAGTTTTGCGAGATGATATAACTTGCACCACTCGGCTCAGCCAGAGGGGGCAGTGTGGAACAATTAGCTAGATCTTAAGTCTAGGGCACTGATGGTAAAGCCGCAAAAACGCTGAGTCATGAGGCGGACATATCTTCTTTACTTTATCCTCTCTAGCATAGCTTTGACAGCTTATAATTGATTTTATAGAGCTTGAGTGTGTAATTTTACAATTTCTTTATTATTTTAATATTTCTTTAGCTTGAGGTGCATCCTGATTCATATAGTTAGGAATACAATTGTTCATTGATTTTCTTCTTGAAGGAAGTAATGAGCAATTTTATCAAATCTCATTCTGAAAAAGTCGTCAAAACTGCACAGTTTTCTAAGCACTTAGCACTTATTCTATACAAGATGAGCATGGATATTTTTTGTACAGAAAGCAGCATTTTTGCACTGTGTGAGTCTTTTATATAATAAGCATCAAACTGAAGATTTTCATGACTTCAGGATTCCATACAGCAGGGTTTCACAACAACCAAAATACACACTTTAATTTGTTTTAGAATATTTTTGAAAATATCCTACCTTTTATTCTGGACCCACATTTCACCTAATTAAATCTATCATTTCTACTGTGAACATGCACAGCATAACAAAGTATGTGACAGCATAACAAAGGCCTGTTTTAGTACTCAACATATAAATCTGTTATTTCATATTTCCATGCAAGAATGAATAATTGCAAGTATTTACCCAATTGGGGCCCATACAAAAACACATGCATCTCAAAGTGGGAAAATCCATGTAGCATAAAATAATTTATACAAAAACACTTGCTTTTGCATATTGTTTAAAGAAAGTAAAAATGTGAAAAATCTCACCGGAATTAAGCATTTTTAATGAGGTCTCTTGATGTATTTTGATACTTTTTCTTTTCAAGGACAAGAAAACTTGAACATTCTTTATATCTCAATTGGCACTCTGTGGTCTTCAAAAGAACTAGGTGATGAATTTGCAGTAACAATAATATTAAAACAAAGACAATTATTGGGAATGTTTGGTGTCTCTCAGAAAAAGTCTGGCTCTAAATGCTTTGTCAATGCAATAGATTCACACTGCGGCAGTGAAGATTCATATTTGCCTCTTTCTGGCCTGTTTTGTACCTTTGGCAGGTTCTTTCTTGGACCCTACATGTATGTGTAATATGATATAATGATTCATTGCCACTCTTCCATCTTTAGTAATCTCTTCTGCTTAGACGGGCAAGGTGCTTGTTCTAGTAATTTGTCAAATCACATTTACTGGCCTCAAACCACTGCATTTAAACATTTATGACTCTTGATGCCCAAGGAAAAGAATGTTAGTAAGAGATGTCATCTGGTAATGGCATTTAGGGATAACCACAGAGAGCACTCTAAACAAATAATTGTACTTAAGAAAATTCTGACTTGTACCATCATATTTATATTAACCAGTAGCAGCCACCCCCCCCCCCCAAAGAATTCAGGTTTAAAGTAGCAGTTTGATAAAGATGACCTTTTACAGTACTTCAGTCTTATTGCCTTGTCTTTCCTCCCTGTTCAGATAAACATTAATTTACCCAAGTAATTTACTTACCCAAGTAATAACTCATGTCCTTCAGTATAAGTTATATTCTCTTACTGGTATTTCTGTTGTTCACCTCACTGAAAATAATAGAATTTACTATTATATGTGGTTTCACATATCTGTGTAAAGTCCAGGAATGTGTCCCACACAAATATGGGGGACTACTGTGGTTGCTTAATCTATATGCAATTTTTGAGACTCAGCCTTGTGGGGCTGAGGTAGAGAGTTGGTTCATACTTTAGTGTCTTGTTGCCCATGTCATTGGATATGTTTTGTTGTGTTTTTGCATATAGATTACAGTTATATGCTGAAATATGCTAAATTTTGCTTCATATTCTGGACTCAGCCATATACTGAAGGAAAAAGACTTCCCAGAGTGAGCCCTACTTTAAAACAGATGTAGTGATCAGGAAGAGATTTTTGGGTGGCATGTAACCGGTTGAGTATTCTGACCTAGCCTCTTGACTATGATCAGTGTTAGAAAAAAATCAACTGACCGTCCTGCTAGTGTTTGTTAATGGAACAGAAGTGTGCCACATCTCCTTTGCCTTAGTCAATAAATGTATTGGTAGTGTCCTGATAACCTCTTTTGCTATCTTCCTGCTTAGACACGGAAGGTAAAGGAGGTACATCCCAAAATCAAGGATTGATCCTTATTTTTCTTTCCTAGCAAGTTGTACTTCTATATCCAGGGTCACCAATGGTTCATTGTCTGAATAGGAGGAGTGAGGCATTCTGGAGTAAGACACTTACTATTTGGACCATAACTATGCCAGATAAATGCCATATAATGTCTTGTTTCTCTCCCTGCAGGGGAATCAGAGTGCATTCATCAGCTGTCTTATCCCTGTGGCTGTCACAAATCTCAAAACAAAGAAAATCTATTGATAAACAAACCAGTAACCTTCCTTGCTATTGCAGCCTACAAAGAATGGATCTGGCTGAGCCTTCCCTGACATATTTCCCAGTTTATTCTGTTTAGATTTAGCATGTTTGATTTTCAATCGTTTTAACAAAAACGTTAACATTTTTTGTAGAGAAAGAACAATAAGTCAGCAGTTTATAAAATAAGACACCAGTAGTGCAGCCATCACCACATGTCTAGTCTAACAGTATTGGAGGAAGCAAGGTAGAGCGACCTTTCCAAACAGAAAGAACTGAAACTACCTGTGGTGACTAAGATGCAATATTTATCAGACTAAGGCTAGTACAAAGACACCCAAAATTATTCATCCTCAGTACATACATACTCCAATTGCTTTAAAAGTCAAAGTAATCTAGTAGATAGAATGGGCACAGCTGGCTGAAGGCAGTTTGTTGTTGAGGCAAAACAGTAAATTACATTCTCAACAACAGGTCAGTCTGAGAATAGTGAAGACCAGACAATTTTGGGTCGCATCTGAGCCAGAAAAGCTCAGAACTGTTTTTACCTTTCTCTAGCAGTAAAAATAAAATTTTTAAAAACGTTATTTTTAACCTGCCCTATCTCCCCAAAGGGACTCAAGGTGGCTTTCAGTGAAATAAACAAAACAAAACAGAAACCCACAATGGCAAACATTCAGTGCCAAAAACCAAGAACATGTAAGAAATAAAAAACAAACTCACTAAAAATTAATATAACAACATGATTCACAACATAAAAATTCATTAAAACTCTTTAAAAGTTTGATTAAAATTATTTTTAGAGCTAAGATGGTATAAGCTAATTGATGAAGATAGGTAAAAAAAAATAACAGGTAATTTGCTGACTTAAATGAGTGGCTTTAGATGGCTCACTCATTTTCTGCAGTTTCACACATTTTTAAAATGCAATGCAACATCTAAAAGAGGATGGAGAGGCAGAAGAAGGCATTAGGTGCTGTGAGTAGGGGTTTATACCCTTAAAGACAGAAAGCTTCCTTGATGAAACAGCAAGATGGGAGTTAGCAGATGAGGAAAATGAGCCATTTGCCATAATTTACATGAGCACATTGCTCAGTCATTCTATTAACTTTCATCAACTTAGTCACCATGACAGATATTCTGCATGAAACTTGTATCTATGATGTAGAAAATACACTTTAGCTCTTATATGGCCCCTGAAAACCCATTTTGAAAATCAATCAGATGCCTTAAGGCAGTGATTCTCAACCTGGGATCCCCAGATGTTTTTGGCCTTCAACTCCGAGAAATCCCAGCCAGTTTACTAGCTGTTAGGATTTCTGGGAGTTGAAGGCCAAAAACATCTGGGGACCCCAGGTTGAGAACCACTGCCTTAAGGGATGGAAATCTGTATTACTTGTGAATAAGCTTTCTCAGTATGACGTGACAAGCCCCCTTTCATCAGTGCCCATTGTTGCAATGAAGAGTTGCGACAGGCCTCCATGGGGATCTTTGCTTTTCATTCTTGCAGGATTGCTTGCATGTGGGAAGGGGTTACTTACGGCATATCATTCTGCAGTGCCATGCTCACTAGCAGCACAGCCCTCCAATTACTCTTGATTGTATCTCATGATCACAAATGAGAATACAAAGCAGATGAAATGCCCTGAATCTAAGTTACAATATTGCAACTAACAGGATGCCAGTCCATGTCTTTATAGTGCCACAAGACAGCTGTGGCTTTCAAACACAGATCTGCTAGAAGCCGCTGGCCTCTGGTTTCTGTTAACCTTTCTCTAGCTAGTGCCTTATTGTTAGGGACAATCATGCACTAAAGAGCCAAGCAGCTCTAAACACACTCAAACAAACCAACATCAGAGGTGTTCATGTTACCATGCTTTAAATTTAACATTGGCTCTAGATGGTTCTTTTTCACAGAAGAACTACATTTAATCACCTTTAAAACCAGGTAGGATGTGTTGTGAACCAGAAGCCTTAACAGAGCCAAACACAAGGGTAAAGGTCCAACAAAGTTTATTAAAGTAACAAAAATGGCTTAGAAACACTTAACTCAGTGTTACTAGCAAAACTGAAAGCCTGTAGCAAAAAGCCAAGCAAAAAACACAATTTGGAATATAATCCAGATTATACTGGGATATAATCTGGGATAAAAAGTATCAGCAAACTGCTTCAAAACTCAGAGTCCAATAAACATCAATAAACAAGGTAGGAGCAAGCAAAAACGTAGTCTAGAAACAGTCCAAGGTCAAGGCACATCCAGAAGAAACTGTAGCAGTCCAAAGCGCGAAGTCATCATCCCAAAAACAATCGGAAGTCAGCAGGAAGATAGCAGTCAGAACTTACAGGATTCCAGAAGGTAGAAGCATGGAAACACAGTGATCTGCAGTCCCAGGACCCAAGGCAAGAGTAATGGCAGCAACAAAGTCCCAAGCCCAATACAACACTTTGCCTACTGCAAAGTTCCAATTGATACCTTACTTTTATCCTATAACGCCTCATCAGAGGTGGAGCTGGACTCCACCCTGTCTTCATCACTCTCAGGTACCTTTGCTTCCACAGCTGCTCGGCACCGCCCGTCCCTCCAACTTTTCCAGCATCTATCAAAACTTAGATCACCCCATGTATTTCCAGGTTGCCAGTCTCCCGAAAACCCTTCAAACTTCTCACTTGATGTGCGTTGGGTACATATGTCCCTGATCTCTTGTACACGGGGCCAATCTAACCCATCCTCCTCCCCATCATCCCTCCCAGTCTCATCACTCCCCATGAACCTCATGAAGTCTTCCTCCTCAGTTGGAGCATTAAGTATTTCACGGATCTGCTTCCTTTCTCTCTCTTCATCTGTCTCTTGCTCCCGAGTAACCCATTTCAAACCTCTGCCCCCATTCCCCTCTTCCTCCATTTCAGAATCTGAGAAACCTTCAAATGAGTCAGAATCAGTAGGTGTCATGAATATCTCCCTAATTCGCTTCCTTTGCTGCTCTTGATCCAGCATCTGAGCAGCCCTCTTTCCCCTCCTACTACCAGTTGTATCTTGCTCAACACACCCTACTGCAACAGGATGCTTGGACCATCTTGTAGGAAAGCTGATGTTATTTTCTTTCTCTTAAGTCGATATGTATGCCCAGTCATCCTATAAAATTAGCCAGTCAGGAACAGTCTTAGAAAGATAGGTAACAGGGATGGTTCCAACTCTGGATTATTGCCCTTATACAACAAACATATTATGAGAGGCATCACTTTATTTATTTTAAATGATGACATTCACCAGTTCTGTCACATAGCTGCTATATACATTACAGAAAAAAAATATTAATTATAATATTAAAACTGTTTAACTTTTTTAAAAGGACAGAATGAAGAATAAACACAAACATGGAGTTTCTCTTTAAACTGACTTAATTCATCAGGGCACACCAGGATGATGAAAGAAATGAACTGTGCCATGAAGTTGCTAACAGGAGCGGCACTCAGGGAGCACACCACTCCTCTGTTGCGCCAGCTCCACTGGCTGCCAATTTGCCACCGGGCACAATTCAAAGTGCTGGCTTTAGCCTTTAAAGCCCTAAACGGTTCTGGCCCGACCTATCTGTCCAAACGCATCACCCCCTATGAACCAGTTAGGACATTAAGATCGTCCGGGGAGGCCCTGCTCTCGATCCCGCCAGCCTCACAAGCTCGGCTGGCGGGGACAAGAGACAGGGCCTTCTCAGTGGTGGCCCCTCGGCTGTGGAACGCCCTTCCCGCAGACATTAGATCGGCCCCCTCCCTGCTGGCATTCAGGAGAAGAGTGAAGACCTGGCTCTTTGAACAGGCGTTTAATTAAGCAGTGCAATCAATTGATAGAATTTGGAACCTGGAATAATGGACGAGGAGATCGGATTATGACTTTACTGATGAGACATGTTGGATTAATTATATGGATGTATTGATGTTATTTTGATGTGCTGATGTATTGTTATATTGATTTAGTTGCTTTAGTCACTATTTTAAATGTTAATGCTAATGTTGTGCACTTTGTATATTGACCTGGTTGTAAACCGCACTGAGTCGCCTACGGGCTGAGAGAGTGCGGTATACAAATAAAGTAAATAAATAAATGAAGTTTATCAAGTTTACATAGGATTATTCCCAAGCCCTGTCCGATGAGGTGGAATGACTTTTCATATTCTTACTTTCTAACTCAAAGCATGTGTAGAGCTTTATACAATTTTGTGATCCAATCCCCCATTTGAAAAATCATAGTCAAATCAATTGCAAAAACACATATATTAGGGGGATACATAATTGTTTGCCTTTTGTTGCAAACTTTTAAAAGCCTTGTAAAATAATTCAAAAACTCAAAATGAGGGAAATAAGAATAAAGGAATAAAAATAATAGAAAATGCAATCACCACTAGTTGTATTTCTAGGATATGAATTTTTCTTTGACCTTGTCTTCTGCTACTGTGGCCACTTTACTATGAGTTGACTTTAAGTGCTAGCTATTTCATTCAATTATAGCCTTAAATTGATGATTAGCCAATTAATACTCCCAGAACCCTGCAGATTTCAAGTATTATTGAATTCTCCAAAGTGGTTTTGAAGATATCAAAGAAAATTCGGAGTATAGTGCTCTCAACATGGATAAGATAATCACAGTAATGAACTTACGTAAAGGACAAACTCTTTCAACAGCTGTAAAGCTACCTATTCTCTCAAATAAAGAAAAAATACATTATGCTGCCTTAATGGAATTATTAGCTTACCCCCACCCAATGCATCAAGACACACATGCACGCACACTTGTAATACTTGAAACCTAATGAATAAATCAATGTGCCTGAATCCTAAATGTGTAGTTGAAAGAATTATGTTTTGTAAAAAGCCTAAGTAAATTCATTTTTTTAGAGCAAGCGTAGTACAGTACCTAAATGCCCTAAAGGTACCAGATCCCTTCTGCTCTTGGAAGCTAAGGGCCCTTCTACACAGAACCTAAAATGCAGAAGTTACCGGGTTAAAAAAATGGGGTGCTAAATGACATGGCTCCTAAAGCTGTGCTCATTTGCATTAACAGAGGAAAAAGCATAGTAAAAAGGTCTTCTTACGTTCTAATTTTGGCTAGAAAATATGTATATTCACGTGACTGTATAACCTTGCAAACATGTGATTTTCTTCTTTCCCCCTCTGTGGAGACTGCACAAGCACACATCCACTTGTAATAAGCCCAAAACAGCTGATCAGCTGATTGGGCTGTCAAATTGACACAGAGCTGGTTTAAAGGAAGCACAAATAGAGAGCAAAATGAACTCTCTGAAACTCTTTATTTCACAGTTTATAATATTAAACAGAGGAATTGGAGGAAGAGAGAGAGTTAAGAAATCTGCTTGTGTGTACATTCAGATATTTGCATATGCACAAATCTTCCTCCGTCCCTCATCTGTCTACCATCTTGTTCCGATACAGAGGAAGCCTTTGAGGATGGCACGGGACCTAATCCTGGGACTAACAGGTCTGTGTGGGGACTAGCAGTCAGATCCTGGGATTTTACCCAAACCCCCTAATTTTAAACCCAGATTTTGGTACGGTCTGGAAGTGCCCTAAGTAGAACCACTTCTGGTTACTACTTGGGTATGAGACTGCCAGTGAATACCAGGTACTGGTGGATATTTTTGAGTGGAAGGACGTGGCAAAACCTCCTCTGATTAATCCTTGGCTAAGAACACCATATAAAATTTCTATTGCCACTGTAAGTCAACAGGCAACTTGAAGACACAAAACACACACACACACGTAATTTTCAATGGTAAGCAAACAGTATTTTGGCACCCCCCCCCCCCCAACCAATCACTGATATATATTTTCTGTTCGTGGTGGGAGTTCTGTATGCCATATTTGGTTCAATTCCATCATTGGTGGAGTTCAGAATGCTCTTTGATTGTAGGTGAACTATACATCCCAGTAACTACAACTCGCATATGTCAAGGTCTATTTTTCCCCAAGAGTGCCTCAAGAGCGCCCCTGGGCAAAATCAACTATACTGCAAATGCTTACTTTGTGTAATGGGTTGAGCCGCCCCTGCACACACATAGTGTAGAGATTTGAATGTTGAACTGGAACTCTGGGGACAAATCTACATATACCATAAAAAGCAGGTTCACTTCAGAGCAGCAATCACATTGGAGGCAGCCACACACTCCGTGTCTGCCCTATGTCAGAGTCCAGATCATTCAATTAGACTGAATGTGGTTTAGCCCCACTGGACCATCACCTTATACTTCTTGTCACTATCCTCACTTCCAGAAGGGCATAGCATTCCTGATAACTCCTGGATATCACCCCTCTGGTCATGGGGGACACCGGGAGCCCCCGGTGGCGCAGTGGGTTAAACCCCTGTGCCGGCAGGACTGAAGACCGACAGGTCACAGGTTCGAATCCGGGGAGAGGCAGATGAGCTCCCTCTATCAGCTCTAGCTCCTCATGCGGGGACATGAGAGAAGCCTCCCACAAGGATGATAAAAACATCAAAATCATCCAGGTGTCCCCTGGGCAACGTCCTTGCAGACGGCCAATTCTCTCACACCAGAAGCGACTTGCTTCTGACACGACAAAAAAAAACCCTCTGGTCATGGGGGACACTTTGTTGATGTCAACAAAAGCTCCTGTGGCTATTTGCCACAATGACAGGGAACGACAGGGATGATACTGCTAGGCCATGTGGGCAATGGATTACTTTGCTTTGAAACAAGTTGTGCTTTCAGTTTCTACACTATGACAGAACTACAGGGCCGTTGTGGTGTTTCAGTAAAACTGGAACATACCCTGAATTTGCTTAACACAGGATTGAACCAGTTTAACTCTGTTTATCTCATAAAAGATTCAGGTTTGAAACCTCACTTAGCCATAGCAAGCTGTTGGGTGATCTTAAGTAAGCCACAATCTTTCAGCCTTAGAGAAAGGCAATGGCAAACTTCCTCTGAATATATCTTGTGAAGATAACCCTTATGAGAAGTTCACCATGAGTCAAATTGAAGGCATATAACAGCAAAAATAACCTTTTGGACATTTTGTCTGATATCCTGCTGGTTCACTATGCTAGCGGTTGTCCTTTTCCAGCATTATATAGAGATAATGAGGAAAAGCATATCAAATTATCCCACTCCAAGCAGCCTGGTTTTTTCTCTCTCAATGTTTTACAGGCTTTATGGCTGCTATGCCTGCAGCTTTTTCCCTGCTGCCACCACCACCTATGTCAATTTAATTACAGTAGGGTAGCCCAACAATTATGGTCATGGTCAATGCCTCTTAATACATATGACAGCCAACATTCATAGACCCCTCCTTTCTTTCCATTCTCTTGCATTCCTCATGTTTAGCCTTTATATTTTGAACATTCTGTTTTCAAAAAATGAATGATGCAAATATGTATACAGCACCTAATAATAATAAGAAAACACGGCAAAGGACTTCCAAACAGCATGGATTTGACAGTATATTTATGAGGTTGTGGGTTATATCATTATTTATGGTGCCTTTTCACATCTATCATACAGTGAGAAATGGCAGAAGTGATATCAAGAATGGGTTAAGATAAGTCCACTAAGATCAATGCCAACACTGTAAAGTTACACTGCTGCTACCTTTGCTTATGCAATTCATCTTGGTCCAGATGAAACCTAAGCGTTATATGGCATTGTTGAGACTTCTTGACACATGGAGAGAAATCCTGCATCCTTTAATGCCATCATGTAACCAAATGTTATTGGATGTGTACAACAGTGGCATCATTCCATAGGTTTATTTTCTATAAAAATGATAATTCAGCTTAAAGTTTCAGTAATGAAGCCTGTCATCATTCCTCCTGTATCCTCCTTCCCCTCTTCTTCTATGCACTTGTAAACTTTCTGTTTTTAGACGTGAATGTTCACAATTCATTTTAGATGTGTTGTACAGATGGCTGTATATCAGAGAACAGTGTTTCCAAATGAGTAATATTCCATTATCAAAATGTACATTCAGCTGCATGAAAGAAATTCTAAGGATCACTGACTCAGAGCTAGCTTTTATTCAATCAGAGTGTGCATCTCTTATCACCAACTTTCACATTGAGCTGCTTTGCCGCTTAGAATGTGCTTATTGATGTGCCGCTTTTTATTGATCTGCCACTACTTTCACATAGGACTCTGCTCATATAATAATTCAGGTTCTCTATAAGTGTCATGTTCATTACAGACGTGGTGGCATCAGTACCTCATATAGTTCTTACCAGTAGTCTTTCTTGGCATCACATGATTCTTGCATATCTATTATCATTCTTTCAGGAATGATCCCAATCTCTCATGAAGCACTATGGTTACTAGAGATGTGCACAATTCCATTTGGTGATTTGGGATTTGGGGAAATTTGGGGATGTGGGAGCCGGATCACCAAAAACAGACCAGGCTTAACCCAGCCGAAGCCCTAACTAGATCACAAGCAGCTGGGTCTTTGGGCTAGTGAGGGTGATGGGGCTGAGTGGCACTCTACTTGAGGTGGAGGCCACATGTTGGCAGCCTCGCAAATCAGGTAAGAGTGGGCATCTGACAGTGGTGGCTCCTCCTTTCTTCCCTAGCAGCCTCCATCATCCCTTTTCAAAGCCCTCCCCCACAGTGGAATTCCCGCTTGAATCAAATAAAATCAGAAAGAGAAAGAAAGAGAGAAAAAGGAAGGAAAGGCTCCCCTAGACCTCTCCTTCAGAGGGGGCCCACCGGGAACTTCCTTCCCAGTAGCACTTCGCGCAGTGTGGGCATTGAAGGATCCTGTGTTTCTTCCTAAGGCATGATGGGAGTTGAGGTTTTCCCTCTCTCTGTGTTTCTCACATTTCTTTTTCAGCCAATCAGAGGCCTGGTTGCGGTTGACTCTGTCCATTCTCATATATCACAATTACAGTAACAGGTTTAAAATAACACTATATATAAAACTACGGTGGTCAGTCGGCGTATTAAAATCAGATCTACATCATCTTCCATCCAGAATCCTAGGGTGTTGTCTCATTCATCGAAAGCTTGACTCCACAGCCACGTCTTCACCCGTTTCCTAAATGTCAGGATAGATGGGGCGGTTCTGACCTCCGGTGGGAGAGAGTTCCAGAGTCGCGGGGCCACCACCGAGAAGGCCCTGTCCCTCGTCCCCACCAGACGCGCTTGTGAGGCCGGTGGGACCGAGAGCAGGGCCTTTCCAGACGATCTTAATAATCTTGATGGTTCGCAGGGGAAAATACGTACCACACTGGTTGGGACTTCAATTCCTCCTTATGGGTTTTTTTTAAAATATATGGTAAAAACTTTCCCAAATTATGGTAAAATTTCCCCCAAATTTCAATGGATTGGTGAATCATTTTGAAACTTGACAGGCTTGCAGTCATAAATATAGCCTACAAATGACAGGCCTAAAATGATAAAGGAATGACTCTCTAAAATTTTCCCCATTGGCACCAATGCATTGAATATTCTCGGACTAAAATGTCTCCCCTGCCCAATTTTGGGAATTTCCTTAAAAACAGAACAAGGGGCACGGTAATGCAGTGTTGCCTGCTCTAACCTTTTCAGCAAACAACATTGTAATTTAATATCTGGTCTGTTTCAAGGATTTCTCACTGGTCTATCTCAAGGATTTCTTACGGAGTCTCTGTGACCTCCATAATCTGTCTCCTCCTCCTGTAGATCGAGTTTCATACTCCTACTGACCGCAGGTGTTTTCTTAGGGGAAAGATATTTCCCTTCCAGCTCTTTATCTTCCGTTGCCAAGGAACGACCAGGGGAAAGGTCTTCCTTATCTTCTGATACCAAAGCATCTCCATCTCTTCCCTGCTCTGAAGCTGTTTCTTTCTGACCAGAAACAGACTTATCCTCCAAGACAGAATCATGATCCAAAATCCCTTCATTTTCCACACTGGAAACCCATCATTCCTCACAACCTCTGATTGAATCATCCCCTCATCTTCAGCTTCTGGCTAAACCACAACATAAACATGATTAAAAACCATTTTAAAACCAATAAAAAATACTTAAAATACAACATACCACTTCAAACAAAGACTACATGTGCGTATGTGGCTGCAAGTTGCCTTTCATGTGAAAGCAATCTGATCAATTTCATTGACTTTTCTTAGGCAAAGGATATTCAAAAGTATAGTAGACATGGAATATAGCCCACACAACTACACAAACACACAGAGAGAACTTTCAATGCCATTATTACTCTCTAAGTGTCGCTTCCTTCAGGAATCAAATTAGTGAAGGATTTCATCCTTAACTAGCCATGTCAGTGCCACATCACTTGGCTAGTAGCTACTCTTTTTAAGAATCCATTTGCATTCATTATTAACACCATGACTGTATCATGTAGTGGTGATATTTAAGACATATTTGCTTCATATGAACAATTACTTCTGACTTGTTATATTAGAAGCAAGGGCTGTCAGTTCTAGCAGCTCTGAATATCATAACTATGATTATTAGTGTTGAAATCATGGTTGCATTTATGAAAAAATAATCTTAAATGATCCAATCAAGTTGAGTTGTTTTCTGTTAAATGGAGGCCAATTTAGAACAAATAGTTCAATTTGGCACTAGCTGAAGCCAGGCTGGATCCAGGATCCAGGAAGTGAGTCACTGGAATTCTATGGTACATGTTACTATTAAGACAGCCATTATCAAAAACCAATTCAAAATATGAAGGAAATAAAATACTCATGGACAAATCATTCATGATTAAAGATGTGAAATTATCCCTCCTCCTAAAATGTTGTACTAACATTTGAGAAGTTAATATGTTAATATTTGTTAGAAGATTAGGGATTTCGCAACCTTGCCTTTGGAAGATTACCTGGATATTTCTAACTGGAAAATATTATCCCTTTTGCTAAAATGGTTCCTTTTTCTCTCAAAGAAATCAATCTTGTACTCAAAATTCAATATACGTTTCAGAAAATATCCCACTTACTGGGGAGATCATTTAGCTATGGAGATTGACATTGCTATCAAGTAAACTATGAATTCATTGTTGAGATATATTAAAAAATTAAGGATTCTTCCTTCTGCACAGGCTAATAGAAAACCCAATTTGAGTAAGCAAGTTGGTTGGAAGTGATTTTTCTCTAGATAGCCTTCACCACCCAGAATGAAATAGGTGTGGTAATCGAGAAGGAGAAACAGTATCATTTTTCACAAACCAGGCATAGTTATGTTATTGATCATAAATCCTCATTATTTTTTAGAGAAAATATATTCCCAGTATTAAAACTGCACTAAGTCTATAGATATTTCCTACTTCGCATCCAGAATATTAGAAGGGAAATTATAAGACTGACATAATTTCTCCTTCAATGTATCCTTGTACTTCTAGGGTGGTATGAAATCTAAGCAGAGGCATTAATTGACACGAATTGGCTTCAATGATTAATATGCATTGAGAGTACTTCAGATGGTTGTTCCCAATGCATATCAAATAAACAGATTTTTATTGTTTCCAAAACTTATTTCATAAATAACTTATTTCATAAACTTATTAAATAAATAAATAGTGACCTTTCCCCTTTGCACATGTTTTTGCCTTATCTAACAGACAGACAATATCACGTACTTTGGCCTTGAGATAATTTTGCATTTTTGAGAAGGATTTCCACACTACATTTAAGAAATAGAAACACTATGGACTATTTACATCTTTTTGATGTATGTCTGCATGGACACAAAAGGGACTCAAAACATGCAAAGTTTTGAGCAAATTACGAGTACCTGGACAAAGACAAAATGTTCTGGAACAGCTGTTCCAGGAGCTCTAAATTTGTTTGCTTTGCACTGAGTGTTTATTGCAGTCCTAAGTTTCAGGGACTCTGCAGATAGGTGGCTTCTTTTGGCTGCAATCATAGGGCAAGCCGCCTGTCAATTATAGTTAGGTCCCCTGGTCCCACCCCCTTTGGGTTTTGGAGGGAATAGGAGCCAGTTTGGGTTCAGTCTATACAGAGCAGCTTTCCATACAGGACATGAAACCAAGAGCTCCTGTAGAAAGCTTCGTCTTCTACGGCTTGGCCGGGAGACATACAGCTTTACGGCTTGGCCGGGGAGATACAGCCCCACAGCTTGGCCGAGGATCATACAGCCTTACAGCTCCTTTGCTGAGGGACTTCAGCCAGCCATCACCTGAACTCCTTCTTTTCCCCTGGAAGTCTACAAAGCTCTGCTTGGTAAGGGTCACTCGCGGAAGTCAGACGCTGTTGGTACCGGGTGCAGGGGCTCCACGCTAACAGAGGCAAGTACAGACTGCCCAGATTAGAAGTTAAGGATTTCCCAATTAGTTAATTACAGTTAAGAAGATAGTGCCTGTTCCCAGTGAACAAGATTGCAAGAGCCAATAGACTATTAAGAAAGCTTGAAAGTACCTGTTTGTTTTCATCAATAAAGAACTTTGTTGGACTTACTTTAAGCCTATAAAGACTCTGTTTTAAGGAAATCCAAAGGCCTTTAATCTGAGGCAGCCCCAGCGTCCCGTTGAGCACACAGAATTTATGTCCTGTCTACAGTTTTATGCACAGGCCCAGTGTGCAACAGCACACAAAATCTTCCACTAATTCTTCTTTTGGAAGTGAGAATTCTTATAGAAGTCAATTTTTTGGCACCTACTCCTGACATCGAGAAAAAAATACCTTTGTTTCAAAAATTAAAAGAAATTTTGTATTCTCAAGTGTGAGAAAAATCTGACAAAAATCTTAGCAGTTCAGAACTTACCCTATGCACATTTTCCATGCTAAATCCTACATGTTATTTTGTGTGAAAGAACTCCCAAACTCTGATGAGACTTCAAAAGCTGCATTATTTTTAAAGACTTTCTCAAAGCAGGAAGACAATGGCTGAAATTATTTGGGACTTCTTTTGAGAATAAAATTAGTAGAAAATTTGCAGCTCTCTTAAGATGCCGCAGTCTTTTATGCTATTACTTTCTGTTAAAATCTTTAATTTCAAAGAGTTGTGTATAAAGAGTATGCTGGCCAGATTGACCTCAAGGAGAAACCAAATAGGTACATTATAACATTTGTTTTCAAGGCATCTCAGGCTTCTTTAGCATTTACCCTTTTCTTTCACTATGTCTATCTTTTCCCGCTCTCTTTCTCTTTAGTGTATAGTGGAGACAAACCTACAGTGACAGTCAAAGCTTTATCTATGGCAAAGTTATATGACCTCCCTCACGACTTTATAATGGCTAAACTTGAAATTAAAAGGTTATCATCTCCCTTGCCTCCATGGAGCTGAAGCTGGCAATCAATAGAAGAATTGCCTTTATGTGTTTAACTGGTATGGACATTAGGATTTAGATAAGATGTGCTAAGATGGCCATGGAGTGGGTGGACTTTTGAAAAGAGGCCATGGAAATCTTATTTTCCTTCTCATATGGTTGACCCCTGGATTTAAAAGACTGGCTATTGAGAAATAGCAGATGGCTTAATATAATGTTATCTCTCTGCTGTGTTAGTTTAATTTAAAATTGGCATGACAATGTTATTGTCTAGTACAATACATACAATATTTGCATTTCTGGTTAATATAAATATCATCATTTCTACTTAAACTAGACAATAGTTAATGTTATACAATATTAACCTTCATAATAGTTCAACATTTCAGGGACAGTCTGGATTCTGGAGGTCTGAATGTGACTCAAAGAGTGCTGAGCATTTTTGAATATACAATTATACTGTTAACACTTCAGAATTGATCTTGTTTTTAAAACTTTGTACATCTGAATTTCTTGCAAAAAGCAGGGGAAACTTCATTTATGTCTGTACATCAAAGAATCAAAATATTTACAGTGAAAGTTCATTTTAGTAGTTTATTGGATTTATACCCCACTAGTGGTATGTGACTTGGCAAGAAAAACATGCTGTTTTCAATCCCATTTTTTTAAATTCACAAGGTTTATTAACATTTGTTTTTATAACAGCATAAGAAAGATAAAAAACACCCTCCCCCAATAATCACAGAAAGAGAATAAGGAAGAAGAAACTGGGGAGTGGGGGTCAACCAACCCCTCCCCCACCCCAGTCATGGACCCCAAAGCGCTTCTTTGCTGGCAAAGACACCGTCCGTCCCACCATCCGTCGTCCGTCCCTCATTTCCTATTGGCCAATGTCATCCCGATGACACACTTATTTGCTTTTCAATCCCATTTTTTACTTTTCCTTCCCAATTTTGTTTACTAAGAAATTCCCAAAATTGGTAGGGGGTTCCATTTTTGTTTTGATAAGATTTGGTCCATTGGCTCCAATGGGGAAACTTTAGAGGCTTGCTTCTCCATCAGTTTAGGCATATCAGCATGAAACTTGCCTCACTTGCAGGCCACATTTACAACTGCAAGCCTGCTAAGTTTCAGAACATTTCACCAATTCACTGATTTTCAGGAAATTTGAAATGTTTTTGGCATAATTTTTTTTAAAAACCCACAAGAGGTTCTGGGAATTGAAGTCCCAAGTACACACCACAAAAACGGAGGAGAATGGGCACAACCAACCATGCCTTTGAGTGGCTGAAAAAAGTGAGAAAAACACACAAAGAGAAAAACATCAACTCCCATAATGCCCCAGGAAGGAGTACAGAGGCTCCTTCATTACATGCACCATTCAAAGTGCTGCTGGAAAAGTGAGTTCCCATTTGCCTCAAGTGAGTGCTGCGGGGAGGGAGCCTTCAGGAAGGGATAGAGGAGGCTGCTGGGGGAAAAAGAAGCAGCAGCTTGCCTGATTTACAAGACTGCCTACATGCCACCTCCTCAGGTAGAGTGCTGTTCAGCCCCCAGTAGCCAAAAAGATCCCATGTCTGTGATCCATATTGGCAAAGGCTTCAGCTGCCCCCTGCTGTGTTTATTTTCAGGGATTTGACACCCAGAATACCCAAATCCCCTGAATCCGTACATCATGCACACCATATTCCCCACTATCCTCTCAAACTGGGATTCAAGAGAGAGGTGAACAATTCATTTTTAAAAAGAAACAAAACTGTGCTGTCATGTGCTGGGCCTGTGCAAAAGACTGTAGACAGGACGTATATTCTATGTGCCTAACGGGACGCCGGGGCTGCCTCAGATAAAAAGCCTCAGGGTTTCCTCAAACAGAGACTTTAGATTGCTTAAAGGTTCAACAAAGTTTTTTATTGTTGCAAAGGTCTTCAATAAAACACAACTATTTCAAGGCTTTCTTAACCAATTGGTGGCTTTCAATCTTGCCCACAGGGGGCAGGCAACTCTCTTAATGGATTGTTTCTTTACTATCGGGGAAATCCTTAACTTCTATCTGGGCAGTCTGTCCTAGACCCTGCTGGTGTGGGACTCCTACACCCGGTATCAACTGCTTCTGGATGCCGCGAGTGGTCCTTACCAGACAGAGTCCTTTGTAGACTTTTGGTTCCCAGCAATGGCTGGCTGTAGCACTGTAGAGTTGGATCCCTTCAGTGAAGGAGCTATAAGTTTGTAAATTCCCAGCAAAGGCTATGCTGAGACTGTATTCCCCCAGCCAAGCTGTAAAAGACGAAGCTTTCTACATGAGGACCTGATGTACGTCCTGTACGAAGACTTCTCTTTGTGGACTGACCTAAAATGGCTCCTTTTCCCTCCCAAAAACCCCAAAGGGGGTGGAACTAGGCAACCTAATGATGACGGATGGGTCATTGACCCAATAACTGTAAATCAAGGAAAGCCACCTAATTGAAAATGCATAGAACTTTAAAATACATGCTAACATTCAATAAAAGAAAAGGAAGTTGGAGCTCCTGGTACAGCCGTGCCAGAACAAAAAACATCTACATATATGTAAATGCTGAAATTAAACTTAATACTATGGGGTCACTGTGGGAGTTTTGCAAGCAAAAGCTAGGTTTCCCACTCAGCAAGCTCACCAACTATGAGGGTTCCTCCCAATGAATTCCATCACTGTGATTTATTATTGTTGTTATTGTTGTTGTTTCTTACATGCTTGTTATCTTAGCTTGAGTTGGATTACAATATAGCTAAAAACACATAATCATCATAAACATTATATAAAATATACATGTTAAAAGGTATTTCTACAAATACACATATTAGAATACACAGGAAAAAAATATATTAAAATATAGTGAACGTAAGATGTGAGTTTAAAATTAATAGTTAAAACTGGCTGGGTTGGCCTGCCAGAAGAGATAGGCCTTCAAACAGCTCATTTAGCTGCAAAAATGGGGTTTCCATCTTTTAATCCACCAAAATATGAAAACTTCCATGGTATTCACTGCAATTACCAAGAGTGAGGGCTTTCATCAATCTTCAGTTCTGCTACAATGTACCTTTGCTCTCTCACACTCCAGTCAAACCAACTGAGATGAACTGTACCAAATCTCCATCCAAAACCCTCTTCCTTCACTCCAGCCCTCGTCTAACTCCAAAACCCTTGTCCAACTGTATTCCCAACCACCATTCACCAACTGTCATTATGGAAATCCCATCAAATATCCCACCAATCACTATATAATTCAACTTTCCATTCCCCTCTCTCAACAGCTCTTTACTCTGTACCCTAATACTTCAACCAATCAGTTCAACCACATTTCCAAATACAAATCCATGACATCACAATCCATTCCTATCAGACACCTCTCAACTGCTCATCTCATGCCTAGAGTCTTTCTTCCCTAACATTCTTTACTATTTCCCTGGTAACCAACCACACTCATTCTATCCTCTCCTAGCTGATCACACCCATTTGATGTTCACTCAGCCTGTATGTTCAGATGTAAGTCTAAAATGTGAGTAAAAATAAAACCCTAGGTTATTTTATCCATGGGACAATGTAAGAACTGTACCATAAATTAAAAATTAACTATCCTCTTCTCTGAGTAGAGTGGATAGTTCCCTCTCTCCTCTTTGTGCCATGAGAGATGCTTCTGGCCTTTTTGAACACCTAGATAGGGAAATGGTGGTGGTGCCCAGAACGTCTGAACCTTCTTTGCCAAATAGGCCCGGTGCTACATCAAAATACCATTCTTATTATTCCATAGTATTGAGCCATGTCAGATAAATTGGTGTCGAAAGTTCACCCTTGAAATTTGGAGATTTGTATTTGAATCCCTGTTTGGCCATGGAAGCTCAGTGGTTGCCTTTGGGAAATAATAGCCTCTTAGCCTTGGAAGAAGGCCATGGGAGAAAACATGAGTTACATCCACATTCCTTCCTTCTTTTGAAAGGAGGTGTCTCATCCACATATTATTGTTGGGTATGTGTTTATCCCCAGCATGTGTGCATTTACAAGAAAAGAATAAGCAAATTGCAAGTGTTGAGCTATTGTAGTTGGATGGTGGGTTCTTTCTATGAATAAAGTCAGTTGGCTGCACTTCAAACTGGCATGATCTCTTGTATAAGACAATAACTACCCAGCTCTGAAATGTCCTTCTAATTTGGCATGTTCTCTTTGAAAGAATATGCTATCATGTTCTTTTCTTGCATACAATAATTTGTTTACCCCACTCTTCACTGCACAGCATTATCAAGATGGCAACATATGAATGAATTAATGAATAAATGGGATTTTTGGTAGGAGAAACACTACTGTTGTATGGGAAATATTTGACAGAAATGTCTTCTTCATACAGGAGAAGACACTCTAAAAAGTCAAGAGGATTTCCACTTACGTGGAACAAAAGTGGATTTCAAATATGTCTCCTTTTGTGCAGATGAGATGTAAAGGGGCTTTTGAGAATTTCAGAGGATAATGCCTTCAAAATAATTGTTTAACTGCCACTTCAGCGGTCACCACTAACTTATAAATCCTTCCTTACCCAGCCTGAACTCTTTCCTTAAAATTACTTTCCTATCCCCACTATTGCCACATTCCTTCTGCTGGTATGGAAATCAAAAGGTTGAATGTTAGGTGTCCAAACAGTTGTTGAGAAATAGGAGGGGAAGAATGAACCCCAAGGACAACAATCTCAGAGATTATTCATGTTGTCTATAAATAATAATAATAATAATAATAATAATAATAATAATAATAATAATAATCCTCTCCTCATGACTCAAGGTGAGTTTTTGTTGTTGTTTATTTGTTCAGTCGCTTCCAACTCTTTGTGACCGCATGGACCAGCCCACACCAAAGCTCCTTGTTGACCACTGCTACCCCCAGCTCCTTCAAGGTCAACCCAGTCACTTCAAGGATACCATCCATCCATGTTGTCCTTGGCCAGCCCCTCTTCCTTTTTCCTTTCATTTTCCCCAGTGTCATTATCTCCTCCAAGCTTTCCTGTCTTCTCATTATGTGGTCAAAGTACTTCATCCTTGCCTCTAATATCCTTCCCTCCAGTGAGCAGATGGACATTGTTTCCTGGAGTATGGACTGGTTTGATCATCTTGTGGTCCAAGGCACTCTCAAAATTTTCCTCCAACAGCACAATTCAAAAGTGTCTATCTTCCTCCTCTCAGCCTTCCTTATGATCCAGCTCACACATCCATAGGGAAATACCATTGCTTTAGCTATGCGGATCTTTGTTGCCAGTATGATGTCTCTTCACTATTTTATCGAGATTAGTCATTGCTCTCCTCCCAAGAAGTAAATATCTTCTGATTTTCTGGCTGCAGTCTGTGTCTGCAGTAATCTTTGCACCTAGAAATCAAAAGTCTGTCACTGTCTCCTCGTTTTCTCCCCCTATTTGTCAGTTATCTATCAGTCTGGTTTCCATAATCTTGGTTTTTTTTTATGTTTAACTGCAGCATAGCTTTTGCACTTTCTTCTTTCACCTTGGTTATAAAGCTCCTCAACTCCTCCATCAAAGTAGTATCATCTTTATATGTAAGGTTGTTAATTTGGCAACTCTCTCTCCATGCATTGCTAGAGT
This sequence comes from Anolis sagrei, assembly GCF_037176765.1. Classification (NCBI taxonomy): domain Eukaryota; kingdom Metazoa; phylum Chordata; class Lepidosauria; order Squamata; family Anolidae; genus Anolis; species Anolis sagrei. Next base: position 157,637,797 of record NC_090023.1, read on the forward strand.
CTACCTTGCAGGATCCTTTAGCATTAGCTTACTGGCATGTGAAATAAGTGCCACTGTACAAAAGTCTGAGTATGCTATAGTGTTTCCCTTTTTGTTATGGGGATATTCATTTATTGTTTTCCCAATCTGATGGCCATTCTTGTGTTTTCCATATTTGCTGGCACTCTCCAGTGCTGTTAAATTTTGAACCTGAAAATGGAAAATTGGAACATGGGAAAATAAAGTGGTAGTAGACATTGTAATTTGAATCATGTTTTTGTTGGATGTCTACCCCCCCCCCCCCCCCACACACACACACCTAGCTAGCCTAACCAATGAATTTAATGGTGGTAACTAAAGTTCAGTAATGTATACAGTACCCCATAGTTCCCAGATTATGTTGATAGTCATTCAGTCTTAGAGTAGGTATGGGCCCAATTTCTTTTCCAAATAAAGATCACATTCTTTCATGGCTAATCTATCAGAGGTCACATGACAAAGAGAAGTTGAAGCCAGCAGTAGATAGGCCCAGAATCATATACTGGAAAGTTCACCCTTCCTCTCTCAGTCCTCAGATGGTGCTCTCTTTCTTCAGTTTGTCCATCTAACAGTTAAATCTATGGTTGAGAACAGCTGTGACATGGAATAATGGAATGCCAGAAGAGAAATAAGGGGAAATAAAAATAAAGTGGAGAGAAAACTGGCTCACTGAATTTCTTCACAGTTTAGCATAAATATCAAGGAAGAGCTGTAACTCTACTCCCACACTATGCAGGATTGGCTTCATGGTAAAGCAAACTAAAAATATTGCCTTTTCCTTCTGCAGTCTCTGTTATATTATCACAAAATACTCTTCTTTGGATCTGGTAGTTCTCCAGTACCAATGTACACAAAATAGTAGGAGAGGACAATGTGAGTGAATAAGAGAGGGGAAAAGGGTCCATACATTGAGAGCTATAAACAGTGCTACAATGCTTCTTTTCCAGAGTTGCTGAAGCTGTGAACATGCATGCTGCAACTTTGTATTGCTGATCATACTTGTTTTCTCTACTATTCTGGTTTCAATCATATTTATTTAATCAGTATTATGTCTGAGCTAGGAATCCCCAAATTATTACAGAGTAAGTAAGTAATGATATGTTCTAAAGCTAAAGCAGAAATCAAAATTCTGCCTTACACTAGCCTATATTCACTATAGACTGCCAGCAATTATTGTAAACTTACCTTCCTTTCATATAACAGATGCTGCTGTACCTTACAAGGAAACTGCCAAAAATAAATGGGTCCAAGAGCAGACAAAGCCTGTACTCCCCCTGGAACCCAAAATGACTAAACTATTGTACTCTGGACATCTTAAGAAGACACAACACAATTTCATAGACAATGCTTCACAAGGCAGTCATCAAAAAGGAAGACTGAATTATGAATGGATAGATTCAAGGAAGTCACAGTCCAGTGTTTATGTTTTCTTTAAAAAAGAACACTTTAACAAAATAATAACAAAGCAAAACTATAACATAACTTTCAAAATCCATTGTTGTTCTTTGCTGTCAAATTGGTGTAAACTTATGGTGAAGCTGTGAATAAGAGCCAGCAGGATGTAGTGGTTGGACTGCAGGGTGTAGAGCATTGGACTGGGACTCTGAAACACAGGGTTAATATCCATGCCCAGCCATGGAAACCACACAGGCTAAAAGCCTAAACCTTCCTGATTCTCAACACAGTAGAACCAGCTTTCTCTGTGGTTCTCTGACCACAGACTGCCTATTGAAAATGCCTGCTCTTGCCAAGTGGCAGTTGGCTCCTCCCCTTTTCCCATGTCAACCCACCTCAGAGTGAGCTGAGCTGGCTACCATCCCCCTAGTTATGCTATTTTAAATACTTACCCCTTTAAACACCTACCTATAATTATACATGGCTGTAGGTTAAAATTCACACTTCACCACAGTGTTCCTTCGATTTAGTGAAGGATAGTCACTGGGTGCGAGATTGGGTCTGTGAGAGGTGTGGCTTAAAATATCCCAATCAAATGAAGTCAACAGAAAGAGGTCCGATAGTGAATAACATATTGATTTAATGGTTGGTGAGATCAAACATAGTGGTGATTCATGTTAGTGTTTTTCCAATGATCTCAGCAATATTGGCAATACTTCCCAATGCTCTTCTTCTCCAAATAAAGCCTAATACATTTCAGCCATTGCATTCTGGAGAAAATTTATAGAGAAAACCAAGAAGCAACATTCTCCTCCTCCTTCTTCTTCTTCTTCTTCTTCTTCTTCTTCTTCTTCTTCTTCTTCTTCACAACACAACAACATAATCATCACTGTGTGTGTTGGTCAGCATTGCGCCCTTCTAGTCCCACCGCTATATGTCTTCATTTCTCTGCTCCTCTTAGTCATCGAGGTTTGCAATCTTAAACAAAGATCCTTAATTGTGAATGTATTCTCAATGACATAAAACTCTTGAGAATCAAGAATCTGCTTTATATCAAAAACATCCACAGTTACTGAAATACTTTCTTGTCAGACTGCTAGGTATAGAAAAACAACTGAACTGGAGATAGAGGAGGGCATGAGATACTTTTTCTCCTCATGAGTTTGTTTAATGCACCTAGTAACAACCCTCAAAGACAAGCGGAGATATGGGGAATAATTTTAAAAGAATACACAAGGCTATGGATATCTTTTAAAACATGCAATGCATTGTTTGTCATGTATCTTACTTTTAGCTTGATACAAAAAATATTTTTCTTGTTTATTTTTAGGGAGTGGGGGTTTGAGAACAAGTCATTTAGTTTAGCAAATCACCATATGTTCTCCTAAGAAAACTTATGAAAAAGTCATTATCTTAAGTACAAATTAAATATTTTGTTATTATGGTTATAGACCAGCATAAATCTTAAGTACAAAAACAATTACTGGAATGGTTTATTTAGCACAAAATTATTAATATTGTACAACTGGTCTAATTAACTAGGCAACTAGACTTTGAAAAATATTAGACTAATTTCCTAGAAAATACTGCATAGTACAGAAACAACAATATTTTGAACAGAATGGCTTACAGTACTTGGTAAAGGATACATGTATGTTTCCACATGACCATTTATTCTGATTCAGGACCAAAAAGATCTGGATTGATTCAGAGTCCTACACAGGCACCTCAGGAATCAGCTACAAGTTCCCCGATAGTTCGGAAAACCTCCACTGATATGGATCTAGCCAGACCCTCGATTATTATTATTTTTGGAGCTCCTCTGCAAAATGCATTGGTCAAAAATAGTGTTTGCCTGTATCACAGGCCTCGTCTACACAACTCTTTTATTCAGTTTGGAATATAGATTAACTACATTAAACTGGATTATATGTCAGTGTACACTCATAAAATCCAGTTCAATGCTGTTCAATCTGCTTTATATGAGCCTACACTGACCCATATAATCAGGTTCAAATTGCATTATCTGTCAGTGTACATGGAGAGAGAAGGACAGGTTCTTCTGAAGATACTTTTGGAATTACAAAGCAGAAATAAAGCTCCTTTGCAATCATATTTCTATATTATATTCACCATTATTCACAATTTAAAAGGCATTCTGTCTGCATTTATGCACACTAAAAAGATTGCTAAATCTATACCAGCAATCCAAATTAAATGTCATGCTGTTGCCTCTCCATCTGTAGGTAGAAATGGCCATGTGTTCTCTGTTTCCAAAGACAGTTTTCACTTTGCATATATCATTCGTCCTTCTACAGCAGGATTTCTTAAACTTTTAATCATATCATATAAATGACAAAAGAAGAATTTGGCCTTCTTTGATTTTTTGTCTCTCAGACACAGGGAGAGGGCACCACAGATCAGGCTAAAGCAATGATATAGTCAAGTAATTTTAGATGCTAGTTTCAAAAAGCTTACGTCCTTTTAGCTTTAGATGTCCATGATTCCCTGGTATTAAGACACTACTCTACTTTTATTTTGTTGTCCTGTGTTATCTTCCATGCCCCTCCATGCTTTAATCTACTACTACAAGACTGTTATGTTAGAGAAAAACAACAAGCTAAACAAAAAAACTCCTTCTTGCTGAATCCCATAATATGCACCCTATATTGTTTGTACACTTCCCCTTTTCTGGAATGGAAATTTGCAGTATTGTATGAACTGGATAATATACTGTCTCTTCTGATAGCATTTACCAGAAATCACAGTGGATTAAATCCAGCATCTCTGTCCCCTATGATAATAACAATGCCCACCAAACTCTCCCATGGAGTTACCTTTATATGCATTTAAACCAAATGCATGGATCTGTAAATCAGTTCAATCCTGCTTTAACAGCTATAGCTCAATTGCATGGAATCCTGAAATTGGTAAGGCAGTGAAACATCCTCATACTGTGACAGAGAAAGGTAAAGATTGAACTTGTAAAACTATGATTCTCATTGGGTTGTTGTAGGTTTTTTGGGGGGCTATATGGCCATGGTCTAGAGGCATTCTCTCCTGACGTTTCGCCTGCATCTATGGCAAGCATCCTCAGAGGTAGTGAGGATGCTTGCCATAGATGCAGGCGAAATGTCAGGAGAGAATGCCTCTAGACCAGGGATCCTCAAACTTTTTAAACAGAGGGCCAGGTCACAGTCTTTCAAACTGTTGGAGGGCCGGATTATAATTTGAAAAAAACATGAATGGATTCATATGCACACTGCACACATCTTATTTGTAGTGCAATAAACACTTTAAACAATACAATAATTAAAATGAAGAACAATTTTAACAAATATAAAGTTATTCGTATTTCAATGGGAAGTGTGGACCTGCTTTTGGCTGATGAGATAGGGTTGTTGTTGTGTGCTTTTAAGTCGTTTCAGACTTAGGTTGACCTTATGCGAGGGCCGGGTAAATGACCTTGGGGGGCCGCATCCGGCCCCCGGGCCTTAGTTTGAGGACCCCTGCTCTAAACCATGGCCATATAGCCCGAAAAAACCTACAACAACCCAGTGATTCTGGCCATGAAAGCCTTCGACAATATCATTCTCATTATTCCATAACATTGAGTCATGGCAGTAAAGTGGTGTCAAACTACATTATTTCAACAGTGTAGAAGCCCCCTCCCCCAACATAGATTTATTGTCCCACTCACTGTCATCAGCCAGCATTGGCTAGAATGTAAATTATTGTTATTCTTGTTGTTGCCATCAGTACTAGTATTATTCTATTAAACACAACAATCCTTGCAGATTTATGAATTTCTGATGCAAGGTGTGTTCCATTCCATTTTCAGTCTTTAGAGGTGTGAAATGAGTATTTCTGACTGTAATATGCAAATCCAATGGATTTATTAACTGTCCCTGTCTGGGTCCTCAGACTGTAGTGCATGGCATTTTTCCCCAACAAAAAGATCATTAAAAGAACTGCAAGTTTGGAAAGAACTCTTGCTTGAGATCTTGGAAAGTGACTGTCAATCAAAGCAGGCTATATTGGGCTGGTGTATAAGACAGATGCCTGTGTTTGGCTGTGACTCTAATTAATGCTAAGGCAAAGTGTGATTGGTTTGAACCACAAAGGATTGATCCCTGAACAACTTTCTGTCATGAATACACATTTTATGACATGGTAAGATTGAAGATAGCATTACTGTATGGCCTTGCTTCATTATACTGCAGCTTAGCAGATGCATTGGCACTATAGTTGCCTTTGGCTGCTGGAAGGAATCATTCTCTCATGCAATAGCAGACATTTTTAAAAGTATACTGTTATATTAGCCAACTCATTTTGTGATTTTTGTTTGTTTCTTTTTACATTTAGACTTAGGAGAGTATTTGGATCATCTGTCTACATTATTGAATGACATAGATTGCATTTGATATACAGCCAGAATCATTGGTTTGTAGCATGCTTTGTCATTGATCTTCTGAGCTCTGGGCACTAACAGTTTCATTGAAATCTAATAAAATCATACAATATTGTAATGCAAAATAATTGCTCTAAAAAAAAAGGAAACAGATTTGATTTTCCCTTTCTATGCTCATAAAAAAAATTCCACTTGAAATCTGCATGTTCAGATGTTACTCCTTAAAATATATTAATGGTTGGACGTACACTCTGTGGACTTTCCTCAATGGTTAGAGAGCTAGGTACAACAGCAATAAAATTGTAGGTAATTCCAAATTGTACAAACTAGGGACCCTTTAACACTACACAATGACAGTGCTATGTTAAACTATAACTGTCATGGCAGCACTGACAAAAGCATGTTTATGCATGCATATTGATAATGTCAATTTTAGGGAGCGATCAACCCTCCTGTTCAAGGAGCTCCATTGGCTGCCATTCATTTACCGGACCCAATTCAAGGTGCAGGTTCTTACCTACAAAGCCCTGAACGGTTTGGGACCCGCCTACCTGCGTCACCGCATCTCCATAAACGAACCCACACAATCCTTTTGATCATCCGGAGAGGCCCTGCTCTCGATCCCACCAGCATCACAGGCGCGATTGGTGGGGACAAGAGAGAGGGCCTTTTCGGTGGTGGCCCCTCGACTCTGGAACCCATGCCCTAAAGACATCAGACAGGCCCCAACTTTGGCAGTCTTCAGGAGGAGCTTGAAGATGTGGCTGCTCCAGTGTGCCTTCCTGGAATAATGATCCCATAGCACTTTGTCCTCCAAAGCACTTTTACATTTCTTTAGGTCTGCTCGTATGCCCTTCCGCAAACACCACCATCTCCTTTTCATCTATGTCCCATCATTATTATTGTATATTTTTATTGCCTATGTTTTTTTTTTATTTTTAATTGCTTGTACTGTTGTTTATTGTCTGTATTGTTGTATTTGGACTCGGCCTCATGTAAAACACACCGAGTCCCTTGGGAGATGGTAGCGGGTACAAATAAAGTGTTGTTGTTGTTGTTGTTGTTGTTGTTATTATTATTATTATTATTATTATTATTATTATTGTTATAGTTATACACATTTATTTGTATACAGTGAAGGTGAAAAAAAATGGCTCATGTTTTTTCCCCTAATAACAGCACGTGTTTTAATTAATAAAAGTATAGACAGGCACAGATATTTTCAAGGCACTGCACTCCGATTTGGTGTCTCCCTTGAGTTAGGGTAGTCTAGATAGCCATAGACAGAATGGGTTGGTGTTCCAACAGCCATAGCTATGCTCTGATGACCCAGAGACATGAGATGGCTAACCATTTTGCCTGCTTCCCTTGTGTCACTGCTGACTCCAGCAGTGAGATGGGAGCTTCTTGGGAGATCCTGGGAGATCCTGGGAGCTTCTTCTGTCTCCTCTTTGTTGCATGACTCCCTTCCTTCTCCATTATCTTTCATGAGTAATGCAACACAGAAGAAAGAAGAATGGGAGAGGGAGGTAGCAGTTAAGTGCCTGCTCAGTGACACTGAACTGGGTTCAGTTCAGCTGGGGAGTAGGGATTCCCTGCCACTGCCAAGGAGGCTCAGGTAGCCCCTATCAGGCCCACTATTTTGCTGTGTAGAACTATCCGCAGTGGTTTCTTTTTTTAAAAAAAAATGGACTGTTTTACTCTATCTAAAAGTGAGTGATACATTTAGATGGGCTAAATTTGGTGTCATATGACAGTCCTACTTCACTTGTACTATGGAGCCCTTCAGCTTCCATTCCATGATGTCAAACCACTTCTGACTGGGCTCTGTGGTAAAAGCGAAGAGGAAGCATCATAAACCATCGCAGCAGCAACACAGGAGGCTTCCCATGTTGCATTGGCAACAATTGGGGGGGGGGGGGAGCCAGGCAGTGAATGCTTCACCACATGGGATGGAGTAAGGGGGAAGCCAAGCAATGTGGAGAATGGGGCGATGGGTACCCTCACACACACACACACCCGATGGGCCCCAACAGATTTGCCATAATCCATGGTGAATCTAGAGCAGTGGTTCTCAACCTGGGGTCCCCAGATGTTTTGTCCTACAACTCCAAGAAATCCCAGCCAGTTTACCAGCTGTTAGGATTTCTGGAGTTGAAGGCCAAAAAACATCTGGGGACCCCAGGTTGAGAACCACTGATCTAGAGGTTAATGTGTTGTGTTATTTAATTACTACGCTTCTCTGCCTTTTGGCTAAGACCAAGTGTGTGTAATTACTACATCACCAGGGTTTCCCTCTATCAATCATAGGTGTTCATTCTTATGAATGGCAACCCTGTGAAGAGTAGTTACATTTGTGGATATTATTCAGTTCATTATGGAAAAGTTAAAGGTAAGAAACACTTTTTCAAGAAATTAAAAATGTGACCTGGTTGAAAAATGTGACATGGGGATTTGCACCCAGGCTTTTGTGAGTTAAAATTTCAAAGCCTTTGACCTACCTGGATGAACAGTAATGAAATGAATCTTAATTCTCATCCACCGCTTCAGCCTTTTGATGATTTGCCAAATATCACCTTATTGCTTTATTACTGATTAGGATTTGAACATACCTGTCTCTGAAGAGCTTGAACTGGGCCTGTAGCCAGAAATACTGTGGTGCAGAGGCCATGGGGCAACTCTATATAAATATAAAACAACATGAACCTAATACTAGCCTAATGCATTTAATTAAATTTATTTAATTGATAACAAAATTGTAATAGCATAGTTTAATTATTTTTAAAGGTTTGTAAATACCAAGTGCTTGCCAATTATCCTGATTTTTTTCAGTCATTAGCTAAAATTCTAGAAACAAATATAGGTATAGTTTTATTTTCTTTACAAAGAATTTGAATAAAATTCCGAGGGTTTTTTTTTGTTTTGTCACATTAGAGAGCAGTGGCTCTGGTATTTTGAGAACCCCCTCCACAACCTTTCTTTTTCAGTATACAATTACATATTAAGTTTGGTTTTGTTGTTCTTGTTTTAAAGAATCTTCTTCCATTTTGACATGGTTAAAATAATTTAGATCTCATATTCTGTTGCACACACATCCATCTAGAAAAAGTAGAGGCGACTGACTTAGATATATAGAATGATAATTTAAAAATATTTTCCTACCTCCTGGATGTGACTCCTGCACACTAAACAAAACAACTTTTCAATGTGAAACACAACATGAGGTGCAACAACAACAATTCAGAAAGTCATTCAATATCAGTCTTGGAAATGTAGTGAGAACTAGTATTTACTCCAAATGATTTTCAAACAATTATCTTTAACTGTGTATGAACCTATGACATTTGGAGAAAATGCTAGTTCTCACTGGATGTAAGTTTTTTTTTTCCTCCAAGCCTTGGCATTAGATATGTGAAAAATTCTCAGTTTTCTATTCATATCACTTTGTAACACACCTTTTTCCAAACTGCATAGACAAATGTACACATCATACCTGTTTTTATAATATACATATTTATTTATGTGTTTTTCTGTATGTACACATTTATACCCCTAAAAGAAGTATGCCTGTGCATATATTCCAGTTTTTGAATGATTATCCAGTCACATAAAAATGAGTATATGATTTTGTATGCACAAAATTTACTTCAATCCTAATGAATATCCAACTCTTTAAGGCAAAATGTGGGGGTTTTTTTTCTTGCAAGAGGTCTCAGGATGTATGAAAGAGATAATTTTTGTAAGAATCTCAAAGCTACCAATTTTCCCTGGGAAATTAGGAAACTTTGTATGTGTATGCACAAGTGCGCAAATACATTTGTGTCTTAATCAGAATAAATTTAATTTAATTTGACTTTTAAAAAGTGTCTTTTCACCTCAGACAATCTGTAAATTTGAAATAATGTAAAAAATCTGTAAACTGTGTGTTCTGTGGCATTGTGTTTGTTTCTTTATGAAAAAGCCAGTAGTTTTTATAGATAACACTGAACTGAGCTTGACTAAAGTGATTGATACATCATATTCAGCAGGAATGTCAGCATCTCAAAAAAAAAAAAACTACATGTTACACATTGCAAAAAAATATAAGAAGTACAAATCAGCAGTTAGTAGAAAATCCCCATGTCCATGACAGTATTCTGAGTGGAGATTTTAGGAGAGATAGAGAGATCTGTCTTTTTGGCATCATTGCGAAAATCATTTGGAAATATGTGTCAAAGAACTCACTGAAAAGTTCAACAAATACCATCACAGAAATGAGCTACAAGGATTACAGAAATGATGGGCATACAGAATCAGCCTCATAAGTGATAGGTGGAAAGACAAATAAAAAATCAAATAAAAATACTATTTGCAATAATTAGCCATTAAAAGGTATTCAGTTTAAGAGAATACATATGGCATTTACAACAACTATTCAGATTCAGACCTGTATTGAAAATGCTGTAAATCCATTTAATGCATAGATGAATGATCAAAGGTAGTCCATGATAAGTTTTGCACAAGGGCAATTCAAGAGAAACATAAAAATAGAATCAGAAGCAACCACTCACTGTGTGGCAGCTATAACTGTTTGGAGTTCAAATAGTGTAAACAGCAGACTTTCAACCATGCTGGACATCACCACAGTCCTGCAACCAGGGCACATCTGCACTTATCACTTAGGTTGATGTGGCCTCAGATCAGCCCTGCAGTGGCTAAATGATGCATGGGGTTGATCTATCTTAATGTTGTACTCCAGACCAGGAAAAGCCCTCTGACTTTAAACACCACGCAGTTGAGTTGGAAAACAACCTCTTTATTGAATATAATTAAAAAGCAGTAAAGTAAAAAGCACTTTAAAGAAATAGGTAAATCCACTTAGGTAGGAAGATAAGCCAGAACAAAGTAGTCCAGGGTAATAGTACATCAAAGTCCATGAAAAACAAAGGCAAAAACTTCTCTAATACAATCCAAGAAACCAGGAAACATGAATCCAAGGCACGAATATAAAAACAAATTTCTTGTAGGTAATGTTCATGTGTGTGCACCTACTTTCTAGTTGCATGTCCACATATGGCAACCTCATGAATTTTATTGCAGTTTGTTGTGTACTTTTGGATAGAGTGTAACCATCTATGTATATCAGTAATGAGGCCCCTAGAACTCTTTTCAATGTTGTTGGACCATATCTCTCAGGATTACTCACTATCAGCTTTGCTGGCATGGCTTTCTGAGAGTTGCAATTCAACATTAGAAGGGCTTTTGATTCCCACTCCTACTGTAGTTGATTAAATGGAAGTGTGAAAATAATAAAATTGTAGTGTGATGTTTCAAAACTAAGGCTGTAGTGCAACACTGTTCCTTTGACATTTCATTTTCTTTGTTTAAAAAACTTTTATTTTAATCATCACAACATAATTTAAAAATACACAAAGACGAAAAGTGTGCAGTCCAGTTTTCCCATTATGTTGGCTGGCTGTGTAAACTAGGTTGTAAAGACATATACATGGACATTTTAAAAGCAGTGAAGTATACAATAAACATCAAAAACAATTAAATTAAGTGGATTTCTAACTGGTATTATTTTACTTTTATCTTTTTCAAAGAAGTACAAATCCTTTATCCTTTGATAACAGAGAGCTTCTTATGAAAATTACCTTTGGTGCAAGGCTTTATGTTACTGTCGAAAGAAATGTACCTCCTTGAAACAAATGGCTGAGATTGGTTGCAAAGTCTTCAGGCGGATATTATATGGGGGCCTGTCTATGTATATATTTGAGAGTGCTCTGCTTAAACAGAAAATTGCTTCCCAAGGGAGTCTCTGGAAGTGCTAACATACCATTAGAGAAAACTTAAGAATAAGTCAACTTCCTTTCTCTGAAGTAAAAAATGAACAAAGGAAGGATTGGTTTAGGGGTATTACCACTGGGGAAATCACTCTTATGTCAGATATTTCATGAGCCTGTCTACTAGAGAAATTATTGAGCAACAAAAGAAATCTGTCATTTTATGTGAAAAATATAGTCAAGAAGGTCTTGTTGAAAGTAAAACGGTGATTTTGGTGCTTAGAGTTACCAAGGATACACATCAAATATTGCTTGAGTGTATGACAGCCCAGTGGTTTTGACACTTTCCACATAAACTGATCTGCAAAAGGATCATTATGTGTGTGTGTGTATTCCAGAACTCCTGGATGATGTGAGAATTTCATTTTAATTAAGATTTTAAATGAAATCATTAGACTTGCATGTCTGAGCCAACTGGTGGAAGGCAGAAGAGGGGATAACAAGAACTAGGTTGACTGGTATCCCATCTGGCCAACTACAATTACAAATGCATTAGGCACAACACAGAGCACACAAATACAGCCTCTCCATGAGAAACTTGTGATGGAAATTTGCTAGATGCTGCTATAACTTGTAGGCTTGTGTACAGATTCGTTTTGGTCAGTTCCTTTGGCCAATCTGGCTTGTTCAGCTTGCTTGGTTAGCTGTAACAGCAAGGGCTCAGTCATCACATTTTTTTCTGTCCAGAATGGGCATATGGCAGCCAGTTGTGGCTCCTCCTCTCCTATTCAGCACCACCCAGTGTATGGAGGGGCTACTCCATGCTGCTCACATGGGGTTTCCCTATGAGCCCTGCCTGTTGGATCAATCAGAAAAGGAGAACACTGTGACATATCTTATGCAAGCTGTGTCTGTTCAATAGAATGAGCGCCTCCATTGCTCTCAGTTGCATCCTGGCTCTAGAGTGGTGCTTCAGTCCAATTACCTTGCTACATGCTCTCAGCTTTATTTTTTGGCTTGGGTTGTCCTTTCTTTAGCATTGAATCTTTTTGATTTACCTTTATTTTCTTGATTATTTTTATTTGGTGAGACTGACTGGGATTTGGGAACATGTGGGATGGGTGGGTGGGGTGCACCAACCTGTTTGGGGACTTAGGAGAAAGAAAGAAAGAGCATCTTTCTTTGTTCTTGGTGTGTTTGAGTGGCTCTGAGAGCCTTGAGTCACCCTTTAGCTTCTCATCTCCTGCAGAAAATACTTTAAAACATAATTCTTATTAATAATAATTAATAACAATCCCAGCAAACAAGAAGAAAAGCCCCATTCTCAGAAAACTTCTACCATTTACCTATCTATCTATAATTTCATTCCTTTGCAAACAAATTCTCTCTGCTTATATTTATCTCTGTCCTCTGCCTTCTGAATTTAAAGTAATAATGACAACAATTATTAGTAATAATCTTTTGGCTGTTGCCAGTAGTTAGAACAAACCTTAGATTTGTGCTTCAGTTTGTGGAGAAACTTTGCCATTTGCCAAGCCAACAGAACCCATTCTCTTTCTCTCTCTCTCTCTCTCTCTCAACTCTGCTGCCTCGCCTTTCTGAGCCAGTGAAATGGATGACCTGCTCTTAGCCTCTAAGACTTAAAATAATATGCTCCAAAACCATTGTTTTTTTTCCCCCAGACATGTCTAGATTTCCCCCTATATATTTTGAATTTTTTCCCCAGTGGAACATACAGGAGAGATTTTCTAATAAGGGGACAAGGTTGCTTGCTGCTGCAGGCCTCAAAGAAGTTGCTTGCTTTTTATTATTATTATTAGTAGTAGTAAAGAAGAATGTATAATAGTGTGGCATTGGACTGTGTAATGTGGAAGTGCATCTTTGACATTTGGTAGGAAGGAATAGTGCCCTGCTGCTGCTGGAGAAGTTACAGGGCAGGGCCAGTAGGAGGATATATTTTGTTTTTGTTTTTTTAAAAAAATTATTTCTAAAAAGAAAACAGATTCCTAAAAATCAGGGGAATGACCCAAATATTATGAAACTTGGTGGACTAACAGTGGTAGATGTGTCCTCCAAGTGTGGTCATTTTCATCCCGATAGCCCTAAAAATGACAGGAAGAGGAGTCCGAGGAGCCAGCTATCGCTGCAAGTGGGCCAGATCTGGCCGCATTGTCTGGCTGTGGACCGAAAAAGGCTATCCAACTACTCACCCATTTTTGGAAGGCATATGAAAATGGATCTATGGGTCTCGCAGAATTTGGCCAGCAGAAACTGATCAAGGTTCAGCTGAAATTCTCAAGCCTAATAACTTGGCATTACCCAGCTAGGACACTATGAAAGCTCTGATGACAAGAGAGCATTGCCTGGTGTTCCTTTCTGCTGGTAATGCCATGGACAGAGTTCTTGGCAGATATTTTCCAGGTCTTGCTTCTTTCCTCAGTCTAAATGTTCCATTTTGTTTGGGTATTCCATTCCTTTGTTCTTAGTGTTCCCAAGCATTGTTTGATCACACTTATTGATTTTCTTTCTAATCTTATCTTTCTTTGAGCCTGCTTTTCTCTTTGTTAATGCCCCCTCCCCCACTCCCAGTTGTTTCACTGCAAGTCTTAAGATTTCTTGGCTACATGGCTAGAATTGATAAGTGGTGTTTTCCAAGAAGAACTGCAGAGCTATACATTTTCTATCATTCTTTTAATTATGTCTGGTTGCTGGAAGTTGGTGTTTGTGATGTTGTTTGAACGTATGAGTGGGAAAAAGGAGGAGGAGATAGATAGATGAAGGAGAATTGACTAACAAGTGTGCATGCTAAATGTAGGTGCTTCTACATTGATGCTATAGTTCAATTCAAAGCCAACCTGAGGCTGCAGTAACCACAAAATACACACCAGCAATGCATGCTGCATGCAATAAATGAATAATACCAACGAAGGATGAGAGGACAAGACACTCACACAAGACAGGACAGTGAGATGCTACCATGTATGTATATGTGTATGTACACACACACACACACACACACACACTTACTTGTATATTGATGATACTATATTGCTATTTGCTGCAACCAATTTATTGTTATGGTTTCTTTTGCTGCCACCGCTTATTGCTCCATAGACCACCTCTTTCACTAGGATGTTTCAAGAAGACATGCAAACTCTTCAAGTGAAATAAAACAATATGTTGTTTAGTTTGTTCTTGAACAGTAAAGATGCATAGTGGTTTCAATAAACTGTCAGGCTTTATTTTTACAGAGAATGGTTTTATAAAATGAGTTTCTTGAAAACAGTGTTCCACACACAGGAGTACAAACAGGTTGTTTTAAATCTTTTGAATATTCTTTCCACACCAGGACTCTAAAATTTTAGAGGCCCACTATATTTCTTAATGCTTCTCCCTGAAGGCTTTAATTACTTTTCTCAAAGAGGTAGCTTTCTAATAACAGTTCCCAAATCTCTTCCTTCTGTCTTTCCCTTCAAATCTCCTAATCTAACCCTTGAAACTCTATACTCCAATCCCAACTCCAAACTACAAACCTCAACTTTAAACTGACAAAACTCTGGCTGCATTAGCTCTTATCAATTCTAGCTCCGCCCATCTCCGGTTGCTCCCTCCATTTTTATCAGCCAATCAGACTGCACTTTCAGCTATGAAGCTGCCTGATCTCTCCTCCCCCCACTGCTCTTTTTAGCTTTTCCAAGATAGGTCTGTTACTGCCTGTACAGCAACCTTGTAAGTTAAACTAATCCATTACACTGCACATCAAGGGGGATATAGCACTTTTTTAAAAAGTCCCAGGAAAGTCCGAGTCTCGCAAAAAAGTGTTGTGTCCAGATCCAGGATAAAATTATTTACAAAATTCAGAGTACATTATAGATATCTGTCCTTGCTGAACCACAGGAAAAGATCCTAAAGAGACCCTAGCCAAAGGGGGATGAGGCTAACAAAATGCCCCAATTAGCAAAAGAGGACTAATTGACCCTCTGGAATTGGTAATTGACCCCCCCCCCCCACTGTACCAGTCACTTTCCCCATTTTTTTCACCTTGTATGCCTCTGGTGCTCATAATGGTAGTACTACTACTAGTAGTAGCAGTAGTAACACTTCTCCTTGCAGCTCAACAAGGGATACTGCAGAATGAAAACAGAACAATAAAGCACATCTCTTTGGGAAATTGGGGGAAAAAAACCCTGCTAAGCAATTTGAACTCAGTTTTTCTGGTAAATGTAATCTCCTTCCTGGCTTCAAACTGGTTCTCTACCTGTCAATCTGTGTGATTACCCCACAGTGAAACTGGTTCCTTTTGAACTTGTTTCAAGGTGGATTATAGGTTGCTTCCAGATAGCATCAAATGCGGGTTTTAAAAATGGGGCAAAAAATCCCAGTACCTGACAACAAATACACACACAGACCAGTTAGTACTTGGAAATGCTCCCCCGTTATCCTCATGCCTTTTTTTGAAGCAGATTTAATGAGTCCACAAGATTTCTCAAAGATGTGCTGGACCTAATATGCACTCATGTGGAGATCATAAAGTACGCACAAGCAGATTTCTTATTCTCTCTCTTCACTCAATTCTAAATTGAAGCTCTGTTTAATATTGTAAAGATTAGAAAAAAGAAATGATTGCAGAGTTCTAATTGCTTTCCAACTGTGCTTACATTGAGCAACCTGTGTGTCCGTGGCTCCATTTTTTGGCAGCCTTATCAGCTGTTTTGGACTTTTAAAATGTGCAAGTGCACTGGAGCAGTTCACACAGAGGGCTCAGAAGGAATGTTGCTATTGGCTGCCAAGCAGACACTTGCTGTTTGATTCCATGACACCCCCCCCCCCCAACTGCTTCCCCTGTGGATACCAGAATCCATATATATTCATCATATTACATGCCATGGCATAGTAAAATGGTGTCTCTTATATAAAATGGCAAAACCTAGGTTTGCTTTCTGGATGTTTTTTTTTTTAAAAAATCCTTAATATGCTTCCATGCAGATTTGCTTAACATAAACACACTTTTAAAATGCACCATTGATGGCATAAACATAACATTTAAGAATTTGAGCGAAGCATGCAATCCAATAGGTACTTGAGTTCTGATACATACATTCATCTGAGAAGTGGCAGTTTATTAAAAAAAATCCCTAACAAAATTGACCCTGATGTGCAGAGGAGTTTTGGGTTTGTTTGGTTTTTTCTTTTGCATCTTCGGTCTTGTCTTGACTTCTCTATAGAAATGCATTCATCTCAGCTTTGATGAATTGCACCTTACGTTCACACAGTGTTGTACTGTGCTAGAATGAGGAAATGCTAAAGGTGAGTGATGCAATATATACTTTATATCTAATTCTTGGCATCACTACCTAAATTAATGACTGGGACTCAATGTATTCCAGGTGTTACGGAACTGTAATTCCTATCATCTGTCACCATTGACAGTGCTAAACAGGATCATGTGAGTTGTACTCCGCCGTCTTTAGCTCGCTGTGTCAATAATCCTGAATTAAAAAGTCAGATCAAAACAGTTTTAAAGCAATGTATTGTCGAAAGCTTTCATGGCCGGAATCACTGGGTTGTTGTAAGGGGCGGCTCAACCCATTACGCAAAGTAAGCATTTGCAGTATAGTTGATTTTGCCCAGGGGTGCTCTTGAGGGAAAATAGACCTTGACATATGCGAGTTGTAGTTACTGGGATGTATAGTTCACCTACAATCAAAGAGCATTCTGAACTCCACCAATGATGGCATTGAACCAAATATGGCACACAGAACTCCCACGATGAACGGAAAATATATATCAGTGATTGGTTGGGGGGGGGGGCACCAAAATACAGTTTGCTTACCGTTGAAAATTACCTAGGGCCGTCTCTGGTTGTTTTAGGTTGTGAGAATGCTTGCCTCAGATGCAGGCAAAACATCAGGAGAGAATGCTTCTAGAACATGGCCATACAGCCCAAAAAACCTACAAGAACCCAGTTTAAAAGCAATTCTTAGTTAAAGTACACAGTACTAGGTAAAACAAACCTATGTCTGAGGCCCCTTCTACACTGCCGTATAATCCAGATTATCAAAGCAGATAATCCACATTATCTGCTTTGAACTGGATTATATGTGTCAATACTCCCAGATAATTCATTTCAAAGCAGATAGTGTGAATTTTATATGTCAGTGTAGAAGGACCCTCATAGTGCTTATGTACAGTGACAGAAGGCACAATGAAATAATTCCACGCTATGAATCTTTCGATTATGTCTACTGCATGTCACATGTAGACAGAAGCAAGGGTATATCCATTTAATCTGAAACTTATTGAAGACAGTTTGCAACCCTCTTCAATCCTGCTTTTCATTAAATGGTCAGGACAAAGATGAGGTGAAAAGTTGAATCTCCTAAGCAGAGTAGTAACTGCTCTGAACTTGAACTGCACCTTACGTTCATGCAGTGTTGTACTCTGTTTACTTGTATTTTCTTTAAAAAATTATTTTAAATATTATCGCTGGACTGCAATTTGTATGAAACCACTGCAGCCAGCAGTGTTAATTGCTTGGATGTTGTGCTGGAAATTATGTATTCACTAGAACAATACACTGGAATGATGGGGTAACGGTGTCCCAGTTTCCAAAGAATCTATTGTACTGCCATTTTTAATGAGCAGGACGAGAGCTTTGAGGGCTTAACCCTATTGTAAATTATATAACCTGACTTTGTTAGCAAGCAATTAGTGTTGCTGCTATCCGTGTTTCCCGTAAAGTCGACAAAAAGTGGACATCTTCATTTTTGAGACACCCTGTATTTGAAGGACTGTTCAATACTAATCTGATTTAAAAGAAAACAATAAGGAAAGAGATTGTGTGCTCTGAAACTGTATAGCAGACTCAGCAGGTAACAGTCTTCATTTGAGTGAGAAGGTGCACACTATTAATTTGAGATATATAGAGTGCTGAATTGGAACATTACACTTGGTGAGCAGCAGAATGGTAAAAAAGTTGATATACACACAATCAAAATATTGCAGAGAACTAATTCAAAGCTGTAATACAGCATAAAACCACATATTTTCAACATTTTATGTAAATCACTTTTATTTTGGGTGTGTGTATGTGATGAAAAATTGATTAGTTTGTTTACGGAGGACTGATTGGTGGGGTAAAATAGATGAAATGCACAACCCTTCTTCTGCCTCCAACTCTTTCTATATTCCTAAGCCAGCTCTTTAAGAATGAGACTGGTATTACTTGCTGGCAGATGAGTTTGGTCTCGGAATCTCAAGGTTCTTTGCTGATCCCAAAGTAGGGGACTTGTGGTAGTTATTGTTGATATGGAAAGGGAATTTTGTCCATGACTATTGATCACTATCTATAAATATAAAAATGCCCAGTGCATAATGAGTACCTTAAAAACAAAAGAACCAATGAATGAAATCACACCAAATTTGGCAACAAAACGTCTCACAACACAAGGAGTGACCATCACTCAAAAAAATTATGATTTTTGTCATTTGGGAGTTGTCGTTGCTGTGATTTATAGCTCAGCTACAAACAAAGAGCATTGTGAAATCCATCAACGATGGAATTGAAGAAAACTTGGTACACAGAACTCCCATGACCAACAGAAAATATTGGAAGGGTTTGGTTGCCATTGACCTTGAGTTTGGGAGTTGTAGTTCACGTACATCCAGAGAGCACTGTGGACTCAAATAATGATGGATCTGGACCAAACTTGGCACAAACGTTCAATACTCCCAAATATGAACACAGATGGAGTTTGGGGGAAATAGACCTTGACATTTGGGAGTTGTAGTCACTGGGATTCACAGTTCACCTACAATCAAAGAGGATTCTGAACCCCACAAATGACTGAATCGGGGCAAAGTTCCCACACAGAACCCCCATGACCAACAGAAAATACTTAAGGCCATCCAATCCAACTCCCTTCACCAGGGCAAGAAAACATAATCACAGCCCTCCTGACAAAAAGCCATCCAGCCATAGATATAGATAGATAGATAGATAGATAGATAGATAGATAGATAGATAGATATGATTCACACACAGATATAGTATCATAGATTTGAAAGGGACCCTTAAAGAAGGACTGGGCCACAGCAATGCGTGGCAGGGCGCAGTTAGTATTTTCTAAAATGTAGGAGAGGATTTTTATTGCTGTGTCTATACGAGATAGTTGGGAATATCAGGCTCAATAATTTATTCATTGATCTTGATTGTTAAATGTTTATTGAGCTTAATGGGATTTAATTTGTGTTATTATTATTTAATGTGTTAATTATTTTAATGTGATTTATAGATAACTAACCGTTCCCTGCCACACGTTGCTGTGGTCCACTCTGTATATATGTGCTGTGTGTGTATATATATTGTGTATATATGTGTGTATATATGTGTATATGTGTATATATGTGTGTTTGTGTCCATATATATATGGTTTTGCTCATGCGTTGTAATGTATTTTTTATTTTTTGGCTTTTGAAGTTCCTTCCACTGTGTTTTTCAGTGTTTTTATGAGTGATAGTCACTTGTTGTCCTGATAGGTGTATTTGGTGTCAATTCATCCAGTGGTTTTTGAGTTATGTTAATCCCACAAATGAACATTACATTTTTATTTATATAGATAGTTAGCATGTTTGGTTTTTACTGTTGCCCCTTAGTGGAGAATTTTGTTACTGAATATATCAAAATTGTTATTATAGTGGGTTTACTTCCCTTCCCAATTTCCAGATGGAAACTCTGTAACTTGATGTCTTACAATTACAGGCTTTTTATCTATGTATCTATGAACTGTGAGGTTAGAGAAGTGATAGTATTTAGTACCATGGCTAACTAAAGACCTTATCCTACCCTAAATTTCCCCTGTTTTCTGACCATCTTCATACATTAGTATAACAGAGTCTCACAGAGGTCTTCCCATAATGCACAGCTATTTCTGGTGGCTATGCATTGAAATCTGTCTTGCCAGTGTGCAAAGAAAGTCAGAGGAGTCAGTTTTCAGGAGTCTGATTGAAGACAGTGGCAGGAAGAAGAGGAAAGTAGGAAAATTGTGTAGGATGGCTGGCTATCCCTGAAGACGGATCTTGCTGGGGTAGATCAAGTCCCCACTATTAAGGACTTATTTATTTATACATTTCTATACTGCCCCTCTCAGCCTTCCGGCGACTCGAGGCAGTTCACAGATCAAGAGTTCAGTGCCACAAGAACACAATTACAATATACAATTTAAAAACATTAGCAACAATAAAATCAAACATTATAATAAAACATAATTCAATCAATATTCCTTAAAACAATGTCCAGCTTTACCCCCCTTTCCTCCTTCCCATGGGTATTTGCAGTGTATATGCAGCTTCCATCTTTCCACCCTATTCATTCCTACTGACACATACATTATGTGTCCATTCTAAATAGAGAAAACCATCCCAGTGCAATATTGACCAATAAAATGTTACTACAAAGTTTATTTGATGAATCAGGGAGTAGAAGACTTCTTCAGAAATATTTCATCCAAACATATATGGAACATTTAACTGAATATCCTTACACTTAGAATGAAGAAACATGAGCTGCAAAGATCAGTGATAGATAACATGTTTTGCATGGGATTCCAGGATCACACCTTGCCATCTCCGATTTCTAATGACTTCACTTTTTTTCCAACCAACCTTTTGGCAAAAGGCAAAAATGTCAAAAATATACCAGAGGACTAGTGAGTGGTATTAACCTGCAAATTTGCTTCTTGAATTTCATTTGGAAAGGGGGGGGGGGCAACAAGCTAACATGATTAGTTAAATTTAATCATTTATTTAAGTTTGTGTGGGAGATGAACAGGAGGAGGAATTATGAAGGTTTTACCATTGATCATCTTGCAGTGGGCAGGAGTTAAATAAGATTGCCTTCAGGTTCTTTAATATTTTGTCATTAAATGGTGATTGGGATGCCCTCTTCACATAATATATCTTCAAATATATCTTCAAACCAAGTGAGGGAGGGGGGAGATCCTTTCCTTTATATCTCTCCACTGTCACCAATTCAGGCCAGTAACTTATACCAGTTCTCTTATACCAACCTCTGCTGAATGAGGTTTCTCTTTAAACCTCATTCAATGTTTTGTGACACAGTCTTCATACACAACTTCACATTAACACATTAACTTCACAGTCTTCATACACAACTTCACATTATAGATGTCTTCCACAAAAGCTTATTGGTTACATTTGTATATTAGCATCTTTGTTGAATATAACATTATTTCATGACAACTCTCATCCTTATGACTTTTTACACATAGAAAGATTCACTTGTTAACCATATAATAGCAAACTCTCAACTGTTCTCCATTCACTATCCTGACTATTTCCTTAAATACTCTTACTTAACTTATTCTCTGACCTATATTCATGGTCCCCTAACTTATCCTCATCTAACGGCTTTTCCCCCCTCTCTCTGACTTCTCTCTCAGAATGTTAGTTTTTTCTTCCAACTGTCATCCTTAACTCCCTCCTTTTTAAAATTCTGGAATCTGCTCATTTAAATATGACCAATCAGACTCCCTTATGTAAATTAGCTCCGCCCCTACTGCTACTACCCCTTTTAAGAATCACAGAATGGCTGGTCCCATTCCAACCCTGCAATATAGGCCATATTCTAACATTAACTTTTATTTTTAAATTCTACCCCATAACCAGTAGTTCGCTACAGTGATCTTTGAAATAAGTGCTTTTTACTACTGAAAATCTGAAGCTCAGGGAGAGATTCCTCTCGTGTCTTGTTTTCTGAAGGCATATGGTTGGCTATTATTGGAAGCACAAGTGATAGGCTAGAAGAATCCTTGGTTTCTTTCATCCCACAAGATTCTTATTTTTCTTATGTTTGGGAAACATACATTTATAACTATTTTGGTCAGAAGGAATTAGTTGCACCCTGTAGTTCTTTGGATACTAACCATTGCATTTACTTGTGGACAAGAGACAGGAGTATCCCTAATTCATTTGGATTAGAGACTCTGTTCCTTGATGAGATGCACTATCTCATTATCATGCCCCTGTTTCCTGGGCTGGCTTTTCCATGATCCAATCTGTGCAACAGTTCATTCAGCTTGAAAAATATCCCAAACAAAACAAAAAAAATCCCCTCTGCCCTAATCCTCCTATCATGCCAGACTAACACTGGATGAATGCTTACTGGCAGGTCTTATCAAAATTGGCCTGGGGTGCAGTGAGAAGAGGAGAGTGACAGCTGTATGAGTTGCTGAAAATACTGTTAAAGCTGGTGCCCAGCTGCTGGAACAAGGAAGATTATTACTGCTTTGCCACAGGTAGCCTTGAAGGAATGAGACAGTGACTACAGATGTTAGTGTTCACTTTGCCAAAGAATACGCAATAAACACATTTAAGAAGGGGGGTAGGAAATGAGAGAATTGGCAACTGGCCACGACTTACTGTTTTCCTTAGCAATACATGTGTTGTTAGTCACTACATTTCCTTTTCACATAAAAAAGACAACATTTGTGGACATAAACAAGCAGGCTACTGCCTAGTTTTGCTTAGACGTTAAATCATACAGGGCGGTTGCTTGACAAGAATGTCATAGCAGGATTTAAACCAGAACGGGATGCAACATTGGAACAGGTCCATAAGTGGATTAGCCCAGAATTAGTTTTAGGCAGTCAATAAGCACAGTGTTTAAATGCTCAGAGTGGAAAGCACCCTAAACCCTTTTCTACATGTTGAAGATTTCTACGCAAATAATAATAAAAGAAACTGGGTTTCCTTGGATACTTGGATACTCTTTAAACGTAGAAGTGGCATTCTTCTTCAGATACTGTGTTTTGACACAAACAGTATCATTTGGGGAATAGTGCATTCCTCCCATTACATGTCTAAACAAAATACTCAGTAAATAGGATTTTCACCCTCAATAGGATTTTAGTAAAAGGTCACAATTTGAACTGAGTAGTTCACATGAAGGGAGAGGAATAAAAATATAGACAAGGAGAAGGAAACAGGTAAGCAAGATGAAAGAACATAGGCAGGATGCTTTGGGAAAAGTCAGCTGATAGCAGAGATTCTGGATGGAATGTTTATCCCAGAAATTCATACTGAACAGAGAGATACAGATTGAGAGATTTAGATTTAGAATTTCATCAAATGCTATGCCTGGCAATGCCAAAATTACACTGGTGTTGGAATATGTGTGCCTCAGGCTGAAGCCCCTCTACCCCCCCCCCCCCGAAATTCTCATGGTGGTTCGCGAAAACGCCTTACTGGTGTATTATTTAAACTGTTAAGTTTATTCATATCATGATCTGATCACCATACTCAATATATCCCATATGCATGGGAGTATTGGGGTAACGATATAAAAGGTTTACTAGGGTAGACCTTCTTTCACTCAGACTCAGCCCCCCCCCCGAAACAAACTCACCCCCCCCCCTCGAAATTGAAATCCTGGCTACGGTACTGGTGTGCCTATTTAAATTTCAGTGTAAAATATTCAACCTATCAAAGAATAATAGAGTTGGAAGAGACCACATAGGTCATCTAACCCAATCTCCTAGCATGCAGGAAAAGCAAAATAAAAACACCCCCAACAGACAAACTCACCCCCCCCCCCCCGAATTGAAATCCTGGCTACGGTCCTGGTGTGCCTATTTAAATTTCAGTGTAAAATACTCAGCCTATCAAAGAATAATAGAGTTGGAAGAGACCACATAGGTCATCTAACCCAACCTCCTAGCATGCAGGAAAAGCAAAATAAAAACACCCCCGACAGATGGCCATCCAGCTTCCAAGGAGGAGCTTGTGTGAGATAGCATATGTATGTGATCTGTGTAGTAGGGGTTCTTGAGAATTCCAGGTGAGGAAAAACTCCATGAAGATACCTACAGAGTCAAATAAATAAAAGATGAGATTGAAAATTGATGGGGCAAAAGTTCAACCTTCATTTTGAGGAACTGATAACTAACAGCACTTCCATGCTGCAGTTAAACATGCATCGAAGTGGGTTTAAAAAGCCAACTTCAGTGCATGTTTAAGTCCCCACCCCCATCCCCCAAATTGGCTTTCCTGTTTTGCTCTATCTAATCCTGGTAACTATCAGGATGGCTTCCAGCTACCCCAAAACCCTTCATTTTTAAAACTTACCAGGTCACCATTAAGGTAGTCCCGGAGTCCTCCTGGCATGTAGAAATGATGTGTCAGGAGATTGGGGGCGGGGAGGAGGAAAATGATGCACCAGGAGATCTGGTGCATCATTTCTATGTGCCAGGAAAACTACAGGACCACCTTAATGTTGTCCCAGTAAGTTTAAAAAAGTTTTTAGGGTAGTTTTTGGGGCATGGGGGGAGAGGTTGGGTGCCATCTCACACGTTTGGACTCCAGGATCCCAAAAGGTACGAGATGACAATGTGGACTTACCCCTGGATAGTTCCAGTTGATCCTGGAACTACCCATGGGTGAGTCCCCACAGACCTAATGCCCATTAGACACAGGTCTTTTAGGAAGGCCCAGATCTAATGGGATGTCTAATTAATTTGGGACAAAGTGTAATTAAAATAAAGGACCTGTCTATACCTAGTGAGTAAATATTGGGGTAGCAATAAAATTTGAGAGTGCAGTCAGTGATATAGTAAGTTCACTGCTTAAGCATATGTTTAATGTGTGAAGTGGGGTTGAATTGTATGTTAAGGAGGTAAATTTCTACGTATTTAAGTTTTCTTCAAAATAACAGAGTTCGGTTATTTTTCATGCTTTGGGGGGAAAAAAATTAAAAATCACTTACACAAAATGTGTCTTATATAGCCACCCCATTCCCATTTTGTGCACAAAACCATGTAGTTTGAACAAGGGACACTATTTCTGTGTAAATTATTTTGCACAGAAAACAAAGTTTTGCAAAAAAATATTTTTTTTCATGCACTAGCCATCTTTTAATGTCTTGTTGTGTCATCATTGTGAACATGCATAAAAATAAATATCTGTTTTATCCCTACTACACACAAATATGTGCTGCTAAAACATAAATTGTCAGACATTACCATCACTGTACTCTTAATAAACTTGGGTCCTATCTACACTGACCATTGAATGTAGTTTGTGGCAGTTAGACAAGAAACTTTCAAAAGCATATGAAAGAAAGCAATTAATGTACATTTGTGCTCTGTGGTTTGTTTAATCACCCATCATAGGTGATTGTCTTCCAAGTGTAGGGTCTTGGCAGTACATAAGTGGCTTTAGAGAACTATTCTTGATCTGCATGTTCTTTTGCAATGAGGGCATTGATTTCCAGATGGAAGGCTTGATGTGCCTTCCTCTTGACATTTCCTCCTCTTTGCCATCTATTTGTGCCTCTTCGGATTCCACATCCTTGTTGGTAACAGCTGACCTCCAGTTAGATTGCTTGAGGGCCAGAGCTTCCCAGTTCACTATCCAGATCTTAAACTGGTTCCAGGATTTCCTATGTAATCATCTGCATAGCAAAGTCACTTTCTTCAGTATTGGTTTGAGGGCCGGGTAAATGCCCTTGTAGGGCCGTATTCAGCCCCCGGGCCTTAATTTGAGGATCCCTGCTCTAGATGGCTAAAAAGGTACATTATGTAGATAATGGAAGCATTATTATTCTAGGATTGCTTATAAAATATTTTACTGAGTGAGGAATCAAAAACCAAATAATTGGCTGGTTGCAATACTGTTTATATCTATATTTTCCCACCTATTTATATATACAATTTCAAATACTCCAAAATATTTCAAATACATTATCTCAGTGTGACATATAATTCCTCTGTGAATCGATCTAGCGTTATTATCTCCACAATGCACATGAAGTAAGAGAGGCTACGGGTTTGGTATACTGCATAAGTCAACACATTTTTGCTTGGTGTAAAATCTTAATCAAGACTTTCCCACTAGAGAATAGTGCAGGGAAAATATTTCTAATTTGTTTCTCAGTGACAGCCGAGGTTGTTTGTGTTCTAACTCCTGAGACATCTACTCCCAGTAGGATATATTTGATGATATTCTACAGGGACAGCCAGCCTTGATGTGAGACTTCTAAACCCCTGTGTTGGTATGTAGTGCATGTGTCCCAAATTCCATATGAAAGAGAAGTAGAAATTCATTTGAGTCAAACTGTAAATTTGCTAACACCCTACATGTTGTTTACAAGAGTATTTCCACTTGTTTCCCCCCATAAAAATGTTAATGAGAAGATTATGCATAAATGTATTCACTTTTTAATGGTAATGGGGTGATTGTCACTGACATGCTAAGTCAGACATGGTTGGCTTATTGTTTTATGTTTTCTAATTTTCTGTTGGAACACAGAAACAGCAAACAAGAGGAACTAACACAACATAAAACTTTTGTTTTAAAGCTTTTTCATGTATTTGGTGATTATGAATTTTATTTTGTTTTTTGTTTTTGGATTTTCTGTTTGACTGCACTAATCTCATTAAACTCACACCTATTAAGTTTAAAAAGAAAACTGAGCATTCTTTAGCCAACTCTTCATTTAGTTGGACTTTTGTTTTTGCTGCTTTTACATAAATCCTAATGATGATTTATTCAAATTAGACTTCTATTGTGAAGTGCCAACTTAAAAAAACAAACAGGCTCATATACTATGCCATCTTCAATACAAGTCCTTGGCTGCTTCCACATAACCATTTAATCCGGAGCAGAAGATGGATTTAAAACATCCAGTTAGCTCTGAAGTGCTTACACAAAACCAGCTGCAAGCTCCCACAGAGTCCACACAGAGCCATAGAACCACATTTTGATCCAGATTGGTCCCATCAAAACAAAGGATAACATTTTTTCTTATCTGAAGGCAAGAGCATTTCTCCCAAACTAGCTTTAGAGGCTGTAAAAGGAGAAAGAATGCTGCAAAAAGCTGTAAAACCTAGTATTTACTGCCTCCATAGAAGGAGAGAGGAAAGAGATAGTCTTCTCAGCTTGCAAGGTTGCCCTTCATTTTTCGGATTCAGATCTTTCCTGCATATGTCTTACTTAGACACAGGAGGAATATATCAGACCTTCCAACTGAAATCAGAAATTTTGGTGAGTTTTTTTTTAAGTTTTAGGCTGAATGCGAGTTGCAGTTCACATTGGGGGGGGGGGGGTGTTGAAGCTAGATGCCCCCCCCCCCCAAAAAAACCTCCTAGTATCTACTCTAATCAGACACTAGAGATTAGGAGATTTAAAATACAATTGTTTTAATTTTCAGAGCAAAGCCATTGGGGGACCAGTGAAGTGCCATGAGGCTGAGATTCAACTCAGACCTTTTCATGGTCAGAACTTTTTGAGCTTGGACAAAGTTCAATGAACCTTTTCTTACTTTTTTTCTCTTTTATTGGTTCTTGTGCCTGTTTGCAGTCCTTCTCAGTAACTTGTATTCTTCCCTTCCTGCTGAGCTCTCAGTTTTCAGCTGTTTTTTTCTTTCTTTCTTTCAAGGCCCTCTCAGGGCTCTTCCAGGCAGTACAGTTTTCCCAGGAGCTCCCACTTCAAAATGAAGGGTGGCCAAATACCATCACCTGAAAACGTAGGAGCAATTGCTACAAACTTCAAAAAACACAAAATTTTCAAATGAGGGAAGATCCCAGTTCAGCCCAAAAATATGCATTTTTGAATGGCTTTATGTTCCTACACTCGAAAAACGGGATTTTTAATGTTGGTTTGTTTCTGGGCTATTGGTTCCTAATTGGTTGTATCCTAAAAACATGGTAACAGTTACTCGAGGGTGAAAACTTTATCCTAGCAAGAGAAACTTAATCCTCCACACATTTAATGTAGTTTCTGACACACAAAGGTTTTGCCATGTAATCAGCTTTCCCCATGTTTTTTTTGATAAAAGCAATGAGGAATAGATATGTATAACCCAGGAACACCACCCCATTTTTTGTCATGTCAGGAGCAAGTCGCTTCTGGTGTGAGAGAATTGGCTGTCTGCAAGGACGTTGCCCAGGGGATGCCTGGGTGATTTGATGTTTTTATCATCCTTGTGGGAGGCTTCTCTCATGTCCCCGCATGAAGAGCTGGAGCTGATAGAGGGAGCTCATCCGCCTCTCCCCAGATTCGAACCTGCGACCTGTCGGTCTTCAGTCCTGCCGGCACAGGGATTTAACCCACGGTGCCACCAGGGGCTCCACCCCATAGTTCCCAGGCACAAGCTATGGCCAAATTGGTCTGCACATATGGTCATGCAGCCTCTATAACCCAGGAACGGAACTTATATATTGATTTGCATAATCACATCTTAAGTTTCTTTTTTTAAAAAACTGCTGAAATTTCTGATGGATGTCCAGTGGTGGCTATCTTGGGGGCTGCAAAATCCCAGGACAAAGGAGCAAATGTGGATGATGGAGACAGAAATCCCAGGACCAATAAGTCTGTATGTGGACCTCATCTCAGGTCCCGGGTTTTTTGCCCTTGACTAAAACCCACAATTTGCTGCAGTCTGTAAGCACTCCCAGTCCTCTCCTTTCAGCCCTCCTCCTTTCTAGCTTGCAGGTCATAAAACTCTCCTCCTGAACCTTTTGTCCATCTCTTTTCAATTGCCTATCTAAAACCCCTGTTGTGCTGTTGTTCTGACTAGAAGACAAGTTTCTTTTCAACTCCTCCAATTTTCCCTCTCTTCTGTGTTAATCTTACTTTTAAAAATCTTTCTTAAAACTTTTTGCTGGTAATTCTTTATTTTTTTCTAGCTCTGGCTCCAATAGGGGAATGTCATCAGGCAACACGCCCCCCCCCCTTAATCCACTTTAAAATGGGGTTGTAAATCTCTGTGTGGATGGGTCCTTTGAAAATACAATAATGAATACTGGACAATTTGAAAATGGAACTGAAAGTGCCTATCTGGCTGACCAATCATGGACAATGATTCACTATTGATACACATATGATGAAGAATTTGATTTTACATGTGACCAGCTCAGTCTTGCACACTGTGTATGTGTGTTATGGGAGAGAATGACCTTACAACTGTATGCCATCTGGTGCACTGAATTAGGACTTAGCAGGGGAAAGCAGAGGAAAGCAGAAGGAACCATCTTATCTTGTTCCCTACCATTGAGGTCGGTATTCTGGGAAGACCAGCCACCCCATGTGTTTTTCCCAACTTCCATTGTTTTCTCCATGTGGAAACAGAGTCCATATAGAGTCCATAACTACTAGCTACTGGAGTCCCACTAGCAGTGCCCTTATGTCATGTGATGGCCTTTGTGGGACTCCAATTTTAAAGTGTGTTGAATTTGAATTCTGGTTTTGTTGCTGTTGTTTTAACGTTCTCATGTATTTTATTGGCATCCACTAAAATTTGTTTTAAGATGTAACTAAAGCCTTGTCTACATGGCCCAAATAATGTAAACACACAAAGCAACTACTGTGAGGAGTCTATATAGTGTATGGCCGGATTCACTGTGGAAGTGCTGCTTCCAGTCATTAATCTAGCGCAAGGGGAAGCAGAATGTACCCTGGAACTTCCAGGAAGTTCCATAGTGAACCTAGTGTTTTGGAGATGTGAACTGATGTATCAGACTGGATACAGCCTGATCTAGCATCTGCATGTCCAGGGGTCTCAGGTTGTTATCTGGCCAAACATAGCTCCATCTCAGAGGTGGTGGTGACATCACTTATGATAAGGTTACAAAAGGGCAACCAACCATTAGATCAACAAAAACATCATCACAAAGTGTATGTGAAGGAGCTGTGAAACATTGGCAGTGATCTCAAGGTACTTTCAGCTAGGCTAGCCATCCAGAGGCCAAATGACTCTAGGGATACTCCTGTGCTGCAATGGGACAACTCCAGAGCAGTCTATTGTGGATTATTTGGGTAAGAGTAAATGCAATCTAAGAAGAATAATCGTAAATAGGTAAGACAAAAGTGCCTTTGAAACATTTGGGAAAAAATCAATAGAGGCAGGTGAAAAATATTTTGAAATGTCCTACATTCATGGAGGATATAAAAAAGAGTGAAATTGAGAGAGAAAGAGTCCACCTTCAATGTTGTAGTTTGAGTGATTAAAAAAAACCAATACATTTTCTGGTCCATGTCCTTCCTCATTTGTCCTCCATTACTGCCCTAATACACCAAAGTGAATTCAGCACTCACTGCTCGCTCTCTCTAGAAAAGTAACTAACTGATAAGCAGTGTTTCCCCAGGAGCAATGATAATCCAGTTTCCTTGAGTAAACAAAATGGCTCTGAAATAGAAACAGATTAGGAAGCAATACATGTGAGCAGGCTTGAAATAAATGATTAAAATAGTGAGGGGCTGTGTTTTTTGTTTTAAAAATGGATAGTTTTCTTTAAACCTTTTATTAAAATCAAATGTCATGCAATTTTAACACCACACTGGGCAGCAAAATGTTTCATTGAACAACAACAACAATAATAATCATCATTTTATTTCTCCTCCCCCCCCCCCCGGATTACAGAAATAGGGATTACCCTTCCTCCCAAAATGAAAACAATATGAAATTTAACGTGTATTAAGTGAAATTGCTTTGAGCTTCTACTATAGCTGCCTTTATGGAACTGCTGTGCAAAAAATGCAATTTAGCGGATAATCCGGATTTTACTGAAATATAATCCAGGATAACAAAATGTTCTAGCAAACTGCTTCAAAATCACAGAGTTCAATAAGCATAATGAAACAAGGTGGAAGCAAGCAATCATTGTCAAAAAATGGTCCCAAGTCAAAGCACGTCCAAAAACAGATGATAAAGTCCAGGAAGCGATGTAGTTGTCCCAAAACAATCTGAAGTCAAAATGGGAGTAGAAGTCAGCACTTACGAGATTCCAGTCTGTAGAAGCACAGTAACACAGTAATCTGCAGTCCCAGGACCCAAGTCAAGAGTAATGGTAGCAACAAAGTCCCAAGCACGAATACAACACTTTGCCTACTGCAAAGTCCTCAATGTTTGATACCTTCTTTTATCCTATAACTCATTATCGGATGATGAACTGCTCTCCACCCTGTCTTCATCACTCTCAGCTGCCTTAGCTTCCACAGCTGCTCACCACAGCCCGTCCCTCCAACTTTTCCAGCATCTATCAAGACTTAGATCACCCCATGTATTACCAGGTTGCCAATCTCCAGAAAAACCTTCAAACTTATCACTAGATGTTGGTTGTGTATATATGTCCCTGATCTCTTGCACACGGGTCCAATCCAGCCCCTCCTCCTCTCCATTATCACTCCCAGTCCCATCACTCCCCGTGAATCCCATAAAGTCTTCCTACTCAGTTGGAGCATTAAGTATTTCATGGATCCACTTCCTTTCCCGTTCTTCATCTGACTCTTGCTCCTGAGTAACCCGCTTCAAACCTCTACTCCCGTCTCCCTCCTCCATTTCAGAATCTGAGAAACCTTCAAACGAATCAGTATCTGTAGGTGTCATGAATATCTCCCTAATTCGTTTCCTTTGCTGCTCTTGTTCCAACACCTGAGCAGCCCTCTTACCCCTTCTACTACCAGTTGTAGCTTGACCAGCACACTCTACTACAACAGTTCCCACATCCAGAGAGCTCTCTGATTCCTGCCAACAGTATGTTTTTCTGGCCTGTGAGCATGTCCTTCTCATATTGAATGTGACAAAGCTTTCTAATCAATGCATTCAGAAATCCCAGCAGGATTTCTGAATTTGTTGATTAGAAAGCTTTGTACATATTGTAAAACAGACTACATCTAAAATCAAGACACATTGTTGCTTTTAATTGAGATATTTAAAATGTTTTAATAGGCCAGTCATATACCTGGTTCCTCTGAAATTAGCACCAATGTTTGAAGGTATTTGCTTCCATATAACTGTATGTAGGATCACAATCCTAAACACACCTGCTAGGAAACAAGCTCATACAAAATGGTGAGGATTACTTCTATGTTACAATAACAAGGATAATATGTAAAGGTTTTAAAAGAGTTGTACCATACTCTCTAGGGAGAAATCAACTTCAAACATCTGTTATAACATGCATACTTTGGATTCATTCATTTCTGCGAAAATTATCTGTAATCTGTAAGTCTCTCATATTTTGCAAGATCTTGTCATAATAAATGTCATAACCGAAATGTTGGAAAGACATAATTCTTTACGGTCTGTTTCAGAGTACTCCATTTGAATTTACTGATGGACAATGTTTCTGAATGAGCAATGATACTATGAACTAGGTTTGCTGACAGTGTCAAAATCAGTAAGACCACAAATTGAATTTGTATTTGTGCCTCTTTCTTTTTATCCCCATAGTCTGTTTGCTGTTTTATAGTGCAGAATCGGATCATTTTGAACTCCAACTCCCATTCTTTATTGCAATGGACTGACATTGTGGGGGATGGAGGAAATCGAAGTTAGGCAACATCTGGTGGAAGATGGTTCCCTCATTTATTTATTATTTTTGCTTAACAGAAAAGTTGTCTATATGAATTTTTTAACATAACTTTGTTGAAATAAATTTCCTAATAAAATTGGTGAGAAATATTTCTTACCTTTTTTCAATAGATGTGTGAATAATAGGCATGTGCAATCAATGGAAAAATGTTTCAAAATTCATTACAAACTTAGGGGGTGCCAGTGTTTAGTTTCATTTAGTGTTTTTCTGATGTATTGTTAGTGAAAATTGTGTTACTATAATGAGAGTAATGAAATTTCATTACTTTTTTGTCACAGTAATTGTGCAAGTGGGGAATCTCTGATTTTTACAGCTATTTGGAGTGAACCTTGCTACAATGGTAGAACACATTTACCACTGTTAACCCATCAAATTTCAGAACATTTAATTTATCCACTAGGATTTGGGGAATTTTCAAACATTTTGTTGTGTCTCAGAATAAGATTCACCTTGCTCTCTGCAACAAACCAGCCACAATTGTGAGGTATATAGTTTATTGTCAGGTTTCCAAACAAAAGGCAGTTCATAAGCAGTGAAAAGATCAATAGTACAGGTTATAATCCAATATAATCCATATTGCCAAAGCAGGAGACTTGAAGCACAGGTTCAGTGTAAAGTCCATGAAATAGCATGAAGCAGCCTTCCCCAAAGCCCGGAGCCGGAGCTAGCCATAAAGCAACGTTGGAACTGACAACTAGAAATCTCCAGAGCAGAGCATATATTCACTAAACATCAAAACAAGCAGCTTTCCCACCCAACTGATGATTTCAACACTTGGCCGCAATCTGTGGGCTCCGTCTCAACACCTGGGCACCTCGACCCTGGTTCTCAGCGTCTGTCTTATCATCTGCATTCCTTTCCTGTGAGAAATGTGGCCTCTCTACAGATACAGGCTGTGACTGAGGAAACTGAAAGTCAACATCAGCTGCACTCTCACTCTCATCCCCATCATGTTGTTGTTGTTGAACCACAACACATTTTATAAATCACATTTTAAAAAAAAACACAAGAGCCATCTCCTTGAATTTTCTATACAATGACACAAGATAATGGGGTCATTTCTTCCAACTTTTAGAAATATTCATACATTACTAATTTTTTGCAATTTAAAAAGTTTTGACGAAAACATTAAAAAAAACCTGCAGCTATTTCATTGAATGTCTCTCATATTCCACTTAGGAATTTCTTCCCAGCCCAGCACAGAGGTTTACTTACTAGAAGTAGCAGTCAGTCCTCCTCTTTGCAGATTCAACAATTTATTGGAACTCTGGCTGGCTGGCTGCTATGGAGGAAAAATAGCTCTCCCCTATCCTGGTCTGGGCTTTCTGATGCTGAGCAGAATTTTGGAAAATGTAATTTAGGGTAGGGCCTTTTGAATTCTCTGGCATAGTGCTCCTTGTCTTCCCAAATGACATTTCCTAGAATTCTGCTTTTTCAATCTCTTACCAAGTGAATTCTGCTGTCTCCCTGTTGCTTCCCTCTTATAATAACGAGAACCTATTAATTTGTAGAGAAAATACAGACTTTTTGGCTTGGCTTTGCTTCCTCGCACTGAAAGTGAAATTGACTTTGGGAGGCTGCTGAGATTTACAAAATGCAAATTAAAAGTATTGTGTAAGTTTTGACGTCTAAGGTTTTGGCATGAGCCACACCTGTCATCGGATATTGCATTTGCAATTTAATGAGTTTGATTCGACTTATGGCAACTAATGAAAAATTGCACATCCCTAGTAAATAGCTGAAAAATACTGAACATATATGCCAGTGTTGAACATTCAGTATTTTTTTTATTTCTGAAGATAGCATTTTTTTTAAATGTTAATAGGAAATAATACATTATCTTTGCTAGCTTCCATATTCATTTTTGCCAATTTGGATAAAATTGATCAAGAGTGAACTGAAACAAAATTCTCACCCATCCTATTAGAGGGAGTGACATGTCTGTATGTTCTGCTGACTCAACCTCTAATACAGGTGCTAAAGTAGTGGATCTAAAGTCACATTGGGGTTATTTCATCTCAATTGAAGGTCTCCTAACTGCAAACAAAGAACATGAAAAAGTGCAAGCCTGTCTTAAGGCACTGAATCACAGCTCAGGGAATGTTGTAAAGGAGAGCCTGCAGGAATAACATGTTAGAAAACAGAGTCTTGTTTATATCCAAGAACAGAAAGACTGGCATGGGGATAGGGTTGGATTTTAACAGAGATTCGGTTTTGATTTCAAAGTGGATAGAGAGATGGGAAGGCTTGCAACAGAGTCAAGGTTGTGAGTCAGGGAAAAAACTGGTTTTGAGGAGTATAAATTAATAAATATTCAAGAGGTGAAATACTATTTTATGTGCTTCAATAAAATTCCACTTGTTTTTTTGTTTGTTTTTAAAAGTCTCTGGGTGTTTCTATCAAGCTGAAAAAGACCCAGGTCATGCTTATCATAAGGAACTCTCCAAATAATCACATCTACTCGTCTGCATAGGGAGTCACCTGAGTCCCAGGTAACCCATCCAAGAAAATATTAATGTAGGAAATACAGACAGAATGAGTAGCAGGAGAGCAAGAACTGCAATTGGGGAAAAATGCGAAAAAAGAGCTTTGGGGATATATGAGCCTTGCTTTAGCACCTTCCATCATTCTTCAAACAGCTACGTCAATTGCTAATCTGAAGTCTATAGACTTCATAATAGTTACATTGACTTCTAAATAGTTACACTGAAGCTAAAGGTATTTTCTTAACAAGGTAGCTTCAGATTTCCATCTTCAATCACTTCTGCAAATGTTCCAATTTTAAACCACTTTAATTGAATTTAATAGATTTTTGGAAAAGCACACATATTAAATGTGTACCTATTGCAAACCAATTATAGTATCTTTTATGGTATGGTGACAAGGAACTGCTGGATCCCTCCCACAACACACATATACATTGAAATTAATGGAAATGTCTTGCCTGTTTAACTTCACAGAGCTTTAGTCATAGAATGGGCATCTTTTAAGGATAATGGTTAGCCATACTTTCCTAATATCTAGATATTAATTAGGAAATGGTATGGAAAGGCTGCCTTATTGTTCAAAAGATACCTAATGAAGGTTTTTTAAAAATCTGCACAAGGTATTAATCTGGCAGTTTTCCTTCCTAAAGAAAGTAAGCTGACAGGAAAGTATAAGAAATTGCTATTAGTTGATATTAATTAGGAAATTAGGAAGTTATATGGGAAAGCTATCTCATTGTCCAACAGATACCTAATGAAAGTTTTTTTAAAATCTGAACAAGGAAGAAATCTGGCAGTTTTCCTTCTTAAAGAAAGTAAGGTGGCAGGAAAGTATAAGATATGTAATGAAATACTTAATTTATTGGAGTTTTTAAGAAAATAGGTGATATTGAGTGATATATAGTACAGGCAGGTTGGTTTGAAATGTAGCCATTTGTTTGGCTCCATTGCCATAGCGACACAGGTCTCCAGGCAAAAGCAAAAGGGGCGGAGCTAACTGTCACTGGAGGAGAGAGCACAATTTGAAAAGTCAGTCTTTGGTGAGCTAGCCAAAGAGGAAAGTTGGTTCTAGTGTGTTGAGAAACCAAACCAAGGGGTTTTTGACAAGTAGTCAAAGGAAAAAGGTGGCTCTGAGTATTGTAAGCTGAGCCAAGTGTTTAGCTTTCAGCCTGCCTAGTTTAAAGGGTCAAGTGGACCTATTAGTAATTGCGTGTGGATGGGTGACACTCTTTCCGCCCGCAGAACCAGAGATGACACGGACACATAGATGGAGTAAAAATGGCCACAACTTAATTTATTAATTACAGGAACACAGGGTTGGCTGCAAGGCATGGGTTCTGGATCAAGATCGATCAGCCCGCTGCTGACCGATACCTGATGAGTCCAACAAGGGGCCCACTGGCACAATACCGGGCCATGAGACACGGCACCCTTGGAAACCACCGGATGTTCCTTCCCCGGCCAGTAGGGGAGGGGCAGAACCAGATCCAGGGCCCATGCCACATGCCATGAAAAAGGGGGTGGTGAGCCACCATAC
Organism: Anolis sagrei; assembly: GCF_037176765.1. Lineage (NCBI taxonomy): Eukaryota > Metazoa > Chordata > Lepidosauria > Squamata > Anolidae > Anolis > Anolis sagrei. The sequence goes on from NC_090023.1 coordinate 157,674,798, forward strand.
CCCTTGCTGGTACCTGTTAGGCCCTGCACAGCCTATTTAAGATTGCTGGGCACAGGGTGCAACCAGCCCATGGCCAATGCCAGGTGCTGGGTGGGGCTGGCCGCTGGTTGGCCAGCTGACCCAGTGGCGGGAAACTTCCCACCACGCAGGGGCTTCTGGGAAGGAGAAGCCCCTGCTACCAACATGGCCAGAGGGATGGGCACCCCCCCCCTCCACTGCAACAGGCCTTGCCTGGTAAATCGGGCAATGAATAAAGTAACTTGTCAGTTAAAGATAGGAAATGACAAACTTGTTTCTATAAGAACAAAGAGTTAACTGTGGCATCAACAAGAAGATACTGTGTAACCGTCCAGTTTGTGTGAACCTGAGTAATCTTTAAATAAATATTTTTTCTGTTCAGTTCAAGTACATCTAATTATTAAAGAGATGAATCTCCACAAAGGAGACATCTGAAGATCCTGGGGAGTGAATACAGTTGTGTGACATTGAGCTACACATATTAAAGAGGCACAAATAGGTGTTTTAAAAGTCAAGCTACACAATTATCAGCCAAGCCTCTAGCCTCTAACCCAGTCTCTCTCAAACACATACAGATATTTAAAAGTACTCAGCCATGCCACGCTACCCATCCAATCTCCTCACAGCCCTGTTATACATTTGTTCATCTATAGTGGTGGCTGCACTATGCATTAATCTGGGGTTTTTTGCTTCAATAAAAATTGCTATTAGTGTATTTCAGAGAATCATTTGTATCAAAGAGAAGTCTCTCTCCCCCCCCCCCCCACTTCCAAGAAACTTCCAGTTTAAAATATCCAATGGACTTGATAACAAAGAGAGTGAAATGAGAGGGCAGCAATCAGGGGATGACTGAGAGAGCAACTGAAATTCTGTTTAATGATGTCTTTACTCTCTTGAGGATGTAAAATAAGGAGTTAAGCAATAGACCTCATAATACATTTTCAAAAATACAATCTTATCCTGCTACTCTCACTGTCTTTGTAGTGATAAGTGAATCATGTTTTCATCACGAAGTCCTCATTTTCTGTTGGCACAGACATCACTTACCACTTCTGGATGGTCAAGTGGATAGTTCCTTTTAGAGCAGGCTCAAAATAGAACTACTTCCGTGGTTCTTATGAGGAACTGCCCTTCCTTCTTGAGTATGCCATTTTAGAAAAGGTTTAGTTATTTTCATTGCTCTATCTATATATGATCTGTCTTTCTGATTCTTTCGAAGGGTTGTACAACTGCAGGGGAAGGAGAACTGGTGAGTGAGGGTGAAGGTGAGGGCTTCTGGAAGTTAGTGGCTAAATATCTGTTTAGGTGATCTAGAGCACTGCTTCTCAAACAACGGGCCTTAACCCAAAAGGGGGTCCTGTAAGAGAAATGGGGGTTATGATAAAATTGGCAGCACTAAAAGGTGTTTGAACAATACTCACTGGCACAAAACACTCAATACTTGAACCTGTTCAAAACAATGTGCAATGTTTACAGTGGACTATACAGAAAATACTCTTTCTGTACTTAATATAGAGGAAGTCCAGTCTGTTTAGCAAGTCTTGCAAATGATGATCAACAGATGTCTGATTGTATACCTTTTTTATAAACCTATATAATAGGGGCTGTGTAAAAAAATTCCGGGCAAAAAAGAATTGTGAGTAGAAAAGGTTCAAGAAGCCCTTCCCTAGGGTGACTGACTACCACCCACATTCTGGCGGCTGCAACTTCTGTTGCTGCAGTGTGTTATTGTAACCAAATGTCAGCTCACTTCTCCCACTTCTGCCTTTCTCAGCAACACTAGTCACAATGGCAGTAACTCTATGGCAAAGATAGTCTTTAACCCTTACACAACCATGTTTGTTCATATGCCTACTGTGATGTAGACAAATCCAGACTAGCCTTACAGTTCCTAGCCTTGGATGTCCCCCACTGTTTACATTCCTTCTTGGATTTGGTTTATGGCTTTACATGTGACCTTGGACAAATTTTACAATTAATTCCTGTAATAGCCAATGTGATACCCTACTATCCAGGTTTAAGGAGCAAACTTACCTGAGCCCTGCCACATGCACGATGGAGGACCTTCTTGCGGCAACACCAGAGGCACTCAAGTGGCCAGATACTGGTCAAAGGACATTTAATCAGCTACCAAGTTTGCAAAATTTGTGGGTTTTTTTTATTTTATCTGTTTGTTTTGTTCTGTTAGAAATGTAATACAATGTCCTGGTTGCGGACGACGCGATAAATAAATACCAATGGTTCAGTTTTATTTTCATAACATGCAGTATGGTTGTAGCTTCATCAGTTTCCAGTGCTTAGTTCCTAACTTAGAATAATACTGAAAATAAGTTACATCAGACCTTTCCCCTCATTTCAGATACTCGGTACACATTCATTTCTCTTTGACTCTCACAACTAATATCTTCAACTGTCATCAATAAACTTTCTTCTTTAAAAAATGGTTTTCACATAAAGAAGCCCCTTCCTCCCTTCAAAGCGTTCTGTGTGGTGGAACTGGCTAACTTCTGCCATTCAAAGGTTGCTTAGAATTTACTCAGTAACATATTTGTAAGGGTATTTATTAGGCCTGGGCGATTTCGTTCGTTAATTTTGTAACTCGTTAAATATTCGTTAATTTTAGCAATTACAAAACGATTACAAAACTTATTTTTAAACCCGGAAGTGTTTTTAAATATCGAAACGCATGCGCCAAAAATTTTTGTATTTCCGTCCATTTCGGAAATACGTAAGATGGCTTGGCTAGATGTTTGCTGGGAGCTCTCCTCTCTCTCCTCTCCTTAGCCAATCAGAGCCTGAAAGAGGAGGAAGAGGAGGAGGAGGAGGAGGAGGAGGAGAGGGCGGGGAAGGCGCAGGCTGAGCAAGCGAGCGAGAGGGCGAGCGACCCTCAGCGGGAAGGCGGCCCGTCCCTCCTTCCTCACCTTTGCGGTGGGTGGGTGTGCTTCGAAGGTGCCGGCTGAGCAAGCGAGGGAGAGGGCGAGCGACCCTCAGCGGGAAGGCGGCCCGTCCCTCCTTCCTCACCTTTGCGGTGAGTGTGCTTCGTTCTCCCAATTCCTTAGCGGAGGGCTGGGCTAGATGGCCTTTGGGGAGCCCTTCTCCCAATTTCACATTGCTTCGGAGGAGCCGGCGGCAGCGCTTGAGGGCCCGCCAGAGTGAGTGAGTGCCTCCCTTCCCTCCTTAATAATAATTTCTCCTCCCTATTCTACTAAATTAATAATTAAATTAAAAAAATATTGAAAAAATATTGAAAAAATATTGAAAAAATATTGAAAAAATATTGAAAAAATATTGAAAAAAAAGGGCGCCATCTTTACAAAATGTTTTGTAAATATTAACGAAATTTCGTAAATACCGAACTTTTTTAAGGGAAAATTTTGTAATTATTTTAAATATCGAAACAAAAAAAAACCCCAAATACAAATCGATTTTACAAATTTTTGATTTACAAATCAATACAAATTTTTGCGTTGTTACCCAGGCCTAGTATTTATGCAACAATGCCATACCTGCCTATGGTTAAGCGGGACTCTAATACCAAAAGGAAGTGTGAGGGGCCTTTGGTTCTTCTAATGCTTTAGACTTTGGTTCCCATAATTCCTTACCATTAATTGCTTACCACTTACCAGGCTGGTCAGGGTTTCTGGGAACTGAAGTCCAAACCATATAGAATCGATTTTTTCCAAACATTTCATGTTGGTGATACACTTTTTAGACATGTATCATTAGTGACTCAGTAATTCGGTTTTACTAGAAAACCAGAGGTTAAATCAACCTCCTTATAAGATATAGAGACGAATACATAAATTGTAATAACAAAATGTTTGATGACACAACATATTGCTTATTTCACACAGAACCAGAGGTTTCTCGGTGTTTGTTTAACACACCTATGCACTGGAGCCAGCACATCAATGTGTTGTGACACAGTTTGGAAAGATAAGATATAGAGGATGAAATATTTTATGTCTGTTAACTAAAAGGATGTGTGAATACAATGAAATAAACAATTCCAAAGCCACTATTTTGCAATCAATTCCCCAAGGAAAGTTCATCCCACCCTGAAATAGTAAAGTAGGCTGGGAAGTTACCTTGGACCTCCATGTCCTACTTCATGTGTGAGTGAAGCAGATACATGACAAAATGTGGCTACTCCCATGCAATTTAGTTTGACCAAACTAATGTTTGGAAAATATTTAGTGATGATACAAATGTGCTTCATAGAGCAACTTAAGATCAGGTATTGTGATGCACAGAAACATGGCTACAAAATGGGGACAGGTAGAAGTTTCCACTAACTGCTGATACTCTTTGTAGCAGCTGCTTGCTAGTGGCCATGACTGCCAAAAGTCCTAGGAAAATATATTTGGACCTTCCCCTAACACTGCTTTTTGAGGTTAAATTTTTCTGCAGAGTAATTGTATAATGGTCGTAACACTTCAACAATTCCTTACTGCATATCAGACATATACATTGTGTAATTGTGTAAGTGGTTGACCTTGAACTACAACCACTAGACCCCACTCCTCATGTGACCATGATGCCTGGCATATTATGGAATAGATAGCACATCAAAAGATAACCTTTCTTAGATCTGGGATGATATAACCCTCAAAACCAGAACCTGGGGGGAAGCTCATTTTCAAATATCATTTTGTTGATAAAGAAGGAAGCAAATAGACGGCAAAAGGGATACATGTGCTGAGAGGATGGTGTACCAACCAAATTCTTGCTGGGACTGCCTTTTACCTGGAAACCTATGCCCTCATAGTGAAAGAACATGTATTTATTTATTTATTTATTTATTTATTTATTTAGAGTTTTTATAACCCGGTCTTCTCGACCTCCGAGGAGGGACTCAGTCCGGCTAACAATATAAGATTCAATACAATAAGAAAAGCATTATAAATCATCGATATAAAATACATTGAAATACAATTCATACAATTCATACAAGTTACAGCAAAAAACAGTTCATCAGAATGAATCACAAATTCATCGCCATCCGCCAGAAAGGTCAGTAGTTATTGACTCAGTCATCATTCTGCAAATGCAGTATCCCAAATCCATGTTTTTACCAGCTTTCTAAATGTCAGGAGGGAAGAGGCAGATCTAATCTCCATCAGGAGGGAGTTCCAAAGCCGAGGGGCCACCACCGAAAAGGCCCTGTCCCTCGTCCCCACCAACCGCGATTGCGAAGGCGGTGGGACCGAGAGCAGGGCCCCTCCAGAAGATCTTAACAACCTTGAGGGTTCATAGGGGAGAATCTGTTCGGACAGGTAAATAGGGCCAGAGCCATTTAGGGATTTATAGGTCAACACCAGCACTTTGAATTGTTCTCAGAAGCTGATTGGCAGCCAGTGGAGCTGACGCAACAGAGGAGTAGTATGCTCCCTGTACCCCGCTCCCGTTAGTAATCTGGCTGCCGCTTGTTGTACTAGTTGTAGCTTCCGGGCAGTCTTCAGAGGCAACCCCACATAGAGAGCATTGCAGTAGTCTATACGGGATGTAACCAGAGCATGTACCACCATGGCCAAGTCAGACTTCCCAAGATCCAGAATAGGTCTCCACGGTCACTTAGAGACCCACTGCCAAGACACTACCATTGGAAGACAATCATACTTGACCACACGTGATGACCTATAATGCAATAAGAGTACAGTATAGAGTAGAATAGCATTATTCATTTTATCCTAGGTTTGCCTATGATTGTTCCAGTACTTTTAGCCAGCCATTTAAGAAGCTAATCTGCACATTAGCCCACTTTAAATTCATTTAATCTACTGTACATACACATATGTGTATACTTAAATCATTAAAAACTCTGTCTTGACTAAGAATCCCCAATTTTAAAAAGCTTAACAATAACTCCACACATTTTAATTATCCAGAAAAACACATGCTACAATACCACCTTCCTTTCTTGTACAATGCAACAAAAACAATTTTACTGTTTGCATCAAGCTAAGTAAAATGTTGGCTTCTTGATGTAATCTCTTAATTATGTTTTAGTTAATTCAACGTGCTTGGATTATGTGTTAAACATTGTGCATAAAGAAAGGCAATACTGTCTTGCAGAGACTGTTTTGTAGGTATCCCCTCCCATTTTGTTTGAACAGAATCCGAAAGTTTGATGGGTGTGACTGTTCAATAATGGCAGCTTACAATAGTGAATTCATACTGAATGTTACATAAAAGTCTTACCTATTTATTAAAGCTCTCCCTTGTATTCTGCTTATCAAAAGAAAAGACAGTCTTAAAAAACATGTTCTGGAGTATACAGATAGTACAGGATTTAATTTGCTAGATGATTAAGTGACAGTTTATTTGTTTTGAGTAGGGGTGGGAACAGTATTTGCAATTATTCATTTCCCTTTCCAAAAACGGGTGGGAGGTAGTTTCTAACACGCAGGAATCACTGTTGGGAAGAAATGAGGAGATTTCACATTGGTACACACATTTACATGTATGAAGGTCATGTAAAAATTATATAGAAATATGTGTTCCTTATATGTCCAGACCAAAACTGCAAATATTACTTGTCCTCACATGTGAGGAAAAATATTCAGATATTTTTATTCCTAGGATTGATGAGCCTCTGACAATAATGGCATAAATAGGCCTTTAGTGCAAAAGTATAGAGTTTCCCAAATGAACATATTACTTCATATTAGAGGTGTGCAAAAAATAATAATAATTACTCCTCGGAAGTCGTATCAAATTTGTTAAATTTGTGCATACAAAATTATTTCCGAGACATGTAAGAAAGGTGGTGGGGGTGGGGGAATTTAGAAATTGAAATACTTACCCATTTTTTTTGTAAATGTTCTGTAACTTTCAGATGTCTTCCAAGGTCAGTTTAATTTTCACCATAACCATTAAACAACTTTAGTAAAGCCAAGAGAACCCAAAGTACTTAAAACCATTCCTTTGGCCCCATCTTCGCTGGCACTGCTACAAGGAAGGTGTTGTGGGTAAGACTAGAACACAGCTATCTTAATTGTAGTGTAAGACCCGTCGCAAACTAGCCTCTTGCGGGAGCAAACTGTGCGAGCACGTCCTTGACGTCATGAGACTCCGCCTCTCTCTCCGCCCCTTTCTCCACCTCTTTCTCCATGCCAGAGTAGTTTTTCCTTTGCTAGGGCAGCATTGCCAGCGTATTCTCTCAGTTGAATTCTGCCCACTGAGAGAGTACGCTGGCAATGCTGCCCTAGCAAAGGCAAAACCACTCTGGCACGGAGAAAGAGGCGGAGAAAGGGGTGGAGAGAGAGGCACATGACGTCTCATGACGTCAAGGACGTGCTCGCACAGTTTGCTCCCGCAGGAGGCTACTTTGTGACGGCTCTTACTAGGCAAGGCCTCCAATGCTAAAGATTGCAAAAGGCCTTTCTATAAACTACATTTCTCAGAATGCAATGCTAATTCAGGACCCAAATGAGGCTGAAGGACCCAAATGAGGGCTGGCTGTTGTGAGACGTTTTGTTGCCAAATTTGATGTGATTTCGTTCATTGGTTCTTTTGTTTATGCTCTGTGCTTAATGAGTACCTTAAAAACAAAAGAACCAATGAACGAAATCACACCAAATTTGGCAACAAAACGTCTCACAACACAAGGAGTGACCATCACTCAAAAATTATGATTTTGTCATTTGGGAGTTGTAGTTGCTGGGATTTATAGTACACCTACAATCAAAAGCATTCTGAACTCCACCAACGATGGAATTGAACCAAATTTGGCACACAGGACTTCCCTGACCAACAGAAAACACTAGAAGGGTTTGGTGGGCATTGTCCTTGAGTTTTGGATTTGTAGTTTGGTAATAATAAGCCCCCCAGAGTTTATTATACCATACTTTCTAGCATTCTTCCTCAATGTCTATCCTGGCTAAGTTGCAGAGGGAGGTCATATGGTTTTTATTGCTGGTTTTATCTAACTGTACAACTGATTATAATTATTTGCTAATTTCTTCTTGTAAATAAGCAACTGGAGCATGGGGACATGTTTAAATGTGCGATTCAAATAAAGGAGCATACAGAACCAAATAAATTTGCTATTCATGGGTTGACTTTTTGTTTTTCTTTTCCTGGGAACTCCCTGGACAAATCAGTTTCATATTTACCTAAATATCTTTGCTCAGCTTTGCTTCCAAAAGTGGTGGAGTGAAGCATGGTGAAGGTCATGAAAGAATTCTCTTTTTTCTTAGCCTTTGTAATATATTGAACTCTTGGGGGTATTTTTGTAAATAAACTATTAATGTAATGCTGAAATAGAAAATGTCAGGACTGCAGATACTCGCTTGTGTTTTCTTTTTCTTCTATTTGTCCCACGAGGGAAATCAGTTCAAAGGCTCGTGCTGATTCTCTAGGGATATGCTAAAATCACAAACCCGCCATTTTTTTCCACTTTACAGATGTGTGAAATGAGCTATGTATGGTTATTTTTTTTCCATTAAAGCATCTTACGCTGAGGATCTATATTCACTTTACTATCTGCATTTGTCATAAATGTGCATTCTTCTTCATTCTGAGCACCTAATTTGAATATTATTCAAATTAATATAGAAACACTTTAGAAATGAGGTGCTAGCCCTAGTTTTGTAAGTACTTTAGAACCATATGATAACCCCTTTGCTATCATTAAGCAAATTAAAATTACAGAGTTGCCATTTCTGAAGGCTTCAAAGTGCTCCATTGTACCTGGAAATGACACAATTGAGCTTTTGACAGGAGAAGGGGGGAATTCCTCCTCAAAAGCTCTTTATTGTTTTTAAATATCTTGTTTAATGACTATTTACAATTTTCACTAATGATTTTTATGGTTTTTAATCTTCCCTGATTTACTAATATGTAAGACACTTGATGTTCGCTAGTCGGTGGAAAATAGAGGAAGAGGAGGAGTCCATTTAGAAATGGACAAAATACAGTTGGAAAAATGAACACAAATATCTACACATTTTCAAGCAACTACAAAAAATTCATATTCTGCTTTAGTAAGAAAAAATGCACTCCAAAATTAAATCCTCAATGTGACTGGAGCCTCATATACACTGCCATATAATCCAGTTTCTAAATCCAAATTATCTGCTTTGAACTGGATTATATGAGTCTATGCTGGTATGTAATCCAACCCAAATCCAACTCTGGATTCAGAAACGGGATTATATGACAGTGTATATGGGGCCTAGGTTTTGCAGGATTGTACATTCTGATTTGAATCATGGCAAAAGTATGTGATTCTTTAATTCTACTTTGTAACTGTGTGTAAGATAATGGCATTTGGTCTTGTTTGATCTTTGGAGGATTGTTGTAACGATTATCTCAGTAATTCTTATTTATAACTATTCTGTACCAGAGTCATCTGTCTGTGATGGATGAGGATTTGAGTCTAAGAAATAATGTCTTATCTAGCTATTTCATGACTGTACAAAATGCCAAATTTGAATCAGCACTGCTGTTTATTCCCAAGCATTCAGTGTAAGAACAAATTGTCCACTCTCCAAAAAGTGAGGGTTTATGCAGCATCTTTTGTGTAACCATTGGGGAAATGGAGACTCTCTTGCTCAAGCTGTAATGAGCAGTTTTAGGATTGTGACTCTACTTCAACTGTCATACCTGTATCATATGAAACCAGTTTATGGAGGGTTATTTAGAATTTTTGGGCAGGGAGCTCTAGTTCCTCATCAGATTCCAAATCCTAGCCATCCATAGGATGTATTTAGGATAATGAAAAGGGAATCATTGTGCTATAATTGCGACACAGCTGCCTCCTGGCTTCCTTGTCCCTAAGGGAGATACTTTGTTTTGTCACAGAAGAATGGACACAGTGGAAAAAGAACAAGAAGCTTTCACAATTATGCTAGAAGTGGTTGTTAAGTTTCCTTCCCTAGTAGAGAGCATATGGATAGTTGTAGGTGTTTTCGAGCTATATGGCCATGTTCTAGAGGCATTATCTCCTGACGTTTCGCCTGCATCTATAGCAAACATCCTCAGAGGTAGTGAGGTCTATTGGAACTAGGAAAAAGGGTTTATATATCTGTGGAATGACCAGGGTGGGGCAAAGGACACTTGTCTGCTGTAGTTAGGTGTGAATGTTTCAACTGACCACCTTGATTAGCAATCTTTTGTTGAGAGGTGATTAGATGTCCCAGATTGTTTCCTCTCTGCTGTTTTGCTGTTGTAATTTTGGAGTTTTTTAATACTGGTAGCCAGATTTTGTTCATTTTCATTGTCTCCTCCTTTCTGTTGAAATTGTCCACATGCTTGTGTATTTCAATGGCTTCTCTGTGTAGTCTGACATGGTGGTTGTTAGAGTGGTCTAGCATTTCTGTGTTCTCAAATAATATGCTGTGTCCAGGCTGGTTCATCAGGTGCTCTGCTAAGGCTGACTTCTCTGGTTGAAGTAGTCTGCAGTGCCTTTCATGTTCCTTGATTTGTGTTTGGGCAATGCTGCGTTTGGTGGTCCCTATGTAGACTTGTCCACAGCTGCATGGTATATGGTAGATTCCTGCAGAAGTGAGAGGATCCCTCTTGTCCTTTGCTGAACGTAGCATTTGTTGGATTTTCTTGGTGGGTCTGTAGATGGTTTGTATGTTGTGTTTCCTCATCTGCTTCCTTATGCGGTCAGTGGTTCCCTTGATATGTATGGCAAGAACACTTTTCCTCTGGGTGGATCTTCATCTTTACTCTTGTGACCTGTTCTCGGTCCTGCAGTTCTTCTGATGTTTGAGGTGGAGTATCCATTGGCCTGTAAAGCCCAGTTTAGGTGGTTCAGTTCATCTTGGAGGAGGTGAGGTTCGCAGATTCTTTTTGCACGGTCTGCCAAGGCTTTAATGGTGCTTCTTTTTTGACTTGGGTGATGGTTGGAGTTTTTATGTTGATATCTATCTCTGTGTGTGGGTTTTCTGTAAACGGTGTGACCCAATTGTTGATCTGGTTTACGGATGACTAGGACATCTAGAAAAGGCAGTCTTCCTTCATTTTCTTTTTACATGGTGAATTGGATATTTGGGTGGATGCTGTTAAGATGGTCCAGAAACCTGTTTAGTTCTTCTTCTCCATGGCTCCAAATGGTGAAAGTGTCATCCACATATCTGAACCATATAACAAGCCAGGTCATTCCTCCAAAGGGATTTATTTCAACAAGGACATGTGCAGTACCACTTCCCCCTGCTGGGCAAGCTGTGTTTAATAGTTCTTTGATACTGTTCCATTATATGGGCAGAGGCCACTAGGTGGAGTGAAAGGGAGTAGGATAGTCCATTTTACATGAGGGGGGAGCTGAAGGAGGAAAACCATTTCCCCTGTTTTTTCTGGTTATGCCCCCCCCTTCCCATATCATAAATGAGGGTTTTTTCCACAATAGCGACAAGAAAAACAGAAAAGACAGGGGAATGTGCTCCATGTTTTGGGAAATCAAAAGCAGCCATATTTGACACCCTTGTCGTCTGTTTGAAGCCAAAAAACGAGATGGCAATGGCATCCATGCTGTTATTGCTGTCCAAAACAGTAGCACCTACTGAACCAGCCAGAGCCCATCTGTAAAAACAAAAAATGTGCACACCCCTAGCTGACATCCATTACACCTAATATTCAGAATTGGAAACATTGAGATTAAATTTTTTCTAATTCAGGAAAAACCAAAATTGGCCCATCTACCCATGCCAGAAAAAAACATCTTAGCATTTTGTTGCTTTTGTGTGCTTTCAAGTCATTTCTAATATATGGCAAACCTAAAATGAACCCATCCCATAGTACTTTTAAAAATGCCATTGGATACTTGTATATGCGATGCAGAGATATTAAGAACACAGAGAAACATTTTATATTCTGAATGAGACAGACTGTATCATTCATATATCCTGCCCAAAATAGTCAAATGGCACAAGCTTTTGATTGATTGATTCATTGATTGAATGAATGAATGAATGACTCATTCACTCACTGATTGATTAACTGCCTGACTTATAAGATGCATGTTTATTTCCTTTCAAACCATCAGGGCCCCTGAGGGAAAATACAGAAGAAAAACACATTAAAATAATAAACACATCATTAAAATGTATTTAAAAGCAAATTCCTCTTTTCGAGTTCTTAAATCACTGACAGTTTTTTAGGAGGAGCTTGAAGATGTGGTTGTTCCAGTGTGCCTTCCCAGAATAATGATCCCATAGCACTTTGTCCCTCCAAAGCACTTTACATTTTTAGGTCTGTTCATATGTCTTTCCACAAACGCCACTATCACCTTTTCGTCCATGTCTCAGCACTATTTCCAATTTTAATTTTACATTTGGCCTTCCCACAGTTTTCATTGTATGTTGTCTTATTGATAATGTTGTATGTTTATTGCCTATGTTTTTATTTTAATTGCTTGTATTGTTGTGATTATTGCTTGTATTGTGTTTGGGCTCAGCCTCATGTAAGCCGCACTGAGTCCCTTGGGGAGATGGTAGCGGGGTACAAATAAAGTGTTATTATTATTATTATTATTATTATTATTATTATTAAAAATGGTTAAAAACAGTCAGAGCAGACATTCCTAATTCTAAGATCCAAAGGCCAATCCATATAACAGCTGTGAAGGGATGGTGCCATTCTGACCTCCTTTGGAAGGGAATCACTCAAAATGTTTGAAATTTATCATAATAACATGCAGTAAGTGTACTTTTTTGAAAATCTTTCATGGAATAATGAAATAAGTAAAAAAAAATCCTAACGTACTTTTTATTGTGCTGAGTTCATGTTGCCATCAACCTGTTCTCCCTAGCAACTCTACTTTAATGGCCACCTGTCATTAAATGGATATCAGAAATGTCACACTCCCCTCCACATGGAGACTGGTGTGGACAGACACGCGTTATTTGTTTGCAATAAGACATGATCCAAATTATCACATCTCTTAAAATTTAGGCTGAAAAGAATCTGGCATATTAAAATACATGTGCGAGAAAAGGAAATTAAACAATCAATCTCTCCTTAAATGTGGTCTTTTTTAAAAAATTGAAGAGTAGAGCATTGTACGGCCACTCAATGAATAAATCCCAATTATGAAAGAAAACTATTGCCAAGAGAGTTGATGTTATAAATATTGTATTTTGTTGGAGGTGCTCATTTGTAGTTCATCAAATTGTAAAATGTATACAGTGTCTGAATTGTTTAACCCATTGTGCCACTGGGGGCTCCTAATTAAATAGTGAAAAAAAATCGAGGCTAAATTGGTTTATCAACAGGAAAAAAAACACTTTTGGATACATGGAGACCTAATTACAAAAACTCAAATTTTAGAATGAACAACCTTGTCTAGCAATGAAAAAATTTAATGCTAATGAAAACAACTCACCATGGATTCTAATGAAATAATTAAGAATAGAAATCAATTTGAAGTCGTTGAGTGGAATCTCAATTTTTCTCATATAATTTATGATTTTAGAGAAAAGGATGATGTGTTTTCCTGGAACATCATTTGATATAACATTTAAAGCTGGCTCTTTGAGTAAGCTTTAAATGTGCGTAAGGACTATGGACTTAATTTTATGCAAGAGAAAATATTTTAAATACTGAGTTGGAAGGAGTGTTATACCAGAGGAATATCAAATAAAAATGATTTAGACCTAGAGATAGGGTAGGATTTAATTTCCTGATATTATAGTTAAAGCTTAAAATATAATGAGTGACACCTTTATTGCAAAACTGTTGGGGTTCTCCAAGCCTCTACAATAGTAATAATACAGAGGACTGTTATTAAAAGCATGATTCGCAGCACTTTAGAAGTGATAGCAACAAAATTATTATTATGCACATGCATACTAACACACAAAACAGGTGACATGCCACCATCAGAAAATCTGGTTTGGAAAAATAAATGTTTTAAATCACAAATAATCAAAGCATTCCAGAGCGTTCCAACTCACAATTGATGGAAACGATGTTTGCAAGTGAAAATAAGATGAACTCTATTCAGATGAAGTAACTAATAGTCTGCTTCTTTGAAAAATCTAATTATTGATATTTTAGATGTAGAAAAAAAGTTTTTGATAATTTTGAACATGCCCTTTAGTTGGTGATTTTGAAGGCTTTTAAAGTGGTGATAAGATTTTGTATTCAATTAAATCTATCTGTTCTTGGGACTAGAACTAATTTCTTAAATACTTACATTAACATTAGGGATTTTAGGCAAAAGAATGCACCTAATAGAGTGACGATTCCAGTTTTAATCGAAGAGCGATAACAGTCCCAACCAATAGACATAAAGTTGTGTACTTATTACAGAATGACTTCTGCTTTATCTGTTTCCTGGAAAATCTACATCTGCCAATCACGTTTTCCCTCTAAACTCAAAGGGAATAATATTCTCTGTGGTCTATGTTTCTGTCTTGGAATTTAAAAAAATACCCATTTGTTTTGAAACATTTATGTAATCATTAAGAACAACTATATTCTCCAAAACAAAGTTGTGGGACTTCATAGTCTTAGGAAGTAATATATGTGCCAATCCTTCCAATGTGTAAAAAATAAGTAAGAATTTTCTTGATATCTTCTCCTCTCCTTCTTGCCAAAGAGGTCAATATAAACAGAAAAGCATCAATGTAACAGGAATACAGGATTCTCACTGTTGTGAACCAGAAGCCTTAACAGAGCCAAACACAAGGGTAAAGGTCCAACAAAGTTTATTAAAGTAACAAAAATGGCTTAGAAACACTTTACTCAGTATTACTAGCAAAACCGAAAGTCTGTAGCAAAAAGCCAAGCAAAAAACACAACTTGGAATATAATCCAGATTATACTGGGATACAATCTGGGATAACAAAAAGTATTAGCAAATTGCTTCAAAAGAGTCCAATAAACATCAATAAACAAGGTAGGAGCAAGCAAAAACGTAGTCTAGAAACAGACTAAGGTCAAGGCACGTTAAAAAAAACTGTAGCAATCCAAAGCGCAAAGTCGTCGTCCCAAAAACAATCCGAAGTCAGCAGGAAGATAGCAGTCAGCACTTACAGGATTCCAGAAGGTAGAAGCATGGAAACACAGCGATCTGCAGTCCCAGCACCCAAGGCAAGAGTAATGGCAGCTACAAAGTCCCAAGCCCAATACAACACTTTGCCTACTGCAAAGTTCCAATAGTTTGATACCTTACTTTTATCCTATAACTCCTCATCAGAGGTGGAGCTGGACTCCACCCTGTCTTCATCACTCTCAGGTACCTTTGCTTCCACAGCTGCTCGCCACCGCCCGTCCCTCCAACTTTTCCGGCGTCTATCAAGACTTAGATCACCCCATGTATTTCCATGTTGCCATTCTCCTGAAAACCCTTCAAACTCCTCAATTGATGTGGGTTGGGTAGATATGTCCATAATCTCTTGTACACGGGACTGGGTGATCCTCCCCGTCATCACTCCCAGTCCCACCACTCCCCGTGAACCCCATGAAGTCTTCCTCCTCAGTTGGAGCATTTCACGGATCTGTTTCCTTTCTCTCTCTTCATCTGACTCTTGCTCCCGAGTAGCCCGTTTCAAGTCTCTGCCCCCATCTCCCTCCTCCTCCATTTCAGAATCTGAGAAACCTTCAAATGATTCAGAATCTGTAGGTGTCATGAATATCTCCCTAATTTGTTTCCTTTGCTGCTCTTGATCCAACACCTGAGCAGCCCTCTTTCCCTTCCTACTACCAGTTGTATCTTGCTCAACACACTCTACTGTAACACTCACACACTACAATATCTTTTTTAATTTACTCAAAAATGTATTTCAGTTTCAAACAGCCATGTAACTGCTAACATATACTCTTGTTGCCTTATTTAGACAGGCCTTTGGCTGACTTTTCATGGTGATTCATGAATGCTATTGTTTGTTGACTTGACTTGATGTTTACATTGTTTTAACACCACCCCTCACACACAGTTTTATGTTTGGGATTAAGCTGTACAGCAAATCCACCATGAAACAGTGACATACAGGTTTAAGAAGCAAGTGAACAACTAGCATTTAATTTGCTTAATTTATAACTGTGTAGTAAAACTTTAAAAACAAAGAATAATTATTGACTGGATGTACTTTCCTTTGTATTTCTCCCTCCCTCTCCCCATTTTCTGTCATGTTTATTAGACTGTAATCTTGAGCACAGAGGCTTTGATGTATACTTTGCTATTTGTGAAGTATCTTCAAAAGAAATAGGTGTTCTGGAAATAATAATCAATAGCAGCAGCCATAGCAATGGAAAAAGCATGATGGATAGCAAATGTCTATCCATCATGCTTTTCCTCAATCAAGATAAAACAATAAGGACTACATCACATATCTATCCACTTTAAATTCACTTGCTGCTTCCTGCAAAATTCTGGATTTTGTAGAAAGGCCTTAAAACACTCAAGCCTATATAACAAATTTAAACAGGGGAAGTATGGAGAATGTTTAGGCAAAGAAAGTGAGTTTGAAAACATATTTATAAAAGGACAGAAGAAAATGAAAATTTTAGTAGGAGAATTATATTAAATGATGATAAAAGATGATGAATATGTAGTAAGAACATTACAAAATAAATGGCAGAAGGAAGGGCCACTCACAAAACAAACTGTTGAGGAAGTAAAGAAGGGGGTCAAGAAAATTAAAATGGAAAAATAGAAATAATTAGAAAGGAAATTAATCTGGAAATGTTATAGGACACCAGCTCAACTAGCAAATATGGGAACAGGATTAAGTCCAATGTGTTGGCACTATAAAGTAGAGAAAGGCTGGTATGCACATATGTGGTGGGACTGTTTAAATGCAACAACTTTTTGGGATAACATAATTAGAAAAATGGGGAAACTTTTCAAAATAACAATACAAGTCAATATGACATTTATGTTAATGGAAATTACAGGGAATAAAAAACATTGCTGCGAAGAACCAAGACTTATTTAAAGCAATGATTTTAGCAGGAAAGATAGTAATAGCCTGGGAATGGAGAGGTGAAAAAAAGCAAGTCCAATCAGATATTATTGCATGCATTACCCAAGAAGGTTCACAGGAGGACAAAACAGAAGAAATTAAAGAGAAATGGGCAACATATATGAAATGGGTAGAAGAACGTGAAGCCAGCACAGATATTGTACAAAGGTTAAAAAGGTTGTGTTAGTGGTTAAAAATAAAGATATATAAAGAAAAGTGGTGGGAGGGGTAGGGAAGGATGGTGGAAGGGGGGGAGAAAAAAATACAAAATGTAATATGAATGAATCTATAAAGAATGTGAATAGATTTTTTTTGTCGTGTCAGGAGTGACTCCTGGTGTGAGAGAATTGGCCGTCTGCAAGGTCGAATATATAATGTATAATATGAATAGATAATATAGAAATATGTCATCATAATGTACCCCCACATAATGTATCCCCACAATAGACAGTTATTATCTGTTCAAATATGCTATTTTGTTTTATATATATATTTAAAAAACACACAAAACAACATAAAAAAGCAGTGGAACTCACTGAACTACAAACTCCAGATTTCTCTAGGAAGCAGCAACTGAATTTAAAGTGGATTGATATTCTAGTAGTGATTAAATCCTCATACCCCTTCTACACAGCCATATAATCCAGATTATCAGATCAGATAATCCACATTATCTGCTCTGAACTGGATTTTATTAGTCTACACTGCTATATCATCCAGTTCAAAGCAGATAATCTGGATTTTATATGGCAGTGTAGAAGGGGCCTCAGGGCCCTTCTACACATTCCTTAATAATGTGTACCAGGATAAAAGAGGGATGGCTAAACGACATCTAGTGAAAGTGTGGGTAGAACTGCATTAACAGCTGAAAAGCCCGTATTAAAAAGTTGCTCTTTAAATCCAATTCCTCCCCAAAAATGTGCACCTTCACATGTCTGTATATCCCCGCAGTCATGCAAAATATGTGATTTCCTCCCTTTCCCTCATGTGCTCCAGCACATATGCACATTTTAAAAGCCTGAAACAGTTGATCTAGCTGTCAAAAAATGGAACTGTGGACATACAGGTGGCTAGAGGGAAACAGAATTGGAAAGCAATTAGAACTCTTTGCAACCATTCCTTTATTCAGATCTGTAATATTAAATAGAGCTTGAACTAACATTTAGGTGAAGAAAGAGATAAGAAATCTGTTTGCCTTTGCATTGGGATCTCCGCGTGTGCACATGTAGCGGGGAGGGTCCCCAATTC
Organism: Anolis sagrei; assembly: GCF_037176765.1. Classification (NCBI taxonomy): domain Eukaryota; kingdom Metazoa; phylum Chordata; class Lepidosauria; order Squamata; family Anolidae; genus Anolis; species Anolis sagrei. The sequence continues at coordinate 157,692,983 of NC_090023.1, forward strand.
CAAATAATCCAGGAGATTGAAGAAGAAGGAAGAGACAGAGACAGCTTTGCAAGTTCACAGAATTTAATGCTTACCCGGGTAAGGGCACCTCAGCTTCAATCTGGCTGATGAGGTACAAAGCACTAACCCAAAACACCCAGTATTTATAGGCAAAATTATCCAGTTCGCACATGCGTACAATTCACTTAACATCTACACAATCTAATCAGTTTGTCCTCGAATCGTGGCCAAGAACATTTGTTGGCAAGAACATTTGTTGGCAAGAACATTTGTTGGCAAAATATTATATTTTCCACAACTTCCCCTTACATCATCTGACCACGCTCCCAGATGATCATAACTTCATATATTTCTTCACACATCATATTATATAATTCCACATATCTTCATATATGTATTTTTAACTTATTCAAAGCAAGCATTTCCCTTATTAATTCTCTTTAATTACCTTCCCAATACATTCACAATACATTAGTTTCCTCAATTGATCATTTAAAAGAGTATATTAAATTTTGTCTGCTATTTACTTCAACCAGACAGGAGGTGGCGCTGTTATACCATATCTTCAGACGTTTGCTTCTCCTTAGATTAATAATTATCAATTTGTTCTTGGCACCAACTCTTGTAACCTTCCACATATAGCCCAACTCCGGCCTTGGCTTCCTCAAATATTGACATAAGATAGATTTCTTGCCTCCCTGTCCTCTATACCATCTGTTATTCTTCCCTTCCACCAGAATTACTACCAGAATTCCTTCCCCACACTATTAGGAATCTCTTCTAAGGTAAAACTTCATTAATTTCATTAGGTTATAATTATTTTTCTATTTAGCTGCTGCCACACACACATGAGGTCTAGAAAATCTTGGAGATATTTTTTTAAAAGTTCCTGCCAGATGTTCCTCATCCACCCTTCAACTTAATCCACTTTAAAGGAAGATGTGAGGATGGCAGGGGAGCATTTTCCAGGACTGACAGGTCTGTGTGTGGACCTGCTGTCAAGTCTCATAAATTTTTTGCCTCAGCTTTAAAACCTGCATTTTGGTGCTGCATGAAAGTTCCCACAGAGCCAATGTCATTAATTTTTTTAGAATTCTTGCAGAAAAAGGAAGATCCTAACATTTTGGAGGACAGCAAATGTTTCCATCTTTAAAGGGATAGAAAAGAGAACTTCAGCCACTATTATCCAGACAGTTAGAATGGTTCTAAAACATTGTTCTTATTAAGAGCCAGCATGGCTTTCTCAAAAAACCAATCACAGCAAACTGATCTTACATCTTTGATTGTTAGATTTGCCAGCTTGGTAAGAGGATCAGCATGGTGTAGCAGTTGAGCACTGATCTACAACTCTGGAGATGATATCCCCACTCAGTCACAGAAACCCACTGGGTGATCCTGGCAAAGTCACACTTTCTTATCCTTGAAGGAATGCAAAGATTGAACGAATCTTGCCAACAAAATGCCATAATATATTAGCCTTAGCCCGCTTCTACACTTCCATATAATCCACATTATCAAATCAGATAATCTATATCAGTCTACACTGACCTATCATCCAAATCAATGCAATTAATTCACATTCTGAAACTGGAATTTAGGGCATTGTAGATCCAGCTTCAAAGGCACACAACAATAAAAATAAGCTTGATAGGTCAGGGGAATACTGTGGATATTGCATACTTTAATATCTTCTGATATCAAAGTATGCAATATATTGTTCTACAGTAAGGTGAATCTGTAACTGGTTGACTAACCAAGTCCAGAGTTTACTCATCAAAGGTTGATCTTCATCTTGGAGAAAAATTACTACTAGGATGCCTCTTTTATCATTGGCTTTCACAAATCTTGCAGCTTCCTTTAACATATGGAAGAAAATCATGATTTCTTCTTAAAAGAACAGCAATATAACTCATTCTTACCTTGGATAACTGGACCCTTGAAAGAGGTGGCAGATTGTCACTGAAAAGCTTTATCATTTCTTTGGCTTGTTTGGCACACTCTTGAAAAGAAAATAACTTTCTCGGCTCCTCCGCATATACTTATTAAGGAATGTGGCTTGATTTCACCTCTTATTTCCTGGCAATGAAATAAACATGTTTGATCTTGACTATAATTTTGGAAAGTCAACATCCGCTTGGCATCTCAATCAGGTTTACGAAAACAAACTAACCGTGCAATGGCTGGGAGCATATTTTACTTTGTACATAATATCAGTATAATGTTTTACATTTTACGTCAGTGTTGAATGTTTTGCATTTAAGTCATAATGTAATTCATGCCCATCAATTTATTTCAGCCTTAAATATACAGAATAAGAAATGTCTGAAAGCTTGGAAGTTTATCAAAACTTTAATTAATGTTCTTCAGAATGTTCAAAAGGTCCTTTCTTGAAATACGACACAATCTTTCACACTCCAAACAATCTACATTGTCATACAATTCAGATATCAAATCAGATAATTTGAATTCAGAAACTGGATGACTGTATATGGAAGTGTAGATCCAGCCCCAGTGTTTAAAGTATTAGTCACCTTAGTCACCTCTAGACTAGATACTGCAATGCACTCTACGTGGGGCTGCCCTTGAAAACGGCCCGGAAATTCCAGATGATCCAACGGGTGGCAGCCAGGTTGCTAACTGGGGCTCCTTACAAGGAGCGGTCAACTCTCCTGTTCAAGGCGCTCCACTGGCTGCCATTCATTTACCGGACCCAATTCAAGGTGCAGGTTCTTACCCACAAAGCCCTGAACGGTTTGGGACCTGCCTACCTGCGTGACCGCATCTCCATATACGAACCCACACGATCCCTTCGATCATCCAGAGAGGCCCTGCTCTCGATCCCACCAGCATCGCAGGCGCGATTGGTGGGGATGAGAGAAAGGGCCTTTTCAGTGGTGGCCCCTCGACTCTGGAACTCATTCCCTAAAGACATCAGACAGGCCCCAACTCTGGCAGTCTTCAGGAGGAGCTTGAAGACGTGGCTGTTCCAGTGTGCCTTCCCGGAATAATGATCCCATAGCACTTTGTCCTCCAAAGCACTTTACATTTCTTTAGGTCTGCTCGTATGCCCTTCCACAAACACCAGTATCACCTTTTTGTCCATGTCCCAGCATTACTTCCAACTTTACATTTGGCCTTCCCACTGTTTTTAATTGTGTGTTGTCTTATTGATAATGTTGTATATTTTATTGTCTATGTTTTTTATTGCTTGTATTGTTGTATTTGGGCTCTGCCTCATGTAAGCCACACCGAATCCCTTGGGGAGATGGAATTATTATGTTGTTGTTGTTGTTGTTATTATTATTATTATTATTATAGTATGAAAGAATGCTTCATATTTCAAGATGGGACCTTTCTAACTTTCTGAAGAGCATTCACTTAAGTTTTGATCAACTTCCAATAAACTTTTGCCATTTGTTATTCTATATGTTTGAAACTGAAATACTAACCTTTTCATATTAAGATCTCCAAGAGATTCAATCCAAGATAAGACAATAGTGCTTAGTTCCACCATAAATCAATGAGATAACAGCCCTGCAGCCAAACATATGACACTGAGTTCATATTTTGGATCAATGTTTGGCTCTCTGTCCTCTATACCTATCATACTCTCAACCATGAGTACTTGTACTTTATGCCATTCTTGAAGTTCCTCTGACCCATCCCTTCAGAAAAAGTATGGGCACTTGCTGGAAGATTTGAGGGTCATTTTTAAATGTATAGGATCTTGTACAAGCTGTATTACATTAGGAAAAAGTATAAAAGTTCACAGCCAAACATCCAAAGGAGTAAGGAAACCAGAAGTTTTTGGAAATCTACCCAAGCAGGCAATTGTTTCTGAATACTTGGGATCTTCTTAGAGCTCCCTCTTCTAAGAGCAGTATCCTCCTCTATATAATCCCTTGTAAAGCCCTGGTGATTAGTATTCAGAGTTCAGATAGTCTTTTTAAACTAGATGGGGCTTATTTTAGGTACTTGGGAGAGCATAGGACATAGCTGAACATAGCTGAACAATTGTCCTCAGTGCTTGAGAAGGGCTTTCAGAGTTTATAGTATTGTTCTTATGCTATACTTTATATTTCTGGTGTCGCAAAAAGACTTTAAAACATTTAAATCCCTAGCCACAGCCATGATTAAAGTTCTGTAATTCACAAGGACACTTACCTTCCAGGATGAATTCATACAAGATGAACTGGAGAGGAAAAGAACCTGATGGCAAATGAACGAAATACACTAAAAAGAATCCAAATTAATACATGGTGGGAGAGGTGTACAATTTTATATATGTGACATTTCAAATCCTCACGGAGTCTTAAGCTGTCATTGTCCAAAATGTCAAGCTTCTGGATTAGGTACAGATGGCACATGGCCTACGAATTGCATTTAGTGTTCTGGACCATTTTTGTGACACCTACAGCAATCCTCACAAGCAAGGCCACACAACCTCCATAGCCAGAGTGACACTAACACAATGATTTTTGAAATGTCACTTCCATTTTCATACTGGTAATTTCTAGAAAGGATTTATTGCTTCTTGGACACAGTGCTGCCTCCTTGTTTTAGTGTGGACCTAACTTTTCAAAAGACTTTCAAAAGTCTTTTGACTTTATTGGTCACAGGATAATAGGAAGGGATATTTTGAGTCATCATTTTAATTCCCTGATCCAGGAAGTTGTTCTTGATGTCATGAGGAACCCTACCAACTCTGCTATCCTTGTATCCTGAGTTCCGTGTGTCTCCATTGTATAGCAAACTTCATGTCTTACAGTTTGATTAACTGATATTTCAACTTTCCTAGTCATGAGCATTTTGGGATATGCTGACCAAGATAGCCAGGCTGGCAGCATCTTATTTCCTGAGATTACACAATAAAGCCCTATGGTGCAGGCCATTGGACTGAGCCTGGTTTTGTCACAATGTCAGGATAGGCAAGACTTGGCATGCATGCATTAACTACCTCTTGGTGATACAATTATCATAAATGGACCTAAAGTGTAGCTGGGTAAATGGGTTCAGAATTTCAGCTAAACCCATCTAATCATGAGATATGGCAGTACACAGCCAGGAAGAAAAAGACCCAGTAGCTGCAGTAGTTGCCAGCATTCACAGTAGGTCTGAAATTCCATGTGGCCTAATCTACAGTGCACATGTAGGGAATTTCCTAATCACCTATGCTGCTGCTGAATCTGGTAGAAGACTTACCATCAGCCCTTGAGAAATTCTCCATCACCTGCCATGTGCCACAGTGAGTTTCAGAAGTCACAACACTGGCACCACGACGAACAGAATATATATATATCAGTGATTGGTTGGATGGGGGTGGGGGGGGGGGCAAAATACTGTGCTTACCATTGAAAATTACCTAGGGCCACCTCTGCATTTAATGCAGTTTGAAGCTAGCTTCATAGTGCTACACTCAGACAACAAACACCCACACAGTGTGTGAAAGAAAGCCCTTAATGTGTATCAGCCCTCTGTGGTTTGTGTAATCACCACCTGTCTCAAGCTCTTTCTAAAATTTCCTATATAATAATCTGGACAATGGAACCACCTTCCTCAATTATCAATTTGAAGCTGCATTACATGGTCAGTATAGATGGGGCCAGGGAAAAGTGGAAGAATTGTTTTAGGCCCCATCTACACTGTCATATAATCTTCAGTTTCAGAATGCAGATTAACTGCATTGAACTGGACTATATAGCAGTGCCATATAACACCAGTGTTGCGGCATTTGCATTGGCTTCCAACTGATTACCATGATCCATATAAGATGCTAGTTCTGACCTTTAAGATTATTTACGACCAGGGCCCATCGTATCTTAGGGACCGTCTCTCCTTCTCCCATCATCGGAGGTCGCAACGACCATCCCAACGTGACTTACTTTATATACCGGGTCCTAGAGAGGTGCACTTGGAAAGGACCAGACACAGAGCTTTTTCTATTTCTGCCCCTGCCTTGTGGAATTCCTTGCTGCCCTATATGAGAGCCATGCGTGAGTTGGGGCCTTTTACTCTAGCACTTAAGACCTGGCTTTTTACTAGAGCTTTTTATCTATGTTAATTTTATCAATATCTGTATGTATGTATGTATGTATTTTTATCCTTTACAATTTAGCTTGTAAATCGCCTAGAGCATCTTGGATGGAGGGCAATTAATAAGTAATTAAATGATGATGATGATGATGATAATCCAGTTTAATGTGTTCAATCTAATTTATATGAGCCTAGAGGCCTTTCTCCACTTCTTGGGCTTTTGTCCCCACCCCCAATCCAAACCCCAGTCTTTCTCTTGGGGGAGATGACTAGATGATCAATCAAGGGGGCACCCAGCCATCGTCCAGCCCCCATTTTCCCTTCAAAAAGTTCCCCGAGGGGCTTGCCAGCAGCAAAGACTCTCCTAGAGAGTTCTCCTGATATGTAAAAACAATGTGTCAGGAGGGAGAAGATGGAAATCCCTACTCCAGCCCCCAATCTTCTGGCACATCATGGGATGGCTGTGGGGATTGCCCTAGAGACTGTGGAAGCAGTCCCAGGAGCCAAATGCCCCTTCTACATAGGTGTATACAATCCACATTATCTGCTTTGAACTGGATTATATGGAAGTGTAGACTAACATAATCCAGTTCAAATCAGATAATGTAGATTTTATACATCTTTTTATAAAAGAGGCCAAAGTAATCCAGAGAAAACTGAGATATCTCAGTTTTCTCCAGGTTATTACATGTTTACCTGAGGCATTGTTTGGACACCTCAGATAAACCCATGGACCATCACAGATTACAGGACAGTGTAGAAGGGCCCTAGACTGACCACTATAATGCAGTTTAAAATAGATTATATGGAAGTGTAGATGGGTCCTTAGACTTTATCCTTTGTCCAGAGATCCAGAAGACCCAATGTTAAATGTAATACATACTAAATGATGCACAAAGCAAGTGTTTTGGATTTTGAGCTAGGATTTTGGGAGATCAGGGTCTGAATTACTTTCTAGCCATTGGAAACCACTGAATGCCTTTGGGAAAATGAAATGATTAGTGGACTGCAACAACAATTCACCTCTGAATAAATCTTATCAAGTAAATCATGATGAGGCCATCATAAGTTGGGTATTAAGCCAACAACAAATATTTCAAGCAGTGTGTAAATGTCTCCCAAGCTATCTTGGGAGACATGTTATATCCCTGCTTTGACATAGATATAAATTATGCCTTGGGATGTATGCACACATCAAAGTACTTTAACTATTGTGAGCTTAGTTTCATTTTTTTTTTCATTTTACATAAATACTCATGACCCATTTGTATCTATTTATCAACCATAGCACCTTTCTTGTGTTGAATTTAGGGTTGATGAAAATGGTTCCTTTTACTTTACTCCACATTTGAGTTGTACAATGTAATGTGTTATCAAAGCTGAACAGAAATTCCCATTCACCCCCAGGTATATCTCAGTGTTTCATCTCTTTGAACACATTTTAATTATTTAGCAATCCACTTTTTGTTCACTTTTTATCATTTCCATTAAACCAGTAACTCCCATCTGATGATGTTTTAAATGTATTTTTCAAACTATTTTTATTTTGTGTTTTATGCAGAAGTGTTGCTTGATTGTTTTTTAATTGTATTAATAGCTTCTTTAGGTGTCCTTTGTTTTAACATGTTACAAGCTACCTTGAACCTTGCATGGGAGGAAACGTATGAAAATAATATATGAAATAAATAACTGCTAAGGCACAAATTTTCACACAACACTGGTTGGATCTACGCTTAGAAGTCACAGGTCCGCAGTTTGGGTGTCCTCCTGGACTCATCACTTACGCTTGAGGCTCAGGTGTCGGCAGTGGCTGGGAGGGCCTTTGCACAATTAAGACTTGTGCGCCAACTGCGACCATACCTTGTGAAGGCAGATCTGGCCAGGGTGGTTCATGCCTTAGTCATCTCCAGATTGGACTACTGTAATGCGCTCTACGTGGGGCTGCCCTTGAAAACGGCTCGGAAATTTCAGCTGGTCCAACGGACGGCGGCCAGTTTGTTAACTGGTGCTCCTTACAGGGAGCGGTCAACCCTCCTGTTTAAGGAGCTCCACTGGCTGCCATTCATTTTCCGAACCCAATTCAAGGTGCAGGTTCTTACCTACAAAGCCCTGAATGGTTTGGGACCTGCCTACCTGCGTGACCGCATTTCTGTGTACAAACCCACACGATCTCTTTGATCATCTGGAGAGGCACTACCCATGCTCCCACCTGCATCGCAGGCACCATTGGTGGGGACGAGAGAGAGGGCCTTCTCGGTGGTGGCCCCTTGACTCTGAAACTCACTCCCTAAGGCATGCCCCATCTCTGGCAGTCCTTAGGAGGAGCTTGAAAATGTGGTTGTTCCAGTGTGCCTTCCCAGAATAATGAACCCTTAGCATTATGTCCTCCAAAGCACTCTATACCGATTTAGGACTGCTTGTATATCTCCATTAACGCCCCATCTCCATCACCTTGTTCATGCCTAGCATTATTTTTTAAACTTTAATTACATTTGGCACAGCCATAGATTTTAAATGTGCACTGTACTTTGTTTAATGTGTATGCTATTTGTGTATGAAATTTATTTTAATTGACTTGTATTATGTCTGTCATTGCTTGTATTGATGTATTGCGGGCCCAGCTTCATGTAAGTCGCACTGAGTCCCATGGGGAGATGGTAGCGGGTTATAAATAAAGTATTATTATTATTATTATTATTATTATTATTAGACTGCATTTATACTGTAGAATAAATGGAACTGACATTACTTCAATGGCCATGGTTCAATGCTATGTAATCACACGAGTTGTAGTTTTACAAGGACTTTAGCCTTCCCTGCCAAAGAATTTCATGGCATTGGGTCATGGCAGTTAAAGTGAAAACGTATTGGATAAATTCTGCAGTGTAAATGTACTTTTACTCATGCTTAGAGCAGATCCACTGAAGTTAAAGGTACAAACGGGAGGGGGGGGGGTATGTCTCATGTCCTGTTCTTTCATTGGATTGACTTCATGGTGGATGATTCCAGACTCAACATTCTTACCTTAAATTACCTTTAACTTAAACGTATGGAACTTTCTTCTTAAAATGTTTTCCTCTTTACTGGTTTTAAAGAAAGTCCATTAGTTATATGTTCTACTGTTTTTTCAACTTTGTCGAAAGTTGCTTTTAATGTTATTAATAGTTTAACTGGATTTTAATGATAATTTTTGTATGTTTAAATTAATATTCTATGTGGTTTACATTATAAGAGGAATTGAGTGTCAATTATAACTTTTAAGTGTCATGTTGTCTGGATAGAAACCATGATTTTGGAAGTACTGTGTTCAGCTTGGGCTATCTTTTGAATAGCATATAATGTGAGAGACGAATGTACAATAGTACATTGGTCAACTCATGCTCAAAATAAATATATACAATGGGGGTGAATAGGGAAGATATGATTCATGCGAAACCTGAGGAATGGATCATCTAAATGTCTAAGTATCTTTTGAATACTCCCCTTGGACCAAGAAGTATCCAAATATCCAATATGCATAAGTTACCTCTCAGAAAATGGGATAGGTTTGGGCTGTGAATATACCACACTTCAGTATTATATGTCCTGTGGAAATATGCTAGCACTTGTGATACAGCCATATCATTATTCTGTTAGATTTCATGATCTAACTATATAACAACTTTCTTCCCCAATGTTATGATTCTTTATTAATATTTTTCTTCTCTTTCTTTTGTTCTTCATTTACCTGCTTTCCTTGGATTAGCTCATCATTTAGGAATCGAATTCATGGGTAAGTTTTCACTTTTTTGAAAAACCAATTGTTCTTGATTGCATTAAAATTCTCACTTGTCTTTTGTGTTACATGTACTGTGAAATAATTATTGCCACTGTTTTCAATTCAAAGTGAGACCATGATTCATCACAATGACAGATAAAGCAGCAGCACTACAAATATTTTATATTGTTTAAATATTTTAAGTTTTGTGGAAAAATAGCTTTGATCCAATTTTTAACAGGCACGTTAAGATATAAATATCCCAATGATACCAGATCCCATCTAAGCTTGGAGGCTAAGCATTATCAACTTTGGTTAGTACTTAGATGGGAAAGCACTGATGAATACCTTTCAGATGCCATGGGTTATGTTTCACAGGAAGTGCAGGTGATCGCCTACATAGCCCTAAATGGTTCAGGACCTGCCTATCTTTACGATTGCATCTTCCCCTATGAACCAGCATGTACTCTAAGGAGAGGCTCTTCTTTCACTTCCACCACCATCTCAAGCATGGTTGGTGGGGACGAGGGAGAGAGCTTTCTCTGTGGTGGTCCCTTGGCTCTGGAACTTTCTTCCTAGTGAGATCAGACAGGCCCTTACTCTCTCCATTTTCTGTAAGGAGTTAAAAACTTGGTAGTTCCATTGCGCCTTTGACTAAGGGGTTCACTTGAGAATTATCCCGACCTTATCTAAGCTCTATACTTTTCTGTATTTGAATGGCCAACCCAGACCTCTATTGCACTTTCCCTCGACTCACCCAATGAATCATTGCACTTACTCTGAGCCCAAACCCAGTTTCAAATTGGCTAGCTAGGGTATTGTTTTTATGATGTTAATTGATTTTAATGTTTTTATTATTTGTTGTTATTGATTGTTTTTACTGTGTCTGTTTTATTTGTGATCCTTGGGCTTGTCCCTCTGTAAGCCACTCCGAGTCCTTTCGGGGAGATAGAGACAGGGTATAAAAATAAAGTTATTATTATTATTATTATTATTATTATTATTATTATTATCTGGCAAAACCACCTCTGAGTATTTTTCCCCTAAGAAACCCCTATGTAATTCATGGGTCACCATAAACAGACAGTTGATTTGAAGGCGCACATATATCTCAGGATCAAACTGATGCAACCCGCCTTCATTTTTCTATCTCCTACTATATTTAGATAAAATTAGCTATCAGAAGGTGCTTTCTTGTTTATATGTGGAATGATATAGAAACCCCATTGCCCCCCCCCCCACAAAAAATTGTATTTTCATATTGTCCCAAACACTGAAATCATTAAAAGGACCTGTTATATAAGAATACTTATTCTTCGATCTTCAGTGCTTTCATAGCCTTTATATTTTCTTATTTGCATCTCTGGAACTGTGAAGAATTCCAGTGAAGGTCATCTTAGGTATTGCCATCCAGTTTGGTTGTTAGGAGACAGATGTGAAAAACACCAAGTATATCTCTTTTGGAAGGTTCAAGACCTTTGGCCTTTTGAATTGGTTAGATGGATGCTAAGAGATAGGAAGTGATATAAAACCAACTCTTTATATTTTATCTAAATTTCTGTGGTCTAATGGTAGTAGTCATTTACGCTAATCTTCATATGTAGGGGACTTGGCATCTGTAGGTGAGATCATATCTATAGCATTAGTATTTGTAGATAGTAGGGCTGGGCGGTTTCGTTCGTTAATTTCGTAATTCGTTATTAATTCGTACTTAAATTAGCTTACGATCCGATATTGAGCCATGCAGGAGCAATTAAAAATCGAAACAAAATTTTCAATTTATTTCGTAATTGTTTCGTAATTGTTTTGAAATTGTTTCGAAATTGTTTCGTAATTGTTTCGAAATTATTTCCGTATGTCTGGTGCAAGTTTTAGGGTTGTTGTTTGTTTTATCAGTGATAAAAAATAAATTATCACACCAACAGTCAACAACAGAGGGAGAGGGAAGCTTCAGAAGTTCCCCCTGTCCCATTTGGAGGGTTTTTTTGCATATTGCGCAATTGCGTCTGCCATTAACGAATCGATTCGTAATTGTTTCGCAATTGTTTCGTAATTTACGAAATTTCGTATATTTCGAACTTTTTTAAAGAAAAATTCCGGAATTCTTTTAAAAAATGAAACGCAAAAACCCCCTAAAAACGAATCGAGTTTAGAAACAATTTTTTCCGTGGTTACCCAGCCCTAGTAGATAGATCAGTATTGTTGTTAATTTTGCCTTTATAGACAAGGTTCTTTAGTACACATAGCTATTTCAGTATTACTATTTTATGAAAATAAATCTATCTCTAGTGACCTGATCAGAAGGGTTTACTTTTGGCAGCATATGCCAGATCTTCTATAATTTTATAATGGAGCCCACCAGTTCCCATCCCATGACATTGAACTTCTTCCAGTGGGGCTCTGTCATAAAACTATAGAAGACTTCGAATATGCCACTACAGAGGCAACACATGAAACTTCCCGTGTTGCCTTTGAAACAATGGGAGGGGGGGGGGAGCTGAGTGGCCAATTCTTCCCTCCATGGGGCAACCAGTGAGTTGGGTGATATGGGGCAACAGTTTTCAAACATCCCCTAGTGGGTACCACTGGATTCACCAAAATGTGTGGCAACTCTAGCTGGCCTGACTGATGAGGCCGTAAAAGTCTCAGACTGCCTTATATCATTGTTTCAATTACCCTTGTTCTTATTATCTTGAGTGCAGACCAGTTTGCCCCTTAGTTCTTAAAACCTCAGGAGTGTTTGAAATAGGCATGATTTTTAAATTTATTTCGAACTGCATAAATCTAATATGTAGTGAGAGTCTGTGTCTTTGATTAATCATGCATCCTTTTTCTGTGTACCCTTCTTCCACTTTAACATAGGCTATAGCAGCCCGGTTTAGGTTGAGCAAAATATTGTGCAGAAAAAAATAACTTAAACATTCTTTGGGGCTTTAAAAAATCCTTTTGAAGATAAATGACAAGTACTATTATAAAAATAAAGCCCTGTATTTTATAATAAAAGCAGAACCTGAAACGCAGTCTGCCCTTTGTGGTCCTCGCCTCTGATGCAGTTCTGATATTCTTGGACACTGCAGTCAGCAGTAAAATGTTAACGGGGACATGAAGCGATGGGAACACTACTTTTACATTGTTCTCTAAAGAGATATGTTTTTTGAAAGTGCATTTGCCACTTTAGGTTTATCTAGCTTGCCCACACAGAGAAAGCAAAGAACTGGGGAGAAATACAGTTACCAGCTTTGTACTGAATCATACTTTGTTTGTATCAGAAGCAATGATAGGTAATAATTATGCATTAAGGTCTCTATGGATTAAGTGAGTCACAGCAATGCTGATCTTTACCACCCCTTCCATACAAGAAGTAAAAAAGAAAAGAGGTGTTTGCAATTGATCCCACTCACCCTAGAGACTGGGGCCAACTTAAAATGAAATTTTCCCACTCATTGCTATGAGTCCTCCCTTGTCAGATCTCAATGAAAAAAAAACACTTTACCCTTTAAGATCAGTGCTATTATCATACACAAAGATCCATTGAACAATGCTAACTTCAAGACCATTCCTGCTGTATGCTACCCTTACCTGATTTTGTGGCATTGTTGTAAGACTAGGGTCTGAACTCACTATGACAGTTATGAATATGGGTTGTTGTAGGTTTTTTGGGCTATATGGCCATGGTCTAGAGGCATTCTCTCCTGACGTTTCGCCTACATCTATGGCAAGCATCCTCAGAGGTAGTGAGGTCTGTTGGATCCTAGTTCCAACAGACCTCACTACCTCTGTGGATGCTTGCCATAGATGCAGGCGAAACATCAGGAGAGAATGCCTCTAGACCAGTGGTTCTCAACCTTCCGAATGCCGTGACCCCTTAATACAGTCCCTCATGTTGTGGTGACCCCCAGCCATAATATTGTTTTCTTTGCTACTTCATAACAGTCATTTTCCTACTGTTATAAATCATAATGTAAATATCAGATATGCAAGATGTATTTTCATTCACTGGAACAAACTGGGCACAAATACCCAATGCAACCACATGTAAATGCTAGTGGGGTTGGGGGAGGATTGATTTTGTAATTTGGGAGTTGTAGTTGCTGGGATTTATAGTTCAAAGAGCATTCTGAACTCCACCAGCGATGGATTTGAACCTAATTTGCCAACAGAACTCCCATGACCAATGGAAACACTGGAAGGGTTTGGTTGGTATTGACCTTGAGTTTGGGATTTGTAGTTCACCATATCCAGAGAGCACTGTGGACTCACGCAATGGTGGATCTGGACCAAACTTGGCACAAATACTCAATATGCGCAAATGTGAACACTGGTGGAGCCTGGGGAAAATAGACATTGACTTTTGGGAGTTAGAGTTGCTGGGATTTATAGTTCATTACAATAAAAAAAAACATTCTGAACTTCACCAATAATAGAATTGGCTCAAACTTCTCACATGGAATCCCCATGACCATCAGAAAATACTGTGTTTTCGCTGGTCTTTGGTGACCCCTTTGACACCCCTTCGTGACCCCCTCAGGGGTCCCGACCCCCAGGTTGAGAAACACTGCTGTAGACCATGGCCATATAGCCCGAAAAAACCTACAACAACCCAGTGATTCTGGCCATGAAAGCCTTCTACAATACAGTTATAAATATATTACCACAATAGTTTCATTGCTATGTGGTGTCTTTGATTTACTCACCCCCCTCCAATTCTCACTTATTAGGCAGCAAGAATGGCAAGTGACAGGGGTCTGATCCTCTCTTGATGAGGAATCAGCATCCCCTCCTATGAACCATTTCTAGTGAGAGTAAGAAGTTTCCCTATCACAATTCCTCCTTGCACTGGAAATCACTTCTATGAGAAAGGTGAAAATATTAGTCAGATACTTCTTGATCAACAAAATAACAGACAAACATTGTAGCTGCTTAGTAAGTGAGGACTGGGAAGTTCCTGCATATTGCCTAAAATAGTGTATACATAAGGGATTGTGAATATGAAGCAGTCACAATTATGTAATTCTACTTTATGCATTTGCAATTGCCATTTATGCATTACAGCCTAGAAGAAAGGAACCATCTTGACTTTGTTCAACAAAAGAGGAAATATATGTACAACTACATGTTACTTCTTGTTTCAGGACTTCTTGCCTCCTGCACTTGAATGGGAGAGGGAGACCTGATTATTTTTGGCATTGCCATTTAGGCCACACATAGGGCATCTAGTTCTCTTCCCCCCACCCCCCTTTCCACCTGTAAATTTACCAGATTGTATTCTCAGACCTTTTGGAGAAAGCTTCTGATGCAGCAAGATGACATGTCAGGAGCTTTCTTGGAGGGGCCTGTGGATGCAGCCAGGCTCTTTCAGGACGTTTAGAGGGAGAATTAGGTGCAGGACCACTGGTCAACCCTGCAGGACATATCCCCTCCCCCAGGAAAACCTGGGGTTTTCTGTGTGGCCTACATTGCAAAAGGAACCCCCTCCCCTCTCCAAAGAGTCATTTTGATGCATCAGGAGCTTTCTCTGAGGGGCCTGAGGACACAGCCAGGCTCCTCCTGTAACTTTACAGGATAACCAGGGGGGTGGGAGGAGAGGGTGGGGGTGCCATCCCAATATTTCAGGTTCTTAGAGCCGTCGCAAACTCTATTCCTGCGGGAGCAAACCTTGCTAGCACGTCCCTGACATCATGAGCCTGCGCCTCTTGCCCCGCCCCTTTCTCCGCCCCTTTCTCTTTGCCAGCGTGGTTTTTCCTTTGCTAGGGCAGCATTGCCTGCATTTTCTCTCAGTTGAATTCTGCCAACTGAGAGAGTATGCTGGCAATGCTGCCCTAGCAAAGGAAAAACCACTCTCGCAAGGAGAAAGAGGCGGAGTCTCATGACATCAGGGACATGCTAGCAAGGTTTGCTTCCGCAGGAACAGAGTTTGCGACGGGTCTTAGGGCTTGAAGAACAGAGATAGTAATGGGGATTGCCCCACAGGATCACGGAAGGCTATCCCGAGAGTCAATCCCCACAGACCCAATACCTGAAAAGATCTTACTTGCAGTAAGGTCCAGATCTTTTTAGGTGTTTCTTTAAAATCCAGAATAAACCAGGAAATCCCAGTTTACTCTACATTAATCCAGAGCATCAGGAGCATCTTAAGTTAAAAATGACTTGAAGCTAGCATTAGGAGCATCTTAAGTTAGAAAAGACTTGAAGTTTTGTATAGGGTAGCATTTTCCTTTAGGCATTTCTTAAATGTAGTTACAAAGTTACAAAATCAATATCAAATCACATTCAAGGATGGATACACGCATAAGCCCTAACACAACTAGCTAAACATTGTTTTTCTACCCATAATACAATTGCTTTTCCAGTTTTTAAAATTTCCAAAGCAAGCTGGGAGTCTAGCCCACAACCAGTTTTTCTCTAGAAATAGTAAGGCAAACACCAAATTTCCTCCTTCCTTCCCTAAATTTCCCTGAAATCTCTATTGTGGTGCCATGGTTTATAGCCTCTCATCTCAGAAGCCTCTCAAAGCTTTCCCACTTCTCATGATCTATGTCTAGTAGTGAGGCCTTATTTCAGGTAACCTAACCCATCAGATCATTAATTCTTTGCTAACCTGTAGGATAACTCACTTCTTTCAACTGTGTTGCTCAGATAACAGAAGAGTCCTTCATCACATCTCTTCTACACAAAAGAGGATCATTGTTTCCCAGTGCACCATGATAGGAAATATATCTGGTGGGACTTAAATCTTCACCCTCCGAATCCCAGTCTCAAACATCAAGCACTTCACTGCTTAGGCACAAGATGGGTGTGGAATGGACATCAAAGCTTCAAACTTTATTCTTAACCAATAATAGTACAAAGATAATTGTGCAGAATGAAAAGTTTCAAACATCCACAAAATACTTCTGATTATTTGAACACAGAGCACTGGGTTGGAAACATATATGTTTTGATAAACAGTGCAACAAGGCACAAAGACAATAAGAGAGTAACACATGAGGCTAAGGCATTTGGCGATGTACTGTGCAATTGGACATACTGGCTTACTCAGAATATAGGGCACAGCTGTTGAAGTCATTTGAGAAAGTTCGGTAGTTGTGATATTGCACTAACTGCACTGCTAGATCTTGCATGCTCTGGGGAAATAGTTGAATGAAATGCAAATATCTAGCTCAGAAAAGTCAGATCAGCATGTAGAAAAAAGATTGAATGTTTCAGCATCCAAAAAGAATATGCAGCATACACCTATGTATTATTTACTTGGAAATGTATTGCCTTGTATTCTTTGAGGCTTGCTCCCAATTTAAAGCAGTGAGCATTACTATCTGAAACAAGCAAATCTACAACCAAAGGCAAATCAGTTATGAAGAGAAGTCCTTGATGTTTACAATGTGGCGGCAGCTATTTTTATCCTCGACTAGGAATGGAAACCAATCACATTAATTATGGATTTTTAAAATAAATATATCCAGTTCACAATTGTTGAGATGATTAATTGAAATTGATACATATTTTAATGTATTTTGTCAGAATAATGTATTTCAGATTCTGTTGTTATTCCTGTACATGTTACGTAAATGTATAAATTTGAAAATATAGATGCCTCAAAAATGTATAGTAATACTTTTCAATCAATAGGAAAATGCCTATAAATTGAAAACAGCAAGAAAATGCCTAAAGTTACATATATTTGGAAAGTATCTATAAATGAACATACTGGGGGGGGGGGGGGATCTCACACAATGATATATAACTTGAACAAGATGTCAACCCTCCTCCTTCAAAATTAATTTCCTCTCAAATGAAAAAAAAAATCTGGAGTGAGGGTGTTCTGTTGCACGCTGGGCCTGTAAAAAATTTCCTTTGGAACAGGACGTGCAACCTTTGCCCAGCGGGAAGCCAGGGGGCCCAAAGAAAAGTTCTCAGAGGTTTTCCATCACAAATGATCTTTAGATGGCTTGTCAAGTATAACAAAGTTCTTTATTAATGAACAATCAAACAGAAACTTCTCTTGTCTTCAGTAAAGTTAAACAACTGATTCCAGGCTTTTATGCAACTGATGTCTTCCTACACTTGCCCACAAAGGACAGGCAACTATCTTCAATAACTTCTTCTTTACTTTAAAGGAAAATCCCCTTTTTAACTTCTCCCAGGCTGACTGTAATCTAATCCTCACTGATGTGGACTCCGCTACAGGGTCGAACTGTGTCTCAAACGCCGAGTGGACCTACCAGTAAGGCAGTAGACTCTCCAGCTGGAGTTCTTTGATCTTTAGGGCTGTTTCCCTGGAAATCTTTGGAAATCTTTGGAGACTCTTAAGACTGTTCTCCCCTGGAAAATCTTAAGGGTTGAAGCTTTTGTACAGGGGAAGCTTGCACACGTCCTGTACATTAGATTTCCTTGCTGAGACTAACTAAAAATGGCTCCCTTCCCTTCCAAATTGCTCTGTGCAAGGGGCGGAACCAAAATTTAACGATGATGGACAGGTGACTTGCCCTATGACTGCGACCAAAGGAAGCCATCTATCTGCAGAGTCCCTGAAACCTAGGACTGCAAACAAACATTTAATACAAAGCAAATAAAGTTGGAGCTCCTGGTACAGCCGTACCAGCACAGAGGGAAAAATAGATTTGTTAAAGCTATGCAGAACAAATAAAAAAACTGTAATGGCTCAAACAGGCCAAAGTCCCCATTAAATCAAATGAGCCAAAAGTTGATAATTAATAGGATTTTCTATTTGGAATAAAGATAAATGACTTATTTTTTTAAAAAGTAAAAACAGCAATCACAACACTGAAAGGAAAATGATGAAATATAGATGAGTAAGTTTTGATACCGTGCCATGTTTGATCATTAAAGTTTATACTAGGGCTGTGCGATCAATGAAAAAAATGTTTCAAAACTCATTACAAAATTAGGGGGCATCGACATTTTGTTTTTAAAGTGTTTCTAAAGTGTAATTAGTGAAAAATTAGTTACTATAATGAGAGTAACAGAATTATGTTACTTTTGCGTTATAGTGATTGTGCAAGTGGGGAAACGTTGGGGGCTCCTTTCTCCCTAATTTTATAGCTATTGGGGGTGAAACTTCCTAAAATGACAAAACATTTCAGAACATTTCATGCATCCATGGATTTTTTAAAGCCACAATAGCTATCTCATTGAACGTCTCCTGTATTAACCAATAGAACTTCCATTTAGGGATTTCTTTCCCAGCCCAGCATAGAGATTTACTTACTAGAAGTACCAGTCCTCCTTTTTACAGATTCAACATTTTTTTAACTCTGGCTGGCTGCGGCTACAGAGGGACAAATCTCTCCCCTATCCTGATTGGGGCTTCCTGATGCTGAGCAGAATTCTGGGAAATGTAGTATAGGGCAGGAGCTTTTGAATTCTCTGCCATAGGGCTCCTCACCAGTGGTGGGTTTTGTTTTTATTTTGTAGCGTCAGGAGCAACTTGAGAAACTGCAAGTTGCTTCTGGTGTGAGAGAATTGGCCGTCTGCAAGGATGTTGCCCAGGGGACGCCTGGATGAATTGATGTTTTTATCATCCTTGTGGGAGGCTTCTCTCATGTCCCCGCATGAGGAGCTGGAGCTAGTAGAGGGAGCTCATCCGCCTCTCCCCGGATTCGAACCTGCGACCTGTCGGTCTTCAGTCCTGCCGGCACAGGGGTTTAACCCACTGCGCCACCGGGGGCTCCTACTAGTGGTGGGTGAAGTCACCTTTCTGATATTTTTCTTTCTACCTACCCCATTTTTCTTTCTCATCTTATCTTTCTCTGTCCCTCTTCTTTCTCTTCTCAACTCAACTGAGCCACTGATAAAAGTGAAAGTATAAATAATGAAGGGATCCAAATCTTCTTAGTAATTATCATTGTAGATATATTCCTTGAAGTGAAACAGTTTGAGAAGTAGTTTTTTATAGGGAGCAGTACAGGGTGCATGCACACACATCACCATACCCAGAATAAATAAATTATGAACTCATGCTTTATTAGGTGGTCATTCAGAAAAAGAAAGAAAGAAGAGGCAATGGTTTTCAAATGTAGCTTATATGGCCACGTGAAGCAGAAGATGTATTATTAAGCTGCATGTCTGTACATGCCCTAAATAAATACTTTTGCAATGTGAACTGTTTGTTTTTTGTCTCCATCTGATAATACAGAAGGTAAATGTGACAAAACAGTTGTCTGCAAAGAGCTTTGTGGAAGAGTGCATTTGTTTGCATCACAAATTGGCTGCAGCTCCCTGCTGAGTTTACCTATGTGGGCTTATTTCAGACATAATGTGTGAAATAAGTATGAAGAGAGAAAGAGTGCAATCTGTAGAGTATAAAGCAAATTCTGAACTGGGGAATGGTACTAAACAACAAGGTTAAAGGTACTGATGTCCATATTAATGCAAGTCTTCATGCTGCATTTCACGGGGAAGGACTGGCTTCATTACTGGAAATTGGAGACCCCAGATAACTTGAGAAGGAACAATATCTGCTAAAAGCAAAGCTCCTAGGAAATACAAGCCAATACAGGCATATATATTGCATAAAATTGCCTGGAAGATCAGCATCAACAGAAAGAAAGGGTATCTGGTGAGAATGTAAGTAAGCTCTTCAAGGATAAAAATAAGGAGACCCTTGAGTACTTATATACCATGCAGTAACCAGGTTTACCCAGAGGTTACGTCGAATTAATTTGAATACTGATTACATTCGCTTTATATTTAAGATCCACTGTCTTAGCCTTTCCCCAAACAATAGTGATTGCACCATTACTGGTGTCCCCATTTGGTGGTTTGTGCAGTGCTTCATTTATTTAATAGAAATCTAATTTTTCTAACTTCTGGAACAGGTGGGTTAGTAAACTGATTGCAAGAGTTTCCTTAAAATGATTTTTTTTTAAGAAAATGATTACTTGAACACTATTTTCATAAAATAACCTGTTGTTTTGAACTCAGAAGAGCTGAAATTACAAGATATTTGAGAATACTTATTATGTGGTTGGGCAGTTATGAATATGTGGATGGCTGAGCACTGTCATCATATAGGTAGATAATTAAGAACAAAGCAATTTGTCTGCTATAGAATCTGAATTGCTATGTTATGTTCTTCTTGCTCAATGAGATGCTATAAAAACATTTTTGTAATATATCATAGTTAAGAACAGAAGCAGCATGTGAACTCATGAAACACAGGCTGGTCAACGGCTTTAATGTTCACATGCCTGTGCATCTTAGTGTTCATATGTGAAAATCAACACCTCACACTCTGAGATTCATCTTTTTGCGATGTGAGAAAGAGGCCTTAACATCTAAAATATGGCAAGTCAACTCCTTGTTATGAAGCATCTGAGAGGCAGCAACATACAAGTAGTATTCCATCATGAGAGTGGGAGTTGGGGGGATGGGAAAGTACTTTCATAATCTGGTGCATTTCTTCTCCCTGTCAAAGATGGGTTAACCACTTATTGATTCTATATATCTACATTTACTCTATTTTTTTCTCAACTATGGTAGGGTGGAAGAATTAAATAATGCTTACATAACTTTATTATGGTAATATACAGTCTTTAATTGCAAAATAAACAAGTAAACAAATAGGAGGGTACAAATTAGAAGCCCAGGAGAATTCCAAAGTATGTACACAGAGTACCAGAAATCTCATTGCTTTGAAAAAGGAACTCATTAGAGCCCACTTGTACTGACATGGGTATTAAGAAGATTTATTTACATGATTCCTAGTAGATGATGGTAAAATATGAAATGTTGCCACCTTAAAAGTAACATCATGATTTCGTATAAATTAAGAAGAGTAGAGTAAAAGTTATTGGCTCTACCAAAAAGTCTGCTGAGATTAGAGTTATTTGTAAAACAACAGGTGCCTCTCAAGGATAAGTAATAGACACATGTTCAACTATTTCAACTGTACATCATTGTCAGGGACACCTATGTTGTAGTAAGTAATACATCTGTATTATTAATCTAAAAAGGCTGATGGTGAAGCATTAAATGAGCCAAAGTGGAAGCTTTGCACTATTTTGGAACATCTAGATCATAGAAATGATTAACTGGGGAATAGTTTTGTTATCATTTTTTAGAGCTTCCGGCCCAGCTTATCTATCCAAACACATCTCTTCCTATGAACCCTCCAGGAATGTAAGATCGTCTGAGGAGGCCTTGCTCTCGATCCCGCCTGGTTTGCAAGCACGCTTGGCAGGGACGAGAGACAGGGCCTACTCTGTGGTGGCCCCTCGGCTGTGGAACTCCCTGTCTAGGGATATTAGATCAGCCCCCTCCCTCCTGACTTTTCGGAAGAGAGTAAAAACTTGGCTCTTCGAGAAAGCATTCAGAACCCCGGAATAAATAGTCAAACCTGAGATGGAGAAAGACCCAGGAACGGCCAAGACGATGAAACGGATGAGGATTAGAACAAGAGGATATAGCTCTTTTTAACTGTTGTTATGCACTGTCTTTATGTCTTTATGTTTAATGCACTTTAATTGTTTTTGCTTTTGAATGTATATATTGATGGCACCAAATTGTGCCGATATGTAGACCACCCTGAGTCGCCTTCAGGCTGATATGGGCAGGGTATAAATAATGTAAATAAATAAATAAATAAAATAGAGCTACCTTCTCCACCCAATCCTTTGCTTGAGCTACCCAAAACCCACAACTCTCCATCGTTGCCAAGGAAATGTCTTCCCATGCTTCCTTGACACTTGGAAGGTAAATGGGGCAGGAATAAGGTCACTAATGGACTATTGTTTTGACTTTTTCTTTTTTTACTTTTGAATGTCCGGATTAGTCCAAATAAATTTGATTTTGGGAAGTGGCGTGATTATTAAGTGTTGGTTTAATTGTATTTTAATACTTTATGCTCCATGACACAAAATATTTAATTGGATTTTTTGAATGTTTATATTCATATTTTAAGGCGTTTTATTTGTACTGGGTCATGTTTGCCCTTAGCCGCCTTGAGAAAAGTGGGGTGAAAATCAAATGAAATGAAAATGTAATGTTTGTTTGTGGGATTAACATAACTCAAAAACCACTGGACGAATTGACAGGAAATTTGGACACAATATACCTACCAGGCCAACGAGTGACCATCACCCATAAAAACACTGAAAAACACAACAGGAGGGACTTAAAAGGCTAAAAAAGCAACAAAAAAAGACACTACAGTACATGTGCCAAAACAACTCTCCCTGGCAAACTAAACACACAAAAGCATATCCACACTCTCTTTTGGACTACAGCTCCCAGCATCTCCTAGACCAGGCCCTTTAAGAGAGGAGGATGATCCAAATGCACTGCTTCCAAGCTTTCTTCTCCTTGGATTTCTTTGAAAGCATCCCAATCCCTGCATATTTCCAATTTTCTATTCCTGGACTGCAACTCCCAGCAATCCTCCAGATAGATTAGATTAGATTAGATTAGATTAGATAGAAAGGTAGGTAGGTAGATCGATCAGGAGGACTGCTAGGAGTTGCAGTCCAAGAATAGGTAGAAAAGGAAGAAAGGGGAGAAAGAGGAAGAGAAAGAAAAGGAAGGAAAGAGAAAATGAAAGAAAAAAGGGAAGGAAGGAAAGAAAGAGGGGAGAAAGGAAGGAGAGAAAGAAAGGAGGAGAGAAAGAGGGAGGGAAGGTTGACCACAGCAATGTGTGGCAGGTACAGCTAGTAACTAAAATAAAATATACAAACTGTGAACCAAAGAAATTTGAACAGAAGCAGCTCAAAACTGAAATGGACCAATCTAGTTTGGTAAGTGGTAAGTGGGTACAATGGCTTCAAGGTTTTGACTTCATTGTTAATAATGCTTTTTCCCACAAATAGTTCAGGATAAATTAGATTGAGACTAAAATCTGATAGAAGATGTGCAGGAAGAGGAGCTGTGTGGTTGAAGTTTACATTCTGTAAATTATTTTGGAGAATATTTTGGCACTGTTTACTGGTTACTACTTTTTCATAAGTGAATTGCTTGAATATGATTGGAGACTATTGACTTATCAGGATAATGTTGCAACATGAGAGCAGTTGAGGCTGAGGGCAAGTGAGGCAACCGAAGCAAACCATTGAAGATTTATGTATGGAGTGTCAACAAATTGTGAGAAAGTTTTTAATGCAGCTGATGTTCATGATAACACTGAGCCATTTTAGGTCAAATCTAATGCTGACACATATTTAAGAAAAGTGGAATAATATTTTTGAAAGAAACAGGAAACAATGACAACACATTTTTATGACTTCATGCTTCCATTTTGCTTTCTGTAAGGTTAATTTACTATATATATTTAACTGAGGAGCTGATAAAGACTAAGCATGTATATTCGGGCCAAAAGGCGTGCCGTTTTTAGATCTGTTTTAATCTGACCCCTCATTTCATTCACCAGAAAGTTACCCAAAAGGTAAGGGATGTTTTCCATTTCATTCAGCAAACATTCAGCCCTTTAGCTACAATGGGAAACTTTAAAGGCTAAATCCTCAGCCATTTTAAGGCCTATTGGCATGAAACCTACATTAGCTGTAGATCCCACAACTGCAGGTCTGCCAAGTTTCAAAACAATTCACCAATCTCCTGATTTTTAAGGAATATTTTAAATTTTAACCATAACATTTGGGAATTGTAGTTCCTAGTTGCCAACCAGAGCATGGACATTACCAGGCTTTATTTTGGCCGAAAAACACACAGAGAGAAACTTCCACTCCCATCGTGCTCCAAGAGGAACTTGACTGCCCTATCCTAGTGCATTGGAAAATTCCCAATGTCCCTCTCTGGGGGGTGGGGGGGGGAGGTAACTTTCCAAGAAAAAAATTGAGGAGACTCCTTCTGCCAGGGAGAGAAAAAGACGTTTCAGAACCCCTTCCCCCACCTAAAGTATTTTCTGGACTTAACTCTTTCCAAAAATATTGTCTCTCTGATACAGTTTCACTGGTCTTTTCATTTCTCTCTTCCCCTTTCTGTTTTTGGAAATTAAACATAAACAGCCCTTCAAAAACTACAGATCTTTTTGTTAACAGTGATTCGAACCTAAGTCTAGTAAAGACTGTAAGCAAATCAAGAAAGAAAGAAAGAAAGAAAGAATAACTTTATCATTGCAGCTAAGGGTACTTCTTTCCATTGATGGTGAAATTACTGGTGGGTTTTTTTCAGGGTTTTCCCATTGATTTCTATGTTGTATTTTGTCCTATTTCCAAATGTGCTGATAATTGCATGTGAGCAATGACTACAGTGCCACCAAGAATAAGACTCTCAAAGTACATGTTGTGCTTAGCTAAGTTTCATTGGTGCCCTTGAATTATATCCTCAGCAGCAGCAGTAAAACTTCGATTTTGCCAAGCTGAAGGGGTCACCTCTGTTGATGGTGAGATCAGCAAAACTGCTCCAACTGTATGTGTTGTTTAGCAACTAAAAAAAAAACATGCTTATTTTAATTGTACTACTCTGGATCTGTTTTATTCCCTGTCCATGTTGCTATGTCAGCAACATAGACAGGAAAGGGAACAGGCCCAGAGTATCAGCTGGAGACCTGATTATATTGAATATCATTATCGGTAAGTAATCAACTGTTCAATATCACTGAAGTAAGTCTGAAGTGAGAAAGTAATAAATGTCAATTTGGATTATATTATAACTGTTTAATGCTGGGTTCCATTAAACTCAAAAACCACACAGCACTGGAAGAAATCCCTTGAAAACTGAACTGGGGATAATTTTGAATTTCTCAAAAATATGTATCCCATATATGGTCATGGCACATTAGACCTGCTGTGGATTTCAAACTGGGTTTTGAAAGTGAGCAGTTCACCGAATAAGCTGGGAGGTCACCTATGTGCCATCAGCTAAAACAAGGAACAAGCATTCAAGTGCTCCATGTTCAGCACAAAGGACACCCACTCCCCAAAATAAATTATTTTCTCTAAAACATGTCAAGAGACTGAAAAGTTTCATTTAACAAGATCTCTACCTATTCTAGACTTTCTGCCCTCAGTGAGTAGTACCAATATTAAAGAGGAAGTTTTGTAGGTAAACAAATATTCCATTTCTAGATTGCGATTTTTATGTAAATTCACTGGCACTAATGGTAAGACTGTCACTGAATTAGCAGTGCCTGCCAAGAGCATAGAATGTTTTTGTAGGCTAGCTCCTATGTCTTGAGGAGAAATCAGGATTGGGCAGTAAGGATGTGATTCTTCCCTAATTTTATCCTTTATGGAATAAATAATTTCAGCCATTTTTACCCAATGGTACAGAACACTAGTATTCACATTTCAGGATTTATTAAGCACAACAATTTTATTAAGCACAACAATTTCTGTTTCTTTCACAGACAATTATGTTTTCTGTGTCAAAAATCATGTGCACTCTGAGCACAGAATAAATCTCTGAACAGATTCCTATCACTCCAGGAGTATTCTTGTCAGTATTTTGCAGCACTTGAAAAACATTTTGTTTAAGGATTTTTTTTTCTATTTCTGTTCCTCTATACTGCATGTGGCTCAAGAACTTTCTGTGATGATGCTTCTTTTGAGCTGATATTCTGCTCACTTCTACAAGAGTTGTGTCTTCAATTTATATTATGTTCTTACATACTGAAATAGAAATAATTTGATGCCAGAATTTCATCACGTCCTTACTTACCAACTGTAGGACAAGTAATTCTCTTTGCGACTTTAATGCCACTCAGTTCCCATGTGGTGCTTTATAGATTATATAATGTCACATGCTGTTATATTTTTGGAATTCATTGCCAGAGGTGGAGACTTTGGTGCCCTTTCCCAGAATGGCAGCTGCAGGCTGTGCTACCTTCCTGTAGTCAAAAAGATTTGCTGTGAAGATTAGGGATGTGTAAGGAATTTGTTCCATCAGCTTTTATTGTAATAGATGTCTACTAGGTACACATCCTCGGCCTTAGCATAAACACAATATATGGCTAAAATTCGCTATATATGTGTGTGGCAATCTAACATATGAAAACATTTTTTGAATATTCAAGGAAAATGTTTGCCTTCCTAAAATGCATATGCATACACTTCAATCAATGGTCCCATGCATCCAGAAAAATGGACAAAAATGCCAAAAATGCTCCATAGCCAGACACACATTAATGTTATCTTCTGCCTAGATCCTGCTAGCTCTTTGCTAGTCAGGGAGGATAAATGCTTTGGACTTTGCAGAGGGTGGAAGAGAAAAGCACGATTAAATAGTGATACACACAATGCAACCTGGAAATACACTTACATTGGCCGCTAACAGAATGGTGACTTGTATGTGAAAAACTGCAAAATACTTCCCATTATAAATTGGAAGTTGCGTGGTAGTGTCACAAATAAAACAACTAAATTTTTTAAAATTACTATTACTTCATCACAAAAAAATGATTCCTTGATGTCCAAAATGTTTTACAATTAGCTCTGTTTCATGGAACAGGAAAATATTGAAGATTTCTACTTGTAATATAGAAGAGGGCTTCTTAAAACGTTTTCCACTCATGATCCCTTTCTGACTGAATTTTTTTTTGCATGACTTTAAGTATAAAATTAGGTATTAAAATAAAACATTTTTTGAAAATAAATCATCATTTTCAAGGCTTGCTTTACAGGCCGATTTTCTATTTTGTGATGTACAGCTGAATCATTATCTGTAAAATCCACTGTAAACATTGCATGCGGTTGCTAACAAATTTGTGTAAATGGATGGCATTCAGAAACCTTTTACTGTTGCCATATATTTCACAACCCCAACCTTGATTTAAGGGTCACCATTTGGGGTCAGAACTCACTGTGATGTAGAAGATTGGGCATTAGAAGTAGTGGGATTTTGTTTGACTTTTAAAAAATGAATTCTTCCTCAGATTCATATTTGTCTTCATAACCAGGGAGGAAAATATTTGATGTTTCTTTTAAAAAATGCAGGAGAAAGAGAAACAGATAGATGTTGTTCTATTAACTGTAGTAGATTGATGGTGTCTATAAAGAGATCTACATTTAACGAATACATCCATCATCAACTACATTGGACAGATTCTAGTGTAACCCTTTTGTGTGTATGTGTGTGTGCACATGCCCATGCTCACCCGCTTGTACATCATGATGAGGAAGGGACCTGTGATACAGCTGAAAGGAAGAGAATAATATTGAAACAGCATTAACAAAGAACTAAAATCCGATTCCTCAGTTCTGTCTGACGAGATTCAGAAGTACAATTAGAAGTAACATTAAATGATTAGCTATGACCCTCTCAGCCCGATCATAGCTAATTTCTACATGGAACACTTTGAAGAACAAGCCCTGGAAACAGCAACAAAAAAGCCCACTATATGGTTCAGATATGTGGATGACACTTTCACCATTTGGAGCCATGGAGAAGAAGAACTCAACAGGTTCCTGGACCATCTTAACAGCATCCACCCAAACATCCAATTCACCATGGAAAAATAGGAAGGAAGACTGCCTTTTCTAGATGTCCTAGTCATCCACAAACCAGATCAACAATTGTGTCACACCGTTTACAGAAAACCCACACACAGAGATAGATATCTACATAAAAACTCCAACCATCACCCAAGTCAAAAAAGAAGCACCATTAAAGCTTTGGAGGACCGTGCAAAAAGAATCTGCAAAACCCACCTCCTCCAAGATGAACTGAACCACCTAAACTGGGCTCTACAGGCCGATGGATACTCCACCTCAGACATCAGAAGAGCTGCAAAACTGAGAACAAGCCACGAGAGTCAAGATCCACCCAGAGGAAAAGTGTTCTTGCCATACATCAAGGGAACCACTGACCGCATAGGGAAGCTGATGAGGAAACACAACATACAAACTATCTGCAGACCCATCAAGAAAATCCAACAAATGCTACGTTCAGCAAAGGACAAGAGGGATCCTCTCACTTCTGCAGGAGTCTACCGTATACCATGCAGCTGTGGACAAGTCTACATAGGGACCACCAAATGCAGCGTTGCCCAAACACAAATCAAGGAACATGAAAGGCACTGCAGACTACTTCAACCAGAGAAGTCAGCCATAGCACAGCACCTGATGAACCAACCTGGACACAGCATATTATTTGAGAACACAGAAATGCTGGACCACTCTCACAACCACCATGTCAGACTACACAGAGAAGCCATTGAAATACACAAGCATGTGGACAATTTCAACAGAAAGGAGGAAACCATGAAAATGAACAAAGTCTGGCTGCCCGTATTAAAAAACTATAAAATTACAACAGCACAACAACAGAGAAGAAAAAAACAAGGACATCTAATCACCTCTCAACAAAAGTTTGCTCCAGGCACTGTCAGGCCATTATATGCTAATCGAGGTGGTCAGTTGAAACATTCACACCTAGCTCCAGCAGACAAGAGTCCTTTGTCCCACCCTGGTCATTCCACAGATATATAAACCCTTTTGCCTAGTCCCAACAGACCTCACTACCTCTGAGGATGCTTGCCATAGATACAGGCGAAACGTCAGAAGAGAATGCCTCTAGACCATGGCCATATAGCCCGAAAAAAACCTACAACAACCCTTTTAATGATATTCTTATGCAAGAATATCTGCTCATCTTTTGGAAAATGTGTATCAACATTTTTCAGTGCAAGAAATATGTGTGCCTCCAATTCTAATCCGAGGTGAAGGAAAACATCTGGACCCCTGGTTTTAAATTATTAACAACAAAATAATAATTTTCTTGTCCACCCTTGGACTTGACAATCACATACATCTTCTAGAATCTCTCTTCCAGATTGTTTACTTTGCCTCCAAGTGTCTTCTTCCACTTCATTTGCATTTCCATAAACTTAATCCATTGGTAATGTGGACTACTGTTATTACTGAAATGATGAATATCAGCCATGAAGGGCAGTAACGAGGAGTCATTGCTAGAGAACAAACTGGCTCAGACTAGCTGTAACATTGAGAGGGGCATTTTGAAGTTTTCCTTATTTGCAGTTGAAATGGCTTCTCTTGTCACTGCAAATGATATAACTATTGAAAAATTGGGGTTGCAATGCGAGTTAAATTGCTTAGTTCATAAAATATGAATGCCTAGAAAATGAATACACCAATGTTAAGTCGTTAATCAGCTTTAGAGAAACAAAGGAACATTTTACTTACTATAAGATGCCATGGGATATTGATGAAGTCATAACCATGGCATCATTGCTTCTCTGGTGGGCATTTCTTTATCCTTTACTTTAATTCAAATATGATGAAAATTTACTTTATACAATCAAGCTTCAGGTGTACTCTTTAAATGATTTCCATTATTTGTATATCATGGTTGTATCACACCATCCCTAGGAACAATATATGAAGTGTTTTGCCTTTTTATCTTCATAACAAACCCCATGAGGAAGATTTGTTGACCCACTTTGAGAAATAAGGAGAACAGAGACAAGGTTTAGGTGCAACAGGAATACTTTATTTAAGTATACTTTATATAAGCACGGGGATTGTGGCGCAGCTGGTTGAGTGTCAGCTGCATTAAGATCACTCTGACCAGAAAGTCATGAGTTCGAAGCCAGCCTGGGTCAGGTGAGCTTCCGGCCAATTTTGTGTAGCTTGTTGCCTACCTTTGCAACCCGAAAGACAGTTGCATCTGTCAAGTAGGAAAATTAGGTACCACCTATGTGTGGGGAGGCTAATTAACTAATTTATGAGGCCATAAAAAGTCTCTAGCAAAAAGCACTCCAGCAAAGCATACGGGGAATGCGGAAGTACTTCATCAGTGTCGCAGATGGACAATGAAAGCGACAGCTCCCCTGGTGGCCAGAAAAAGTTAAATAGCCTCTGTGTATGTCTATATATTTTGTATGTCTAATTGGCATTGAATGTTTGCCATATATGTGCACATTGTAATCCGCCCTGAGTCCCCTGCGGGGTGAGAAGGGCGGAGTATAAATGCTGTAAAGAAATAAATAAATATTAACTTGAGAAATGAAAAGAGAAGCTCCACTCAATCATTGTACTCTCTTGACATTGGTAAGGATCACACTTTGCTAAATGTCCCTTCAGTAATAGAGGGGAAAAGGGAGTTTGCCCCATTCTCTTCACTGTCCTTCCAACCTTTTATAAGTAGTGATTTTGCTTATTAAATCAGGGAACTCTTGTTCCTTTGCAAAAAAAGAAAAAAGAAAAAAAACTTTGCAAGGTCTATTGTGCAATACTGAAGGTTAGCAGCATTATGTCTTTCCTTCTTATGTAGATCCAAATGCTGCATAATATTGGAATCTGAAATAGACTTTAAATCACAAAACCCTTTCTAGTCTAAGGAAACTCTCTCCTAGCTGATACATAAACTTTTCTGATACAGATGCGCCTGACACAGCAATAGCCATCATAGCTTCTCCTCATAAGAATCCAGAGTTCTGCTGACATCTGATCAGTTTTTTTTCCTGTCTGTCTAGTGCTAGCTGCTTGAACTATTCCCTATGTTTCTGGGAAAGAACATCAGCAATGTCATTGTTCATCTTGACACATCGAACACAGTGAAAAGGATGTTGTACTTCCTGCAATGGAGTATAAATCCACCAAAGTTATTTATAATGATTTAGATGTCAGGGAGTTGCCACCTTTCTCCATGACTTGGTTATTGCACCAAGGTAGATGTCCAAATTACTTGAAACATAGTCCTAAACGTATAAATCTGGAAAAGTAATGTCCATCCGCCAAAATGGCAACTTGCCTAAGAAATTGCTGCCATATTCACAGATCGGCCCTGATTGTTAATTTAATTTGGAACCTGTGGTGGGGCTACATTCCCACTTCCACAACTATGCTTTTTTCCATCTTAGGGAAAATGTTATGACTATTACCACCAGTTGAGGGCATTGGTGGTTGGGAGTCACCATAACATGAGAAAGCGTATTAAGGGGTCGTGGCATTAGTAAGGTTGAGAATCACTGCCATAGAGGAAGAAGCAGTCCAGAAATACTGGGAAATTCTGAGGAATCAAGTAGTTGTTGGTTATGCCCAGAGAGCTCCACACAAATCTGTTTCGATACAAAAAGGTAAAGGCAGTTGTATCTGACAGCAACAGAGCTTTCTGGAAATGGATATAAGCCATTCCATATTGTGCCTCTAACTTTCAGTGCTGATGTTTAGTAATCATTATTACTAATGGAAGCTCACATATTCCATGTGGGTTGGTGCAGATTAAAGTGGATTTATGTGGATATTCAGTCTCAGACATACCCCCATGTTCAAGAAGATAGCAAACAGAAAGAGGAGTCTTGTGCATTTGGTGAGTGCCACCTTGTTGTACAATATCCTAAAGCACGTAAGTTATCTTTATGATACTATATGTCATACTGTGTCATATTTGTATCTTACATGTCAACACAAATATATGTTTTTGACAGTTGGCATTGCAGATACACAGAGCAACTACTGTCTTAAAATTGGCCAAAATGCTGTCATGTAACTAAGGTACAATTTTATCTCTTGGACTTCGATGAAATAGGAACTGAAGCTGTGATTTTGTTGGCAGGCATTTTTTTATATGGCTTCAGGTACGTGCTCATCCATCAAACCCTTTATCCCTTTGTCATCTTTATTGCTTGCTCAGTCTCTGCACTCCAATATCTTCATTTCCTTTTTCATTTATTTATATCTTTTTTTGGCATTTAGTGTGCTAAGGAAATAATGCTGCTTGTGCTGATAGCTTAGATGTGATGATCATGTTTCTACCTGTAGATTTGAGTTTGAGAAATGGTCCCTTTCCTATTTCTTCAATCATGCAGCTGCTCTTGGGGGCTTTGCTTTTATCCCCGGCCTGGGTTGCTGAAGTCCTTCTTATCCCATTGAAGTCAGCAACCAAATCCCCACTGATTTCAATGGACAAGGATTGCATTTTGACCTCACTATTTGAGTCTCTTCTATTTTTTTTTCTTTTTAAACTTTCTTCTTCACTTAAAAGGGGCCATTTTCCTCACTCTTTATATTTTTAATCTTATCCAAAATTGTACATGTTCTATTTCCTGCATTATGCATGAGAGAATATATTAACATCTTGCATTTACTATGCAGACCTTTTTAAAAAAAATACCTTCAGTGGTACATTATGAGCATTCAATACTCATACATTCTAGGTTTCTACAGTTTCTATATATCTATTCTTTTTCCTCCATCTGTTTTTATGCTCATCCTTGAGCAGGATCATATGTCCTAGTAGCTTAAGACCTTTTTTTGAAATGCCAGAAATATGTATGAGTTTTATTTCGGGGAGTGAAAATTGCGTTTTTGTAATATATGGAAAAAAATATCCAGAATAAAGGAGTATATTTCAAAACCTTTATTGAGCATCCATGTTTGAAAGAAGAAACAGTGACTAGTTGTTAAGCTTTGTGTTGTCTTTTACTTGTTGGGAGAAAGGGAAATAAATAACTAGGACCATTCAGAATGCAATTCAGATGGTTTCTGCTGACTACAAGCATGTTGGTTTAGCCTCTGTCCTAATTTCGAAACCTTTTGTCGCTATCAGTTCAAGCTTCTTTCAGAGCTGTCTGTATCTACTTTGTTAGTCCATTAAATGTGGAGGAAAAGAGGGAGAGGCTTGCAAAGAGAATGCAATGTGAGCTAGCTTACTTTTGGCTCTGGTCAATTCTGTGATGATAGCAAAACCTTGATAGCAATTAAATCCATTCACAAGAAAATCTTGGATATTGAAAATTTCTATGAATGAAGAAAAAGTGGGTAACTTCTCAGTTCAATACACATTCCACCTTTGGCTTTAGACTCACACACTGGCAGTATACAGTTCCCAATTTGTTGTGCTTTATGTCCAAGCCGACTTCCAAAACACACTTAAAAATATAGCCATCCATATAGACTAAGAGAGTTTTGCAGTGTTGTTGAATGGAATGCTGAACAATAATGTGTCCAATCCCAGCCACAGTTTGCCAACCAAATGCAATCTACTCTGTGAAGTCCTGTTTCAACTTGTCACTACACTGTCATTCATTGGCAGGAGGGGGTTGGACTCATCATCCTTCAAAACTCCATCCTTTGGTATAAATGTCTGAATTTTAAGGTTCTGTCTGAATATTAAGGTTTATTCTCTGAAATAATCAGAGAATGAAATGGATTAAAACCTCAGGCTTCCAGACAGTGAAAACATGGTTTGATGTGGCAATGTTTCAGAAACCAAAAGGTCTTATATCATATATACACAAAAGTTTACTGACTTGGCACACGGAAGAGGAAATAGTACAAGATTCTATGCTTAGATGGGCCCAAATTGTAGGCCAAGAGATAAAAATGTCCCAGTGGGAAAAGACATGGAAGAGAAGAATGAAATACACTGCATGTCAAAACCTAAAGGAAAATGTTTATAAAATGCACCTGAGATGGTATCTCTCTCCAGAGAGACTAGCTGAGATGTACAATTGTTCCAACAAATGTTGGAAATGTGGGAAAGAAAAAGGTACATTCTACCACACATGGTGGACTTGCAGCAAAGTAAAAAATTACTGGAAACAGATCCATGTATATCTTGAAAAAATGTTAAACACAAATTTCAAAATGACACCTCAAATGTACATTTTGAATATGCCCGAGGAAAAATTAGAAAGAAAATTTGGAAAAATTTTGTTTTACACAACAGTGGCAGCTAGATATTGGAAAACCCCAGAAGAAGAATGGGAAAAATATATTATAGATATGTTGATAGTGGACAAAATAACTGTATTATTAAGAGGAGAAATATTAGACAACTTCATTAATGAATGGCAACCAATGATTCAACACCTTAATGTAAAGTTAAATTAAAAATGTATATAGAGGATCCTATAAGACTGTAGACAAGGAAGAAGTGGATGTAAAGTAAGAACCTATGATATCTTTTTATGTATTATTTAGATAGAAATATATTATCAGATTAATGATTATAGAACATTAATAGATAGAAAGTATTGCACTGTGTGCAACGAACACTTGCAAATGTATGTTTACTTAAATAAAATAAAAATAATTATAAAAAAAACAGAACAAAAAATGCTCCACCTATTTCAAAAGACCCTTGCTATTAATGAGAAGTGACTCTGGAATTACATTCATAATTTATGACGAGACTTTATATTACATCTCCACAGCGTGTTCTCTTTCTAGTGAGGTTTGTTTGCTGAAGCAATTCATGGTAACAGTTCATTCACTCTGGTTTCTTCTGCTGCTTATAGCGATTGTATTCTGCTTGCTTTCTGACCTAGCTACTTAGTTATTCTGTCTGTTTGCTTTCTTATCTGCTGTGGTATACTTGGTAACACAGAGATCTCTTGGCACTCGCTTCTCTTTCTTAGTTCAAATACATGCAGAAAATTTTACTTTCATAATTCATTTTAATTGTTTACCTATGAATAATCCAAGTGGTAGGGGAGGATAGTAATAGCCAGGGTTTCCTGTACCTGTCATCAGATAGTGCTCATGAAAGAGCACCAAAAGTTGTTGGCAGTGGATTTTGTGGTTCTATGTGAGGAATGTTGTGGTTGTGGCTGTATCTTTCTTTCCAGCATTCTAGTATTATGGGTTTTGCATTCGTTTTCTCCATGAGCTCCATTACAGTTAGGTAATCCCAGTTATTGGAAGGGAGAACAACTATGGATGTTCCATGAACTTGTCCCATAGCATCTTGATTTCCCAAGTCCATAAGAAGAAATATTCTGGTTGAGCTTCAGGAAGCCTCAAAATAGCTATTAGGTGGAGAATAAATATTCCCAGAGGTACCCGGAGGTGCTATTTTCAATTCTGATGTTTTTTTCTTTCTTTTTCTGATGGAGTACCTAAAATTGCTGGAAGAAACATTAACAACCTCAGATATGCAGATGACACCACTCTGATGGCCGAAAGCGAGGAGGAGCTGAGGAGCCTTCTAATCAAGGTGAAAGAAGAAAGCGCAAAAGCTGGGTTGCAGCTAAACATAAAAAAAACCAAAATTATGGCAACAAGAATGATTGACAACTGGGAAATAGAGGGAGAAAACGTGGAGGCCGTGACAGACTTTGTATTTCTAGGTGCAAAGATTACTGCAGATGCAGACTGTGGCCAGGAAATCAGAAGATGCTTACTTCTTGGGAGGAGAGCAATTTCCAGTCTCGATAAAATAGTAAAGAGTAGAGACATCACACTGGCAACAAAGATCCGCCTAGTCAAAGCCATGGTATTCCCTGTAGTAACCTACGGATGTGAGAGCTGGACCTTAGGGAAGGCTGAGAGAAGGAAGATCGATGCTTTTGAG
Source organism: Anolis sagrei (assembly GCF_037176765.1). Classification (NCBI taxonomy): domain Eukaryota; kingdom Metazoa; phylum Chordata; class Lepidosauria; order Squamata; family Anolidae; genus Anolis; species Anolis sagrei. The sequence continues at coordinate 157,728,996 of NC_090023.1, forward strand.
CTGTGGTGTTGGAGGAAAGTTCTGAGAGTGCCTTGGACTGCGAGAAGATCCAACCAGTCCATCCTCCAGGAAATAAAGCCCAACTGCTCACTGGAGGGAAGGATAGTAGAGACAAAGCTGAAGTACTTTGGCCACATCATGAGGAGACAACAAGTGGAAGGGAAAGGGAAGAGGGGCCGACCAAGGGCAAGATGGATGGATGGCATCCTTGAAGTGACTGGACTGACCTTGAAGGAGCTGGGGGTGGTGATGGCCGACAGGGAGCTCTGGCGTGGACTGGTCCATGAGGTCACGAAGAGTCGGAGACGACTGAACGAATGAACAACAACAACAACGTAAAACACTCCCACAGAGAGCACCATTTCTGCCCCATATCATCTCAACTAACCCAGTCTGCCATTTTAGTTCACCATAGATTCGCTCTCATTTCTATCATACCAATAATCTATGTTTTGATTCCAGGAACACCAATGCCACAGATGTAGACTATTGTCAACAGCCAGGCACAGCTCCATCATGCCTTATTTATTATATCTTGGTTTATTATTACATCTTATTTAGTAAAGACTTTCGGTATATATTTCAGATTTCAATATTAATGTCAAAAATACGTAGTATGATTTTACATAGGATTTGTGCTACATTAGAACAGTCAAGACAAATATCACTTAAGTAAAATAAACATTAAACAAATAAACATTTTGTAAGCTGCCTTTGTGGCTGAAGAGTGGGGCATAACTACACTGAATAAAGAAATATAGAAATAAAGAAAAAGAAAGAAAGAGAAGTAAAGCCAAGATAGGCAAAATCAGGCAGATAGGAAGAATTTAGTGAGCCAAGGACAAAACCTAGGAATAATTTGAAGAGGAAGGACAGAAATAGTTGATATGTGGTACATGTTTTATGTTAATAGTTTGAACTATGCCTACTGTAATAATTTGTGAGAGCCAGAAGAAGAGAAAATGGCTGTAAATGTTGCAAAAGGGTGCCAATTAGATATGTAATTGATAACCAAAGGAGAATCATAAGAGTAAAAAGGGCTTGAATTTGACAGATCAGACACAGTGGCAGTTTGGAAATTAATGAATTGACTCCCAGTTTGGGCCAATGATACTAGTTAGTAGATAAAATATCATCTAATTGTTTGGAAGCTTGACATGGAACACTTTGGCAAGTTGGGAGTCAGTTGGGAGTCTAACAAGTATATTTTGTAGTAGTACAGTACAATGGAGTATTTGTATTCAGAGTTCCAGCCATCTAAGCTAAGTCATCTTTTGGGGTAATCCATTTGATACATACTTCAATATTTCACTCACTCCAACCAACTCTTCATGCAGCCCTTTCGGGTCATACTATTTTGCTGCTAAAGGGAAAGCACGCAGGGCTCATGGCATCCCGCAAACTCTCTCTCCTCTCCGCATCACACAGTGGGCAGAAAGGGTGGCAAGACATGGCAAGACACACTTTCTTGCTGCCCTTTCTGCCATCACACAGAAAAAAGGGGAGGAAAGTGTGGGTAGCTTTGTCAGTGTTAGCCAAACAACACTTTTATTTATTTATTTATTTATTTATTTATTTATTTATTTAAAGTACTTCTACCCCGCCCTTCTCAACCCCTGGGGGGGGGGGGGGACTCAGGGCGGCTTACAAAAAGGCACAATTCGATGCCTACACAAAATACACATACGTACAAAACAGCAGTTAAAACAATTATCACAGTTAAAAACAATCGGTACATAACACAATCAATAAAATGAATCTCATGCTCAGCGTTCATCTTTCAGAGTTCCATATTCCATTCCACTTAGTCAATTCCTGTCCATCGTCAAAGTCCTTTCTTTATCTGCCAGATTGTCCGAATGCCTGGTCCCAAATCCATGTTTTCAATTTTTTCCTAAAGGAAAGGAGAGATGTCACTGATCTAATTTCCCTGGGAAGTGAATTCCACAGGTGAGGGGCCACCACCGAGAAGGCCCTGCTCCTCGTCCCCGCCAATCTTACTTGTAATAGAGGCGGGGTCGAGAGCAGGGCCTCCCCAGAAGATCTTAGACTCCGAGGTGGGACGTAGAGGGAGATCCGTTCGGACAGATATACTGGGCCGGAACCGTATAGGGTTTTGTAGGTCAAAACCAGCACTTTGAATTGTACTCGGAATTGGATCGGCAGCCAGTGGAGCTGACACAACAGGGGGGTGGTATGCTCCCTGTATGACGCTCTGGTGAGCAATCTGGCTGCCTCCTGCTGGACTAGTTGGAGTTTCCGAACAGTCTTCAAAGGCAACCCCACGTAGAGTGCATTGCAGTAATCTAATCGGGATGTAACAAGAGCGTGGACCACCGTGGCCAGATCCGACTTCCCAAGGTACGGGCGCAGCTCGTAGTGGTGCGCCCTCATAGTGGTGGAGGAAGCGCCTTTCAGTGTTTCCATTCCACTTTGGGAGGAATGTGGTTGCAGCCTGTCATGTGTTATGTGGTGTGATGGAGCATGACAGATCCCATCCAAACAATGCATAAAAGCAGCAAAACAGGGCAAAAATGCCCCGTGTGAAGGGGTCCCTAGACTCGCAGTATTTTGTCCCCATTGAGCATGCTGTTTTGGAGTTTCTTATCTACCTTGAGATCTTTCCCTACAGTATTTTATATTCTTATGCCTAGTAATTTTCCATCTTGTGCAAAAATTGTGCCATTTTGACTGCCTAATGATTACCATTCAAAGTTATGCATTTGTTATTGGTATAGTATAGACCATTATTTAATGTGTTCTACCAGAAGTGTACTGATCTGTGCTGCAGTAGGCCTTTCTAATATAACCATCAATAGAGAGAATATACTTGGGTGTGTTCATGCTAATACGTTTCTCTCACCTTATGATATCTAATGGTTCATAATACATTATTGAACCAGAAACAGAAAAACCACATTAAACTTTACCTATGCTCATATTTTAAAACCTTAGGATCAATTCTCTGATAATATTCTTAATGTTAGTGTTGATTAAGTAGTTCTATAAATTGTGAGGAACATCTGTCTTATTTTGGTGACAGTAAACGTGCAGTTGAAGTTAAGAGGGAGTTTTTTTTCTTCTGTTTCCAAGGCAACATTATCAGCTAGTGGAGAAAATATATCCTTTGGGAATAGTTTTTTTCCTTTACATCTCTGCTTCTCATGTTTTCTTTCCTTCATTTAAAAATACTATTGCTTGGTAAAATATATATTCTAGATTCTTTTGCTCTGCGATTTAAGCTTCCTGTGATTTAAGCCACAGACTGGGGACTACTAGAAAATAACTGCAGTGAGCCAGCACTTTTTCTAACAGAAAATACAGGATGAGTCCAAAAACCTTTTAATCTGAACAAAACAAAACAACTATTGAGAAACAGAAATTATCTAAGTTTGATTTTTTTCAGTTTATCTCTTCTTTTTTTCAAATTTATGCAAGTTTCATTCCATTCCTGCAATATTTTGCATTTTGACATGGTCTTCAAGAAAATTCAAATGCATTTTAAACAAATTTCTTCTACTGTACATATTCTGGGAAACAATTTTTTCCTAATATCATTTTTACTAATTTTCACATATCTGTGCCATACTAGTGTTGTGACATATTGCTATCTCACCACCATAATAAAGGAACAGACAACCGTGTAGATTGAAATATGGGCAACTTTTATTTAAAACATTACCTGAATTAACTTATCTTGCAACATATAACTAAAGAGGGCATGAACCTGGTGTATATTTAAGCTGACGTAGTGGCCCTCCATGGCCCTCCATGACCTACTCCTTGATTAAGTTGGGCAAAACACATGGGTCACAGGCTATAGTAAACCTTAATGTCTCCAGAGCGACTTCCCAGGAAAATGTACAAAGAATTCTGTCCCGAGTCTGGAGGATTTTACAGAGCCAGAACTCTCCCTGTTCCCAGGCAATTTCCGTTTGCCCTCACCTGGTTACATAAACATAGATGAGCATTTCTGTTCCTGGCCCACAGCACAAAGAGCTAGCGAGGGGGGGGGGGACTTGAGGGGCTTCAGCCCCGAAATTCTCATGGTGGTTCGCAAAAAGGCCTTATTGGTGCATTATTTAAACTGTTATGTTTATTCATATCATGATCTGATCACCATACTCAATATATCCCATATGCATGGGGGTATTGGGGTAACGATACAAAAGGTTTGCTAGGGTAGACCCTCTTTCTCTCAGTCTCAGCCCCCCCCCGAAACAAACTCACCCCCCCCCCCCAAATCGAAATCCTGGCTACGGGCCTGCCCACAGCACAAAGAGTTGCCTTAGATGTACACCAAATATAAACCTATGCCTACTTTCTGAAGGATGGCCTATTTACTACCCCCAACTCCCAATTTGCCCTTGCAAACAGTATAGGGTAGGCAAAAAAACCCTAGAACATATGGGGGGGGGATTCCTACCTTGACCCAATAGGCAAACAATATATTATACTGTTAATGGGCAGGAGGGTGAGTCAACAAAAAACTCAAAGTGAACTAGGAGGCGTGAGCTACTTACTAAGGCAGCTCCATCCCCTTGGAAATAGTTCTAATTGAACTATTTCCAACAAGGTTGGTCTTCCCTCAGTGTGGGTGGCAAAAAGCTTTCCCATGCCAGCTGTGCCGGCTTGGGAATCAAATTAATAGTGGCATCATTGTTAGTAATACTTCTGTGAATGCTTTTCCCTTTTTTAATTATTAAGTTTTATTCAAAGAAAAAAAGATGTCACAATACAAAGAAACAAGTTAGACTGAACACACACACACACAAAAAACATTTTTCTTAATATATATAAATACTAAGCTATAGCAACTAACAAAATTATTATACCAAACCAATACATAAAATGTATATACAAAAGCAAACCTAATAAACATAAAAATTAATCTACTAACCTCTCACTCTCTGGCTTTTTTTTAGTTTGGAATAGTCTACTGCCTTTAAAAAAATGTATAATCACACTTCTGCATTGAGTAACATATTGCTAGCTAATCATAGATCTTCAAACACTCCCTAATTCATTAAAAATGCTGCACTCACAGAACCCAGATGGTGTTGTAATTGGAATGCTGATGTCAACTTTGTGGAGAAGTGGCTGCCAGGTAGAGGAAATGGTCAACGTTTTCTAACCTTACACAATTAGGCTTTATTTTTGGCATTGCAGACGGATTTGTTAATACCTGTTGATAGAGCACTTTGGTTTCCTTGATGTTCAGTGACAGGCCAACATTTTTGTATCCTTCTGCAAAAGTGTTTAAAGTGGCTTGGATGTCTTTTTCTGAATGAGCACAGACAACATTATCATCAGCATATTGGAGTTCTATAACAGAAGTTGTAACTTTACTTTTGGCTTTCAGTCTGCTGAGGTTAAATAGGTTATTTCAACACTGTTAGGAAACTTCCTGTTAACAAGGTGTAGATTCATAGTGATGAAGATGAAAATAAGGCTGGGGCTATAATGCATCCCTGTTAGACGTTAGATTCCACCTTAAATGGGTAATTTTGGAAGCCATTGGTGTCCCACACTGTTGTCATCATGTCATCATAGATGAGCTGCATGATATTCACAATTATTATTTGAAACATAACAAGATTAGTACACAGCAAGCAAGATCACTATGCTGATTATTGTACTGGATCACATGACAGACATTATTATTATTATTATTATTATTATTATTATTATTATTTTCTCCCGAAGGGGGCTCAAAGTGGCTTAACATAAAAACATTAGTACACCATTTAAAATATACAAATATACAAACATTTAAACAGAATTAAATACCATTCAGACATAAACAATGCATATTCAAGTTAAAACCACAGCACTTCCTGAATTGATCTTAAAAATTATCAGGGTATCCAATTTTCAGGAAGATGGCCAGAGAGCACTGTGATTAATTGTGTTGAAGGCCTTTGCAAGGTCAATGAATGCCATGTACAGAGGTTGATTTTGTTCCCTGCATTTTTCTTAGAGCTGGTGTGCAGTGACGATCATATCCACGCGTCCTCTGAAGGGGTGGAAGTAATTCTTGGATTCAGAGAGGATGTCTTCTGAAATAGATAGAAAGCAGTTAGCAAGGATTCTTACAAGGATTTTGCGGTGGAGGTTAAAAGAGAAATATCTCAATAGTTTTGACATAGTAGACTTTCCTTGCATGGTGACACAGATGTATCTCTATAAATAAATATTGATTTGTGAAAAGGGGCTTTATTTGGGTACATATATGGAATTGTAATTTTTTGTATTTTCTGTAACTATAATGCACATTCCGCAATAAGCTAAGAGTTGTGGCTTTTATTTATTATGCGTTAAGCACTCTACTATGACTTCAAGGCAAATGAGTTGAAAAGGAAATTTTCCCTCTCTTCAAAGACCATTACAACCAACAGAAATGCTTGTTTTCTTTTGTCTGGAGCTTGCTTCTAGTGGAGTTTATTTCTAGCTTATCCTACAGAATACAGGATCTACTATTATTTTAGTTTATTGAATGACACAGCTTGTTTGATCCTGTATTCTAAAAATCAGGCATTTATTGCTACTGGAGGGAAATGATTTTTCATTCAGAAATGTGTTTGTCTTTCTCTGCCCGTGTCTTGCGTGCTTCAAACCCTAATTGCTCCCCCCAGCTCATACATTAAAATTAAATTGTATAAATAATTAAAAGCTGAAAAGGGCTTCTATTTATTCTCATAGTTCAAAGCCAAAAGATCCCTGTGTGGTAAAGGGTTTTGCCGCTTGCTGTTACCGTCTTTCTACTGAGGAAGTGCAACTATCAATGAGTAAAATAGGGATCTAATTTCCCAAAGAAAATAAAAACTGGAGAGAATGTGAATAAATAATGTGTTAAATTAGAGAAGAACAAATTTATGTGATTTGATTACAAAAACCAGTTTAAGATTTTCAAAATGAGACTTGTTAGAATCACAGACACCTTAAAGGTCCAGACTCAAAAGTGGCTTCAAAGCAGAGTTTATTAAAACAAAAACAAAAAAGGATGCAGAGGTACTTAAATGCAGTGCCACTGGTCAAAACTCAAGAAACAACCAGACCTGGTCCAAAAAGGTTAACAGAAATATAATCCAGATTAATTGGATGCAAAAGGAGTGAATCAAACAAAGCGCTCTGAGGCAAAACCAAAAGGCACAAATGGTTAACCAAAAGGAGGGGCCGCAGGAGGAAAAGCGTCATCAACCAAAGTCCAGGATTGAAACAGGAGAAATCTGAAACAGCGCTGCTCCAGTGTTTGCAGAAGCAGTGTCTTTAGCCAAGAAGAGAGAAGTCCACATTCACGAGAAGCCAATCTGGGTCAATAACACGCAAACGATCTGGAGATTCAAACTGCAGATCCAACGTTGAACACAAAACACTCAGCAGCAAGTCTAAAAGAATCTTTTCCAATACACAGCACCCAACACATGAACACTCACCAACACCTTGCCTTCTGCAAGGACCCATCACCCCTGAACCCACTTTTATTTACAAATCATCATCCCTCGCAGCTGCTCCCAGCTCTTCACGTGAATTCCCTTGTCTTTTCCTCCATCTCCTGTGAAGACTTAGGTCCCCCCAAGACTCCGTTGGATCCCCTGATTGTCAGTCTTCACCCCCAGAGAACCCCATAAAGGTATCACTAGTTGTTGGCTCCTCACAAATAGCTTGCACTTCTCTTATCTTAGTCCAATCCATGGTGTCTCCTTCTTTTCCTTCACTCATTGACCCATCATCCCCAGAGAATCCTGTAGGTGCTGTAAATATGTCCCGGATCCTCCTTCTCTGCTGCTCATCATCAGATTTCTGCTCCCAAGGAACCCTTTCCCCCCCTCTGGCATCCATACTACTGTTGTAACGTTACTCACAGGCTCTACCACAACAAGACTAGTTTACAGGAAGCCTTACAGAACAGGGAAATTTTGGTCTTTCAAATCATTGGCATTTTTGATGTTACCATCATCATCTTACTACTGGAAGTACAGATGGAAGCTTTTGAGAATTGAGGGTTATAAAGATCTGTAAGGTCTTTTGTTCTCTATCACTGCTTTCGAGATGCATTTAAAAATCATTGGGCAAACACTGGTTGATGTTTATGTATGTTTACAAGGGCATCCCTACATTATTGTTGCAAGATTTAAGCTATAAGCTTTGGTGGCTAGGTATGCCTTTCTGGACTCTCCTCCATAAACATGAAGATTGAAAACAAGTTCAAAAGCCTGTAAAAATGAAAATAAGATTTGTATTATGTTGAAAAGACAAAAATGTTGGTGACAGATGAACCTTTCTGGGGAGTCATCACAAATCAAACCCTCTCTACCTGACAGTTCTTTTTTTGAAGAGCAGTCTAGACCAGATCCCGTTTCAAACATACAAATACCAATTTGCCTATCCAAATAGTGAAAGAGAGATGTAATTGAGATAGGTGAGAATCTTGTTTTTTCTGACATGAATGTAAATGTAAATTTTGATATGACCAAAAGGCTAATTTATTGATTATTATTATTATGTAAATTCTTTCAAATTCAAAATGGAAAGAAATTGGGGGTGAAAACTGAAAATATTGGAGAAAATGAATTTGAGAGCTGTTGCCTATGACTTTGATAACCGAATTCTTAAAATTCTATTTTCTTAGAATTTTTTTTTCTGACAACCTCTTCATCATTAAGATCTCTGTGGCAGGGATGTTCAGTTTGATACTCTTCACAATACAAATAGTTATATTTGTTGAATTTGATGAGTGCAGGTAGACATTTCTCCCATTTCATTTCATTATTAATCCTCATACAGATGGTTTAATGATTTTTTAAAATAGCTTGTACTGAATCGTGTCTGTATTCTTTTTCTTTCTTAAAGGACAAAATCTAATGAGCAGAATCCAGGACTAATGAGAATATTTAGATTTTGGGATTTATTATCTGGGGGGGAAATGCACACGATTCTTTTGTACAGAAACAGCATTGTCTGTTTATAATAAATTTGAAACACCCAGTATAATATTTCTACACACAAATATATTCTTCATAGAAAAAGCTGTTTCATGAATAGAAAAATAGTCCAATTGTGGATCTATTCCTCACAAAATGTGTATGTGGTTGAGTTACAAAAAAAAAACCAGTAGTTTCTGCACAAAAAAAGAATTTTGCTTAGAAAATAATATGTATGCATAGAAATATTTGCTACACAAAATATGCTGTTGTGGGGGCCAATAAAATACCTGCACATTATATGCAGAATAAATCCTAGATTGCAAATTGATTTGAAAACTGTAATTTTTCAAAGGCTTCCTTTCAAGAGAAAGAAAATTGGCTGGGATTACTGGTTGATTCCTTCAAGAAGAAAATTGGTGAAGAATTATACCCTTACTGGAAAGTGCTGTTGTCATAGGAAGGACAGTAAAGAACTGTTGCTTCAGCAGATGACCAGATACAAATGTCACAATTTCTGGTTTCAGACTGATAATGGCAATCATTATCTGAAAGGCTGTCTATGAAGTTTGTACATTCTGTTTTCTGAAGGCACACAAACCAAGCTTTGCCAAAAGGAATGGTTCCACTCCTATTAGTTTGGCAGGCATTTACAGCATCACAGCAGTTAGTAGGTTTACCACTGCTTTCTTGAAAAAGGCTCCTGCATTGGTTGCCATTGATCCCACATCAAAGCATCATCCTTTTATCCCTGCCCAGAAGGAGTGATAGATGTGTGGTGCTCCCTGTGGTTGTCTCCCGCATGGCAGTGCTTCTCAGGTTACATCTTTTTAATTCCAAGCTGCTGAGTTTTGTTCACATGTGATAGTTTTACCCTGCAGCAAGTGCTAGTACTCTACATGCTCCTGACAGGGGCATACTAGTGGCCCTTAACTCACTCCCTTTTTTTGCTTCTAGCTTGAGGAAAATGCAGTTTCCCCTTACTAGGGTGCTGAATAAATTAGTTTTGTTAGAAGAGGGGGAAATGGCTATTTATGACTGAATTCTCACTGTTAGATTTTGTATTCTGTGCTTCTGTTAGGGCAAAATTGTATTTGTTGAGAAAACTTGTACCTAGCAAAAATAATATCACAACATGCACATTTACCCATATCAGTTAGTGGCAGGCAGGGTTGTGGAGTGCAATACAGAACTTTATGAGAATCAGCATCAGGTATGTGATAGCAGCATTCAACATTTGGAAAAATAATTGTCTTTATTAAAATGCATGCTTTAAAAAAATCAAACAAGACATTCAAATATAGTTCATTCCACACTGTGTCCCCACAACTGTGATAATCATAATTTGCCCAAATTTGTAACTCCCTGACTCAGAATGCAGATGACGTTTATACTCTTGTTCAAGGAAGGTTCAGTGTGAAAGTAGAAACCTACTCTTATTACTTTACATGGAATAATTTATTTCAGTTTAAGATGTAATTCTTCACTGATTTCATTCTTAAAGGAACCAAGTCATAGAATCATAGAATCAAAGAGTTGGAAGAGACCTCGTGGGCCATCCAGTCCAACCCCCTGCCAAGAAGCAGGAATATTGCATTCAAATCACCCCTGACAGATGGCCATCCAGCCTCTGTTTAAAAGCTTCCAAAGAAGGAGCCTCCACCACACTCCGGGGCAGAGAGTTCCACTACTGAACAGCTCTCACAGTCAGGAAGTTCTTCCTCATGTTCAGATGGAATCTTCTTTCTTGTAGTTTGAAGCCATTGTTTCGCGTCCTAGTCTCCAGAGAGGCAGAAAACAAGCTTGCTCCCCCCTCCCTGTGGCTTCCTCTCACATATTTATACATGGCTATCATATCTCCTCTCAGCCTTCTCTTCTTCAGGCTAAACATGCCCAGCTCCTTAAGCTGCTCCTCATAGGGCTTGTTCTCCAGACCCTTGATCATTTTAGTTGCCCTCCTCTGGACACATTCCAGCTCGTCATTATCTCTCTTGAATTGTGGTGCCCAGAATTGAACACAATATTCCAGTTGTGGTCTAACCAAAGCAGAAGTAATGTTAGTGATGTTCTCTTTCTGCTGCAAGAATGTTTTAATAACATAATAATAATAACACTTTATTTGTACCCTGCTACCATCTCCCCAAGAGACTCGGTACGCCTTACGTGAGGCCGAGCCCAACACAACAATACAAGCAATACAAGCAATAATAACGACAATACAGCAGCAGTTAAAATAAAAACATAGACAATAAAACACATTATCAATAAGACAACACACAATTAAAACTGTGGGAAGGCCAAATGTAAAGTTAAAATTGAAAATAACGCTGGAGCATTATTTACAGTTTTCAAAGTCTATTTAGAGTTTTCAATACATTCACCAAAGAAGTCACGTGATATTATTTTGCAGAAAAAAATTATTTGCAGAATTCACATATCCTGTTTTCTGCACAAAACCCTATGTGTGATAAATTTTCACAACTTAAATCCTAAATATGTGAAGATACTTTTTTCATCTCTCAAGGATTTTTTTCATAAAAGTTTCCCAACAGTTGAGAAGCACACTTCTCAATCATTTTTAGTATTGTTTCCATCCCCAAATCCTTCCCATCTACTTACTCATTTCTCATTCCACTAACTCACTCATCTGATGATTCCTTTATTTATTAGATTTAGCAATAGCACTGCTAAGCACCTTCATTTTCTCCCTTGATATCATATAGGTTTCTGCTAGGCACATGATCTATCTGCCAAACAACATGAGAAAACTATATGTGTCATGTCTCTGGATCAAGGCTCATTGCTATAGCATGGGGAAAGATAGTCTATCTGTTATCTCAGACTTCACTAGGGAAGACTTAGGAAACTGGTCACCAGTTAATGTGGCGTAAGTTGAATGATGGGCTTTCCAGGACAAAATGCCACCCAGTGATGATATTGAGAATATGAAGGCATTTGAAAGGATTTATAACTGATATCAAAAATATCAAGATTAACTCAAAAGTCTCAATGCTAAACATTGAGACTAGGTTGACAAGAATCTGATAGCAGGTGACAAAAATGTAACATTTTCTTTTTCCAATTAAATAATGACTCAAGAAAAGTTTGAAATGTTTACATACTGCCCCAAAGTGAAGGTACATGGCTTTTTGTGGGCATTGCAAATATGTTCACGTCAATAGGCAACATTAGCCCATATGATTAGAACAAAGATCTATCATTATATTTTTTTTTCAAAAAAATCTATTACATTAGCACATCTGTCTTAAAGCAAGAAATAAGTTTGCTTTTCAGACTTGTCCCTGCAAGTCACTTCTGGTGTGAGAGAATTGGTCATCTGCATGATGTTGCCCAGGGGACACCCAGATGTTTGATGTTTTGCCATCCTTGTGGGAGGCTTCTCTCCCACATGGAGAGCTGGAGCTGAAAGAGGAAGCTCAACCCATTATCCCCAGATTCAAACCTCTGACCTACAGTTTCTCAAGTTGCTCCTGTCATGAAAAAAAGTCTTGTCCCTGCCAGTCAAACACTTGCCATCATCATTAGAATAAGTGATTAATCAGCTAAAGCCTAGTTGAATCTGCCTATTATAATGCTTAAGCTCTGTTTTCAAATAAATAAGAATGTTAGCCTGTGGAGTGAAACACTATGCCTTAGCTACTTCTTTATTGTGTTGCTCATAATCCCCTCATCACTTTATTGATCTGTGGCACATCATGGAGTTACATTGTGGGACTTTGAGAGTATCACTTCCTGTTTGCCATGTGTTTTTCAAACAACTGTCATAGACATATCGACACCAATAGTGATATATAGTGTGATTTTATATGTAAGGGTGGGAAGACCTCGCAATTTCAATTTGGTTACATTTCTCTGAATTCCACCTATATTTTCTTTCTGATCCTTTTTATATTGGATTGTGAGACATTACTTTTACTATAGTGAAAATGTCTGCCTGTGTTTCATACAATCCACATCTCTTATTCAAATAACAAATCTGTCCATTTTTACTGACAAAAGCATATTTATGTACACATATAAAATATTCATGTTTAGTTCTGCACATACATAGACTCATAGAATCATAGAGTTGGAAGAGACTTCATGGGCCATCCAGTCTAACCCCTGTCAAAAGCAAGAAATTGCATTCAAAGCACCCTCGACAGATGGTCATCCAGCCTCTGTTTAAAAGCCTCCAAAGAAGGAGCCTCCACCACACTCCGGGGCAGAGAGTTCCACTGCTGAATGGCTCTCACAGTCAGGAAGTTCCTCCTAATGTTCAAATGGAATCTCCTTTCTTGTAATTTGAAGCCATTGTTCTGTGTCCTAGTCTCCAGGGCAGCAGAAAACAAGCTTGCTCCCTCCTCCCTATGAATTCCTTTCACATACTTATACATGGCTATCATGTCTCCTCTCAGCCTTCTCTTCTTCAGGCTAAACGTTCTTCAGGCTAAACATTCATTTGCCAATAAGTTTCCAATTTTAATTCCAAGTGCAGGTCATCACCTATAAAGGAGCCCCCGGTGGCGCAGTGGGTTAAACCCCTGTGCTGGCAGGACTGAAGACCGACAGGGCACAGGTTCGAATCCGGGGAGAGGCGGATGAGCCCCCTCTATCAGCTCCAGCTCCTCATGCGGGGACATGAGAGAAGCCTCCCACAAGGATGATAAAAACATCAAATCATCTGGGTGTCCCCTGGGCAACATCCTTGCAGACAGCCAATTCTCTCACGCCAGGAGTCACTCCTGACACGACAAAAAAAAATCACCTATAAAGCCCTAAATGGTTCGGGCCTTGCCTATCTTCATGACTGCATCCCCCAATGAACCTGCATGAGTATTAAAATCTGCTTGGGAGGCTCTCCTCTCGGTCCCACCACTGTCACAAGTGTGATTGGTGAGGATGGGGGAGAGGGACTTCTTAGTGGTGGTCCCCCGGCATCTGAAGTGCCCTCCCCATGGAGATTAGGCAGGCCCCCACACTATCTTCCTTCTGTAGGGATCTGAAGACTTGGATGTTTAAACAAGCTTTTGAGAACACCTAGTCTCTAGTGGTTTATGCAATAATGACAAAGCATTGTGGTTCTTTCCATGTCCTTGTTCCATGGCTACAATTTTGCACTATCCCACTCTCTTGTCTTTTTGTTTACATTCTGGCCCTGTTCTTTGGTAGCTTGTTGCCATAGGTTATTGTGCACTGTTTTATTTGTTGTTTTGTATACCATATGTTTTATTTCATTGTACATGTATTGTAGACACTTTGTGCCATCTGCAAACAACCCCAAGTCCCCTCAGGGAGATGGAGGTAGGGTACAAGAATAAAGTTGTTGTTGTTGTTGTTGGTGGTGGTGGTGGTGGTGTTATTTTTGTAAATGAAATGGAATAGTATTTGAAGATCATGGTTTCTTCCCAATTATAATTTTAATAGTTTAATTAATAGTTTAATTAATTATAGACCTTGGGCTCTTTTAAACTGCACAATTATATTGCTATAATTCAAATTTAAATGCCAGGCAGCATGTTACAGATTTTTCTTTTGGTAACTTAGTGAGGCTCTTGATCAGCAGCAATGATCATGGATTTCTGGGACCAGATGCTCGAAGCACTTAGAAGATCAAAGTTTGAGAAACACTGCACTAAAGCTCTCTGGCTGAGAACTTTAAATGCCTTTCCTTAAATTACAAATCCAATTATCCCATAGGATGTTGCAACAATAGTTACAGTGCAATATAGTATTATTATTGTGTAGTGTTCATGGGCCCAAGAAACTGCATTAATTCGTTAAAAACAATCTGTTTACATTCTAATATTCTAATATCACAATTTGTAGCGTGGCGCACCCGGTGGCGCATTGGGTTAAACCCCTGTGCCGGCAGAACTGATGACTGACAGGTCGCAGATTTGAATCCAGGGAGAGGCGAATGAGCTCCCTCTATCAAGCTCCAGCTCCTCATGTCGGGACATGAGAGAAGCCTCCCACAGGATATTAAAACATCAAAACATCCGGGTGTCTCCTGGGCAACGTCCTTGCAGACAGCCAATTCTCTCACACCAGAAGCGACTTGCAGTTTCTCAAATTGCTCCTGACACAACAAAAAAAACAACAACAACAGCACAATTTGTGGCAGCTATTTTTGGATTCATACAGTTAAAGATGTGTCGGCATGCATGTAGCCGGGGGGGGGGGGGCTTGAGGGGCTTCAGCCCCCCCCCCCCCGAAATTCTCATGCTGGTTCGCGAAAAGGCCTTACTGGTGCATTATTTAAACTGTTATGTTTATTCATATCATGATCTGATCACCATACTCACTATATCCCACATGCATGGGGGTATTTGGGGTAATGATACAAAAGGTTTGCTAGGGTAGACCCTCTTTCACTCAGACTCATCCCCCAAAACTCAGCCCCCCCAACCCCCCCCCCCAAAAAAATTCACCCCTCCCAAATGAAATCCTGGCTACGGGCCTGTGTGTTGGGATATCCATAAGTAGGCAAAGATTTGATGTGGCTACTTCTTTGTGCAGGCTCAGATGAACTTCTCAAGCTTTGATCTACCATAATTTGGAAATTCGTATGATGAAAGTCAGTGAACCAAGTTCTGAGTGAGGCAAATAAAAACTAAAACTTTATCAATTTTCAAATTTCAAGTTCAGGTCATACATGTTGCTTAGATAATCTTGGAACTTGTCTGCTAAAATTTATTCAGAAATAACAACAACAACAACAACAACAACTTTATTTTTATATCCCAGCACCATCTTCCTGAAGGGACTTGAGGTGGCTTACATGGGGTCTAAGCCCAATCAAACAGAGTTAAAATATACAAAATAAAATACATATACAAACATCATAACACATAATTAAAAACATAATTAATCATACAACAACCAGTGGCCGAACATTATTCGGATGCAAGCCCCAAAACGACTGAGAGTAATAAATGTATGACTGTATCTGCTACTCATGTAAATTCAGGTCTGCGTCATGTGCTAGAAATGTGTAATGAAGAAGGATGTTGAAAATATTAAGCTATCATTCACTTCTCTTTCTCTCAATCATTTTCCTAATTTTGATCAAATGTCTCTTCCACTTCCAAATATTCTCACTCTACCCAAACAAAACCATGAGCATAGTTCAGATGAGTCACAAGGGGGTGACTTGGAGAACTAATTGTAACAGTTACATATTTGATGATCCTCTGGGTTACATTTCACCACAGCTGTGTGAACTGGACCGTGTACGACTGATTAATCTTTTAAAGAATGCTAACTTTTTTCTGATATGAAAACTTAATCTAAATGGCCTGAGCTCTCGAAATTGTATCATATGCGGTTATAGATTTTCATACTGAGAAGGAAGAGCTTGCCAGTTGGCTGAGGGAGTGGGAAGCAAGAACGCATGTAACAAAATTGTAGAAATACAAATCCTTTTGTACATTTACCTTATATATAGAAAAAAATGTATGTGCTATCAACTGAACTATTCCTCCAAAAACTTCACAAAATATGAAAACTCACATTTTTGGGTATTTTTCTGAATCATGGCTACATCTATCCATCAGGTTATAGATTTCAAAACTATAAATTCCATCCAGTTTGTGGACAATCCAAGAAGTTTTAAGTGGGTAAGGTGTTTTCAAAAGTCTATTGAATTATCTTTCTCATACACCTTTAAATTTTACTCTCTGTAAATCCACAGACACATTTATATGCATTCAGATATACAAATACCTATTCTCATATACATCCATGATATTCAGGATGTTAGATGGGAAGTCCAGGTATGAGCTAGCTAAGAAGCTTTGTGCAGGCCAGAGATGTGGCAGAAATCATAGAATTATAGAATGAAAGAGTTGAAAGAGACCTCATGGGCCATCCAGTCCAACCCCCTGCCAAGAAGCAGAAATATTGCATTCAAATCACCCCTGACAGATGGCCATCCAGCCTCTGTTTAAAAGCTTCCAAATAAGGAGCCTCCACCACACTCCGGGGCAGAGAACTCCACTGCTGAACGGCTCTCACAGTCAGGAAGTTCTTCCTCATGTTCAGATGGAATCTCCTCTCTTGTAGTTTGAAGCCATTGTTCCATGTCCTAATCTCCATGGAAGCAAAAAAACAAGCTTGCTCCCTCCTCCCTGTGGCTTCCTCTCACATATTTATACATGGCTATCATATCTCCTCTCATCCTTCTCTTCTTCAGGCTAAACATGCCCAGCTCCTTAAGCCGCTCCTCATAGGGCTTGTTCTCCAGACCCTTGATAATTTTAGTCACCTTCCTCTGGACACATTCCAGCTTGTCAATATCTCTCTTGAATTGTGGTGCCCAGAATTGGACACATTAGAGACATTGAAGCTTTCCACTGAAACTGTGGCATCATAGAACAGGTTCAGTCATTGACTTCCAGGTTGACTTCCAGGTTGAATAGGCAGGTAATCTTCTGTAACAATAATATTGGCTTATAAAGCATCAGCTCTCATCCTATACTATATTCAGTCTCTTCGAGTATTGACAATGGAGACATGTGACAATAAGATGACAACTCTGTCCAGCAAAGTTTTTTTCTCCCTCAAACCAACCTCTGGACTGTAACAGTATATGCTTGGACATTACAAGTTTGACATTTTAACAATAGTATCTTTTAAAGTTCTCAATCCCCACACCACTGGAGAAATTACACTGCTTAGCCGGTATTGCACCACCTGACATCCGCCAGGAAGTAGCAGCCAATAGTGAAAGGACCAAGGCAGAGGCATCTCCAGCTCATCCCCTGTTTGGGTATCAGCCAGCATGTCAACGACTTAAATCTAGAAATAGTTTTCTAAGATCTACAGAGACACTCGCTGGAACACCTCAGCAAGCGAGAGTCCAAAAGTGGCAGGCTCAAACCCAGAAGCTCAACCAATGGCTGATACCAAATGAGAGACTCCCCCCTGGGCACACAGAAAACCGGACAAGTTGGAAGGCGCTGAACAGACTGCGCTCTGGCACCCCGAGATGCAGAGCCAACCTCAAGAAATGGGGCTACAAAGTGGAATCCACGACATGCGAGTGTGGAGAGGAGCAAGCCACTGACCACCTGCTGCAATGCAACCTGAGCCCTGCCACTTGCACAATGGAGGACCTTCTTGCAGCAACACCAGAAGCACTCCAAGTGGCCAGCTACTGGTCAAAGGACATTTAATCAACTACCAAACTCACAAGTTTTGTATTTTGTCTGTTTGTTTGCTTTGTTCTGTTAGAAATGTAATATAATTGACTGGTTGCCCTGACACGGCAAATAAATAAAGTTCTCAATCACTTTCAATGTGCCTTCATGCCAGTTTTTGAGGAGGGGTTAAAGAAATAGGAGCTAGGACCTAGATGTAAGAAGGATCACTTATTTTATTTATTTAATTATTTTATTTATTTATTTATTTGGCAGTTTTGTATACCGGTCTTCTCACCTCCATTTGAGGGACTCGGGCCGGTTTCCAACATCAATATTACAGACCGTCATTAAAACATCATATTTCTAAATCACACTAAAACATTAAAACATTGAAATTAAAATGGCAAAAATACAATCATATGATTACAGTGGTCAGTCGTCATCAAAGTCATTATTCGTCATCATCCATCCATATCACAGGATCATGGCTCATTCATTGAATGCCAATCCCCAAACCCAGGTTTTTACCTGTTTCCTGAACGTTAAGATCGAAGGGGCAGTTCTGATCTCCAGTGGCATGGGAAACTACAGATGTAGTGAGACCCACACCATTGCACTGTGGTGTATTCAAAGTTATATCAGATCCCTTCTTGTTGCTATTTCAGCTTCTTTGGGGGATTTGTTGGTGTGGTTGTGAACTCTGGAGATGGGAGAGGTAAACCACCACATTTATGGCTGGTTCTGGATTTCTTTGACTATAGGGTTAATGAAAAATCATTCTAAATGGTTTCAAAGAGTAAATTGGGTGAAGGGGCTTTGGGAACTTCATGGTTACTCCAGGTAACTGCAAGTTGAATCCTAATAGCCCTGGAAGTTCACAGAGTTCATCTTTTCCACTCCTATGAATGGCCTAATAATTTGATCAATAAAGTGTGCAGAGGTACATACTTTCTTCTGCTAGAGAAGACCTACTGCCAATTCCAAAAGTAATAGAAGCAGAGCAAGATAGACCATTGATGGCAAATCTTTTAGAAACAGGGGGTGGAGTACAGGGGAGTGGGTGAAAGAGTGAGGGAGGCAGGTGAGTGAGTGGGTGAGTGAGCGAATGAGGGGGCAGGTGATGCCAACAGAGAGGGTGCTGCATGCCCCTTTTGCTATGTGTGCCATAGGTTCACCACAACCGAGATTACCCTCTGTTTCTCTCCTCGCAAGGCTAATATTGCCCTTAGTTATTGGAAGGAAAAGTTTAGATCTGAGGAACTATGAGGGATGAATGATAAAATGTCCTCTCTCCCAATCACAGCTTCTGTAGTTTTGCAAGCCCATAACAGGTTACCTAAGAGAGACACACACACACAGAAACCATATGAGTTCTGAAAACAGATTTCCAGACTACATTTACTATGTATTTCAGTTTGCTAAATAAAATCAAGAGGGAGTCAAGGTGGGTGATATGTGAACTGTATTCTGAAATATTAATTTCAGCTTGTTTGATGAGGACAAATGTGGAATCTTTTTTTTCTACCTCCATGTATTAGTAAGTCAAAATCACTTTATTGTTCAGTGCTTTTGTGTAGTCATAACATATAAAGTGGTTCACAACAAAGCATGACAAAAGAACTATCCATCAAATGCATAGTTCAGTGCCGCAACAGAAAAGGCAGTACAATGCAAAATCATAAGAGTCACAAACTAAGCCCTGAATCAAAATATGAAAACAAATAGCTTTTGATTCTAAGCTTCAGTAAGTAATATAGTTGTGAACCCTTATTCTCATGGACTAGCAATCCTATCATAGGGTTTTCTTGGCAAGGTTTACTCAGAGGGTATTTAATGTGGTCTTATTCTTTGGCAGAGAGTCTGTTACTTGGCCAAGGCCACCCAATGGGCTTCTGTGGCTAATCAGAGATTCAGAATCCAGGTTTGGCATCTTATCCATTTTTGTCCCTAATTTATTTTCTATAAAAAGCACTTTCTGATATAACCTAGACTTTAATCTTGTCCATATTCTCAGTATGGTACTTCTCACATAGGGGTTATTAAAATCTGCATGTACATTAAATTTATTACACATAAATATTTCTACCAATCTAAACTTCAGGTCATGACCTCCCAACTATACAAGTACTTTGTTTCTCAGCTGTATCTATTCCTTTAGCTACACTAACCAACATGCAGCAAGATATAGTAGCAAATTTGGTTGCTCTAGCCTTTCCTTTTGTGTTACACATTGCATTATTTTAACCTTTAATCTCAGTTTCTTCCTGTGTCAAATGAATAATTCTGCTGTTGATTAAAATATATCTTTTAAATTATTGGATCATTTGAAACAGGAACAATATTCTAAGTAGCACATTGGTTATTATTACCGAGATTCTACACAGTAGAGAAAGGTTTAAGCTCTTATATCTCTATATGACCTTCTTAATTGTATTCTACAACTTAACATAATTATTTTGACATAACATGTAATTTAATTTTCCTTTGAATTCTACACTGTTTTTCCTCCATCCATTCAGCTTGATCTTTCATAATCAAGTGATATAATAATCAAGAAAGGGTGAAAACCAACATCCTTGTTAAGTGCCTTTTTGGTATTTCACATGGATTAGACAGCTATCCATTAATTATTATCTGTGGTATTTATGTGAAATACATCAATCTAATCCATGTCCCAAAATCATCTCTTATACCACTTTAAAAAGTCCACTCATATTATTAAATGCCTTTCCTGCATCCAGAAACACCAAACTGTCCCATTTCTCATTGTGTTATTCTAAGTGCTACCATATATTTATTGCATCTCTCTATATTCAAGTCCAAGTCTATCTCTACTTCAAAGACTGTTGCTAGATAAAGTGGGCCTTTGTTAAATCACTGGTTTGGCTGTTGCTTGGTGAAGTGACCCTCTGTGATATCAATGGTAAAGAAAGGTGGCATGTGTATGAGGAGAATGGTGGAAGAAAGGAAAGAGCCACAAAGAGAGCCTTGTAGCCATGAAGAAATTGTGAGGTAGGCTCTCTCAGAGGGGGAGAAGGGGAAAAAAGGAAAGGAAAGAAGGAAAGAAATCAAGAAAGAGTGAGAGAGGAAGAAAAAGGAAAGGAGAAAACACATAAGGGGAGGGAAAAGAGAAAGAAGGGATGAAAGCAGGGGGGCAGCAGCACCTCCGACACCAATGTAATCCTGGGTATATACAGTCATTTTAAAAATTATTACATTTGGGGTTTTTTGTGGTGGAGGGTTAGGGGTAAATACCCACATTAATCTTCATGTATAAAGTTCAGAAGAATATTATTTGTGTAGCCACAGAATTCAAAGTTACAATAACATTGTAATTGTTATTCAACAATGTTATTTTTCTGTGGTTTAAGCCCCCATCAATTAATCAGAAATATCCATTTTCATCTGCCAGTATTAGTTCTGGGCTCAAAATTGGCATGAGGTATTGCCCCATGTTAATTCTTCTGACCTGTGGCAATGAACCCTTTATTCGTGTCACAGATGTTTTGCATTCTTTTTTCTAATATGAGTCTCTTGTAGATAAAGTATATCTAAATTAAGTTTTCTTAAATAATGAACAATATTTCTTTTTCCTGTGAAGCTTTGGCTACATTTATATTCCATGAAAGACATTTATCATCCATCATTGTCCAGAATTAGTCAGATGTGTCCCCAATGGCAGCAGTCAGTATTGCCAAATTTTCTTCACTCTCTGACTGACTTTCTTGGCTTTGCCATTGCTTCCCCTCATCCTAAGATGATTGTTCTTGTTCTTTTCTTGGTCTCTATTTTTAACTATCATATTCCCTTTTCCCTTTCATTGTTTTCTATATCTTCTCATAACATCTTTTGTTTTTTACACTGAATCCTCTCAAAATATGTGGTCTTTAAAAGCAAAACCAAATCCTCCCAGGTTTTCCTATCTAAATGGAATGGTTTTTTTTCTGTTTTAGTTTTCAATTTAAAAAAAGGATAATCTTTTCTCTAGTATAAAATTCTGCTTGGGATATTCTTAAAGACTAATATTTCCTTTCCACCTATTTTCATTTTTTACCTCAAAATCTCTCTCTTTTTAAGAACATAAAAATTACATCTTTTCAAAAATGTCTGGTCTTTTCCAATTTATAATTGATACTGAAAACTACGACTATTTGAAATCTTAATTCCCTTTTCCTTTCTTTAAAAATTGACAAATTTGTTTGTATGTGTTCTTGTCAGTCTTCCAGTATTAATCTATATCTTAGACAATGTTTTTCCCCTCCCCTTAAATAGTGCCCAATTATCTAAGTGATTGTCTTTGTCTTTATCCGTTGCTTCAGTCTTCAATTTCAGTTCTTCTCTTTTTTGTTTATCATCTTGACTTCCAGCATTAGTTATATAATTGATTTTTAAAATCTCTTTCATCTCTCTCATCTTCTGGCATATTTCATTTTTCAATTATTGTTCAAAGTCTTTTTTCTCTTTTCTCAAATTGTTTTATCATATCCTTTCATATCTGCGTCAGATCTTTCATCATTTTCATTATTTTAACTGGATGGTTTCTTTTCAGATTTAGTCACTAATGATCTCTTTGCTTCAGCAACTTTTCTGGATTGTGGGGCACTAGTAGTTCTAGCTGCCATTTTTTCTCAAAAAAAGAAAATATATAATTTAGCATTTGTTTGTCCACTGGATGGCAATATTTTCCAATATTTCTAAAATAAAATATTTTAGTGTCTGGTATACATGTGACCATAAGATGATAGTAGTTCTTCATTTTAGTTATATTTAGTCTCTAAATACTTCTGCAGTTGCCTTACATATGGCAGCATCTTATTTAATCTATTACAGTGGCCCCATCTACACTGCCATATTATGTAGTTTGAAATTTTGCATGGTCAGTACAGAATCATAAAGTTGGAATAGACTACAAGAGAAGAGCAGTCTAGTCCAACCCCCTGCCATGCAGGAAAAGCACAATCAAAGCACCCAATTCCTGATTTACCCCTGATATACTCCTCTTAATCCCAATCATATACATGAAGTTTAAGATATAGGGTGGTGGAAAACGTTTTAGGATCATCAGATGGGCAAGTTCATTTCTTCTGCCCCCTCCTCACAACCCTCCTGACCTCCACTCAATCCATGCTAATTGCTACTTCTGACAATTTTGTCATAGGGACCTGGGTTTTGAGATCTAATCTGGTTGAAGTCATGTTCCTTCCTCAGTCTAAAGGGAAATTTCCACAACTGAGGTTACACAGCTGCCTGGGAAATGCTGGTGAAGCATCTGTGAATGTGCTCTCTCTCAGATAGTTTCCGTCATTTCCCACCTGAAAACTCCTGTTTTCTATATGCATTTATTTGAATGGGAAGCAGATGTTTCTCATTTTGGGGAAAACTGGTAAAATATCAGCAGTAAAATGTCTTTGCATAATGCAATCCTGTGCCTCTCTCTCTCTCCAAAAGGAAATCCCATTGAATTCATGAAAGGTTTTAATCTAGAGAAGTAAATACAGTATTTCAGTTAAAAAAAACCATGATAACTTCACGAGAAACTAGTAGCTAAGATTCCTGTATATCTAATCTAATGCTGAAAATATATGTGTTTAATATTATACCTTCCTCTTTGTGCAAATGTAGAATAGATATAAGAAATGTTAAATATTGGTCCTTGAAAGGACGTATTTGAACAATTCATGAGTACTGTTAGTTGTTGAAATAATCCACCGAGCAGTATTATACAAGGAGGGGTTTTATATTCTCTTTAATCATTTTGGTGATTGTATGCTAATAAAATATCATATTTTAATAATTGAGCAAACATTGCTTTGTATGCATATTATAAGGGTGAAGAACAAGTAAATACAATGTAACAGGAACCCAGAGACAATTGTAACTCCTAATGTATTAACTCAGAAGGAAGTCGCATTGAAATAAGAATGGTTTGTCTCCAAATGAATGCAGTAAAGTTTTGATTGTGAACCTCATTTATTTAATCTAGATAATACAGCTACTTCCCAGGATCTTGAATGCGATTTCATTGGAAAGAGTTCCCTGGCACTGTGGCAGTGGCTTTCACATCACAAAGACTACATATTCCATATGCTTCTAGAAGGTTTCACAATTCCAAACTGAGCAAATCAGCTGCTAGAGGAGTAGACTTAAGGTGTATCCAGACAGCCCTTTATCCCAGCATTATCTGCATTAAAAAAAACACAGATGCTTCTGGGGGCCTTTGTGCTTTCTGGGGTGGGTGCCAGGACACCAGACACCATAACCCTCACCCCAAAAGACTCCAAAAGTCCACAAACCCCTCCCCCCACCCACTCTCCTCGCATGTCATTTCTATACACCGTGAGAGCTCCGGCAAGACTGTAATGGAGCCTGGGTAAATTTTCCTTACTTTTAAAAGGGGTTTGGGGGATTTGAGGGAGAAGGGTGGGATTCCCACAGTTTTCGGATCTAATGTAGTCCATAAAACTGTAGAAATGGTGTTTTGACTGCAGTCCAGACACTGGAAGTAGTGGGTTCATCCTGCACCTTCCAAGAAGGTGCAGAATAAATCCACTAACTAATTAATTTGGCACAAACCAGGGTTTTCCTTAAAGGTAAAAAAAAAAAAAAAAAACCAGAAATAGGGCACAGTCTTTACAATCTGATGCCTGAAGCTACAGTATGTGAAACTCCTCTAAGCTCTTTGACTGGTGGTTTTGGAAATTCTTTTGCCTGCCTTCATTACTCCTCAGATGTTTTTGCCTCAGGAATAGCTCCCACATTTAGTTCAAGTTTCACTAGAGAAACAGTTCAAAGATGTTTTGAATATTTGTCTCCAGAATCACAGTAAAAAGCTCAATTTCTGCTTCCAAACATATTGTGATCTAAACAATGGATATTTCCCCCTTATTTTGAAAAGTGGAAAATGGGATTGAGGACAATAATTTTGAATCATTAAGACAAATGCATCTGTCAGTCTGTCAGGAAGAAAAAAATAAATAAAGATTGAGGAACCATTTGTCAACAAAGTGCATATTATTATTATTATTATTATTATTATTATTATTATTATTGTATTGCTGTGAGTTTTCCAGCTTTATGGCCATGTTCCAGAAGCATAGTCTCCTGACATTTCACTCATGTCTATGACTGTCATCTTCAGACATTGTGAGGTCTGTTGGAAATTAGGCAAGTGATGTTTATATATCTGTGGAATGCCCAGGGTGGGAGAAAGAACTCTTGTCTGCTTGAGGCAAGTGTGAATGTTGCAATTGACCACCTTGGTTGGTATTGAATGGCCTTGCAGCTTCAAAGGCTGGCTGATTCCTGCCTGGGGGAATCCTATGTTGGGAGGTTTTAGCTGGCCCTGATTGTTTCATGTTAGGAATCCCCCTGTTTTCAAAGTGTTGTTCTTTATTTACTGTCCTGATTTTAGAGTTTTTTAATAC
Source organism: Anolis sagrei (assembly GCF_037176765.1). NCBI lineage: Eukaryota > Metazoa > Chordata > Lepidosauria > Squamata > Anolidae > Anolis > Anolis sagrei. The sequence continues at coordinate 157,754,490 of NC_090023.1, forward strand.
TGGTAGCCAGATTTTGTTCATTTTCATGGCTTCCTCCTTTCTGTTGAAATTGTCCACATGCTTGCATATTTCAGTGGCTTCTCTGTGTAGTATGATATAGTGGTTGTTAGAGTGGTCCAGCATTTCTGTGTTCTCAAATAATATGCTGTATCCAAGTTGGTTGAATTAGTCTGCAGTGCCTTTGATGTTTGTGTTTGGGAGCTACATTTGGTAGTCCCTATGTAGACTTGTCAACAGTTGCATTTTATATGGCAGACTGTGCAGGAGACATGCTTTCCTTTAGATGACATTGAAAACAACATCTGGGCTATGTGTTCTTCCCATCTCCATTTTACTTAGATTTACCCGTGGAATTAATGGAGCCGTTGCTGCCTTTATCCTCCCCTTGTTCTCTATCTATGGTAGAAAGGTGCAATGACAGGTAGGTGTGAGCACATATGTTAATTGTAAGAAGAGGCTTTAGTACTGAGAAGAGCCATAAACATCTTCATTTAAGAGGAATAAGTCAGAGATTCTCAAACTTTTTCAGCCACAGAGTGTTTTTGAAGCAACAATTTCTCACGGAGCCCAAATAAATGTGTGTGTTTGTGTGTGTGCTTTGACACATTGTGTTTTATAAGTTTTTTTTAATTTTTATTTTCATTTTCAGGTAAAGTACAGTGAGAGAGGGAGAACAATGTGTTGTAAGAGATAGTCGGGAAAGGATAGACTAAAGTGAGAAGAAATAGCTAACAAAAAAAGGGGGGGGGAGATGGGGTAGGTTAGAGAGGTGCAGGGAGGGTGTTGACTTCCAGTTCGGGCCGCAAGGAGTAAAAACCATTTGTCCGATATTTTTTCTTTTGTGTTGTTTATCTTTCTTTTCCTATTTTGGTTGCTATAACTTTCATCTCTATAATTGAATTTGCATTTCTTTCTGCATGAACCTTTTTAAAGCTTCCCAGTCCATTTGTTTGTTCTTGACTTTATTACTTAGCTGTCGTGATAAATTATCCATATTCATGTAGTCAAAGATTTTGTTTATCCGTTCTTCAATTTGTGGAGAGACTTTTTCCTACCATTTTTGGGCAATTGTTGTTCTGGCTGCGGCTGTTATATAAAAGAGGATCCTCTCTTCATTTTCAGTTAAGTTCAGCTCTGATATGTTTAAGAGGTAAAGTTCCGGTTTCATTTCAAATTTCACACTGATGATTTTTTGTGTGTATTTATGTATTGTCGACCAATATTTCTTAATTGTTTTGCACCCCCACCACATATGGAAGTGTGTGCCTAGCTCTTTTTCACATCTCCAACATCTATTACTGTAATTTTTGTTGAATTTCGATAAACGTGAGGGTGTCCAGTACCATCTAAAATAAATTTTATACCAGCCCTCAACTATATTTGATGCTTTTGTGAATTTTAGTTTCCTTTTCCATACTGTTTTCCATACTGTTTTATAAGTTGACAGGCTGTGCTATTGGCTGAGCATTTGTGTGAACTATTTGGAAAAAAATGAACATATTCCTATGCACACTACACACATCTCATTTGTAGTGCACAAAGAAAAGAAAAGTAAGAAAAGAAATGGAAAAAAAGAAAGGAAAGAAAGAACAAAAGTATATTTTAAATGAGGAATAATTTTAACCAACATAAACATAGCAGTAGTTCAGTAGAAGACCCCAGGGGCCATCCACTCCAACCCACCTTTGCGATACAGGAAAAGCACAATCAAAGTATCTCCAACAGATGGCCACCCAGGTTTTGTAATAATAATATTAATAATAACAACAGCAACAGAAAGCCCAGAGGCCATCCACTTCAACTCCCTTCTGCCATGTAGAAAATGCACAAAGTACCCTCTGAATGGTGGGAGGGAAATAGGGTTTCGGAACCAAGCAAGGTGAGGGGAAAAGGATCTGGGTGGCAAGGAAAGTGAGGGAAAAGGCTTTAGAGGGCAAGGGAGTGAGAGAGAAAGGCTTTTGACAGCAAGGGGGGCAAATTAAAAAAGGCTTTTGGGGATGAGGGAGGCTGGGTAGGGGGAGAAGCAGGAAACAGGGGGAAAACCTTGGAGAGGGAAGGGAGAGGAGAAAGAAAGTTGGACCTCCTCAGTATACTTTGCAGAGGCCCAAGGGGTCCGCAGAGCACAATTTGAGAACCACTGGACTAAGCACTTTGATGGTGGTTGTTGGTTCTGGGAGCATTCCTACTTTCTTGTTACTTGCCCCTGTGTTTTGATGCTGAATAACAGTGTTTATCATAGACCTTTTTTCCCAAAAAAACTGATTAAATTTTATGGGCAATTTTGTCAATTTCTATTGCATTCATTGATGACCAACTATGAAACAGCAAAAGCAGTCAGAGAGAACAGGGTTAACAGGGGTTACTTTATTTGACGTATACCAATTTTAATTAGTTATGCCAAGAAATGAGGGGGGAAACCTGGTGTGGGTGTAGCTGTGGCCAGGTGCCAACCTGTCAATACCTCCCCAATCTTTCCTTGGATGAAACATCTGATCTCGAGGGCAATCCAACAGCCTGGGTTTAATGTTTTGTACAGAAATCCGTCTTAAAATTGAAGACTGGTCTATTTGCTTTTTTAAAACCTTATTTTTTACATTTTTCCTGCCTTGTCTGCTATATCCCATGATTTAGCCAGTAAATGTTTTGATGATAGAGGAATATAATCTAATATTTGATACTATTTCAAGATAAAAGGAAATCATTCTCAGCTGTTCTACCAGCAAACCATTTCTGTTTCTTGAAGTAAATGAAATAAGTTAAAGCAAGCAATGTCTCTGCTTTAACAGAAAAGAGTAGCTGTTGAGATTCACTAGGAAAAGAAAACTTAATGCTTTCAGTATAGACAGGTACAATTACACTTTTGAAGACTAAGACTCTCAGTTTATTGAAAATTTGAGGATCCTGTCTTTCTAAACTGGACATAGTTTATGATATATAGCTACTGTTATATTACCCCCTAAAAAGGGATTTGGTTGGTTGGAACCCAAGACATATTTTATAGTTAACCTGTAACCATGGGACTCCTTGTGAAGCTTTTGATAGTGTTACTAATTTAGATGAAAAAATGTTTTACCCAATGAAGTACTAGATCTACAGTATATTTTACTCCACTCACCACCTTTGTGGGACTCAAGAAAGCTCTCAGTGCGTAAGTAAAAATGCAATGCAAAACATGCTCACAGGACTAGAACAAGACAACCTAATTCAAGTCATAATAAGTTTTACTTCCACTGCGCAGCTGTGGAGGGAGAGGGGTTTGCCTCCACCCTCGAAGAGAGAATTCTAGTTTCAGTTGGAACTATCTGGAAGGGGGCGGAGCCAGGCTTTCTGTTCTGGCCAGCCCCCTTCCTCATTCTGAAGCTGAGCATCGACTCATCACTCCCACCCATTAAACAGTATATTTGGTTGCCATTAGGGGGCCGGGTAGGAATTTTCCACTCTTATGTTCTAGGAGGGTTTTTTGCCTACCCTATACTGTTACAGGGCAAATTGGGATGGTGTGGCGTTAAATAGGTGGTCACAATAATCAGTTAGGAAAAACTAAAAATTAGTGTACGCCCAAGACACCCCCTTCAGGGGTGAAGGCCATTAACTAAAACACTCACCTAAGATGCAAGCTGGTTAGGTGAGGGGAATTATAATGGCCTAGAAATAAAGAAAATATGGTCTCAGATACACTGAGAGAGACTTCTCTGACACAGTTCCTTCAGAGGTTGCCTAGATTGGGTGTCCAGGGGACCCGGGTGTTTTGCCCTAACTAGCCAAGGGGTAGGCCGGACAGGGAGGCTACCTTGGCTTTGCCACCAAGTTCAAGTTCCATAGATTGAGATCCAGTCAAAGTTAAACGGGTAACAATAAATAAATGTTGCCCATATTTTAATCCAAATACTGTTGTGTGGTCTCATTATTTCGGGGGTTGGCAGGCAAATTAAAATGTAATGAAATGTGAACCCAACTTAAACCACATCTGTGTATGTACACCCAATTCAAATTCATCCAATATGTGGCTGTGTCAGACAAAACCTATCATTTATACCTGCCTGCCAGTTCTTAAAAGCCATCTCTTTTTCATAGCCTCATGCAGGAGTCAAAATGAGGAGGCTTGTGAACATGTGATGGATCATCATACCTAGGTGGTAGGCTACGTTCAGTTTGCTTGGTTACACACTGTGTAGATTGCCTGACATACAATACACTTCTGCAGGGTGCGGGGTGGGGGTCAGATATAAGAAAAGCATTTCTTTCCAGATAAACTATTCCAAACAGTGCTTCAAAACATCATTTTAGGAAATATGTAAGTTCCATTGCCTTAATTTGCATTACTCTAGAGTAAGTGATCTGAACCATGCAGTTTATGATTAAAGAGAATGTGAATCAGGTCACAGATGATTATGCTAAGCATGTTTTATTTTATTTTATCAAGTTCAAATTTGCATTGGATTGAAAATGCTCATCCCAAACCCTTGATTGCTTTTGACCATTATATTGCACTCAAGATTACAACTATTATACTCTTTGCATTAAAAAGAAAGGGACTCCTTGAGATATAAAAGCCCTAAACTATAATCATTTACTAAGCTTACAGAAATGTCAATTATATTTGTAATATAATTGTCCACCCCTTTTGAAGTTTGAAACTATGAAAATTTCATGGAGGTTGTTGAACAAAACAGAATGGTAAATGAAGAATGTTTGATTTTCATTGATTAAATATTTGGCATCATTGCCAATGAAAGAAGGATTCCTATTTGAATAGCTTATGGTTATTTTAATTCCACACAGTGCAAGCTAATAAAAAGTTATTAGACAGGGTAGAAAAACACATCTCAGGTAAATGTTTTATCTTTAAGAGGCAAACTGATCAATAGTTTCATTCCAGTTTTGCCTGAGAAGTTAATATGTTATAAACACCTGGCCTCCTGCATACTGATGATTGGTCAGAATGGAGCCTTAATGTTGACACAGTGGTATGGCATGTTGAGCTGAGCTGGTTTGCTTTGGGATCTCTATATATTTCAGTGTAAGGACCAATGCAGATGAAAAATTTGTTATGAGGGTTGAATGAAAAGAAATGCCTCTACCTTTGTTACTTGGGTTTGGAAGGGAATATTTTAATAAATCAAACACAGAAATAATCCTTAGATGGTGCTCTTTAACTACCACTATTCACTTTTCCACATAATCACCAGACAATTTGATACATTTCTGCCAACGATGAACAAGTTTTCTGAAGCCGTCACAGAAGAAGTCGCCACTCTGTTTCCGGAACCAGTGTCTCACAGTTCTCTTAATGTACCAATCGTACACAGATCTTCTGATAGCCAAGCAAAGCAATAATGTGATCCACATGTTTTTTGTGAAATGCGGATTATACTTGAAATTTCTCTCTGAGTGAAACAATGATCATCCTGAATCAATCTGTCAACCTTTTGCTTGTGAAACTCGGTGGTTGTTGTCACAGGACATCCAACTTCTTTAAACTTACTCGCCCAACGACACACAGTACTCACATCAACATCAGCACAACCACCATAAACAGCTTGCATTCTCTGATGAATCTCCTTTGGGGTGACACATTCTGCTGTCAAGAATTCAATTACTGCACGTTGCTTAAGTCAGCCAGAACCAACTGATCCTTCATGGGGGGATTCAAGTGCTCCCCTCCAACCATCCGTTGGCTCCTTCTGTCTGGAGATCCGTGATTTATTTATTATTTACTGTATTTATACCCCACCCTTCTCACCCTGAAGGAGGCTCGGAGCGGCTTTACAAAAGGCCTCAATTTGATGTCATATCAGCAAACAAATGCAAAATAAACATATACCTTAAAACATAAATCTAAAAGCTATATAGGCATTAAAACATATTTTTAAACCATGCAAATCCGAAATCATAGTCAAAAAGCCGATCCTGTCGATTAACTTATGAATGGCTTAAGACTGTGAATCTGTGACTGAAATCTTTTAGAGAGCTTTGTCTATGTAGACAAGAAGATACTGAAGAAGTAACCTGATGAAAATGAGAATAGGACCACACACATCAACAAACACACATCATTTATATTAGTAGAAAGATATTATTTTCAATATGATTTTAAAATTGAAGGTTAGCACATGGATTTGTGTACATTTTTTATTCAAGGTAAGGGGCCCTTGAGAGCTTTTATGTTTACATTTCCTTATGATACAAGACACAAACATTGTTTATTCTTGAAAAAAAAACATGTCTCCAAAGTAGACTATGTTTGGAACCCAGAAGTCAACTTTGTTTGTGACTTCCCAACTAACCAGCTATTTGGCAGGGATGGAGGAACAAAATAGGATAATTTGGTAAGAAGGTCCCAGGCTCAATACCAAACATCTGTAGTCTAAAAGTTCAAATACTCAAGAAGATGGACCAATTGTCTGCACTGGTAAGGATCAAAGGCTTCTTCCATGTTGGAAAGCCAGTGGGACAGGTAATTGACTCTTCTTTCAAAATTAGTAATGAGATAGCTGCCCTGAGCACTAGAAAAAAAATAGGATACTAAGTCAAACAAGGGCTGTCCACTATACATAGTAAGTTCTATAAAGGCTGGTCACATAGAAAGCTCTGGTTTTCAGTATAAGGGGGTGCCTACAGAGGTAAGCAGTAACTGTCTCAAGCCATTCCCTTGTTTTTTTCTTGGTTTTGACCTTGGAACTAATCTAAGAAATCTTTTTTTTTTCCAAAAAGCTGATAAGGATATTAACATCCTATTTTCACTGGTCTAGATATACATCTTAATTGCTGGGCAAGGAAGCAGTTCTTTTCTAATTCTATTCACAAGAGAAACAATGAGTAATTTTAGCATTTTTCTTACCATTTTCAGAAAATTATTCAAAATTGTACAGTTCTCAAACACTATTTGCAGATCACTGTGCAGGTTTCCCATGTCTCCATGATTCTCTTCAGTTTTCCTGACACTTGAGAGAGAGAGAGAGAGAAAAACCCTTTAAAACTAGTTTTTAATTTTTAAGATATTTTTTCAATTCTCTTGCATATTATTTTATGTAGAAAAAAATTCAACATGCTTTGGGAAGCATGAGTTTCTTAGCTGAGATGCAATAAAATACAGAGGCACTACATGAAAAGCTACAGTGCTGTGTCTGGTGGCTTGAGGTACAATGTTCATGGCTGTGTTTCTGAAATCAAAGTTGAACACATGTTTAAAATTCAAGACTAGGCCATTCTTCTGAGAGCTGAGAGTTCTCCTCCCAGCAATCATTTACACAAGTAATTGATGCTACATTTGAATGTTTGCAGAAATAAAAAGGAGCATCAACCTGGCAAAACTTAATTCATTTCTTGATTCAGTCAAATATTTGGTGATCATTTTCTCTGTTCCCTCAGTCCAAGATTTGCACAGCTTGTGTTGATTAAAATACGCAAAGTGTGCATGGACAGTAAAAAGATGGTGCTTTCCTTGAAGCTTTCCTTGGCCAATTCACAAGCATGTGCATGCTTGCTTGCATACACAAACACATCTTTTCTCTTGGGTCCCATTGATCTCCTATGGAGAAAAACCTAGAATTCCCGTATAAGGTGACAGTGCACCCTAGGAAACTCCTAACAGGCAAAATAAATACAAAGTAGAAACAATTTCACATGCCATAGAGTTTGCAGAATGTTCAATTTCCTTTCTGGAAGGGAATGAATACTGATTTTTTTAAAGGAGCAGGAAGAAGCAGAAGTTGCAAAAAAGCCAGTGAGGCAGATGTTGTCCACCCCTGATCTAGTGCAATTTAGGTCTGTAGTGATGGGGAACTCATTAATCCAGTTTTCAAATATATATATATGAATGAATGGAATCTATTTTAAAAGATAACCACATACACAAAAATAATGTGGCAGGCCAGACAGAGGTGCAAAAAAATATGGGACAAGACTTTGTAGTGAATATTTAAGTGGGCTAAATATTTCCCAATCTGACTCTAAGGTCCCACCTTAAAATCCAACCAACTGCACTGAGGAACTGAGTTCTATGGAATTGTTGAATTACACTGAAGCATGATGTGAGCAGCTGCCTCCCACCAGTGACTATATAGTACGAGGGGTATTTTTTAAGTAAGGTCCGTTTTGTTGTAGACACTAGTAGTTCGCGTGCATACCACAACGAGCACGTGCATCGTGTACCAGCATACCTCGGGAACAACTGTCCTCAGTAGCTAACCTATACGGTTCTGTTCTGTGCTTTAAAAATGTTTAAGACTAATAACTCACCCGCCGCATGTGAGGTTCGCTCAGTGATACGGTTTTTGTCAGCAAGGAACCTGCCTGCTGCAGAAATTCATCGACAGATTTGTGAAGTGTACGGTGATACTGTTATGAGTGAAAGCAAAGTGTGTAAGTGGGTACGACAATTCAAAGATGGCCGTGACAACGTCCATGATGAGGACCGCTCTGGTCGCCCTTCATTGATTACAGACGATTTGGTTATCGGAACAGGCGGCAAGTTTTTATGAAGAGGGTATTTTAAAATTGGTTCAGAGGTATGATAAGTGTTTGAACAAACTTGGCAACTATGTTGAAAAATAAAGAGAAGTATATACATTCTGAAAATAAATTTACTTTTTTGAAATAAACTTTCGTTGTGTACTTATGTTCCAACGGACCTTACTTAAAAAATACCCCTCGTATATTGACCAAGAAACATGGACCTAGATATACTATCCTTCCCTGACCAACCCACCCATGCCCCATGAATGCATTCTTTGGTTGAACTGGTAGGATTTTAAGATTGATTTGGGGGACACATTTAAGATTGTGAAAATGAAACCAAGTATCTCATCCACATCATCAGGTCTCAATAACTGAAACTGGTCCCATAAAAACTTACCAGACAGTATACTTGATATCTCCCTAGACTCTGTAATAAATGTGGTGTCATGTACTAAGGGAATGTGAGCAACTTTTTCCTCAAATTACCTAATAAAATTTTCACGACAAGGGTTGTATGCTTGAGTTCTCTGGTTCCATACTTAAAATAACTACCCAAAGCCTGAAATAGCCCTACTGAGAGGTTGAGGATACAATCCTCAAGATGTGATCTGATTTTTTTTGCTTGTCTCACTGCACAATGAAGAGTCTTAGTTCAGTTCAAATATCAAGTACAATCAAATAACACACATTATGGGTCATCTAAAAATAATCTATTTCTATAATTATTTAATATTTGCTATACGATAAACCCAATTGATACATTTGTAGCCCATTTTAAATATTCCTGAAAATATATTAAGACCGCATATCAAGTTGTTATAAAGTCCCCTTCCTTTGTTTCTTCTCTTGCCATATGAAAATGCTTGGTATATCTTGGTATCTGTAAGATCTAATATAGTGCTACTCAAACTGTGCTCCTCCAAGTGTTTTGGACTTCAGCTCCCAGAAATGCCAGCCAGCTTACCAGCTGTTAGGAATTGTGGGAGTTGAAGTCCAAAACATCTGGAGGAGCACAGTTTGAGAAACACTGATCTAATATATTGCTGTCTGACTTTTTAGGCAAACAAACTCAAGAAACACCTCAGATAAACAGGGAAGTTATATGCCTTGTTAGCACCTTCTGGGTTCCATGCAGGGCTTCTTGATAACTGTAATCTTCTCCTTCAATACTGGGATCTCTCCTGACTTTCCTGATGCCACTCATAATCTCTACCAGGATCTATCTTTTACCACAGCCTTCCTACAGCTCTCTGAAAATAATTATTCTGTTTTAACTTTATATTAAGGTACAGGACATCATACTCTGAATATTCACAACTATGATGGTGTTACAGGCAGTCCCTAAGTTGTGAACAATAGGTTTATTCTTAAGTCAAATTTGTTTGTAAGTCAGAACAGGTACATTTTTAAGTGTAACTCAAGCTTTGGCTAGCATAGGAAAGCCCCCCCCCCCCCAAACAAATCACTGATATATTTTTTTGTCGTGGGACTTCTGTGTGCCATATTTGGTTCAATTCCATCATTGGTGGAGTTCAGAATGCTCTTTGATTGTAGGTGAACTATACATCCCAGTAACTACAACTCACATATGTCAAGGTCTATTTTTCCCCAAGAGCGCCTCAAGAGCGCCCCTGGGCAAAATCAACTATACTGCAAATGCTTACTTTGTGTAATTGGTTGAGCCACCCCTGGTTGTAGTAACAAGAATTGATGAAAAAGCTTCAGTGGAGACCCCTTTTCCCCATGATAACTCGGAGACTCCCTGTATAGTTTTCTTTTAAACAGGAAAAGAAGAAAAATTATAATAATGAGGTTATCTTTATTATGGCTAATCTGATGATTAAAATATTGTTTATTGTTTTCTTGAACAAATCAGTGTTGTTGTTAACAAGTCTTTTCAATAGATTGGGTGGCTTTTGAATATAGACCTGAAATGATTATTTGTGTTACATTCACTTTTCCTATGAAATTAGATTATATTTTGCAAGGTAATATAGAAAAGAAAGGAAAGGAAAGCTAGCATCTTCACTTTTTCTCTTTAAAAATGACAGTTTGGGTGCAACATGTATTAGCTCTTAATGCTAGCTTTAAAATATTACACACACACACATCTATAGTATATATGCTGATAGAACAGACAATGAAATAAAATAACAAAACATCCTAAAGCCTCTGTTAGAATTAAATTCATATGCTTGAGCTTTAGTCACAGCTCAAAAACTCATTATAAACCAATAAAGTTCAAATATGATATCAGTAGCTTGTAATTTATAATCAGTAGTTGATGTGCTACATAGATGTGGTCAGTATAATATTGAAGTACCTGAGCCATTCTGTAAGAGATCTTTTATTAATTTTCAAAGAGAATCTCACCCACCATCTATATTTGCATGCATGATGGGCCACAAGTATCAGCAGATTATTGCTAAACACCTGAACCTTCAGATTGCTTGTAAGCTTCCATAAAGTATATTAATTTTGTAAGCGCATATAGCCAATTGGGACTTTCATCTAAGTACATCTCAAATACAGGGAGATTTGAGATGTATAGATGCCATTGACTACACTTTTAAGATTTCTGACTGTAATTCGGTTCACTAATCTTATGTCTATGAAAATTTATCAGATTTTATTTTGCTTTACCCTCCCCTTCATATCCCATTCCCCCAAATCTCATCCTGGCTTATTTTCAGGTTGTGATATTTTGTTTTCTCTTCTTTCTCTGTGAGGGAGGGGAAATGTGAATACATTTTTACAAAATTGAAAATATACATATATTTCTCTGCATTTTTTCATAGACATATTTTGTACACTTTGCTCCTACTGACTAAAGTATATTCACAAGGAACTATTCTTCATATTTTTCATTTTTACGTGTTTTTAGCCATTCATATTTTTAAAAATGTAGACTTTTTTGTATATTTTATGCATTCAAGATATTTTTCCAGTCTGTTAGATGTGCAAACTTCTGAGGCAAGACACATGTTATCTTGCAATAGGGCTCAGGAGGTGTTCCGTTTTTAACCTCCAAAAAATCTTATGTATCTCATAGCATGTTTATTTTTAAACAAATATTTTTATTATAATTTTTCAATTAATAGTGATTACAAGACATAAAAAAAGGTGAAACACACTTAGATCGGTACAGAGTTTGGAGATAGTGCAGCAGTGAAAGGGGGGGGGGACAACAACCCACACACAGAGTGCTCCCAGCGGGGCTTTGCAAAGTCTTTGGAGGCTGTTAAAAGTTTTCGTTGTGCTAGATGTTTCGCTTATTCTCCCCGATACCGCTTCTTTAGGTCATTTTCCTATATGCTAGACAGGTCTATCAGCATTGGAATTTCTCTTGTTAAAAAAAGTCTTTAATGTCCGACCAGTTGGTCTTCCTGCAGGTTTTATTGAGTCTCTGCGATAGGCAGTCCATTTGAACTATCTCGAATACTTTTATAGTCCATTCTTCTGGTGTTGGAATTTCCTTTTGTTTCCATGCTTTCGCAAGTAGGAGTCTAGCTGCAGTACTCAACAGGAATAGCATCTTCTCCTGATTGTTATTTAATTTTGTGTTTGATATGCCTAAGAGAAAAACTTCTGGAGTTCTAGGGAATTTGATTTTTAGTATTTTTTGGGTTAGAGCAGGGGTCCACAAACTTTTTAAACAGAGGGCCAGGTCACAGTCCCTCAAACAGTTGGAGGGCCGGATTATAATGTGAAAAAAAACATGAATGAATTCCTATGCACACTGCACATATCTTATTTGTAGTACAAACACCATTTAAAACAATACAATAATTAAAATAAAGAACAAATTTAAAAAATATAAATGTATTAGTATTTCAATGGGAAGTGTGCGCCTGCTTTTGGCTGATGAGATAGGATTGTTGTTGTTGTTGTTGTTGTTGTTGTTGTTGTTGTGTGCTTTCAAATAATTTCAGACTTAGGTTGACCCTGAGCAAGGGCTGGGTAAATGAGCTTGGAGGGCCGCATCCGGCCCCCGGCCTTAGTTTGAGGGCCCCTGGGTTAGAAAATTGATTTCTTTCCAGTACTTTTGGACTCGTTTACAGGACCACCATACATGGAAAAAAGTTCCTGTCTCCTTTCCACATTTCCAGCAGCTACTTGAGATCCCTTTATTAAATTTGGCTAACTTTTCTGGGGTGTAGTACCAGTGATAAAACATTTTATACCAATTCTCTCTTAAATCACTGGTCATAGTATATTTCATCTTAGTATTCCCATTGATTTGTAAGAATATTGTGACCTAGGTCCTTAGCCCATTTTATTTGACAATTTTTGATTTGTTCCTCTTCAGTGGACCAGCTTATCAATTGCTGATATAGATATTTAATAAGGTTTTTTTAATCCTTTTTATCCTTTTGTAATATTATTTCCCATACTCCCTGTTCTTGATTGAAACCAGATACGAAAGCTGGTTTCGTATCTCATAGCATGTTTAATAGTAAATCTGAAATGGTATTCCAATTCACAAATATTATGGACATGCATGCATGCCTGTTGATCCAATAAAACTGGCAGTTGTGTGCCAAAACAGTCTTCCTTGTGCACAAACGTTTCCTTAGTGGCGTGGGGAATTCTGTACAGAATCACACAATGCATATAACATAGATGTAAATCTTCACCAAGTGTCTTCTTAAAAGTAGAAACAAGTAATTTTAGCAATTTACCTGCTGCTGAAAGTCTTTGAAAACCATGAAGTTTTTGAAGGATATTCACAGTTTAGGTTATTCTGCAGAAAAAAATTATCTGTGAAAAATAATATTTCAATGTATAAATATTAACTTGAATGTATAAAATTTGTTTTCTGTGCAGACTTTAGGTTTTTTTCCATGTACAAATCAACCTTGTGTAAATTTGACTCAGAATGAACTCCAGTGACCACTTTTTCAGAACATAAAGCAATATTTCCTACACAAGAATTAATAATCCTGCACTGAAAAATTCAAAAGAAAATGCCTTTTTCTGCATGGCACAAGCATACCTAAATTTTGCACAGAATAAGTTCCAAACTATGAAGAATCTTGTTAGTCAAGGATTTTTCTCATCAAGACTTCTTAACACTCACAAAACATATTTTCAAAACATTTTTCCAATATTGCCCAGGTCAATCAAATAAAGTCAGCTGTGCAGTTGTAGGCTTTCTTTAGAGAAAATTAATTCCTGTAATTTTGAAGTGGAACAGCCAGATTCAACCCACCATTTTAATTTTTCCCCAAATATCTGACCAATGGCATTATTGTCAGTTATTTCTGACTTATGGTGACCTGAGGGCAAACCTACAATGGGGTTTTCTTGGCCAGATTGGTTCATAGAGTATGTGTTTGCCCTCTTTTAGAGCTCAGAGAGCATGACTTTCCCAAAGTCACTCAATGGGTTTCCATGACTGAAAGGGATTTCAGCAGTAGTCTTCAGAGTTATAGTCCAGTGCTTAAACTACTATAGCATGCTGGTTCTATCTGTCAAAAAAAAAAAAGATTTAATCTTTTTCCCTCAAACTATAGTTCCTGCTTCTTTTCATTTCTTGCTCTAAACAGGAATTTATGTATATAATCACCTACAATTCTCCTTTCTCTTTTCACTGAAGTGACTTTGTTTTTGTTTTTTTATAAAATAATCTTTATTGCTTTTCTTAAAATATACAAGTATACAGAAAGGTGGTGTTGGAAACTTTTGGGTCTGTGAAAGTTTCTCACTGTAGGGAGTGTCAATAGAGAAGGGAGGGAGGGGGGAAAAGAGTGGGGTAGAGATAGGATTAAAGATATAGTAGGGGGAGTTTCACTGTCTTGAGTCTCGTCGTCTTATCAGATACTGGTTTCCTGCAGTGTAGATATTGTGAGAAAAGAAATTTGGGTATGAGTAGTGAGGGATAGTGAAGGGAAATGGTTTGTGGTCGTTGTATTGACTTCCTGGTATCTTTGGAGGTTTCTGATCCTTTTCCTTCTTCTTTTCTTTTTATCTCCTTATGTCTTGCTCTCCCCTAATTGTTTTTCCTCTATCTTGTGTCTTTAAGTAACTATTTTCATATTCTTTTCTTTTATCAGGTATGTTGTTACTTGTTTCCAATCTATTTCAGCTATCGGCATGCCCTTCTTTTTTGATAATAGATACGTCAATTTGTCCATATTTCTTATGTCTAGTATTTTTGTTAACCATTCTTCTACTTCCGGGGGGTCCTTCTTTTTCCAATGTCTTGCGTATGTTATTCTAGCTGAAGTGACTTTGAACCTCTTCACTAATATTACTGGAATCACCAATTATTGCCATGGATTGCAGCTATATTGATGGCACCCATCCAGGGGTGTGGGGACCTGTCACCCCACACCCTTCCAGTTTTCCCCTACCCCATCACATGAGGTTAAGCCTCAGTAAGCTGTCTCAACCCATCTTTCCTTACGTTAATTGCAATAATATATTGCAATTTACATCATTTCTTATAACTTCCAAAAACCGGTTTCTTTGTAAATTTCTGCTTAGTTGTTTCAACATAAGTTTTGAATATTAGCTAGTGAAGTGGATGCCAGGATAAGCTCTAGCCTTGCAGATTGGTTGAATTTCTGTTGGTGTCTTAATATAGACAGTTACAGTTGCCAGGTAACAAGAAGCAGCAACAGATAAATGAGGTCACAATGGGACTGTTATTGGATATAAATATATTGTTAGAGATACAGGGGAAAGTCCATGAAGGCCAGCCTTACAGGTATGATCTTTCAGTTAGGGAAGAAGAACACATTTTAACAGTTTGTTTTGAAAAGAATTTACCAAAAATCACAAGTGGCTTCATATTTGCAATGCAAGGAATTGAACTTTATATGTTTTTTTTAAAGTAATGGAGGATTAAATTATTGGTATGTGATTTAAGTCAATAGTAAGCTGTTACTCAAAGACTGGGTGAAATTTAGAAAGGAACAGTTGAGAAATGAGATGGTATCAGAAGTTTGTAAAATGCTGGAGGGTGATTTTTATGGCATACATTTCTATAAAATCTTTATCTGTTTTATAGCCAATTTTAAAAAGCAATGTTTCAAAAATGTTGCAGTTGTCCATAGTTGAAAAGTTTTCATTGAGTTCAACAGTCTATAGATAAGAAGTAATATTGTATGAGTGAAGAAGGTAATGATAATATATACAGGAAACAAACCATTTCATTGCCAGTAAAATTGTGTTGAAACTTCTTCTCTGAAAAACTTGTTCTGCTCCATATGCCAGTCTTGGCTGAATGACTATTTGGACAGTGATGAAATAGTAAATGTTGAAGTACAGACATTAGAGACCTTATCACATTGTGTTATACTTGATTTCTGAGACTCTTTGTATATGATTCCAAATGGGTTTTGTCACATGATGTTTGTCCCCTTCCATTGGGAACCCATTTAAATGGTTCTGAGACACTGTTTTTCTGTGTGATCATAAAATCAGTCTGCATTCTGTTAGGTTTGCTCTGGGGATGAATTCTGCTGACCCTGAGAGTCTTTGTGATGCAACCATCAGTTGTGTCTGTTCTGGTGCTTGATGAGGATAGATCTCCAAAACTATTAAATCAATATTTGGTGCTTAGCCTATTTGGTGCTTAGCCTATTCACATTGTTCTCATAACATTACTAGAGGTGCTGGAAAAATGATACTCTGGTGAAGTTTAAAAACAGCCATTTCCACCTCCACCTTTGACCACCCGGAGCTCGGTTATTTTGCCTTTGAGCAGGAAGAGAGAAAGGAGGTTTTTTTGTCATGTCAGGAGCGTCCTGTTGTGAGAGAATTGGCTGTCTGCAAGGACATTGCCCAGGGGACGCCCGGATGATTTTTTTGATGTTTTATTATCCTTGTGGGAGGCTTCTCTCATGTCCCCGCATGAGGAGCCAGACCTGATAGAGGGAGCTCATCCGCCTCTCCCCAGATTTGAACCTGCGACCTGTCGGTCTTCAGTCCTGCCAGCACAGGGCTTTAACCCACTGTGCCACCGGGGGCTCCACAGAAAGGAGGTGACCAAATATGTAAGGGCCCTTCTACACAGTCCTTTATCCCCGGAGCACACACATTTAAAAAAAAAATGAGGATGTTCCTGGGTTCCTATCCACACACATCCCAGAAAGCTTGTGCTTTCTGGGGTGGGTGTCCAGGTGTTCTCACAGAACTTTCTGGGAGAATATCCGGACACTCCACAAAATAACCCCCTCCACAAAACACTCCAAAAACAGTGTAAAAAAACAAAAGGACTTCCTTGGCATCCATTAGGGGGCTGCTGGAGCTCTCCTGGCACATACAAATGATATGCCAGGAGAAAGGGGGGCAGGAGTGATTTTCCTCCTCCCCTCCCTTTCTCCTGGTGTGTCATTTGTATGTGACAGGAGAGCTGAAGCAGCCCTCAACTGGAAGCCAAGTAAATCCTTTTTTTTACACGGTTTTGGGGGTCTTTTGGGGAGGGGTTGGTATTCTCACAGTTTTCCAGGCTAATTTAGCCCAGAAAACCATGCAGTCAACCAATACTGTCTTGACTGCAGTCCAGACACCTGAAGTAGTGGGCTTATTCCACACCTTCCAAGAAAGTGCAGAATAAACCCACTTACAAATTAATTCGCCACAAACCAGGAAGACCCTGATTAATTCGCCACAAATCAGGGTCTTCCTGGTTTGTGGCGAATTAATTCAGGTTTGTCCAGGATATCATCTGACAGCCCCCTTTTATTTCGGTAACTCCCTCATTAAAGGGGCTGTCTAGATGCGCCCTATGTCTTTTGCTATTGTACATGGAGTGTCCATACTCATTATATGGGGCAGAGGATATTTGGATACACAAATTAGATAAGTGTATACTATTCAGACCCACCAGCTTCAGATTAATTTTTGAAATGCATTTTATTTCTATGTTTTAGCTCTTTATTCATTATTTTTCTCATAGAAATGAAAAATGTATTTTAAAAACCATTAGCTGAATAAACACATATGTACATGCACATCTATGCAAACAATAACCAACAGCAATAAAATTCACCTTGAAACACTATTAAAAATTGAAGGATAGCATAATTGGTATATCTAGGCTTCCCGCATCGGAACACCTGCATAACTTAGTCTCTAAGCACATTTGGTCAGTGAAATATAACAAAGGCTCAGATAATTTCCTCACTAAATAATTTTTACTGCTTACACTCCTGTGATGAAAATCAATTGGGAAACTGTTACGAATTGTTCTCCTTTGTAGTGACATTTTGACACAGCTGTCTTGTGGAACATTTCCCACTAATTTCTGCAGTTTCTTAATATGCCAGGTAATTTACAATCACACAGAGCCATGGACAAAAATGTCCATGTTTTTCTAATTACTTACAAATGAAATAAAATTGGACTTAATTGTCTGAGTATGGGGTGTCCTTCACTTTGATTTTTTTCAGAGGCAGAATAAAAATTCACTTCTGATGCTCTTTGTAAAGTCTTTGTTGCCAAAATCCCTGTTTTCGTGTTAACTGGTTGGGTTATAGTTAGGATGCAAAGTACATCAAATCTAGCACAACTCTGTGTGTGTGTGTGGGGGGGGGGGGGGGGAGATCCAAATGGGATATTAGTGCTGTGTTGCTGTTTTTAGACAACACTTTTGGATTTGTAACTTCTTCACTTTGGATTTGTAACTTCTGTAGCTGCTCCTGTAAATAAGTAAACAGAGTTTATTGTTTGAGGGTCTCTTGCTCTGCATTATATATTCACAACTTCCATAGTAGGTCAGTCTGACTGAGATGACCTAGGCAAAGGTAATCAGGTGGGTTACAGGGCTCCATGGAGACTGAACTCTGGCTCCTAAATCTAAGCCCAGCATTCCTAAACATTAAATTAGATTAGTTATTGATGCACACTAAGGACCTTATCATATGAATGAGGTCCCACAGGGTGATTCGCCACCACCCATGGTGAACCAGCAAGGCAGAGGTGCAATCCCAGCCCCTGAACCTGGCCTCGCCCACAGCTGATGCTTCCCCATCCTATATCGGTAAGCATTGCCACCATGGCTTGGCCCTGTAGTTTTCCCTCGAAACAAGCCTCCCATGTTCCAAGGGGAATCTCCTGTACCACTTTTGGGACACTTCCTCCATGGGGCCAAACCAGAAGTCTCCATACATCATGTGATGGCATCCAGCAAGGAGGAAATTTCCCAAAAGCATCCGAGGAACCTTAATTTGTCTAATGTGATAAAGCTGTAAGACATTGCACAAAGACTTATCTGGTTCCTCCTTTTAAAAGAATCCAAAACAATTGCTGTTGAAGGGAGATCTTGTACATCTGCTGTGTAAGGACCGTGACATTTTTACTGCTAGTTTATATTTTGCAAAGAGGAGCTGTAGAGAGAATAAAAACATATCAAGCATTTTTTCTCCCTCTCAGTTATATACAGGCAGAAAGTGAGATGGAAAAGGCCAGATGGATTCCCATATAAATTATATGACACCAATACATAAGAGATGCAATTTTCCCCATTGCAAGTGCAGCAATGATGAGAGAGACTGGTTTGCTGTCATTCGGGGTTATGAGACCAGTTAAAAAGCCATCCTAGCATTTTAAGAAAGATAAGGATAGAGGTCATCACCTCACCGTCCTCCATCTTGGTTCACTTCATTGGTCCACCCTCCTGACTCTGCTACTGTATATGGGTCACTTTAGAGCAGGGTAGAATTGTTTTTAACCAGGGCAGGGGGGTGTTTCCCTGCAATAATTGGCTTGGGGGGAATCTTAAACAGGTTACCTGGCAGGTTTCAGGGGAGAATGAAACATTATAGTGAGCACCTAAGGCATCGTTTTGGTGAAGGATAGAACTGCCCCTGTGTGCCAGTGATCAAAATAATAGACTGCCATCCAGCTTGAGGTTGAAATTCTGGGTTTTGCTTTCCTAAAGATGGAAGCCCTGAGAGCAACCTGATTGGTAGTTGGGTTGCTTTCAGGTGCCTCAGGTTTTTCATCCAGTTAAGCCAAGACGGGGGTTTCAGCTCATCCGTCATCACATTGCTTTTCCCCGTTGGTTTTCACCTACAGCTCACAAAGAAACGTTTAACTGGGTAACATTTAATAAAAGTTGCCCATATTGTTGTCCACCCTCATTATTTCATTAGTTGGTCAACACTATACCTATCATCTCTGGCAGGGAAAATTCCAATAATGTGATAAATGGGTATATATTTCATATCACTTATAATTGTGTGGGGAAATAATTTGTAGATTTTGGTGGCAACCGTTCATTAGTCATCTTGTCTAGTATGTCCTGGTAGACCATTCTTTTGTTTAAAAATTGTCAGAGGAAACCATCTGAATTGCTGTCAAGATGAAGTCTGGTTTCAAGAGGAACACTCATGAGAAGGGAAAGACCAGAGGCACTGAAGTTGCCCATCAACACATAGCTCTTAAAATGGGATTACATAACACTATCATTATGTGCTATGAAACACTCTTTTGTTTTGAATGATTAGGTGAATTCATTTTTAAAACATTGAAAGCACCTCCTTGTTAAGTGTACATTTGTTTGCCTGTCTTCTGGATTTCAATGCCGGGGTAAACAATTATTTCTATAAATCTTTCCTATTTAGAGTAATGGGATGAAATTTAATTTTACTGGGGTTTTAGTGTGTGTGTGTCACATCTATTTTTTCAAGCAATCCAAAACAATTTTTAATGAAAATCCAAAAGAAAAATGGCATCTCCAGTGACTATTTATGTAAAAATAATAATGAAAAATCACTAAAGACTTTGTGAGAAAGGTTTTCAATGCAGGAAAGGCTCACAGAGCTCTCCTGCTTCTTAAAGACTTTTTATTCACCATAAAGAAATGTACATTCCTTTCTGCAGGTAGATTTTCTCCACTGTTTGAATATACTGAACATGGAATAGATGTGTAAACGGATCTCCCAAGCAGATCAACTAAGGCTGTCCACCACACTTTTGAACGTTATTGTTTCCTTTACGTTATTACTCAAAATTATTTTGTCATATATTGACTATTAGCAATATGGTCTAGCATTTTTTTTTTAGCCAATGAATTAAGAAAGTACTTAACGTTAAAATATACCACATTGGAAATTAATTTGTACAATGCTCTGTGTGTTTGATTTATTGTTCAGTCATCTTCCACATATTACCTTGGATTAGTTATCTCCCTTTCTATCTCTTTTGGGCATGTGATAATTATGTTTTCAAAGGATATTATTTTCAAAAATAAAATAATAAAAAATACAATTCAGCTCCCAAGAAGGTAATGTTCTATGCAGGAAAGAATGGCACACTTTTGGCTTTCATCCAACTCTATCCAATTGGAACAGTTTCTTTTTGGTTTGATTGTGTTCTTTTCTTTCAGCACTGTAAATTTTTTCAATGTTTGATGTTGTTTGTATGCCAGGAATACAGGGTACACAGTGGAGTCTAGGGATAAGAACTCCATATAGTCAGAAAGAAAAACAACCATCACCTTGTATTTTAAAGTGGAGAAAGGGAATGGCTGAATTCCAGGGAGGCCCATAAAGCTTAATAAGTGATACTCAGGAAGGTTTAAGAAGAAGACTTCTGCTCCTTCTGTTTTGTCCCCTTGATATTATTTAAATCACTTTCTGAAGAACAGAGTAATTATCACTTAGGCTGAATACTCTTGGTGTTCATAATAAATTTCTCATAGGTTCACTGAAACTGTTTGAAGAAAATCTTGTGGGAATTTCATTTCTTGGGGGAAAGTTTCAAAGAACAAGGAATTTGAGGAGTGACAGAGTGGGACCATGGATTATTAGTAAACTTCTTTTTCAAAATTTCATTTCCTTGTAAACTGTGGGGCTGCTTATGTTAGGGTGATATGGTATATTCACACCACAAGTTTCCCTGCCCACAAATAAATAGGAGATGCACAAACAAACAATCTGAAGGCATCTGATCATCAGAGAATGCTATTAGGCATGATGGGAATCTAGAAGAGAATCCAACGCAGCAATATTGTTTCAGATTGCAGTTTCCTATCTCTTGGAACACAAAGCCAATTATTCCTGACCAAAGGCCAAATTCGAGGCACCACCTGTGCTCATTAGAACATTGTTTAATTTTCATTTACACATCTCAACACATTCCAATATTTCCAGATGTTGCTGTTTAATGTTGCCATAATTCTCAATTTTACTGTCCACAGAGAGCGAAGAGGTTTACCAGCGGCAGGTGCTGTCTATATCCTGTATCGTCTTTGGCATAGTCATAGTGGGCATGATCTGTGCAGCATTCTACTTCAAAACAAAGTAAGAGCCTTTGTCTAGTCCATGTCTTGTCCCCTTCTGCCCCTTTTCAGTTCATTGTTGTTTCTTCTCCACTGCTTATTCAATCCATGGCATTATCATGAAGCAAGTGGAAATAATAAGGGAATTTCCATACTTATTCTTTCCTTCACAATGTTGCAGGACAAGTAAGTATACAACAAATATCTATTGCATCTTCACTCATAAGACTCCTACCTGTGTTTTGCTGGTAGTACTAATTGTTTTTGTTGTAATTATTACAGACATCCCTCAATTTTCACTGACTTGTTTTTGGATGTTTTGATGTTTTAACAGAACTAAATTATAGCCATGTTGTGTATTTTTAACCTCTAGTCTGATCTGTCATTCACTTATGCTGTTTTTTTGGCTTGCTGTACCTGTTTTTCTATCAGTCAATTTGGTGGAAGATAGTACTGCATTAGCAACCCCCTCCCCAAATTCCACTTTTCAACCAATTTTACTTTCTGGCAGTGGTCCAGTCTCTAACCTGTCAAAAGAATGGGGGCTTCTTGTATTAAACCCTGGTTTTCCTTCAAAACAGGGACTTGAGAAAGCATATAAATTTATATACAATAGAGTTGAAACATACAAAACATATATATTATAATCAAATTATCAACAATATGTATTTTAAAATTAAAATAATACAAGACAGAGTGCTTCTGAATACTCTTTCCTTAAAAGCTTTCAGTTCTCCATGTTAAAAAAACCCCCAAATCTTTGCAAACAAAAGGATTGCATTTATTTGCCCTAAGAACAAAAATACTGCAGCATTGGGGCAGTCCCACATTCAACACCAGTTGCATCGCTGAAGTTGGCAGGACTGAGGGAAGATCATTTATGAGCATCTCAGGTCATTGATAGTCTCCTATGTAAATGGGCAGTCTATCTAAAGCCTGTTCCTAAACTATGTAAGGCTTTATAGATAATAACTAGCACTTTACATTGAAATAACCGGGCAACAAGTAAGGTGTTGTGACAAGTAGGTCTTACATGAACTGTGACCAGCATTTTCTGCTCTTAACTATGAATAGACCTCTCTAAAACATGAAATGTGAATTTATTATTATAATATTTTCATCTCTCAGGATCCTGGTTTTGGGTTGAAGAGTGTTGAATATCCTGGAAACAATGTTGTGACAATGTTGTTTTTAAATTGTGTTAGATTTTAGCCTGTTCTTGTAAGCCACTCCGAGCCCCAGGGGAGTGGCGGCATATAGGTTTGAATAATAAATAAATAAATAATTAAAAGGCACAACACACACACAGCAAGCTATGACTTTCTACCTCATCCTTTCCCCATCATATGCTGCTTGACAGATTCCTTTCCCCATCATATGCTGCTTGATCTCCCCTTTCCTGATGGAGCCCATTACATGATGCACACGTAGTTCTGGCTAGCTCCATTTGGAAAGGGAAAAGCAAGCAGCGTATGCCGTATGGCAACAAAGGAGGCTTCCTGTGTTGTCTTCAGGACAAAGAGGGGAAGCCGGGTGGTTATTCTCTCCCCCCCCCCCCAATGTGATGGGTTCCCAGATAAGTTGTATGAGAGAGGTATGGAGTAACAGGTTCTCCATGCATCCCGCAGTGACCCAATGGATTCGCCATGATACATGGTGAATCCATAGACCTTAATGATGAGGTCCTTTGTAGATGCTTTCTGACCCCATCTACCATAATTTATGACCAGTGGCTTGGCTGGAAGATGGAATCCACCAATATTTGTAATGTTATTAAGTTATATTGCTTCACCAAGACTTGTCACATACTCCCCACTGTCTCCAATGAATAAGTTGACCTCTGCTTGTGCTCAAATTCCATTGATTAAACAATTCTTAACTTTGAGCTTGTCTATACTGGCTAGAAACCCCAAATTGGCTCAGAAGCTCTTCACACAATGTCTAAAGACATTGTCTGTAATATTAGGAATGTTTTGGAGTCGCATTCAAAAGCTGGAGGAGTTCCATATTTTGTAGTTAGTGTGGGCAACTGGACTGTCTTCATGGGCTAATGCCACTCTCCCCTTTTTTGTCTTGTGGCTGTGGAGCTCCTGAGAGCTCCAGAAAGCTCCTTACAATTGCCAATGGATTTGCTGTCCTCACCAAAAGCCCCTTCCTTGATGTCAGCAAAGGTCCCTGGTGATGGCTAGGAGTTCTCTGGAGCTTCCACAGGGAAAAAAATACAGCACAGGTTAAGAGTGATTATCCAATTAGTATGGACAATTTAGGCTCTATTTCCACCACTGCAATGGCTCAAGAGGGGACTGGCACTGGTCCAATTCAACAATGCTTATGAATCAGCCCCAGATTATGTTAACTGTGTATTTTAGACTCTTGACTAGTTTATGTTCAATCCACATTTCTCTCTCTCTCTCTCTCTCTCTCACACACACACACACACACACACACACACACACACCGGGGGGGGGGGGGGTAGGAACATGTCTATACTTCCCTTAGATTTGCACTGATTGTAATACATTTCTGTCTAGATAACTCATTGGTCACATTTTTGTTCTTTTTGAAATAACCATTATGTCTTTGTTGTATGTGACAATGTGTTAGACAATTGTTCTGGAGTAGGAAATATGTGTTCTTGGATGTCATCCATAAGCATTGTATAACTCGAGGATGTCCAAATGATTCCCAGTCCTGTAATTTTGAGTGTGTGTTTTTTGAACACTCAAAACCTTCAATATATTCTTTTTAGATTGGCTGCATATTTTATACAACTTGTTTTACTGACTAAAATCAAAGTTTGCATGTTGCATCCCTGCAGTTCATCAGCCACAATTTGTGCTCACTGCTTTAATTGTTCTTAAACTAGGACAGCAACAATGAATTTACATATCTCAATGGGTAGCTAGCCACCTATGAATGAATGAAGCTAAGCCACAACAAGTACAAGTACAGTGCAAAGTTAAACAATTGCATTGTTTTATGGCTTCCTGGCTTGATAGTATCTATGGAGATCATGGGATAAATTCATAAAATGTGAATGGGCACACTTATATATTCTAGAACACTAACACTTGGTGATGATAAAATGAAGTGAAGTATACTCTTACACCCACTTTCTCGGAAATCATACTATTGAATTCAGTGGGGCTTATTTATAAGTAGACATCTTCTCATTTGTTCCTGAATTTTCTGTGCTTTTCTAGTTCATGTTATATTTCTAACATGTCCTGTTTGACTTAGAATATACTCAAAAGATGAGAGTGTAAATACATAAACCAATCTGCTGGTCAGGTGCATTGGAAAATGTTATCCCACCATTAATTTTGGAGAATGATTCAACTGACTTTCTGAACTTGGAAGGGGGAGGAGCAACCATCTTGTTCTTCATCTCACACCACTCTACCAATACCAGCTCCAACCCTACCAAAATCAATGGAGTATTCTGTCCGAGATGCTATAAAAATTATGGCTATACTATGTGTTATTCAGATTGAAATCTTACTTTTGCTAGGAATTCCATGCATACATATTTACAAAAATGCCTACAAGTGATACTTAATTGTTAGTCACTCTGTAAAATTTAGTCATATAAACAAAATTCCTTAAGAGATTCTTAAACTCTTTTTTATATATAAAAAAACTGGGTTGTATCATACTGTCGGGTACCTATACAAGATAAAGTAGATGGGCAGACGTCCTTCTAAACTATTCATTTAGAAACAATTGCAGCATAATCAGGATTAAATACCGACTGTTTGTGTGTGAGAGATGGGGGTGGGGAAGAGAGAGAATGTGGGTTTGGAGAAAACAGTTTATGGGGCATTTTATAGTAATCATTGCATATATAATTATTTCCTGCAAAAGGCATTGCTATCATTTTTACAGGTGTTCCTCTAACATATGCAGTAAATGGTAAACAGAAAGCAAATTTGTTTTGTTTTTCCCCAAACCAGAAAGCTTTTAATTTATCGATGACATTTAAGTACAGTCACATTATCCAAACTGTTTCCAGCTTTTTCTAGTTTTTCAACTCATGTGCATTTTATGACAATTTAGTATGGGAAAATATTCCTTAGAAAACCAATTTAGTTGTGAAAACCCTAAATTCTACTGATTCTGTCTTCCTAATTTGATGAGGAAAACAGTAGGATTTACCTTGTGCTTAGAGCAGTACTGCTTGTGTGGGTCAGGCTGTTTTGGTGGCCAGCCATAAAGAAGTGACGAGTGGAGTGCCGCAGGGTTCTGTTCTGGGCCTGGTCCTATTCAAAATCTTTATTAATGACTTAGATGAAAAGCTAGAAGGCATGATCATCAAGTTGGCAGATGGCAACAAATTGGGAGGGATAGCCAATACTCCAGAGGACAGGAGCAGGATTCAAAATGATCTTGACAGATTAGAGAGATGGGCCAAAACTAACAAAATGAAGTTCAACAGTGACAAATTCAAGATACTCCACTTTGGCAGGAAAAACGAAATACAAAGATACAGAATGAGGGACAATGCCTGGCTCGAGAGAAGTACGTGTGAAAAAGATATTGGAGTCCTCGTGGACAACAAAGCCATGGTATTCCCTGTAGTAACCTACGGATGTGAGAGCTGGACCTTAGGGAAGGCTGAGCGAAGGAAGATAGATGCTTTTGAACTGTGGTGTTGGAGGAAAGTTCTGAGAGTGCCTTGGACTGCGAGAAGATCCAACCAGTCCATCCTCCAGGAAGTAAAGCCCGACTGCTCATTGGAGGGAAGAATACTAGAGACAAAGGTGAAGTACTTTGGCCACATCATGAGGAGACAGCAAAGCCTAGAGAAGACAATTATGCTGAGGAAAGTGGAAGGTAAAAGGAAGAGGGGCCGACCAAGGGCAACATGGATGGATGGCATCCTTGAAGCGACTGGACTGACCTTGAAGGAGCTGGGGGTGGTGACGGCCAACAGGGAGCTCTGGCGTGGGCTGGTCCATGAGGTCACGAAGAGTCAGAGACGACTGAACGAATGAATAACAACAACAAGCTTTTTTGTATGGTTCTCCAATCAATAAAGACTTTGTGGATTTATTCTTATTTTTAAAAACCTGCTGCTGTTGTTTTTATTCATTTTTGCTTTTATTATGTCAGATAAAAATTGAATGTTGTAAAATTAAAAAGGAACACATAAGCTCCTCTTGCTTCTTGCTTCTGGAAACATAAGTGGTATAGGTACATTGCAATGTTTGGCTACATTAAAAAGAAGCTTAGTTATATCTCATATCCTTGATACATTTCTGTGTTAAATTTATCACATTAGTAGAGCTCATTTCTATAAATATGCTTAGGATCATACTTTTAACAGCCATGAAATCTACCTAAAATTTATTTTGTCTGTGTCATAATATTATTTACATCAAACCATGGGGAGTAATGTGTTGAAAGGCTTAACAATACTAGAAATAAGAAACAAACATGGGCAGATCAAATGAATGTTCAACAAGATTTACTGTTTCAATGTTATAATGAATTCAACATCAAAGCATAAAAACAGCTGCAGAATATATTTATTTAGGGAGTTTTATTACAGACATCTATTTAAGAAGAATGGGGAGGGAGAGTCACATTGATTCATGGGGGTTGTTTGAAATGTGCATTTGACATACATTTTAATTATGTCTTTCACTGGTACAAATATTTTACATTCTGCAATCATAGAAAGATGCATTGCTCACTGTCACTGAAACTGCCCCCCACCCCAAACCCAGTCCAAATATGATTCTATTCATTTGTGACTTGGTTTCTCTTATGGTGTAATCTGATGAAAAAATTATTGGAAGAGAACTATTATGTGATTCTGGGTTTTGGTTAGAGACAAAAAATATCTCAGTCATTCTAGGCATAAAGTGAAAGACATAATTTTTATTCTATTAACCAGAAAAGTGTAGATGGTGTATATTAATTTTGGATAAGAATGTGCCTTTCACATTTTGAGACTTTTGTGGATAAGTGATTAAGGCTGAAACTACTACTTAGCTGCTAGTAAAGGTAAAGGTAGTCCCCTGACATTAAGTCCAGTCATGTCTGACTCTGGGGTGTGGTGCTCATCTCCATTTCTAAGCCGAAGAGCCAGCGTTGTCCGTAGACACCTCCAAGGTGCCGGAGCAGTACCTATTGATCTACTCACATTTGCATGTTTTCAAACTGCTAGGTTGGCAGAAGCCAGGGCTGACAGCGGAAGCTCTCGCCGCTCCCTGGAATCGAACCTGTGACCTTGCGATCAACAAGCTCAGCAGCTCAGTGCTTTAACCCACTGTGCCACCGGGGCTCCGTAGCTGCTAGTACAAGGAGTTATTTCTCCCTTCCCCTTTGTAATCCCATGTGACATCAATAGTTCCTTCCCCTTTGGATAATGTTTCAGAAAGGGCTTCAGAGGGAGAATTGCTGTCTGCTTCTCAATTCTCCAGTGAAGGAGAGATCACTAGACCAACCCTGAAGACTAGGTCAGTCTGGGGCCCTTTCACACTACCTAATTATAGCAACGTGGAATCCTGTGGATTGTAGTTTGTAGATGAGGCACTAGAACTCCCTTGTCTAAGAAATTGTCTAAGAAATTAAAATACTACTGCTATATTGAAAATCCCAGGATTCAATAGGACAGAACAATTTTACTAAGTGGAATCATAACTGTGTAGAGCAGTGTTTCTCAATCTTCCTAATGCCACGACCCTTAATACAGTTCCTTATGTTGTGGTGACCCTCAATCATTATTTTTGTTGCTACTTCAGAACTATAATTTTTCTACTGTTCTGAATTGTAATGTAAACATCTGATATGTGGGATGTGTTTTCATTCACTGGACCAATTTGGCACAAATACCTGATATAATAATAATAATAATAATAATAATAATAATAATAATAACAACACTTTATTTGTACCCCGCTACCATCTCCCCAAGGGACTCAGTGCGACTTACATGAGGCCAAGCCCAAATACAACAATACAAGCAATAATAACAACAATACAAGCAATTAAAATAAACATGGACAATACAATAATGCAACATTAACAATAAGACCAAAATTTGATATGACCAAATTTGAATACTGGTGTGGTTGGGAGGGGGGGAGAGGGTTATTGATTTGGTCATTTGGGAGTTGTAGTTGCTGGGATTGATAGTTCACCTACTATTAAAGAGCATTTGGAACTCCACCAAGGATGGAATTGAACCAAACTTGGCTACACAAAACCCACATGACCAACAGAAAATACTGGAAGGGTTTAGTGGGCACCAACCTTGAGTTTTTGAGTTGTAGTTTATCTATACCCAGAGAGCACTGTGAACTCAAACACTGATGACCAAATTTGGCATCAATACTCAATATACCCAAATGTGAATACTGGTGAAGTTTGGGGAAAATAGACCTTGACATTTTGGAGTTGCAGTTGTTGCAATTTACAGTTCACCTACAATCAAAGAGCATTCTGAACCCCACCAGTGATAGAATTGGGCCAAATTTCCCACACAGAACCCCCATAATCAACAGAAAAGACTGTGTTTTCTGACGGCTGTTGGCGACCCCTCTGACACCCCCTCACGACTCCCCTAGGGGTCCCGACCCCCAGGTTGAGAAACACTGGTGTAGAGTGAAAAGGCCCATAGAGGAAGAACACTGGATCTTGGTCAAAAGACTACTGGATCTTTGATAAACTATTATGGATTTTTTTGCTTTTAAAAGCAAAGGCAGGCTGGGATATAAAGTGGAGGGAAGTTGCTTTACTTCCTTTATTCACCATTCTTCAGATTGAAGTGACACTCGCCAAGTTCTTCCAGAGATTACAGAATCTTATGAAAAGGGAAGCCTACACTATACAGGGAGGAACTATATGTGTGATGATGGCTCTTACTTTCAGTTTGTTGCTCTCCAGATGAAGAGTGTGATAACAAGGGATGTGGAATAGCATCCTCCATCTACTAACATGTTTATGTTACCTTTCTTGAATATCTGAATGGGGCTTAGCTTTGTTAGTACTCTTTTCAGCAGACTGACATCAAACCAAGCATAATCTTTAAAAAAAACCCAAATCCTGGGATCCACATTTGAGCCCAGGAGTAAAGGAAGAGCCCCTCCGCCTAATACAAGTGCTACTGAAACAATCCTGTGAGAAATATGCACAAACTGAAATAAACAATGACAGATGTGACTGGATAAGAAGAGGCAGGAAGGAGTACAAGGAGATTTATGTTTCAGTACTTTTAAGGGAAAAAAGAAATACAGAGGAGAGTATGAATAAACTGTAAATAGACTCTGGCAACTTTCAAAACTTACCTTCCTAGAAAAAGAGTAATAGAACAAGAGCACAAGAATGCCTGGTTTCCATAGACTTGACAACTGAAGAGAGATTGGGGATTTGGGGCCACATTGGAATCTAGGGGTTTTTCTGGTGCTATTTAGCAACATTTTGATGGCACTGGGCTTCTTTTACTGATCCAAATCTTTCACAAAAAAATCTGACTGATCCAGATATGATCTGGACCAATGCAGTAAGATCCAGCTGAAATACAGATTGGTCTAGTTGTCCCAGTTCAGTTCGAGATTGGCCTCAGTGGGCGATCATGCCATTGGCAGCAACAAATCTATATTTATTTATTTATTTGCATTATTTCTACCCAGCTCATATCAGCCCGAAGGCAACTCAGAGCTAATAGATAATATTATCCTAGATGAAACTGCTGTCATATATTACAGATGACATTAATCTGTGGAGGCATTGCATTATAGGGAAGAAAAAACTGCACTAAAATAATTGACTATGGAAGGAAAAAAATTCATCATGTATTTTGATTTGGATGATGGTGATGGTAGTGGTGATGAGGATAATGGTAGTAATAAAAATAATCCTTGTGTTTTGTTTGTTTGTTTGTTTTGGTAGAAAACACACAAAACATATTCAGGAGCAGCTGAAAGAGTCACAGAATGGGAAAACGTACAGCCTTAATGCTTCCAGCATGATGGCAAAATCAGATCCCAGGACCCAAAGCCGAGTCCAGCTGCAAAATGTAAGTAAACTTGTCAAGCTCAGCCTTTAATTAGTCTGGATAAATGTTTGATGGTGATGTTTTCAGTTTTATATCTTCTCCCTCAGTGCCCAGATGTGCCACTAATTTGCACCTGTGGCACTATGGGACTATCCAAAGAAAGAAATAACTATTCTAACAAAATGTGTTAAAGCAGGGCAAAGTAGTCCTTTCTTCTGTCTTGGCATGGTTTGGTATAATAAATGCTGTCTAATAAATGCTAACTACTGGTCTAAAATTTCTAGAGGGATATCTCAGAGCACTATGGAATAAATCAGCTCAACGCCTTTGGGAAGTGGTTCATTATCTAATGAAAAATAGCTGTTAAAAGTTATCTCTGCAGAAGGTTTCCAAGTGTAAGGCAGCTGGGCAAGAACCAATATAAGCATGTGACTAAGAGGGGCATATCTTCATTCAGAACTCACCACAGAATCCACTCAGTAGGCGACCTCAGGTGAGTTCTTTAGGTCCAACTCCTCATCTGTATTATTGGAGTCATGGGAGCCATCAGTTTTAGTGGCATTATCCTTCTCCAGTTCCTTTTACCACAGAAAATAATATGTGCCAGTGAACACAGTTTGACATGGTGATCATAGGAACCAAACAAAAGATGATATTAGTCTGCAGGAACCTAGTCTCACACTATTACCCCCCCCCCCCAAGTGTTTCAGAAGCACTTAACATACATTACTCCTTACATCCAAAAGTAATGAGTTGTTGCTAATCAGTACATAAGAGAGAGTGGGGAGGGGGGGAGATGAGAGGTGCTTCCTTGTTATCCCAAAAGTGACTGAATGGGGGTAATAAGCACAATCTATTCTTAGACCATATCTTCTTCTGAAGCCCGGCGGCGGGAGCCAATTGGCACCTGAGGGGGCATCGCTGCCTCCTCCTCAGCATTGATAGCCAAGGCAGGCCTGGAGTGGAAGAGCCCCTCGGTCAGGAATGACTTGAATGGAAGAGCCCTGAAGTTTCCCCAGTGCTAGTGCTGTTTTTTCCTACTGCACATGTGTATCTGCCATTAACGAAGCTGTTTCGGAAGTTTCGGAAAGTTTTGGAAAAAAATTATTTTTAAAGGAAGTGACTTTAGAATCAAACCACCAGCACCCCCTACAGCCGAAATGAGTTTTGAACCATTTTTTTTTGGATCAAACAAGCCTAGTATTTACCTTCAATTCCTAAAGTTCTTATTGATATT
Source organism: Anolis sagrei (assembly GCF_037176765.1). Classification (NCBI taxonomy): domain Eukaryota; kingdom Metazoa; phylum Chordata; class Lepidosauria; order Squamata; family Anolidae; genus Anolis; species Anolis sagrei. The sequence goes on from NC_090023.1 coordinate 157,786,425, forward strand.
CTTTCCTATATTTCTTCTAAACTTTTATGCACTTAAAATTATTAGTGTTTGTTCTTACTCTCTGAACTGAAGTTCTGGAAAAAGGTTATTGATGAAAATTAAAACAAGCAAACCTCAATACCACGGCACAAGTGGTATCTTGAGAAAGAGAGAGAGAGATCACTCCACATACTTTGATCTTCATTTTGCTACTGCTCTTGCTTTGCCTCTTAGAAATGCAATGATTCTTCTGTGGATACATGCACAGATAGCAGAAATCAAGGGCAATAAACAGGAATCCTCTCCATCTCACAGTTTGCTATGCTTCATTTTACTGAAGCTGATAGTACATTTCTCTTTCTCTTCCCTTCACAGAGAGACAAGATTAATGAGATGTATTCATTATGCATTGCAATTTACTATCTCATAATTGAAGGTTGCTTACTACTTGAAGGTTACTTTGCATAATAGCATAAGCTGCAACTTTTGGCAGGTATTGCTTGATAAGAACAGCTTTTACCTTTCCTTCAAACCAAAACCATGCAGGAAAAATTAGCCTGCTTTAAATAAGTTGATATGTCATCAGAGACAGCCAAGCTGGTTTGATTCATTACATCATAGTAATATTCTGCTCCGTTTACCACTTCTCATTACTGTAAACTAGAGCCTACTACTAGGCACTATGTTCCTCTTTAAGAATGATCTAAATATGAAGTTTAGGGCCTGATCATTTGCTGGATGAAAATGTTTGACTGCTGTAGCCATTCTGACTTTCCTATAGAGCCCTGGAAATTATTTGTATGAAAAGTCATGTGCTAAAAGATTCCAAATCCTTTATACAAGCCATGGGGAAATTATTTCCTAAATGCTTGAAACCTGTCTTCTCCCCAATACCCCAGAACAAAAAGATGCTATTCATGTGGCAAGATCACAATTATGGATAAGAGACTAGCTGCCAAACCTTGGTGGGGCAGAACTAGAAGAGCCTGCTGGGTGGGCAATTATGACAGGGGAGCAGGGAGAGTTGAAGAGCTTCCACCTTGTAATACAGCTGAACCCCAACCTGGCAAAAAATATCAAATACCTTCCTGAAATTGCCCAATTTAGAGCAGTTTGTGGATAGTGAGGTCTGGACTGTGGATATCAAGGTCCAGTACAGAGATAATGAGGTCCGACATGCATACACTGAGATCTGTGCCTGATGACTCTGTGCCTGGTGAGACCCAAAGCTAAAAATGAGCATTCCCCAAAGAAGTCTCACCAGTTGAAGCAGTTGAAGCAGAAGCCACCAAGGCTGATTGGCAGAGCCGGCTCTGATGTCACAAGCAGCTGGGAGGATTCCCTCTATGTGGAGGAGCTGCGGCACCCAGCAGCCAGTAAGAGAGCTTTCCCCACTTTGGATGCAGATTCCAGCTTTTCAATGGCAGGCAGGGGGTTGGATGGTAAAGAAAAACAAAGAAGAATATAGTTTTATGGATGGATTACAGTGTCTCAACCTCGAGACACATAAAGCGGGGTCTTCTAAACTCCAGGAAGAGTGTCAGGTGATTATGAGTCTTCTATGTCCATTATGTGACATAAAAGGTTAGCCCAATTCATGGTGTGGTCATCCTTTGTGCAGTCTACCCCGGAATCAATAGAGATGGATTGATTCCAAAGATGCTTGAGTCCTTTGTTGAGGTGAAGGCCAGGAAGGCACAAAGGAAATTCCATGTCACGGAGTACCGGTGAAAGGTCACCAAGATTATGGTGGTGGCTTCATGGCTCCAAAGATATTTTATAATACGATAAACAAAATATTACAACACACACACATAAGGGATCCCAGTATCCACAGATACTGGGGGCATCTGGTTTTGGATGCCTAGGATGCCAAGATCATGTGGCCAGCATGACTGCATTAAGCGCTGTTACCTTCCTGCCGGAGCAGTACCTATTGAATAACTCACATTTGCATGTTTTCAAACTGCTAGGTTGGCAGAAGCTGGGGCTAACAGTGGGAGCTCACACCGCTTCCCAGATTTGAACCTGCAACCTTTCAGTCAGCAAGTTCAATGGCTCAGCAATTTAGACCACTGCACCACCGGGGCTCCTATCATATCATATCATATCATATCATATCATATCATATCATAATAGTTTCATTACATTTCCATAAGCTTTAACCAAAATTCATAACCTTCTTATCACAAATACAAATGTATGAAAGTGAATGTGTATGAAATAAAATATGATGAATTTGTCCATTAAAGCTCACTATGTTGGGTGTATTTCTCTTAAAAGGTTTTAGTTTTCATCTCTTTTCCTCAAATGCAGCAATCATAGTTATCCCTTCAGACCATATTATGGATCTCAATGGGAAACCCCATGTATGTATATTTCAGACTGGCTTTTCTTGAGGGCACAATGTGAAGGGTTACAATCTCTGATCTGTTTGAGTGCCTCGGAGAGCAAATCTTGGTAAACTAGAGCCTTTTGCCATATTCCTACAGTTTCATAGCACTGAGATGTCAATATTACTAAATTATTTTGGGATATTTGGCAAACCTGTTTTAGCATTCTGAATATAACAGCTTTTGAAGTGCCCAAGACCTCATGCATCCATGTATCCATTCCACATAACATGGAATTAATTTAGCTGACACAATTTTATCTTCTTTGAATTTGAAATTCAAAATCCTGATCAATAATTGTTTCTCTAAAAGTTAAACTACTTTCTTTGTTCAGTTGTTTCTTTTTTCAGTGTTATCATTAGAGTACCACTTACTAAATCTTTGATTCCATTAATATGTAATATTAGGGTTTTTTTTTCCTGAAATGCCAAATAGATGACCGATCAGCTTGCAGTTGCAGATTTAGCAAAGAAATTATAAATCTTGAAGGATTTCTTTTTAAAATAAATAAATCTGTTTTTGTCTTTTCTCTTACCTTCCCTCAAACTTCCGTTGCTGAAACTTGACTCCTTAATTCTTCCCTGTCTTCTCTCATTTTTAGTCAGAGATATATTTATTTTTGTTTTCAAAGTATATGTCAGAGTCACTTCCAATCAGATTTTGTTGTCTGTCTCATAACTTGCTTCCTCAAGCAACTATAATGAGTTTTTCTCTTCTTACATGTGTATGTTTGTTTTTAATTTATGATGGTGTCAGAGAGGACTAGTTCAATTGAGGTACTATGCCTGGAGGCAGCAAAGCATACCTCTAGAAGAATAAATAGGGTATTTCAAAAAGATAGACCCGATTTGAAATTGCTATATCTGTGTAACCATGAGATGCCCATGAATGAAACTTTTACAGCTTGAAGGAGTGGGACATCGAGTTTCAAATGATTACTTCTAGATGCTTTTCCCAGTGTAAAAACAGCACCTATCCTCAGTTATTCACAAGATACTTACTTACTTACTTAGGCGATCCCTCGTTTTCCGAGGAGGATTGTCTTCCAGTATTCTTTTGGGTCTGTATGTGGCTGTGGAGCCCTATTCTTGCTCTGCATCTTCTTCCGCAGTGAGGGCATTGGTTTCCAGGTGAAAGGCGGTCTCAGTTGGGGTTGGCTTGACGCGCCTTCCTCTTGGCACACTTCTCCCCTTCGGCCTCCATTTGTGCCTCTTCAAATTCTGCAGCACTGCTGGTCACAGCTGACCTCCAGCTGGAGCGGTCAAGGGCCAGGTCTTCCCAGTTCTCAGTGTCTATGCCAGAGTTTTTAAGGTTGGCTTTGAGCCCATCTTTAAATCTCTTTTCCTGCCCACCAACATTCCGTTTTCCATTCTTGAGTTCGGAGAAGAGCAACTGCTTTGGGAGACAGTGGTCAGGCATCCGGACTACGTGGCCGGTCCAGCGGAGTTGATGGTGGAGGACCATTGCTTCAATGCTGGTGGTCTTTGCTTCTTCCAACATGCTGACGTTTGTCCGCCTGTCTTCCCAAGAGATTTGCAGGATTTTCCGGAGGCAGCACTGATGGAATCGTTCCAGGAGTTGCATGTGATGTCTGTAGACAGTCCACATCTCACAGGCATATAGCAGGGTTGGGAGGACAATAGCTCTATAAACAAGCACCTTGGTATCCCTAGGGATGTCCCAGTCCTCAAACACTCTCTGCTTCATTCAGAAAAATTTTGCGCTCGCAGAGCTCATGCGATGTTGTATTTCGGTGTCGATGTTGACTTTGGTGGAGAGGTGGCTGCCAAGGTAGTGGAAATGATCAACATTTTCTAATGTTACACCATTAAGCTGTATCACTGGCATTGGAGAGAGGTTGGCTGGTGTCTGCTGGAACAGCACCTTGGTTTTTTCAATGTTCAATGACAGGCCGAGCTTCTCGTATGCTTCTGCAAAGATGTTTAGAGTGGCTTGTAGATCTTCTTCTGAATGCGCACAGACGATGTTGTCATCAGCATACTGGAGTTCTATAACAGATGTTGTTGTAACCTTGGTTTTGGCTTTCAGTCTGCTGAGGTTGAATAGCTTGCCATTTGTCCGATAGATGATTTCCACTCCAGTGGAAATTCACAAGATGACAATATTGTAACAGAAGGGTTTTTGTGTTCCACTATACAGCAAGAGTGAATCTGTAATAGTGGTGCAGTGTACATTTCAACAGTATTTTGGCACTGATTTGCCAGTGCCAAAGAGCATTGGTCACAGTTACATACAATTTAAGGAAACAGGATGTTTCAGAGGAAGTGCATCATTAACCCACACTATCTTATTAAAAACTGTTGATTTTTCAAAACAAGAAATAAACTTATTTGTTTCTCATTTTATCTCTTTCCCCTTGGGCAGCTCAGGGCAGAAAATTGACCCCAACTAATTGCATTTGTCCATCCCTGCTTGGAATGATTACATTTATTCCTTTCTAGAATTATTATTACAAAGGAATGGTATGACAGATTAGGACTTTTTGTCTTTTACTCTCCCTCTGATACACACACACACACACACACACAGATTTTCTTCTTTTGTTTCTTCAGCTTGGAATTCTGTTCAACATTGAATTTCGGTATATAAAAGGTTTGATACACAAGGCAAATTGTGAACCAAATTCCCTTTTCCATCTTTTCCCTAAAGGAAGTGACATTTAAATGTACAGAAATTACTCTAATCCTGTCACTTTTTAATACACTGTCCAGATGCATTGCAAATTTGTTTTTCACTTCAACCAGCCTCATTTATGTTTCAGCTGTTTGAACAACTGCAGCTTAGAAACAAAGCAGACCCTTGACTCTTCTCTCACTCACTTACATACCTCTATGCCAACTAAAGTTTCTGCAGATTGATTATAAAAACTGCAAGCTACATTAACGTTGGATGTAACAGATCCCTTTACCTCAGCTGACCCCAAAAGTCAGACTCTAGAAATCCTACTGCTCATTTGTTGTTGAGGTGTTGAGTATTCAAAGCCTCTGCTCACTCTTTTTATGGTTAAACTGCAATTGAACTAGACTGCAAGGAATGGAAAAAAACATCCAGATGAAAATATAGCGGTTTGGAATCCCAGTGGCATGAACTATATTTTGAGAAATTATTTGTGCAGTTATGAACATTGTTTTTATTGTTTTTGTTTTTGTTGTTTTGCTTTTGCAAGCGAATCACATTTTTTAAAATCTTGGCTTTATCAAAACATCTTTCAGAAAGTTGGGGGGAAAGACCATCAGTTTTACAGAACCATCCACAAATATTTATGGGAAGTGTGTGTGTGTGTGTGTGTGTGTGTGAGAGAGAGAGAGAGAGAGAGAGAGAGAGAGAGAACAAAAATGTCAGTAAAAAGTGGTTTGCATGAAAAGTGGGGGGTTTTTTGGCGTGTCAGGAGCAAGTCGCTTCTGGTGTGAGAGAACTGGCCATCTGCAAGGATGTTGCCCAGGGGATGCCTGGATGATTTTGATGTTTTTATCATCCTTGGCTTTATCAAAACAGCACCGAAATCAGATTGACTACATCCTTTGCAGCCAAAGGTGGCGGACATCCATCCAGTCGGTGAAAACAAGACCTGGGGCTGACTGTAGCTCAGATCACGAACTTCTTATTGCTCAATTTAAAATAAAACTAAAGAGATCAGGGAAAATACACAGACCAGTTAGATATGATCTCACTAACATTCCTAGCGAATATACAGTGGAAGTGAAGAACAGATTTGAAGGACTAGATTTAGTAAACAGAGTCCCAGAAGAATTATGGACAGAAGTCCACAACATTGTTCAGGAGACGGCAACAAAGTACGTTCCAAAGAAAAAGAAAACCAAGAAGGCAAAATGGTTGTCTGCTGAGACACTGGAATTAGCCCAAGAAAGGAGGAAAGCAAAAGGAAACAGTGATAGTAAGAGGAGATATGCCCAGTTAAATGCGCAATTCCAGAGGTTAGCTAGAAGAGATAAGGAACTATTTTTAAATAAGCAATGCATGGAAGTGGAAGAAGACAACAGAATAGGAAGGACAAGAGACCTCTTCCAGAAAATTAGAAACATTGGAGGTAAATTTCAGGCAAAAATTGGTATGATAAGAAACAAAGATGGCAGGGACCTAACAGAAGCTGAAGAGATCAAGAGAAGGTGGCGAGACTATACAGAAGATCTGTATAGGAAGGATAATAATATTGAGGATAGTTATGATGGTGTGGTGAATGAATTAGAACCAGACATCCTGAGGAGTGAGGTTGAATGGGCCTTAAGAAGCATTGCTAACAACAAGGCAGCAGGAGACGACGGGATCCCAGCTGAACTGTTTAAAATCTTAAAAGATGATGCTGTCAAGGTGATGCATGCCATTTGCCAGCAAATATGGAAAACACAAGAATGGCCATCAGACTGGAAAAAATCAACTTATATCCCCATACCAAAAAAGGGAAATGCGAAGGACTGCTCCAACTTCCGTACAGTGGCCCTTATTTCTCATGCCAGTAAGGTAATGCTCAAGATCCTGCAAGGAAGACTCCAGCAATACATGGAGCGAGAGTTGCCAGATGTTCAAGCTGGGTTTAGAAAAGGCAGAGGAACGAGAGACCAGATTGCCAATATCCGCTGGATAATGGAGAAAGGCAGGGAGTTTCAGAAAAACATCTACTTCTGCTTCATTGACTATTCTAAAGCCTTTGACTGTGTGGATCATAATAAATTGTGGCAAGTTCTTGGTGGGATGGGCATACCAAGTCACCTTGTCTCTCTCCTGAGGAATCTGTACAAGGACCAAGTAGCAACAGTCAGAACTGACCACGGAACAACAGACTGGTTCAAGATTGGGAAAGGCGTATGGCAAGGCTGCATCCTCTCACCCAACCTTTTTAACTTGTATGCAGAACACATCATGCGATGTGCGGGGCTGGATGAATGCAAAGCTGGGGTGAAAATTGCTGGAAGAAACATTAACAACCTCAGATATGCAGATGACACCACCCTGATGGCCGAAAGCGAGGAGGAGCTGAGGAGCCTTCTAATCAAGGTGAAAGAAGAAAGTGCAAAAGCCGGGTTGCAGCTAAACGTCACAAAAACCAAGATTATGGCAACAAGAATGATTGACAAATGGAAAATAGAGGGAGAAACTGTGGAGGCCGTGACAGACTTTGTATTTCTAGGTGCAAAGATTACTGCAGATGCAGACTGTGGCCAGGAAATCAGAAGACACTTACTTCTTGGGAGGAGAGCAATGTCCAGTCTCGATAAAATAGTGAAGAGTAGAGACATCAGACTGGCAACAAAGATCCGCCTAGTCAAAGCCATGGTATTCCCTGTAGTCACCTACGGATGTGAGAGCTGGACCTTAGGGAAGGCTGAGCGAAGGAAGATCGATGCTTTTGAGCTGTGGTGTTGGAGGAAAGTGCTGAGAGTGCCTTGGACACATAGAAATATTAAGAAAAATGGGAATTATTTATCTTCCCATTTAGGATAATTACGAGACAACAGTTTGCATCTGTATTATTAGAACTCCAGGTAGAGAACTATCCTTTGTAAAATTACTAATATAATGGAGACATTTGAAACTTGCCATATAATAAGTCACATATTCACCCCAATATCATCGGCTTTGAGTAGTAGTAACTCTGCTTTACAGATAAAGATATTATTTACCAGTGCCACGAAGCACAGGTCAACATGTTTTGCTGCCTAAGGCAGAACAACAAATGCCTCTTCCCATTTATGTAATCTTAGTGCGTCATACTCCAAACCGGCCAAGTTACTTGATCACATAAAACTGGCAATATTCAGGCATATATGGCTATAATCATCTCTCCACATTCCTGGTAGAGGTGTGCAATTCAGCCAAAAGGCATGTCATTTTGGGGTCAATTTTTGGCTAACCTCTCATTCTGTTTACCGGGAAGTTACGTGAATCCAGAGGGGCGTTGTCGTTTTCATTCAGCAAAGACTCGACCCATTGTCTACAATGGGAAACTTTAAAAGCTCAATCCTCAGTCATTTTAATGCCTATCTGCATGAACCTACCTCAGTTTTAGACCCATTTACAACTGCACCAATTTATTGATTTTTTAGAATTATTTTTGTATTTAAACTATAACATTTTAAAAAATAAGGCAAACCACAAGAGACGATTCTGGGAATTGTAATTGCTGGTTGTGTCCATTATCAGCCAATCAGAGCATGGACATAACCAGGTTTTTCACTGTATGAGAAACAAAGAGAGAGAGAAAACTTCAATCCCTATCATGCTCCAAGAGGCACTCCGAGTCTTTTTCAATGCCCACCCCAGGTAAGTGCTGCTGGGAAAGTGAGTTCCCAGCAGGGCCCTCTCTGGAAGAGGAACCTAGGAAACTTTCAAAAAGAAATGGATGGACCCTGTTGCTGCCAGGGAGGGATAAAAAGACACTGAAATAATCCCATCTTTTCCAGGAGCCCCACGGTTGACCCCTGCCTCAGATATATTGCAGACTTAATTCTATCCTCTCTAGTAGCCTATAAAATCCATCTCTCTTAATCCATTTTGCTGAGCTTTTGGTTCCCTACCCGCCCCTCATTCTGTTTTCGGAGATTATATGAAACGGACCACTGAATATTTTTTGTTTTAACTGGTTTGGGCCTAAGCCTAAATTCTGGTTGTAAAATACAATAGTAATAGCATAAATAATTAGTGATGTTGATCATTCTCAATTCACTGTCCTTTGTGATCCTGAAAAGGTGTTGTCAGAAACAGCTGGTTCACTTTTTCTAATAGTAAAACTAGTCTAAATATAGGGCTGGGAACTACCCTTATACTTTTCTTAAAATGCAAGTGTGCAGGGGATTCAGTCTGAGGTTTCCTTTTTTAAACATTATCTGCTGTTTTTAATCCAGAAAATTGTGTTTAGAATAATTAATTATAGTTCCAGATCCAATGCATATTGTGTTTACACGTTTTAAGTAATAACTTTAAAAGGCTTTTCAGAGGTATCTAGAATAGATTTTAGGGCTCTTGACCTATAGTAAAAAATAAACTCTGAGTCATCTCATCATTGCCTCAACACCCAGAATAGATCATGAGGTAGCAGTGCAGGGTATTCCACAAGGAAATGCTTGAAATATGTAATATTCCTAACCCACAATTTGGTTACAATTTGAGTTGCCTACGGGCTGAGAAAGGCAGTATACAAATCCAGTAAATAAAGAAAGAAATATAAGTAGTTATAAAAATGTAACAATTTCCCAGCATGCCATAAAGGAGGGCAAGTTGTACTCATAATATCATTTAGTTTGAGCTACTAGCTAGGCCAATCTTGTGGATTTGGAAATAAGACTGCTTTTACAAGACATCATGTAGGGGTTTTAGCATTGGACCATGACACTAGAAATTAGGGTTCAAACCCGCACTCATCTATAAAACCCTACTGAACTTGGGCAAGTCTCTCCCTCTTTATCTCAAAGAAAGACAATGGCAAACCTCTTCTGCACAAATCATACAAAAAACAGTGATAGGTTCATCTTAGCTTCACCTTAAATCAGAAATTACTTAAAGGCACACAACAATAATTGAATGGGGGGATGGGGCAAGAAAATATTTCAAAAAACAAACTCTGTAGTGCAGTACTAGTTTGAAGTGAAAAGAGAAATCTCTCCCCGCCCCCCCAACTCCCCCTCCCCCCCACGTCCTCAATATTATGTGTTTCAGAACACAGAACACAAATTAGCCCAAATACAAAGCAAATACTGTTGGTGCCCAGCAGAAAGATGCTGGGGATTTCTCAGAGGGATGCTGGATTTCCCATTGGGGAGACTGTGTGTGATCAGGGTGAATTGCAGGCCTTAGATCTTAGAGAATTGCCAGCAGTTACAGTTCAGACACAGGATGTTTGGAATTCCAATGTTTGTTCCTTAGCAACCGGGGAAAAGTCTGTTTCTCTTGGGACTCGACCTTCAGCAGAAGATGGGGAGGTTTCCCATGATATCAGATTAGGTCTCCGCATGGAGGTAGTAAAGGATAGATTAATTAGGCATTTGAAAAGTCTCAGTGAGATGTCCTTGAGACATGTCTCATGTCTTCTTGGTTGGACCTGAGCTTAAATTAAGTGATGTTTACTTGATGTCTCCAGAGCAGACAACATTGCCACAGATTCAAGTTCCCGTTTCAGCTCTCAAGCTCATGATTTAAGTCAACTGTGTTTGCCTATGTTCCTGTAAGAGTTTTTCCTTGGAAAAGTTCCTGTTTTCATGCTTATGGATTTATGCCTTTGACCTTGACTTCTTGGATTCCATGTACCTTGCTGTTTTGGACTACTGAACTTTATATATATGGACTACTGCTATTTTATAGCACCCTTTCCACTGCTTTTGGGGGGATGCCCTTTTTCCCCCTTTGTGCAGGCTTTTGTAAATAAAGCTGTAGTTAGATACTACTGGACTCTGGTGTTGTGCTGGGTAAAAAGGTGTTCCCAAGGCTATCGTGCAAAAAAACAAAAAACAAACTCGTGCCAAATATGAATTACAATAGTCAAATCACCCTCTAGACCAAATTGAATTGGACTGCTCCTGCCTTAGACAGAGCTAGGGAGCATATGCTGAGAGGTAGTCATAAGATATTAAAGGTGAGAGTTGTGCTCCAGGTAAGACTGTAATCTTTTACCTATATCGTTTTCTCTCTCACTTTATAATGTGCTTTTTAATGCTTTTTTAAAATCCGTGAATGAGAATGGCCTTTGGTCTGGGCATTAATAAATGGGAAACCTTTTCTAAAATCCGAAAAATGCAAGGAATTGTTGTTTAACCTTCTAAATGTTGTTAGCAGTGGTATCACAGGATGTTGTCCAACATTTTTGTCTGTGCAATATGAAATAAATAAATAAATCTGCAATACACATCTTATACCAAGGCAGTGGACAAACTGGTCAGTGGGAGTGAACCCAGTAGAGATTACTTTAATGGATATTCTGTTTGTGTGAAGATGGGATTGAAAGTCTGAGAGTTAACAAAATTCAATTTCTGTGTAGGTCTTTTTTATGTGTAGGATGAAAGAATTCATGTTTAAGAAATTGTGTAATTATTTAACTGGAAAATTATACTGGAGGTGGAGAGAACTGAAATTGTTATACTCGTAACTAAAAGAGAATTATACTGAAACCCTTTAGTGGAACATTATAAACCCTTTCTCTATTGTAATATGCACATATACACACCTCAGGCAAGACTGAAATGGAACCTTTTCTAAAAGCAGCTTTCTGATTCTTATTAATTTTTACCAAATTTTAAGCTCCGGGGTCCAGTTTACATTGTGACAACTAATTATTTAATGAAGACCATGCCAATGCTTTTATTTAAGTTAAAAGTAGGGAGAAAATACTCCAGGTTTTCATGTAATTCATGTACCTTTGTGACACAGAATTGCCCCATTTCAAAAATGTGTAGTTTGACTCATTGAAAAAGAAACTGAACAAAAGATCTTCCTTCATAATGGTATCTATCTATAGTGATATATTCCCCTATTTAAAACCCATTATTCCCATTTCTGTGGATTATATCCTTATTTTTCCTCATATTTGCAGGGAATCACATTGCTGAGGTCCGGCTTCATTCATACCTTGTTTATTCAGGCATTTTAGTTGCAGTTATTACTCATCCCATTCACTCTGTTCTGGCGAGAATGTGGTCATTCTTGCATTCTATTTCATTGCGTGTTATTTTATGTGTGTTCCCTTAATAAAGAAATGGGTGATTGTCAGGAACATGTTTTGACCAAACCAACCCCTATGAGCCACACTTAAAACATTCCTGAAATAGCATTACATCACATCTAGATGAGTATTAAAATGCCCAAGTATCTTCTCATTCTTTCTGGTTTGGGCCTAATAGTATTTCTGACATTTTTAAATTATTAAACTGTCATGCAGTTTCTATGAACAGGCCCGAGCAGACATAATCAACCCCTACTAAGGAAGTTCAGTGAAACTTTATGTGACGGTTCTATTTAGTGACAACTTTCCCCATGTGACCTTGGTGGTTGCAAAGTTTCTTTCTGAGGAAGCCAGGATTAGACAATTCCCTATTTTAGATACAGGTTTTTAGCCAACTCGTGTTTTAAGCAATTTTTAACTGTTGTTAACTTGACCCATCTCTGTGCCCAAGCACAGTTGTTCTTTGCTCCTAATTCTCATTGCCTGCATACAGGGGCAGCTCAACCCATTACGCAAAGTAAGCATTTGCAGTATAGTTGATTTTGCTCAGGGGTGCTCTTGAGGTGCTCTTGGAGGAAAATAGACCTTGACATATGCGAGTTGTAGTACTGGGATGTATAGTTCACCTATAGTTCACCTACAGCACCATCTTGTCTCCTGCATTTGCCATCCGTTGGGGACCCCTCCCCCCAGCACCAACTGCCGCTCTGGGCCAGAGCGAAGAAAGAGGGGCCAGGGGACAGTTCCACCTTGTCTCCTGTGCTATTCTAATAATATGTTATAATATAATATATTGTATATACATATAATATTTATAATATTGTAATGTAATGCAATATAATACTAGTAATTGTTTTTAAATGCATAATGATTTTGTATTCTGTATATATCTTAAACTGTTGTAAACCGCTCTGAGTCGCCTAAGGGCTGAGAAGAGCGGTATACAAATAAAGTAAATAAATAAATAAATAAATAAATAAATACAATCAAAGAGCATTGTGAACTCCACCATTGATGGAATTGAACCAAATATGGCACACAGAACTCCTACGATGAACAGAATATATATATCAGTGATTGGTGGTGGTGGGGGGGGGGCACCAAAATACTGTTTGCTTACTAGGGCTGGGCGGTTTCGTTTCGTTAATTCGTAATTCGTTAATAATTCGTTAATTTTTTTAATTACAAAACGATAACGAACCATTCTGGAGCAATTTTTTTAAAAAACGAATTTTTAAACACGTTTTATAAATGCTTCGTATTTCGTTATTGTATTCGTTTTGTTATTGTTCTGAGGTCGTTTCGTTATTATTTCCGCATGTCTGGGGCAAGTTTTTTGTTTAATTAGTGAAATAAAATTATAATATCACACCAACAGTCAACAACAGAGTGAGAGGGAAGCTTCAGAAGTTTTTGGAGGTTTTTTAGCGTATTTCGCAGTCGCGTCCGCCATTAACGAATCGATTCGTTATTGTTTCGGAAATCGATTCGTTAATGTTTTGTAATTTTTTTCACATTTACAAAATTTCGTAAATATCGAACTTTTTAAAAGGAAAATTTTGAAATTATTTTAAATAACGAAACGCAAAAACCCCCCAAAAACGAATCAATTTTAGAAACAAATTTTTCCGTTGTTACCCAGGCCTATTGCTTACCATTGAAAATTACCTAGGGCCGCCTCTGCCTGCATACCTTGAGGCTGAAACACGCCGGCACTTACAGTTTTTTATCCTTCTTTTTAGCCAACATGTATTATAAGCAGCTTTTACTATTTGCAATTTTATCCACTGGATGTTCTTAATCTCATTACCTGTACAACTTGTATGCTACAGTGTATTTTGGTCTCAGGACCAAAATAAAATTTATCATCAAATATTTTACAAAAACTTTTTAAAATGTTTCTGTAGTCTAATACCATAAATAATCAGAAATACCATTGATCTTGATCAAGATATCGCCAGGCTCCACCTATTACTTGCTACATTTCCATCCATGTACATTATTCTCTGTGGCCCCATCTATACTGCTATATAAGGCAGTTGCACTATATGGTCAGTGCTGACTCTTATAATGTAATTCAATGAAAATAATAATAATAATACTTTATTTGTATTCCACCCTATCTCCCTGAGGGGACTCAGGACTGATTCTAGCAAACACAGACACAAAGCAAACATTCAATACCTAGAAACAGCAAACACAGATAAAGGTAAAGGTTTCCCCTTCCGGCTCTGAGGAGTGGCACTCTAGCTCTGGGGGGTGGTGTCATCTCTGTTTCAAATCCAAAGAGCCTACATTGTCCGTAGACACCTCCTAGGTCATGTGGCCACTGTGGTTGCATGGAGTACTGTTCACCTTCCCACTGAGGCAATACCTATTGATCTACTCACATATGCATGTTTTTGAACTGCTAGGTTAGCAGAAGCTGAAGATAATAGTGGGAGCTCACGCCGACTCATGGATTCAAACCACCAACCTTCTGATCAGCAAGTTCAACAGCTCAGTGGTTTAACCCGTTGCACCACTGTGACCCCCTTAAACTACATTATATGAGTCTACGCTAACTATATGCCATTTGAAACTGCATTGTACAGCCATGTAGATAAGGTTTGTCGAGCGAAGGGATTTCAGATAGCCACAAAGATGGGAACAGATCCTAAGAACACTCCCAAAATCCTTCAGCTTACAGATCCTAAGAACACTCCCAAAATCCTTCAGCTTATGTTCCAATCTAGTTGAAACATAATGGGAACCATGCCAAAAAATAAAATTTCCAAGTTCTAGATGGAAAAATGCCTGAATGGAGTGTCCCTTCATCTGGAGAATATAGTTCTAGACTAGATAAAGCAAAGATCTGACCCAGTTCCAGATCTCATGCCTCATTTTCTGACTGGCTTTGTCTTTGTATCTTTGCATCTCAAAGATTATATGACAATAGTTTCAATCATATGCTATGTACATGCTTGTTCTCAATGTATATGTACAGTAGGGATCAGATCAGGAGAAACATCGCAACTGTAACAGCTGTTCTATAGAGAAATCAGCTGCTGCATGATGTGATAATTTCTCTTTCACTGGCATTATTTTAGCAGAAGCTGGTTAGCCATCTGTTAGGGATGCTGTACTTGCATCCTATGCTGAAGATTGTATACTGGGCAGGGGACTAATCTAGATGTCCTTCCAAACTTGTGATTCTGTGATAGACCACTTTCAATGTAAGATTAATCTTTCCACTGCTTTTCTTGCTTTCATTTTGCTGCAGTATTCAAAGGCAAACAGACACCAAGAGCCAGCGATGGAAAAAATGATGGAATCTAGTTTTTCAGGAACTCAGCCCTTTTCTGAAGCCTTGTCTCCTGACAGAGGGGGGCAGACTATGAAACCACACAGGTAAGAAAGCGGATCGTTATTGGTATTTGTTGTGTTATACATAGAGAAGACCATTGTAGCTAACAACTAGGGAGGCATTTGGGCGTATAAAGTGTTAAAGAAACCACATTCTGTTCATTAAGCAGATGGTTCAGGCTACTGACATCAAACAGTCATAACTTCTGCTTCAAATTCAACTTCCTTCTCTCTCTTTCTTTTTTTGTACAAAGCCTAGAGGAAGTATTAAGGATACCATCAAAGCTGTAGTCACAGATCAGTGAATGAGACAATTGTATTCTGAAAAGCCATTACAAAATAAGATTCCCCCTGCCATCCTGCCTCATCTCTGTTCATGAAGTTAATGATTCATCCCCCTGCATGCCAGATTGAGATGCCAGCTTCTAAACTTCCTCAGCATTTTGTATTTGCCTGTGCAAGCCAAAATTCCACAAACGACAAAAGCAACAGCCGAAACCAGAACTGGATACATCACGGACCATCATCAACCTGACAGACAGACAACTCTCTGAAGACCAAGTATCCATACTAGCGAAAGGAGGAAACTTTGCTGTAACCGCCACCAGGATCCCAGTAGAAAACATCATTGCCAATGTCGAATCAGCAATTTACCGCCTCCCAGAGGAGGAAGCAGAAGAAGTACGAGCGGAAGCAGCAAGGATCCTGAAAAAGGCAAAACTCCCCTCCAGTAACATTACTAGGAAGGAAAGAGAAGCCATTAGAGACCTAAATTCAGATCCTGATATCCTCATTCTGCCAGCAGACAAGGGGAATGCCACAGTCATCATGCATACAGAGCAATACAAGGAGAAGATCAAAAAAACTCCTGGACCCTACTATATACAGAAAACTTAAGCAAGACCCAACTTCCAAAATAACCAGAAAAACCAACACCCTAATTAAAAACTCCTCAATCAACTTCGACATACAACAGCAGCTATGTAAATCGGAAGCCCTTCCACCCAGGCTTTATGGACTCCCCACATATGACTTAGCCAAATTTCTTGCTGCACAGTTACAAAGCCACATTGGGCTCACAACACACTACATCAAGGACTCAGCCCACTTCATTGAAAAGATCAGCAATCTCAAGCTAAATACAAATGACAAACTGATCAGCTTCGATGTGGTGTCTCTATTTACCATGGTCCCAGTTGCAGACACCATGGCACTCATCAACCAGAGGTTCCCAGAAGACATCACAGCGCTGTTTCACCATTGCCTCACCACCAGCTATTTTCAGTGGGACAATGAATTCTACGAACAGAAAGATGGAGTAGCTATGGGGAGCCCTCTCAACCCAGTCATAGCTAACTTCTACATGGAACAATTTGAAAAACAAGCTCTTGAAACAGCAACCAAAAAGCCCACTATATGGTTCAGATATGTGGATGACACTTTCACCATTTGGAGCCATGGAGAAGAAGAACTCAACAGGTTCCTGGAACATCTTAACAGCATCCACCCAAACATCCAGTTCACCATGGAAAAAGAAAAGGAAGGAAGACTGCCTTTTCTAGATGTCCTAGTCATCCGCAAACCAGATCAACAATTGGGTCACACCGTCTACAGAAAACCCACACACACAGATAGATATCTACATAAAAACTCCAACCATCACCCAAGTCAAAAAAGAAGCACCATTAAAGCCTTGGCAGACCGTGCAAAAAGAATCTGTGAACCCCACCTCCTCCAAGATGAACTGAACCACCTCAACTGGGCTCTACAGGCCAATGAATATTCCACCTCAGACATCAGAAGAGCTGAAAGACCAAGAACAAGCCACAAGAGTAAAGATGAAGATCCTCACAGAGGAAAAGTGTTCCTGTCATACATCAAGGGAACCACTGATCGCATAGGAAAGCTGATGAGGAAACACAACATACAAACAATCTACAAACCCACCAAGAAAATCCAACAAATGCTACATTCAGCAAAGGACAAGAGGGATCCTCTCACCTCTGCAGGAGTCTACCGTATACCATGCAGCTGTGGACAAGTCTACATAGGGACCACCAAACGCAGCGCCCAAACAAGAATCCAGGAACATGAAAGGCACTGCAGACTACTCCAACCAGAGAAATCAGCCATAGCAGAGCACCTGATGAACCAACCTGGACACAGCATTTTATTTGAGAACACAAAAATGCTGGACCACTCTCACAACCACCATGTTAGACTACACAGAGAAGCCATTGAAATCCACAAACATGTGGACAATTTCAACAGAAAGGAAGAAACCATGAAAATGAACAAAATCTGGCTACCAGTATTAAAAAATTCTAAAATTAAAACAGCAGAGAGAAAAACAGGCAGGGACATCTAAGCACCTTTCATTAAGAGTTTGCTCCAGGCACAGTCAACCCATTGTATGCTAATCAAGGTGGTCAGTTGAAAAGATTCACACCTAGCCCAACTTACAAAAGCCTTTTGTCTCACCCTGGTCAGTCCACAGATATATAAACCCCCTTTTTCCCAGCTCCAGCAGACCTCTGAGGAAGCCTGCCATAGATGCAGGCGAAACGTCAGGAGAAATGCCTCTAGAACATGGCCATATAGCCCGAAAAAACCCACAAGAACCAAGCCAAAATTGTCTATGTAGGCCAAAAGTGGTCCTTCCACTAGCTGACAGCACATTTTTGCATGGCCAAAAGCACAGTTGTTTGTTCACAGGAGTCTTTTACTTGTGTATGTCCACTGCTTGATTACTTACAGCTCAGAATGTAATGAAGGCTCATAATTTTTCTCATCCTTGATGAAAGCAAATGTTTCGGGACATTCCATTGAGAGAATGGTAAATTCTCTTGAGTGCCTTTGTATGTTAGGATTTCCCACCTCCCACCCCATGCCATCACCGCTCAAGCAGGGAGCTTTGGGATGGTAGAACAGAAGCTTTCCGAAGCTCTAGGTGCTCTTACTGCCTATTACAGGGAAAACCAGCTGATCCCCAACCCATCTAAAACACAGACATGTGCCTGTCATCTCAAGAACAGACAAGCATCCCGAGCTCTGAAGATCACCTGGGAAGGAACCCCACTGGAGCATTGCAGCGCACCCAAATACCTGGGAGTCACTCTGGACTGTGCTCTTACCTACAAGAAGCACTGCCTAAACATCAAGCAAAAAGTGGGTGCTAGAAACAATATCATATGAAAGCTGACTGGCACAACCTGGGGATCGCAACCAGATACAGTGAAGACATCTGTCGTTGCGCTGTGCTACTCTGCTGCTGAGTATGCATGCTCAGTGTGGAACACATTTCACCACACTAAAACAGTGGATGTGGCTCTTAATGAGACATGCCGCATTATTACGGGGTGTCTGCGCCCTACTCCACTGGAGAAATTACACTGCTTAGCCGGTATTGCACCACCTGACATCCGCTGGGAAGTAGCAGCCAATAGTGAAAGGACCAAGGCAGAGACATCTCCAGTTCATCCCCTGTTTGGGTATCAGCCAGCATGTCAATGACTTAAATCTAGAAATAGTTTTCTAAGATCTACAGAGACACTCGCTGGAACACCTCAGCAAGCGAGATTCCAAAAGTGGCAGGCTCAAACCCAGAACCTAAACCAATGGCTGATACCAAATGAGAGACTCCCCCCTGGGCACACAGAGGACTGGCCGACTTGGAAGGCGCTGAGCAGACTGCGCTCTTGCACCACGAGATGCAGAGCCAACCTTCAGAAATGTGGAATCCTCAACATGTGAATGTGGAGAGGAGCAAACCACAGACCACCTGCTGCAATGCAACTTGAGCCCGGCTACATGCACAATGGAGGACCTTCTTGCAGCAACACCAGAAGCGCTCCAAGTGGCCAGGTACTGGTCAAAGGACATCTAATCAACTACCAAACTCGCAAATTTTGTATTCTGTATTTTGTATTTTTGTATTTTGTCTGTTTGTTTGCTTTGTTCTGTTAGAAATGTAATATAATTGACTGTTTGCTGATGACTCAATAAATAAATAAATAAATAAAACCTCCCACCCCCACCCCCATTTTTGCCAATTTTTTGAAAAATCCAATTTAATTGACTTATGAATAAACATATGGATACAGCAGGCCCTCTGTATGCGGGGGTAAACGTTTGTAGTTTTGAGTATTCACAGATTTAGTTATTCACATATTTCTCTTATTACAGCACCAAAACTTTTCCTAAAAACACTTTAGAAACACTTTAGAAATGAAATGCCATTGTCCGTCCCCTCCCTCCAATTTTGTAATGACTTTTGAATCAATTTTCTTTGGATTACACATGCCAACTTGGGTTGTGCATGAATCCATTTTTTCCTAATTGCACACCCCTATTACTTACTGCTAAATAAATAAGTAAATATAGTTAAAAGGGAGGCATGAGGTCAGAATCCTTGGAGACTTGCTTCGGCATAACAAACCATTACACTGGCATAAGCATAAACATGTTTATTTCAGTATTAAGGATGAATTGTACCCAGTGAGGCTTAGTATGTTTGGCACATTAAAGCTCCACTAAAATCAGTGGAACTTAATCACTTAGTTAAGCAGCTAAATTCAATTCATTTGAATACAGGACATGCCAAATCTGCCCTTTAATTTTCTTGGATCTCCATGCATTACAGTATTTAATAGCAGACTTTTTATCACTTGGTATTTGATGTCATCATGCAATAGAGTGTTTAATACTTGAGTGCATTTGATAGTTGGAAAGCAATGGTATTTATTATCCAAACATAATTGCAACCTATGCATGCTTAAATTTCATTCAGATCTTGCTTTTCAAATGTGAGCCATTTGGGCTCTGAGAAAAAGGCAGAAAATCACCACCAGAACAACAACAACAACAACAACAACAACATCTTGCCAACATGTCTAGATTTGACATTCAGATTAAAATGTTACATTTAATTTTACAATGTATGTGTTCAAAAATAGAATTGTGAAATCAGGAATTTTGTCTCATTTTGAAAACTTCTGAATCCTACCATATAATCACCATACCTCCATGCTACTTGCAGATATTAATTCAGCTACAACCTACAATGTTGCAAAGTTCTGTGCAGCAGCATACAAAATCCGTCAGGGAATGACTAGCCCCAAAAGTTAACTGTGTATCCAGAAGGCATCGAATTCTGCCTTCTTTGTAAGCCGCCCTGAGTCCCCCTTCGGGGGTTGAGAAGGGCGGGGTAAAAGTACCATAAATAAATAAATAAATAAATAAATAAATAATCTTCTTCTCTGAATCTACAATTTGGAGATGGATCTGGGCATTGTATGTTTTTACCCTGTTTCCCCTTCCCTTCTGCTCCCTCACCCATATTGTGCGTCAGTCGTTATATTTATATTTTTAATGTACCAAACATACCAAGTTTGTATGAAAATGTGACTCTATTTCCTGTGCTGGTCAATGACCGAAATAAATGATTTGATTTGATTTGAATCCTACCATCATCTAACACAGCAGATTTCTTTTCTTTGTAATGGTCTCAGTGCTCTCAAAATAATTTCATTTGTGATCTTTTATAAATTGTCTCACAGTGGAACCACTGAATGTATCTTGGAACAGATATTCTCTTTTTCCCCCTTCTGTTTTTAATAGCCAAAAGAAGGGGAGGTTGCTTGCTTCTCTTCCAGAGTCAACTGCATATCAGTATAGATCCCTGTCCAACACACCAAAAGTCCTCTGGGGTCCATTGCATTGGTTGTCATTCAGTCTCTCACAGCTGTAAACATGTTCCCTGTCAACAAAAGCTAGATGCTAGAGGTTTTAATGCCTTTCTGGGGATTTTCTGAGTTCGATTAAGACTTTTGCTTCTCAAGAAGTATCTAAGAGAAAAAAAACCCGTCAACATTTGCAGGTGTGCAGAAATCGACCAACAAGCACATTCCATTTTGAGTTACTTAGTTTTTGAATGAAATAAATTGCCTTTTGATTCTATCTCAAATCTTATCACCACAATGATGTTCCCTATTAAAGCTCTTATAAGCATTGGGTAAACAAAAGGTGCTTCTCTTTCATAATGAGATGGATAATCAGCTTTGTTTTGGAACAAACTGAAAAGGGGAATCAAAAAGGTTCCCACAGTGGTTATAAATTCAGTATAATGTGTTTTCTGCTTGGTGAATGTATTTGCATCCACTGAGAGAAGAAAACTGCTGTGCAGTTTTGCCTTTCGTAACTGTATGCATGCTGCATAAGGATCGAGCTATTACTTACTTTTACTTTACTTAGGCAATCCCTCATGGTCCAAGTAGGATTGTCTTCCAAGATCGGTGTACTGTGGTGGGTCCGTAGGTGATTGTGGAGCCCTATTCTTGATCTGCATCTTCTCCTGCAGTTTTTTTTTGCTCCCCCCCCCCCCTTTTATTTGATACATCTCAACAATCAACAACATTTTGCCATACAGGACTTATTTCAATATACATTATTCCAAAAATAAATATTCCTTAAATGACATTCTATACATTCCTTAGTTATGTATCGCCCAACAAATCCCCCTCCCCCCATTCCTCCCACCCTCCTGGAACAGTAATTCTAAATCATGTCATTGCATCAATTTAACCGTATGGAAAGCCTGGTTCATAATGCTGTATCTGTCGTCTCCATCTATTTTGTCAATTAACACAGACCATTTCCTAAACCAGTCTTGTTCTATTTGTCTATTTATATACTTGTTTTTCCTTTGATTGATAAAAACATTAATTATATATTCTGATAGATAGGTCCACCAGGTTTCCAAATCCCATTTTGTATCATCTCTCCATCCCTGGGCTATTGTGGCCTGTATTGCTGCTGTCATATATTTTAGGATTTCTGTGTTTTCTGCTTAGTGAATGTATTTGCATCCACTGAGAGAAGAAAACTGCTGTGCAGTTTTGCCTTTTGTAACTGTATGCACACTGCATAAGGATCGAGCTATTACTTACTTTTACTTTACTTAGGCAATCCCTCGTGGTCCAAGTAGGATTGTCTTCCAAGATCGGTGTACTGGTGGTGGGTCCGTAGGTGACTGTGGAGCCTTATTCTTGATCTGCATGTTCTCCCGCAGTGAGGGCATTGGTTTCCAGGTGGAAGGCGGTCCCAGTCGGGGTTGGGTTGACATGCCTTCCTCTTGGCACGTTTCTCTCTTTCACCCTCCATTCGTGCCTCTTCAAACTCTACAGCACTACTGGTCACAGCTAACCTCCAGCTGGAGTGCTCAAGGGCTAGGGCTTCCCAGTTGTCAGTGTCTATGCCAGAGTTTTTAAGGTTGGCTTTAAGCCCATCTTTGAATCTCTTTTATTTATTTATTTACAGTAATTATATACTGCTTTTCTCACCCCTAGGGGGACACAAAGCTGTTTACACATAGATTATGGAAACAAATTGATGCCTTACAACTACAATAGTAAAACCACACTTTAAACATAAATCATATTAAAAACAGTACATTACCAAATATCAAAACAGTTATTAAAACTATAAAAACAATCTCATCAGTCGAGTCGCCGTTCCAGTCCTTGTCCCACTAAAAGCTGCATACATCTATGGTCCGAAGGCCTGGTCCCAGAACCATGATTTTAATTTTTTTTCCTGCCCACCAACATTCCGTTTTCCATTCTTGAGTTCGAAGTAGAGCAACTGCTTTGGGGGATGGTGGTTGGGCATCAGGACATCGTGGCCGGTTCAGCAGAGTTGATGATGGAGGACCATCACTTCAGTGCTGGTGATCTTTGCTTCTTTCAATACACTGACATTTGCCTGCTTGTCTTCCCAAGAGATTTGCAGGATTTTTCGGAGGCAATGCTGATGGAATCATTCCAGGAATTGCATGTGATGTCTGTAGATAGTCCACATCCTGCAGGCATATAGCAGGGAGGACAATAGCTTTATAAACAAGCACCTTGGTATGGATGTCCCAGTCCTCAAACACTCTGTGCTTCATTCAGAAAAATGCTGCACTCTTAGAGCTCAGGTGGTGTTGTATTTCAGTGTCAATGTTGACTTTTGTGGAGATGTGGCTGCCAAGGTAGTGGAAATGGTCAACATGTTCTAATATTACACCATTAAGCTATATTTCTGGCATTGGATTGGCTGGTGACTGCTTGAAGAGAACTTTGGTTTTCTCGATGTTCAATGATAGGCCGAGCTTCTCGTATTCTTCTGTGAAGGTGTTTAGAATGGCTTGTAGGTCTTCTTCTGAATGCGCACAGATGACGTTGTCATGTACCATGTTATCCTCTGCCTGCTCCGCCATTGAGGTCTTTGGGTCTTCAGATTGAGCTTGGTCTTGGACCTCCCCCACAGCTGCTCCCGGGAATGCATGACTCCAGTCATTGTGGTCCCAAGGTTCATTGGAACACGCAAGCCCCCTTACCATGACAAGGTGACAGTCCATCGAGGGGGTCAAGCCATTGCAGTTAAAGTAGTACTAATTCTATACTTCTGTTCTCTCAGTTGCTTTGCTGTGGAAGCATGTTGACACTTCTTTCAGAAATGAAGTGTTGACTAAAAAAACATTGTTCCCAGTCTTCATAAAGAAAAGAAGAAGAAGTTTCAGTTTCAAGATGTGTATATGTGAATGACAACTCATGAACTCCAGTGTTGCATCTGATGAAGTTCCTATCTGTTGTCTTTTTGCTGACTCAGCCATGTGGTTTGAGATCACATGTTATCATGGAACTGGAAAAGTGTCCAGCAAGACAAAGTTCATGGTGAATCATGTAAGGAAATTATCCAACTAATGAGTCCAAAATAGTCCACAGAATTAGTAACCGGGCAGAATGGGGTGTTAGACCAGCAATAACTAGGCTGGAAGTGAAAGGTTTTCTAAGAGATATACGTTGTCATTAATATGTTGTCATTAGCCAGAATACTAGTGAAGTCCTGAGCCAAGGTACATGGATTGGTTCTCAGAGACATACAGCCTCATATAGATGAATATACAGTATCTCTACAGACTACAATTCCTATTATCTCTGTCTAGGAAAAAATTCCCATCTAACATATCTGGAGAGTGTCCAGTTGAGAAAGGCTGCCTTCGTTTCATAGAAGTACTAAGTTCCTGTAATAATCAAAATCGACCTTACATTTCTGTATTCCACATACTATTAATCTAATCTCTCTTCCTTCACAACTTTTTATCATAGGGAGTGTAAGGGTTTACAGTTGTTTCTGTGTCTCTGTTTTCCAGAAGTCTCTCTTCATGCTGTAGCCCAGGCCAGCGAACAGGGATGCTCCACAGGAATGCCTTTCGGAGGACTCCTCCCTTACCTCGGGGCAGGTTCAATGGAATTACAGGACCAGCATATCAACAGCTGGAAGAGTCAAGGATCACAGATCAGGAGACAATACCTTGTCATGGGTATGTATATGAATTCATTCCATCCAAAAATTGGCAATATTTTCATGAGCAGCAACAATTGCAAAAACATTTCTTTTGGAGGGAAAAATGCACTTTTGTACAAAAAGTACAGGTAGTCGCCAAGTTAGTCTTACCTATATCATAGTGGAGTTGTGAAGATAAAGTGGTATAAGTGTTTTTATGTTGTCCTGAGCTTCCTCAAGAAAGGGAAACAACCAGCTATATCAGTAATTAATACTTGATCGGTCATAGAATCATAGAATCATAGAATCAAAGAGTTGGAAGAGACCTCATGGGCCATTCAGTCCAACCCCCCGCCAAGAAGCAGGAACACTGCATTCAAATCACCCCTGACAGATGGCCATCCAGCCTCTGTTTAAAAGCTTCCAAAGAAGGAGCCTCCAGAGAGTTCCACTGCCGAATGGCTCTCACAGTCAGGAAGTTCTTCCTAATGTTCAGATGGAATCTCCTCTCTTGTAGTTTGAAGCCATTGTTCCGCGTCTGCAAGGAAGCAGAAAACAAGCTTGCTTCCTCCTCTCTGTGGCTTCCTCTCACATATTTATACATGGCTATCATCTCTCCCCTCAGCCTTCTCTTCTTCAGGCTAAACATGCCCAGTTCCCTAAGCCGCTCCTCGTAAGGCTTGTTCTCCAGACCCTTGATCATTTTAGTCGCCCTCCTCTGGACACATTCCAGCTTGTCAATATCTCTCTTGAATTGTGGTGCCCAGAATTGGACACAATATTCCAGGTGTAGTCTAACCAAAGCGGAATAGAGGGGTAGCATTAATTCCTTAGATCTAGACACTATGCTCCTATTGATGCAGGCCAAAATACCATTGGCTTTTTTTGCCGCCACATCACATTGTCATTAATCAAGTATCTAGGATTCAGTACTTAACAGACAGATGACTGCTGCCAACAGGAGGGGATGGGAGGGGGAGGATAACTTAGTTGATGAAGAAACGGCACATCTTGGATTGGATGAGGAAGATATGAAACACAGAAAAACAAGTACGGAACGTATCCTGCAGCATGTAAGGCACCAGATATTACTTGGGACAGACCCATGATCATTATGAAGATGTGAAGGCCTGAGCTGGTTCTATCAGGCTGGTCTCAGCATGGGTTAAGACTGTCTACATTATATTCCAGATAGTTATTTGCATAAAAACCATGAAAGGAAACTGTTGCATTTATTTCTTGTAAGAGTAAACGTTGGCTGTCCTGAACCATCATTTTCGTAGCTACTTATTTCAGTGAAAACATTGCCTTTCAAGTTCAAGCTGCTAAGCTTAAAGGGGGAGATCAATAATATTAGTCTATTAACTGTTGTGGGCCAGTCTATTGGTGTCATTGTTGTCTTGATATATTGTCTGGACAGTGTTGATATATTGTCTGGACAGCTGTGTAATATCCTAGTAACTCTGGCCACGTGATAAAACTTGCCTGATTGAAATGAATGCATTTGCAATTAATTCATATCTTAACATTAAACACATAAACAAATGAAATTGTGTGAAGCCAGAAACTCACACACAGCTGACAAAGCGTGACTGCAGAAAAACATAAGATTCTGATTCAGGAGTTTGCAATAAAAAATTATTCCCTCCTTCCTAATACCTACCACTAGCAGTCATCCTGAGGACCTTCATAGGTGGAGTTCCATAGGGAGCCTGCTTGTTATACACAAAGCTCAAAAGCTTAATGTTAGGGCTGTCTAGGGGAAGAAAAACGATGTATGTACAAACTCATGATACAAAACTACACACATTAAATTGAAGTGTTTTGGTACCCTGAGACACGAATTCCTTCAAACGTCTCGAGTTCTCAGGCAGGAAAAATACAATCATAATCTGCTATTGTTTTATCCTTTTTTTAACTTTGTGTTTTTACTAGAACTATTTATCTAATTGCTTTGTTTTACATTTTATATAATCAGACCTTAGATGTACATTTTAAAATGTCATAAATCACCTTGGGCCTTGAACTGGGAGAAAAGATTTATCATGTCATCGTGTCATCAGCAACCATACCATTGTACTACATTTCTAACAGAACAAAGCAAACAAAAAGATTAAAAAAACACAGATTTTGCAAAACTTGGTAGTTGATTAAATGTCCTTTGACCAGTATCTGGCCACTTGGAGTGCCTCTGGTGTTGCCGCAAGAAGGTCCTCCATTGTGCATGTAGCAGAGCTCAGGTTGCATTGCAGCAGGTGGTCAGTGGTTTGCTCTTCTCCACACTTGCATGTTGTGGATTCAACTTTGTAGCCCCATTTCTCTGCATATCGTGGTGCCAGAGTGCAGTCTGTTCAGTGCCCAGTCTTCTGTGTGGCCAGGAGGGAGTCTCTCATCTGGTATCACCCACGGATTGAAGTGCGGGGTTTGAGCCTGCCACTTTTGGACTCTTGCTTGCTGAGGTGTTCCAGCAAGTGTCTCTGTAGATCTTAGAAAACTATTTCTTGATTTAAGTCGTTGACGTGCTGGCTGATACCCAAACAAGGGATGAGCTGGAGATGTCACTGCCTTGGTCCTTTCACTATTGGCTGCTACTTCCCGGCAGATGTCAGGTGGTGCAGTGTAATTTCTCCAGTGGTGTGGGGCGCATACACCCTGTGATAATGCGGAATGTCTCCTTAAGAGCCACATCCACTGTTTTAGTGTAGTGAGATGTGTTCCACGCTGTGCATGCGTACTCAGCAGCAGAGTAGCATAGCGCAAGGGCAGATGTCTTCACTGTGTCTGGTTGTGATCCCCAGGTTTCACCAGTTCAGATTGAATAGATGAAAAACAATTTTGGTCTATGTGGTTGTCATTTCACTCATCCTCATTATATAAATAAGTTTTTGTAGCAAGTATCTGTCTTGTATCCAAGCATTATATAGAAAAGGTAACTGATCTTGTGCATTTCTCTCCCTTAGGTTATCTGCTGGTTTAAAGCCACCACAGAGTTCTTCAATAAATATGCAACTGCCTTCAAGAGAGACGAGCTCTTACTTTAATAGTATGGCTCAAAAGGACATGGTTGGCTACTCATCTCCACGAGCCAATTCTGTTCCCATCATCCCCTCTGTGGGCTTAGATGAAGCCTGCATGCAGACACAAAACCTTTCAGACATAACAGGCATCAAATGGTGCAAAAACTCCTATTCCACTGAACTAGTCAATGTGAGTGCCCCAGCCAACCGTTGTCTTATTGCGGAACAACAAGAAGTCAAAATATTGTTAGAAACTGTCCAGGAGCAGATTCGAATTCTGACTCATGCAAGGAGGTCAGAGGACTTTGAACTGACAACTGCCAATGCTGAGAGCAGTACAAGTGAAAACACAGCTTTTCTGCCCATGAGTCCTGTGGTGAAATCGGAACGAGAGGCACAATTTGTCTTAAAAAGTGAAATGAAAAGAGACTCAGCATTGATCAAGTGACTTTGAACTGGGGGGTGGGGAAGGGGAGGGAACGGGAAGGGAAAGGGGATGTACGGATCTGTGCATTTGAAGCTTTGCTAAACAGGAAAGAAAGGAAATTAAATACAAATTATTTATATGCATTAATTTAAGAGCATCTACTTAGAAGAAACCAAATAGTCTATCGCCCTCATATCAGTGTTTTTTAACAAAATATTTTTTTAAGGGAAAGAGAGGTACCAGGTGGGACAACACTTAAACAGAAGTTCAGGATCTTTCTTTCTTTCTTTCTTTCTTTCTTTCTTTCTTTCTTTCTTTCTTTCTTTCTTTCTTTCTTTCTTTTTCTTTTTTTCTGCCCACCCCTCCCTTCTCTTGTTTCCTCCAGGCTTATCCATGCAGTTTCACAATCAGTTTTACAAATGTCCCGTCTGAAAATTTCGTCTGCCACCACCCTTAGAACTATGAGTTTCAAAACAGTGCTACATGACAACATTGACTAAGAACTTCTCCTGTGCATGGTTCATTGAAACAAATGGCTTACTCTTGCTAAGCTCCTATTGTTTTGAGTGGAGTTTGCATGGGTGGCGTTTGCAGTTGTGCCCAATGTCAATAGTCCCCCTCACCTTATAACCCAAATGTGCAAAGTTCCAACCCCTTCTTCCTCCAGAGCCACAGTTAACATGCTACATACTCTACCATGAAGGTTTTGTGAGAGAGTTAGAATTTCAATCTAAAAACAAGTAAGATGGTTAAAATACTATCTCAAGCATCCTTTTCCAACTGCATTGCTCTCGAGTTGTGTTAACTTCAATTCCCTTCCACCTGCAGACAGAATAGGTCATATTGGCTGTAAATGATAAAGGACCATTGTACAACATGTTTGATAAAGAAGAGTGATGTAAAGGGAAACCTAAAGAAGGTTAATATTTTTCCACAAGTAAAACAACTGAGAGAAATTCATAAGAGGTTTGCCATGACTTATTAAGAAACAAAGAAGTGTTTCTGAAAGTTCCTCCTCTAGCCTAGGGGACTCAAAACAGCTTTAAGAAGCCTGGCAACTTCGTCCAAAGGGCCCAGGTTGCATATTCCTGTCTTCTATGATTTTGAATGTTCAAGGCTCAAATTTTAGTACTCCAGAAATCATTGATGCTTTACAATATGGTCAACATTTTCCATACCAGAAAACTGGAGTCAAATGAACACAATTTAAATAACTAAAACTAGGACCAAACTTTCTATTTACCCCATATTAGCGCCTACTGCTGATGAGTATTTGGAAAATCTTTTCTTCACCTCTCAGTTCTAAATCGGACAAAAAAAATATGCTCAAGAGGAAGGAAACACATGGAAAATATGCATGTGTGTGTCTCTCAACCCCCCTCCCACAAACAAAACAAATGAAAACCTGAAGCCACATTGTTTTGCCATGGAGTTTAGAGTATTGTCAAATTTTAATTCTTGGAAGTTATTTGTGAACTCTAAGGACTGCTGAAGTATGTGCATATGTGTGAATTTTAGTTTTATTAATTCTTGTCCAGAGATCTGGAGGATCCAGTGTTTTCCTGTATTTAGCATAATGTTTGAAACTGTCACCTTAATTTACTTCCTTTTATAATATCCCTGTTCACTTACAACTTTGTCACAAAGTGAGTTATTTTGGCTGAACGTGATCCAAAGCCCCTTTGGCCCAGGTGAGAAGAAATGGCTAGTTTGCACACGATTGTTTCCTATAGGCCAAATGGAGAATTCGATTAATTTGAACATAATGGAATATTTTCTGCCTATGTGGTCAGTTTTACCACATACATATAACAATCTCTACTTACCCTCCACTGCCTTTAGCCAGTGGTTATGGTCTCTGTTGACACAGAGAGCCTTAGGCATGAGTTTTGGCAACCATGGTTATTAAAGGAACATGTACCAGGAAATGCAAGTCTCCAGCAAGGTACATGTGTCTTTTTAGAGGAGACATTTCAATTTTCCTTCAGTGGTTACAAAAACATCATAAGTGAGAATCCTGCACTTTTTTACAAATAGTAAAATCCAGAGCTGACTTTAATTCATGAGTGCAGGTAGATCCCAAAATCCAAATGAATCCATGAGCAGCCATCTGTTTTTGGATCCTTATTCCACACAATGTGCAATCCACTGAGCCAAAGTGGTTTTAGAAAAAGATTTATATTTTAATGGAATTCTGAGTGAGCACAGAATCAGTTCCTTAAATTAAGATAAACTTGCCAGTTGGGGTTTTCCTAAGAACTTGAAATTTCTTTTGTATTGTTTTTATTTAACCACAAACCACAATATGGCATCAGAATAAAGAACTTGTGTTCAGCAACAAACTATGTATTAGTATTTTGCTTTATTTTTTTTTAAAAAAATATCTGCATAAACTGTACAAATTTCATCTCTATTTTTTTAAACCGACCAAGCAGCTTTCCCTCTTCAATGACAGAGATCATAACATCTAAAATAGAGTGCCAAATTTGTGAGGCCCATTAATACTAGGCAACAGTCAGAATATTTCTTGTGAAAACAAATTGCATTATCTTGTTTCCCAGGTTGCTTTAAGACAAACTGAATTCCTGAAATAGAACCAATAATCTGGTCTCAGAAGAAAGCAATTTCTAAACTTTCTGTCAATTGAACTAGAAAAAGTTGCTGAAAATAATGTCATTTATTTAATTCACAAGTGCCATTTATTAGGGTATTTAAAATTCGTGTACATACATTTTTTTTCTTTAAAAAAAAACAAATTGTCTTGTTTACACAACTTCCTATGGCTGTGACCAGTGCTGTGTGTTTTCACTGAATGCAAACGCAAGATTGATCAATTACATTCAAAAATAGTTCACAAACCATTCTTGTAAGTCAGTGTTTCTCAACCTTCCTAATGTTGCGACCCCTTAATACAGTTGCTCATGTTGTGGTGACCCCTAACCACAACATTATTTTTGTTGCTACTTCCTAACGGTAATTTTGCTACTGTTATGAATCATTATGTAAATATCTGATATGCACGATGTATTTTCACTCACTGGACCAAATCTGGCACAAATACCTGATACACCCACATTTGAGTACTGGTGGGGTTGGGGGGGGGGGATTGATTTTGTCATTTGGGAGTTGTAGTTGCTGGGATTTACAGTTCACCTACAATCAAAGTGCATTCTGAGCTCCACCAATGATAGAATTGAACCAAACTTGGCTCACAATATTCCCATGACCAACAGAAAATACTGCGTTTGGTGAGCACTGATCTTGAGTTTTGGAGTTGTAGTTCACCTACATCCAGAGAGCACTGTGGACTCAAACAATGATGGATCGGGACCAACTTGGCACGAGTACTCAATATGCCCAAATGTGAACACTGGTGGAGTTTGGGAAAAATAGACCTTGACATTTGGGAGTTGTAATTGCTGGGATTTAGAATTCCCCTACTATCAAAAAGCATTTTGAATCCCACCAATGATAGAATTGGGTCAAACATACCACATAGAACCCCCATAACCACCAGAAAATACTGTGTTTTCTGATGGTCTTTGGAGACCCCTCTGACACCCCCTCACGACCCACCCAGGGGTCCCGACACCCAGGTTGAGAAACACTGTTGTAAGTAAACATTTGAGTGAAAGTGAGAAGTCTTTCTATGGCTGAGTAAAAGAAGGGAGCTCTCCAAGGTGCTACTGCGAAGGTTAGATAGCCCAGAGCTGGCTGTTTTGCCTGATAGAAAAACTACAAATTTAGACAATGTCTTTCTTAAACCATAATATCATTTTGCCATCCTCAGAGAAAGAATCAAAGAGCAATATATTAATAGTCAATTGATTTTTTTTCTTTCATTGATTAATATGGGAGATAAAATGCTAAAACAGTGGGGAAAATTTCCATTTGTGTTAGTAATACTCTCTGTATCCAACAAAAGATGTGTGACTGTTATATGTTAACTGTGTTCTTCAGTTTTCAGCATGTTTCAATAGAAGAAATTAATATTAACCATTTGAGAGACCAGTGTACTTATTTGCTAAGAGTATAACTTAGTATAAGTATCTAACAAATTTGTTGGAGAAGGAGTGCATCAAGATATGAAGACACAAATGATGTCCTTGATTTTAATTATGTTTATATCATATCATATGTTTCTGTTATTTCATAGAATCATAGAATCATAGAATCAAAGAGTTGGAAGAGACCTCATGGGCCATCCAGTCTAACCCCCTGCCAAGAAGCAGGAATGTTGCATTCAAATCACCCCTGACAGATGGCCATCCAGCCTCTGTTTAAAAGCTTCCAAAGAAGGAGCCTCCACCACACTCCGGGACAGAGAGTTCCACTGTTGAATGGCTCTCACAATCAGGAAGTTCTTCCTCGTGTTCAGATGGAATCCCCTCTCTTGTAGTTTGAAGCCATTGTTCCGCATCCTAGTCTGCAAGGAAGCAGAAAACAAGCTTGCTTCCTCCTCCCTGTGGCTTCCTTTCACATATTTATACATGGCTATCATATCTCCTCTCAGCCTTCTCTTCTTCAGGCTAAACATGCCCAGCTCGTTAAGCCTCTCCTCATAGGGTTTGTTCTCCAGACCCTTGATCATTTTAGTCGCCCTCCTCTGGACACATTCCAGCTTGTCAATATCTCTCTTGAATTGTGGTGCCCAGAATTGGACACAATATTCCAGGTGTGGTCTAACCAAAGCAGAATAGAGGGGTAGCATGTCTTCCCTAGATCTAGACACTATGCTCCTATTGATGCAGGCAAAAGTCCCATTGGCTTTTTTTGCCGCCACATCACATTGTTGGCTCATGTTTAACTTGTTGTCCACAAGGACTCCAAGATCTTTTTCACACGTACTGCTCTCGAGCCAGGCGTCCCCCATTTTGTATATTTGTATGATAGATACGCATATCTAACTGGGCTGAACAGTAAATAAAATACTAGATTAAAATAATGGCATTAACAAAACACTCACAGGGTGCTAGGCCAAATTCTGCTCTGCTTTATCCACAGTGTGAAAGAAGACAGTTCAGGAACATGGAAAGGCTTGAAATCCATTTCTAAGGACCTTTGACAGCAGGTAATCCAATTAGTCAATACCTTAGAACTCTTGGCCTTCTTAGCCCAACTAGGTGTGCAGTCCCTGCTGACAAAGCTAAACTATCTGAAAGTGCCAATTGATTCTCCTAACAATATTTGGAGGGAATGAGGTTTTCAATAGTTTCACAAGGGCAGGGGGGGGGGGGGGCGGGTTTTCCTCTTCCCTTTTTCATGAATAAAGGCAGCAATGTCGGTACTCTACAGGCAAATTTCAACTATAAAATGCCTTGGAGGGAAAAAAACAACAACATGTTTTCTCCAAGTCTGCCTTTCACCAAAGACAGAATAGATAACTTTGTGGATGCAGATGGATCTTGTTTGAGGAAGATATTGTACAAGCAGAATGTCCAGCCAAAAAGGATCCTTAACTTTTAGCCTTTCTCATTAAACAAGAATGCCCCACGGTACTCCATTTATTGTGTGTGTTGACTACTTTTCCTTCTTTAACCCTCTGTTCCTGAGAAATTTAAAGGAAATGAAAGGAACTGCTTCTGGAAATGTTCTGTCTAAACTCTTTGAGCCCTAAACTCTTTGATCCTCCTCATTTTATGGTGGCTTTAGAAATGACATGATACTAGTGTTGTGCAATTCAGCTGAATCACAATCCGTTGTTGGTATCCGAATTTCAGTGGACCTGTGGATCCATTTTTGTGAGCCTCCCAAAGATGTCCAAAAACCAATTTCAGGTCCACAGTCGAAAAATGCAGGAAAATCTGACCATTGGCGGCAGTGGGGGTGGGGGAGGGGTTTTCCAGGTTGGCACTATTCTTATTAATAATAATCCTTTGAAAGTATTTTCTTCTTCTTTTGATGAAGGCAAATCAAAGATGAAGATAACAAGAACAGATTGGTCCCCGCTAAGAAACTATTTAATTCAAAACAATTATAAATGGATAATTAAAACACAATAACAAGCCAAAATACAATAAAATCACAACTGGACAAGATGCAAGTGGGTCGGCCACCCATCATTCGAATACCCTAATAAAGAGACCAGAAGCCAAAGACAAAGTCAACTGGAAGCAAACGTTTTTTCTTCTTTTTCTCCCCACCCACCCCCCTACCCTACCCGAAAACCTTTCCTGCTCTCCCAAATCCCTATCCCCCCCTACCTACCATGACCCAAACCTCCCTTTACCCCCCCACTTCTATTTACCTCACGTATTCTACCCCTACTCCTATTTCTTTTAACCCTCACTGTAAAAAAAAAACCCTTAATAAAAATTATTATAAAAAAAGAAAGTATTTTCTTCTAGGCAATGCTTCAACAAAACCCAAGCCTGATATTTTTAAACACCAGCCAAATTGAATTAAATTAAATGTAATAAATAAAACAAATGAAAAGTCTAGAGAGGTATATTTTATTAAAGCAAGCAACATAGAGAACTTGATGAGATTTGCAAAGGAAAGTTATTTGGTATTGGTAGCAGGTACTTAGGTAGGGAGGTACTGGTTGTGGATTTTCTGAGACTGAGGCTTTACAATTTGCTGGTACAATTCTTATTAACAATATGTTTTTGAAAGTATATTTTCCGATGGAGGTTAGAGATAGAGGAGATGGGTCCTGTAGTCTAGTTCTGTAGGCAAAGATTCAACAAACGCCAAGCCTAATATTATTTTTAAGCAACAGCCAAATTAAATGAAATGTAATAAATAGACAAAAGAAAACTAAATAGGGAAATATTTGATCAAATTAAACAACAAAGGGAACAATGAAATTGCAAGGGAAAGGAATTATGTATTGGTATTGGTAGGTAGGTAGGTACTTAGGTAGGCCCTGGTAGTAAGTAGTGGTTTTTCTGAGATTGAGTCTTTTCTGTTTGCTGGGATTTTTATTCATAATAATCTTTTTAAAGTATTTCCTGAAGGAGGAGAGGGAGGAGAAAAAAATATGAGGAGAGAAACAAAAGAGGGTGAATCAAGCTCAGAGAAACCCTAATATTTTAAAATAAAAACACCCACCCAAGAAATTTATTTATTTATTTATTTATTTATTTGGTACACTTGTATACCACTAATATCTCAGCCTGTGCGGCGACTCATTGCGGTTTACAACATGTTAAAATACAATAATCACTCTCTTTCTCCCAAGTCCCCAAACGCATACTCACTGACCCACAGTTTCCAACTCCCCGTTTCAATAAAAAAAGTATCAAGAAAATAAAGGAGGTAAAGGGAAATCAAATAATAAAATTGGATTCAAAGAAATAGATTTGCTGCTGCTAATGCTATTTATTTTGGAGCCAAAATACTAGTAGAAAGCCAAGCCAACCCAAGCCAAAAGTAAAGCTGTGAGCAGCAATAGGACTGATGCACAATCATTCTGCCTCCTCTAGAGCCAGGATGCAACTGAGAAATGGAAGTGCTCACCCTGTTTATATAGACCCAGCTTGGGTAAGACATGTCATGGCTTTCTTCTATTCTGATTGGCTCAACAGGCAGGACTCACAGGGAAACCCCATGTGAGCATCTCTCTGTATTCTCAAATAGAAACTGAAAGTAACGGCGATTGTTCTTTTGGACAAAACAAAGATGGCGACGGAGTCCTTGCCATTATGGGCATCCAAACAAGTCTAACCAGCAATGGTGATGAAAGATGTTGAAAATGCTCATTCTTGGAGAATGTATAACAACTCACCAGTGCCTGCGATGTATAACTTTTTTCACTGGGATTGCAGAAGGAGCAAGCACATCAGTAGACATGCAGTTGGTTGCACAATGTTGGTATTCTACAAAATGGTGATATGGTGCAATTGGTATTTACATAAATGAATATGTTTATAGGCTTCCAATATATTTTTTAATAAAACAACAAAACACCCTGCAAACTATGGTTGAAAAATCCTGTCTTGTTCAGGTACTTATAACCATTGTCGAAGGCTTTCATGGCCGGAATCACTGGGTTGTTGTAGGTTTTTTTCGGGCTATATGGCCATGGTCTAGAGGCATTCTCTCCTGACGTTTCGCCTGCATCTATGGCAAGCATCCTCAGAGGTAGTGAGGTCTGTTGGAACTAGAACCCCTTTTTCCTAATTCCAACAGACCTCACTACCTCTGAGGATGCTTGCCATAGATGCAGGCGAAACATCAGGAGAGAATGCCTCTAGATCATGGCCATATAGCCCGAAAAATCCTACAACAACCCACTTATAACCATTGTTTTTTGGTGCAGATATAAAACACAACTATAACTGTTTGGAGATGTTGGTGTTTGGTTGCAATCAAATGAGCTATCTGTGCACGCAAAATGCTTCTCAAGCTGTAATTGTCCAATTTGTTACAATGACTAGGGAAAAATCATTGTAAATTTCTCACAAATAATAACTATGGCTGTTTAAATAAGAACACCCTTGGATTTCACCCTTTGACTCATATTTTCATGGAGGAAGCACAAAGCATAATGTAAACTGACAATTCCATTCTTTCCTTTTGTTTTTGCACTGCGAGTGTTCAATACTTTATTGCTGTGATTATCTCTTTCTATTATAAGTGCTAAAATGTTTTCCCCGCAGGGTTGTGGGCTTTGATCATGCAGATATAGATAGAGAAAAAAGATATCTGGCTTTTAGGTGTCTAGCTCTATTGAACCCAATCGATGAACAGAGCATTGATCTTTTGCTGGAACTGATCTATTGCCCACACAGTACAAATGGAAAAATTCTTTTGGAGTCAATAAGAGCTCTAGAGTTATCAAAAACCGAAAATAGGGGCCAAGCTCCTTTATTGGAAGTTATATGTGCATAACATAGTTACACCTTCATAGTCACAATTCCCAATGCCACCACAAATTTATTGTTATGTAAACAATGTGCATTCCTTATAGCTGGATATACTGTGACAGGCATCCGTAGACACCTACAGGGAGCCATATGACCACTTGGTAGATAATGTTCTTGCAATGTGTCTAACTACAAGAAAATAGCTGGACGCACCTATGTTCATCCCCCTGATCTCCAAGACATTGCCATGTTGCAAATGGGGGCTGCACTGTCTGCAATGTAAATTGTGAAAGGGGTTGCATAACCGAAACAGGATTCTGACCTATGCAGCAATCATAAAAACTGAGTTGTGAACATATTGGTCCCACTTATGCCATCATGATTCATGAGCAGAATGTTAACCCATGCATTTAAATAACTTTAAACATCTTCAACTTGTGACTCTCTAGGTGTATTGGACTTCAGCTCCCAGAATCCCTGGCCATTCAACAAATCGCCTAGGGCTTTAGGGAATTGGAGGCCCAAACAGCTAGAAGACTGCAAGTTGAAGAGGCCTGCTTTAGATGACACTAGACAGGATATCACAGCCCTCTTTGAGATTGGCTTTGCTTCTTAGAGCTGTGAAAGTTGTAGCTAAATAACACCTAAAGAGTTTCATGATTCCATTTTCTGCTGTAATAGAACAGTACTACCAACAGTACAACCAGCAAAGGATCACCGCCTTGTCGGGGCGCTGGAGCTTGAGCACCTCAATGATGTCATGAGCGAAACCGTGAAGGGCCACCCAAGACGGGACGGTTGTGGCAGAGAGGTCAGACCAAGCGTGATCCCTGGGGAAGGCAACGGCAAACCACTCCAGTATCCTTGCCAAGAAAACTAAATGGACCAGTACAACCAGAGATATGTCGGTATGCCATTGGAAGATGGGACTCCCAGGTCGGAAGATGGCCAAAATGCTACTGGGGAGGAGCAGAGGATAAGTTCAACTAGCCCCAGATGTGATGACGCAGCTAGCTCAAAGCCGAAAGGAAGGCTAGCAGCCGACGGTACTGGAGGCGAACGACGAATCCGATGCTCTAAAGATCAACACACCATAGGAACCTGGAATGTAAGATCTATGAGCCAGGGCAAATTGGATGTTGTTATTGGTGAGATGTCAAGACTAAAGATAGACTTTCTGGGGGTCAGCGAACTGAAATGGACTGGAATGGGCCACTTCACATCAGATGACCACCAGATCTACTACTGTGGACAAGAGGAACATCGAAGAAATGGAGTAGCCTTCATAATTAATAAGAAATTCGCTAAAGCGGTGCTTGGATACAACCCAAAAAATGACAGAATGATCTCAATTCGAGTGCAAGGAAAGCCTTTCAACATCACAGTGATCCAAATATACGCCCCAACCACAGCTGCTGAAGAAGCAGTTCTATGAGGATCTGCAGGACCTACTGGATAATACACCGAAAAGAGACATTATTTTCATTACAGGAGACTGGAATGCCAAGGTGGGAAGTCAAATGACAACTGGGATCACAGGCAAGCATGGTCTGGGAGAACAAAATGAAGCGGGACGCAGGCTGATAGAATTCTGCCAGGAAAACTCGCTGTGTATAACGAATACTCTCTTCCAACAACCTAAAAGACGGCTTTACACATGGACCTCACTAGACGGTCAACACCGAAATCAGATTGACTACATCCTTTGCAGCCAAAGGTGGCGGACATCCATCCAGTCGGTGAAAACAAGACCTGGGGCTGACTGTAGCTCAGATCATGAACTTCTTATTGCCCAATTTAGAATAAAACTAAAGAGATCAGGGAAAATACACAGACCAGTTAGATATGATCTCACTAACATTCCTAGCGAATATACAGTGGAAGTGAAGAACAGATTTGAAGGACTAGATTTAGTAAACAGAGTCCCAGAAGAACTATGGACAGAAGTCTGTGACATTGTTCAGGAGGCAGCAACAAAGTACGTTCCAAAGAAAAAGAAAACCAAGAAGGCAAAATGGTTGTCTGCTGAGACACTGGAAGTAGCCCAAGAAAGGAGGAAAGCAAAAGGAAACAGTGATAAGGGGAGATATGCCCAGTTAAATGCGCAATTCCAGAGGTTAGCCAGAAGAGATAAGGAACTATTTTTAAATAAGCAATGCATGGAAGTGGAAGAAGACAACAGAATAGGAAGGACAAGAGACCTCTTCCAGAAAATTAGAAACATTGGAGGTAAATTTCAGGCAAAAATTGGTATGATAAGAAACAAAGATGGCAGGGACCTAACAGAAGCTGAAGAGATCAAGAGAAGGTGGCGAGACTATACAGAAGATCTGTATAGGAAGGATAACAATATCGAGGATAGCTTTGACGGTGTGGTGAATGAATTAGAACCAGACATCCTGAGGAGTGAGGTTGAATGGGCCTTAAGAAGCATTGCTAACAACAAGGCAGCAGGAGATGATGGGATCCCAGCTGAACTGTTTAAAATCTTAAAAGATGATGCTGTCAAGGTGATGCATGCCATTTGCCAGCAAATATGAAAAACACAAGAATGGCCATCAGACTGGAAAAAATCAACT
Source organism: Anolis sagrei (assembly GCF_037176765.1). Classification (NCBI taxonomy): domain Eukaryota; kingdom Metazoa; phylum Chordata; class Lepidosauria; order Squamata; family Anolidae; genus Anolis; species Anolis sagrei. The sequence continues at coordinate 157,825,990 of NC_090023.1, forward strand.
TATATCCCCATACCAAAAAAGGGAAATGCGAAAGACTGCTCAAACTTCCGTACAGTGGCCCTTATTTCTCATGCCAGTAAGGTAATGCTCAAGATCCTGCAAGGAAGACTCCAGCAATACATGGAGCAAGAGTTGCCAGATGTTCAAGCTGGGTTCAGAAAAGGCAGAGGAACGAGAGACCAGATTGCCAATATCCGCTGGATAATGGAGAAAGGCAGGGAGTTTCAGAAAAACATCTACTTCTGCTTCATTGACTATTCTAAAGCCTTTGACTGTGTGGATCATAATAAATTGTGGCAAGTTCTTGGTGGGATGGGCATCCCAAGCCACCTTGTCTCTCTCCTGAGGAATCTGTACAAGGACCAAGTAGCAACAGTCAGAACTGACCACGGAACAACAGACTGGTTCAAGATTGGGAAAGGCGTACGGCAAGGCTGCATACTCTCACCCAACCTTTTTAACTTGTATGCAGAACACATCATGCGATGTGCGGGGCTGGATGAATGCAAAGCTGGGGTGAAAATTGCTGGAAGAAACATTAATAACCTCAGATATGCAGATGACACCACTCTGATGGCCGAAAGCGAGGAGGAGCTGAGGAGCCTTCTAATCAAGGTGAAAGAAGAAAGCGCAAAAGCCGGGTTGCAGCTAAATGTCAAAAAAACCAAGATTATGGCAACAAGAATGATTGACAACTGGAAAATAGAGGGAGAAACCGTGGAGGCCGTGACAGACTTTGTATTTCTAGGTGCAAAGATTACTGCAGATGCAGACTGTAGCCAGGAAATCAGAAGACGCTTACTTCTTGGGAGGAGAGCAATGTCCAGTCTCGATAAAATAGTGAAGAGTAGAGACATCAGACTGGCAACAAAGATCCGCCTAGTCCAAGCCATGGTATTCCTTGTAGTAACCTACGGATGTGAGAGCTGGACCTTAGGGAAGGCTGAGCGAAGGAAGATCGATGCTTTTGAGCTGTGGTGTTGGAGGAAAGTGCTGAGAGTGCCTTGGACTGCGAGAAGATCCAACCAGTCCATCCTCCAGGAAATAAAGCCCGACTGCTCACTGGAGGGAAAGATACTAGAGACAAAGTTGAAGTACTTTGGCCACATCATGAGGAGACAAGAAAGCCTAGAGAAGACAATTATGCTGGGGAAAGTGGAAGGCAAAAGGAAGAGGGGCCGACCAAGGGCAAGATGGATGGATGGCATCCTTGAAGTGACTGGACTGACCTTGAGGGAGCTGGGGGTGGTAACGGCCGACAGGGAGCTCTGGCGTAGGTTGGTCCATGAGGTCACGAAGAGTCGGAGACGACTGAACGAATGAACAACAACCAACATAACAAAAATCCAATATGTGTGAAAATTGAGAGACCACACAAGTAAAGCAGAATTTATTTATGCTAACCATAATAAATCATTCTGCATACTGATTTGGGAGAAAGTTCTACTTACAAAATATTGGGTTACCTATTTAATTTGATTATCTCTTTCAATTAGAGCTAGGGGAATCTGATAATGTTTGTGTGAGTTTGTGTCCACTCCACTAAGGCATTTTTGAAACGGAATGAGTAAAAATTCTCTGTTATTTACAATGCTGACCTTCGGAATGAGGTGAAAGTGACTTTAAAATATAAATTGTTCCAATCCCCCCCCCCCCAAAAAAAAATGGAGACACCATAGGGGGCTGAATAGATGACCCGGAGAGTCCTCTTTGTCTTCACTTTGGATATTTCCTGAAACTTCTGTTAGACCCTTTTCCTCACACCTTGCCCATTCACAAGTTTGCACAATCAGTACAAATTTCTGAATTACACTCTCACAATGAGCAGGGAGCAACACTCTACCAGGTCCTTCATGTCATAAAGGACTCAAAATACGATCTGAGGCATAAGCTCACCAAGCTGCATCCATCATCTTTTGTTCTAGTCTTAACACCTATCAAGACACCCAGCCATCAATTGTGTAACATCTGGGATATTTTGGACAACAAAGGAATAAATTTAAAGTGTCAAATATATTTACAAACATTATTATCCTAGCAGTTGTCATTGCAGCTTCTGACTATAACCTGTGTTCTTGGTTCATTGATAAAATTGTACGTGACCATTTATATTTACAAAGTTTCTAAAAGCTAGGATTGGATTTCCATTTTAATGTTAATTTTGAACCCACACTCTCTCCAAAAGAGGGTTAAAGTTGGGTGGGAATACTGCTTTTATACGTTTATATCATTCTATATTTTGATAATGCTTGAAAAATCCTGATAGTTCAGAAAAATACCTAAGATGAATATTACATATCCAACTTTAAATAATGCCCACTGTTACAAAAAATGATATTTTTATTATTTTCAAAAAACCTTGGAAAACATCACAAAACTGAATGTATTTTGGATAGAAAGGGGTTGTAGTCAGCTGTCCATTGGGATCTGCTGCCAAGACAGTTTGATAACACAGCATGACATGATTAAGAGTGCTTAGGCATTTGATTTGGTTCGCAGTTTGAAATCAACACTCTGATTTGCTGTTGATTAATGTAAAGTGTATGAAAAATATGTATTTGGAGTAAAAATACATTCAAAAGTAATGTTTATGTTAATACTTTTTAAAATGCAGATTGACATTCACAAGAGGGATCAGATTTATAAAACAACACAAGTGAAACCGGCATGTACCAGTAATATTCTGATCTATCTATCCATAGGAATTACTTTTGAATAAGCTGGATACAGGATAACTCCTTGTCAAGTTCTTCTTTATCTCCCTATACCATTCTTTTGGGATTTAGAAAATTTCCTGTCAGCAGCAAGCAATGGTGAAGAATGATCAGCAGGAAAATGTAGAGAAACAATATGGACAAATGTGGTGAATTGTTATGAGAAGAGGAGAAAGAGGGTGATTTTGGCTAAGGATCAGAAGAATATTTTAAAACATTTGAAAATGGTCGGAAATGTGTTTCTAGAGTGCTGCAAAACTCTGACAAGAAGCTTACTCATCCTTTGGGATTTACAATATGCAAAATTTGCACGTGGCAAATTTTCTGCACAAAATATACTGGCTGACAGTGTTTATGAAGTTGTAAGTCTGACTTATTGTACATTTTGTTTAAAGTCATTTTATCATCACAGCCACTAAAAATACTCCCAAAACATATCATGAAAGCCAGGCATCTCAACCAACTTCTGACGTGCAGATAAATAATTCTCAAGAGTTTTCAGCACACTCTTGGTCAAGAAGTGTTTAGCAGTTTCCTGTCACAACTGATGGCTAAAAAAACAGACAAATATTGTCGAAGGCTTTCATGGCCGGAATCACTAGGTTCTTGTGGGTTTTTTCGGGCTATAGGGCCATGTTCTAGAGGCATTTCTCCTGACGTTTCGCCTGCATCTATGGCAAGCGTCCTCACTACCTCTGAGGATGCTTGCCATAGATGCAGGCAAAACGTCAACAGACAAATATTTTAGAATAATGAGACCTAATTGAGAGAACTTTAGTAAAGGGGGGGGGGGACTAAAAGAGCTTTACACTAGTGGTTCAAAATTTGGTCAAGAGGTATTTTCTGTACAAGTATTAAATTTTTTGCATTGAAATATTATTTTCCATGTAGAAAATGTTTCTTGTGCAGAAAATGCAGTTTTCTGTGAAAAATCAACATGTATGAATTTTGTGCATACAATATCCTGAATTGTGAATTGCTTTTGAAAACTGCAAAACTTACAGAAGGAAAAAAATGCTGTAATTTCTCATTGCTATCTCAGGAAGAAACATGGTGAAGAGTTAAATCCCTCGTTTCCACAAAAAGTTATAAAATCAGAAAGTTCCTATGACATTTGACCATTATTCAAAACAGGATTCCCACCAAAGAAAGGAAAAAATCATGAATATTCTTTACATCCCTTTGCTAATGCATCATTTCACTATTACTACACTTGATCTTAGCCAAAAGGCCGAGAAGCGATGTGAGGATGTGAGGGCGATCTGGCTGTGACATCTGTCACCCCATTGATCGCCAGGGTTGATTCGGCTGATCTGGCTGGCTAGGCGGGTGTCTCCTTCCTCCCTCACCGCTCCATGTGCGTCCCTACCGAAGCTGCACGCTTGGTGGAAGAGGACGTTGTCCCAGGTATAGAAGGAGTGTACCGAGATCTCCAGTCTTCAGTCCCGGGTTTACGATAGCTGCGCTCCCCTGCTAGAACCTCCAAACAAGCTCAAGGTCCATTTCACTATTAAAATAGGTCTTGAATTGAATTTTAAATATGACAATCCTCTTACTATATAACTATCCTTCTGAAACTTTGCATCTTTTAGGCTTAGGCTCACCTCTATAACTTATGCAATTTTCATACAAATCATAAAAAATTGAAGAGATGAAGATAACAAATCACATCCTTCATTATTTAGACTTCCATATAATTCTGAAAATTGAGGGGTTTTTTAAATTAAAAAATACCATTTGGGTAACTTTAAAGTGGAAATATAGTTCTTATATACAAAACTCTGGTACCCATTTTTCTGAAATTCAACATGAAACATCTTCACCCAAGGGATTACTAAGCATGAAAATATTTTTCATATATGCCAAGTCTTTTATAAAAACAAAATACATTCCATAGAGCACAAATCTCCAGGCCATTATTTTTTTGCAGTTCAACAAGTTAATTTACTTTGTGAAGTAAGACTGCCAAATCCATGTACTTATGACAAAAAATAATAACAAAGATTCTAGTTCAGCCATTTAGTTAAATATAGATATTTAAATATACAGTTGTTCTTCCACATTTGTAGAAGTGAGGGGTGTGGTGCACCAATGAAAGTAGAAAAAAATCAAATATAAGTAAAAATCATCAACACTACTGTTTTTACCTGAGATATGTTTTTAAGCATTGTAGATCTCCACCGAGATTCTATGGTCAATTTCCAATAGAAATGCCTAGAGAGAACATATTTGGTCACCCTTAGAGTAGCAACAGAGGGGCAAGGTAGTAAAGCAATCTGCAAAACATTAAATATGTGACTGCTTGACCCACAAATGTGTAGATACGACTGTACTTAACTAACTAGTGCTTCATGGGTTAAAGTGCTCTACTGTCAATTGGGCGTAGAAGTCTTCTATATTTTAATAATCAGAAGCAGGCTCTCTATTTCAATTTATTCTTGCTTTGGAGACAACTGATGGGAGGGCAGTGTGATGTGCTTTGTTTGATAGGAGAACAGACCTCCATTTCGTATAGTGACTGATGCCTGGGAAAACAGGACTAGGGGACTTTTATGATCTCTATGGATTCCTTACATAATTACCTTAGTTATGAATTTATAGAGATTGTGAATATAAATCAGATATAGATGAGTGACTCTAGGTTATGCATTACTATTGTAAAATCAAAATAATATACAATTTTTATATTTCCAGTATAGCCAAGGAGAGGCAAAAATCTTTAGTTTCTCAGTCTCAATTCAGGATGAAGATCTGTGTCAAAGCAGACTACTTGTGTTTCTGTCTCAACAGAAGCAGACCAGTTCTAGAACATTTGGCCAGGGTCTACAGTAAATCTGGATGGTTATACACATCTGAGTAAGCAAGATTTTGTACAGCATATATGTTATTAAAATCACCACAGTATATTTTTATTAACGCCACCTCTTTGATATTTATCACTGCTATTGTTAGCACCTCAGATTTTATTTTCTATATAACAACAATGATTTTTGAAATCAGCAAGGAAATTATTTGACAATGTAATTTAGCTACAAGTGGCTTGTTTGTAGTGTGGTTACTAGGCATGTGCGATAAAAAAAATGGTTCTAAACTGTGTCAAAAGCAGGGAGTGCTGGTGATTCGATTCTAAAGTCACTTCTGAATTTTTCAAAAAATTTTTTTGGAACTTTCCAAAACTTCCCAAACTTTCAAATCGATTTGTTAATGGCGGACATGCATATGCAAGTGGGTACTGACACTGGGGAAACTTCAGAGGCTTCAATATATGCTTCGTATGATTAAGTTTCCAGTTCTAAATACCTGAAGTAGTACTGATCATAGGATGATATTGCTCCTTGATTCCTCTACTCCTAGAGAGAGGACTGCATAATTAATGGTTCCCATCAAAATACAGCAATCGCAAATATTGGAAAACTAGAGCTAGGGGAGAAGGCATCTCTATTCTTAATACCTTGGTATAAACCATACTCTTAATATCTTCATTTACTATGCATACAGAAGTGTCTATTTGTTTTCACGAGGAGAAGATGTTACTTTATGACAGAAGAATGATATGTACAATATGTTCACTTTCAATACGAACTTACAGAAATTTGCAAAACATTTTCCTTAATGGGGGAAAATGTATTGAAAGCAAAAGCTTCATCCATTCAAACAGCAGGCTTTGAGTGGATAGCTCTTAAAAGATTGGCTTGTGTCCTTGTGTATTCAATTGTGTGTATAGTACTGAAATAAGGTTGACAATTCTTTTCCTCTGAGAGGCCCTTCATTTTTAATAGCTACATCGCGGGATTGTTCAGTAGTTACTAGTTACATGAAGGTTGGCGCAACATGCTATTTTGAGAAGTGCAGAGGTTGATAATTTCATTATCATCATGTTTTTACTAAGGGAATACAAAATATGTATTTTCCCCATAAACACCATTAAAAAGTGGAAGTTTTTTTTTAAAAGAAAAAGAAAAAGAGAAATATCACATGTGAGAGAAAACAATATTGATAGGTTTACTCGACTCAACAACCCACCTAAGTTTCAAGTAATATAGAAAGCTGGTGCACAAACTGTTCTGTTAATTTTAATCATTTCTCCCATTCTTTAAAAACAAATGTGATCTCTGAAGCAGCTTAATTACATTTCCCTCAAACCTACTATATGTTGGACAAAAATGACAAAATTTGCCATTGTGATTGTGTTTCCTAGGAATTTTCTATCCATGCCCTTCCATATGGCCATATAACCCAGACTATCTAGACAGATAATCACAAACTGGATTATCTGAGTCCACACTGCCGTACAATCCAATTCAATGTAGATTTTATATAGCTGTGTGGAAGGGACCTTAGACGCACTCAGTTCTTAACAGTCTAGCTTGAAACTCTGAATATTCAATTGTATTATTGCTGCATTGTTAACAGTAAGATTTTAAAAGCAACTTATTTTATTACTGAACACTCTTTAGTTATTTCATTGGGAAGAAAAAATACACACATCTGAAATAACTTTATATTTCAAAATACCCCCTCCCCCAATTCCCCCCAAAAATGGGAATAAGAGAGAAACAGTGACTGAATGATGTTTTTAAACACATTAACAATTTATAATGTTACCATAGGTCATAGATTACTTTACAAAAGTCACTATTAATTATTATTTTTAAAACAAAAGTACTTTTTCCTATGAAATATTACTTCTGAGTCATGGGTTCTCCAAAGGCTCCTCTGTTTCAATAGGTACGTGACAACTCAGCTGTTGAAATGGTTGTCAGGCCAATGCTCTCAAGATCTGTTGAAATTCTGTTGATATCATAATATAGATGGCAGATGTTGCTAGGGAACAAGGAACTGCTTAGCAACGGATCGATGAGGTCACAATAGATCTCCATTTTAAACATGTGGATGAAGAAGAAGAGAAGATGACCTTTTTAATAGATTTAGATCTAGAAGACATGGGACAAAGATGATATCTAACTGAACTTTCCCCTTTTTTTCAAATTAGTTTGTATTTTTATACCAAAGTAAGGTTCTACATGTTCATTTCCTTTGCACTCTGGGATAAGTGGCAAGTGTCTTGCATGTCACTTTACAGTTAAGAAAAATGATACTTATTCTGTAGGTGACTGATGGCTATGACAAACCCTCTCGAGTTGAGCCATCCATGAAAATGACTGGCCTCTGGCTTTGCAAAGCACCATGCTAACTTCCAAGGAGGCTATTTCAGCTGGAAGATATGAGAAAGTAGTGTAAGCAGTTTGTAAAATTCTTATTAAAAATCAGTCCTGACACTTTGCTAAAATTGAGTTTGCTCAAGTAGTGTTATTTGCCATGGCTAAAATTGCATTAATTATCAGGGCTCTCTGAAGCAAAACTACCTGGGATGTTGCATAGCTTCAAGAAATGTGAATGAGCCAGCATAAGAAATGTGGGTCTTGTGAAACACCCAAGGCCCCTGCTACACTGTCTTATATGCTAAAATCGGATCCCAGATTATCTGGCAGTGGAGACTCATATAATCCAGTTGAAAGCAGATAATTTGAAATCTGTTCCTGGGATATAAGATAGTGTTGACGGGGTATAAAGAGTAAGGGCTTATTTGTGAACAAAACCCAACGGCTGGTACCAATTATAATATGTTGAGGCTAATTTTGAAAAATAATCCCACCTGCTGACAACTACTTATAAAAGATTGAGGCTAATTTGTGAATAAAACCCAGCAGCTGTACACCACTTGTATCTGGAATGTGGCTTCTGTGATTAAAAAATCAAAAATAAAAGCTGTAATAAAGCTGGAACTTTCTTCTGGCCGAAATAACCTTTTGAAAAAACTCTGGCCACCACCAAACTTAAAAGCAATGTTAAACCCTTGGCTTACTTGAAGTATCTTAGGCAAAAATGTGCTTGATTCGGACTCAGGCTTGTGTTCTGAGGTAACACTGAAAAGATTACTCTTTTAAAATATGTATTGCCACCATTCGTCTTTTGAATGCTGCAGGAAACTGCTTTTAAAACTTCACCCACAGAGGCACACATGAGACAGATGTTGTGAACAATAAAACAATGATGTTTATTTAAGAGAACTTGAACAAAACAGGCATTAAGCTTAGCTGTTCTGAAGTATTGACTTAAAAGTGTGTGGTTTCTTTAAGCAGTTCAAACTTAGTTGCACATAAAAACTCCTCTCTCCCTCCACAAATTTCTGACAGGATTCCTCTCTGTCAAGCAATTCTAAACTTCACCACAGATAGTCCTTTCCTGGATCTATCCCTACACTTCACCACCAGCTATCTTCTCTAATAGCTGTAAAAAATTTTTTTACTAGCTATCTCTGCTAGCTAACTGACCACTTTAGGCTTCCCTGACTCTCTCTTCCCCACTCCAAACTCCTAACTCTTTCTTCTTTGACACCAAGATTCAATCTAAGCTGACAGGGTTTTAAAACACAACCTTAAAGTCAATTTTTTCCCTTTCTAAGTTAAGATCCGCCCACTCTCCCCCAGCCAATCACTAACTCCCCTTATTTTCCTCCAAGCTGTTTCTAAGCACGCCCATTCAGGAAGTGAGATCTAAAATGGATGCCCCTAGAACCCTTTTCAAAATTGCTGCTGAACTTCCTGGGCCTTCTTTTCTAGGATTTTCCTAGCCTAACAGGCAGGGAATTCATCACACGAGGCCTTAGACAATAATGGCCAAGTCAAAATGGTTCACATTTGAGTGTCTACTTATCTAAAATAAAAATGGCAACATCCTCTGCTAGACTAAAGGTGCAGAAGAAAAAAAGGAGGGAAAAAAGTAACAGTAAATTGCAGAATTTCGATCACACAACAATTATTTAGAAGTTTGAAAGGACCTCATAATAGTAATAGTAGTAAAATGCAGTGCCCTCTCCTCCAAATCTCTCCAAATATTTCCAAAATGAAATGGGGAGCATCTAAATTTCAAAATGAAACCCAAAATAGATTTCTGTTATTGTGCACACCTCTACTGACCTCTTTATCTTACAATTTGTATTCAGGTTACAATTAACAATATAAAACCATTCCAAAGACCTGAGATTCCTGGATCCCAGATAATGCATAGGAAGAACTGTGGATAAAAGCTGTTGCTTCATGCCCTCTTGGTAGACTTTTTGTAACCATCTGATTGGTCACAGCAGGAAAGAGATGCTGGGATAGACAGATTTTTGTTATGATCCAGTGGGGATGTTCTTATGTTTTTACTCCCCTCTTCTTTATTTTGCACACCAGTTCATAATCTAGCATCTGTATTGTTCCTCATTTGTATTGCTGACTGGCTTGTCTTTGTACATGCTACTTAGCTATTTCTTACCATGATTCTTTTGCAAAGTGCTGATGAGCTTGCTACTGTGAAAGGAGCCAGTCTGTTAGAATGCTCGACACAGTTTCCCATTGTTTGTGTTTTATTCCAATCTCAAACATCTTAGAAATCTTTATTTGAAACACTTCTCTATAGCTGTCAGCACACAACTGAAAAACATGGATATTCCTCATATCTCCAGAAGCCAAAACGGGATGGCTTCCACTCCTAGGGTAACACAGAGGCAGGGGCGGCTCAACCCATTACGCAAAGTAAGCATTTGCAGTATAGTTGATTTTGCCCAGGGGCGCTCTTGAGGTGCTCTTGGGGGAAAATAGACCTTGACATATGCGAGTTGTAGTTACTGGGATGTATAGTTCACCTACAATCAAAGAGCATTCTGAACTCCACCAATGATGGAATTGAACCAAATATGGCACACAGAATAATAATAATAAATATTTTTATTATAATATTATAAAGAAAATATATATCAGTTATTGATGGGTGGGGGGTGCCAAAATACCGTTTGCTTACCATTGAAAATTACCTAGGGCCGCCTCTGCACAGAAGCCATCATCAATATGAGGCTTATAACAGGAAGATGTGACAAAAGTGAAACTAAGGCACATGCAGATGGGTATTCTTCCCTTTCTACCCAGAGCTTGTGAGCAAATTTCAAATGTGCCTAAAACTGGGCTGAAGAATGTTTGATTCTGCAGATGTTTTGGACTATCACATGTTATTACTGGATCAGTTATCTAGGGATTATGGATATTGGCATTCAAAGCATCTGAAGGTCCAAAGATCCCATCCCTGTCTGTAGCCTTGAGACAAACTTGATGTTAAAACTAGGGATGTGCGCGAATGCAATACTGGATTTGGGGAAATAGTTTGGCAATACTGGATTTGGGAAAATAGTTGATTTGGCTTCCAAACCTTTGAAAATGGATTGGGTCGAGGCAGTCAAAGGGTCAACCACAAACGGATCACAATAGCCAGATCTTTTGGCTAATAGGGGCTAAAGGAGCTAAGTGGCATTCTACCTGAGGCAAAGGCCACGGTGTGTGGACAGCCTTGCAAATCAGGCAAGAATGGGCAGCAGTTCATCCCTCCCCCCACCATAGTGCCTGCATGAGGCAAATAAGGCCAGAAAGACTTCTCTTGGCCACTCCTCCAGAGAGGGCCTTGCCGGGAACTCACTTTACCAGCAGCACTTTGCGTGGCTTGGGTATTGAAGGAGACTCTGTGCTCTCTTCTGGGGCATGATTGGAGTTGAGGTTTTTTTCCTCTCTGTTTCTCACGTTTCTTTCTCAGCCAATCAGAGGTCTGGTTGACTGTATCTATTCTCCTCCCCTTTTGTGACACCTATTGGTTGGGACTTCAATTCCCAGAATCCGCTCTTGTGGTTACTTTTTTAAAAAAAGTTATGGTTTTTTAAAAATAAATCCAATAATCAGTGGTGAAATGTTATGAAACTTGGCTGGCTTGCAGTTGGAAAAGTGGCTTACAAGTGAGGCAAGTTTCATGCTGATAGACAGAAAAATGAGCCTCTAAAGTTTCCCCATTGTTGTCAATGGACCAAATCTTACAAGCACAAAATCAACACCCCGGTCCTGATTCAGGCATTTCCCAGTAAACAGAAGGGGAGAGGGAGCTGAAAATGGAACTGAAAATTATACTTTTTTGCCAAGTTATACACACCAAGTGAAAACCTTTAAAAGGCAAAAGACACCTGTTGTAAGTCCAGATCATCTCTGATATCCGTAAATCATCACCATATGCTAAGTGTGGGAATCATGCAGACCTCCAGACTAAAGGTATAACATGAAGCTGAATAACTTCAACAAATATCTTTCTGTGCCAAGAGAAAACAATAGTTCTGTGCAATTCTACCTTGTATCCACACATCCTGAACTGCTTCAGGAAATTATATTGCTTTTTATAATTTTATGAAGCAAAAATGCTCTTGTCTGAGGCAGTCGATTTGAAGGAGTTTTGGATGACGCAATTCTATCTGCTGACTACACTGTTGCTACTGCCACTGCATGTATCTGTCTGGATCATGCTGTTGCCACCTTCAGCCTACACAACTGTGTTACAGAATTTCTACTGGCAAATTCTGGACTTGATGCTTACTGGTTTGTGTATCTTCTCTTCCTCTTCCTTCTTTTGAAATGATGTTGGCCCTAAACTAAATTTGTGATACCATTGCTTGACTGTAATAATCTTACCAAGAGTGAATATAGTGTCAAGATCTGACATTGCCTTCAGACATCTGACTTGTTGGAAGCAAAGTCTAAATACATCAGTTAAATTATTGGTTATTTTCCCCCTGATTAATCCTTTCCCCAAGCTGACAAAAATCTACCTCATGCTATGCTCCAATAAAGCAACACAGAATGGTGATGTAAAAAAAATATCATTTCCTTTATTTTCAGAGTATTTTAAAGTTCTATCATGGAACATAAAGACAGGAGGAATCATCAATGCAGGAGCAGGAACTCTTAATATAATTTTAATCAGGGTGATGTCTTAAGTAGCCGATTTAATCATTGTCATCATCAACATCATCGGAGTGATTGAAATCATTATTACTTTGCATGTTGATTATCTGGAGATGCTGCTTCCTGCACGAGAGGAATTAGAAAAATATGAGAGAGCTGGAGATTGGCTCAGCCTTTGCAAGAGGTAGAGTGAGGCAATGCATTAAGGAGAGTCAATTGTAAAATTTATCTCTATATAAACGCTTCTAAAAGTAATATCAACAACGTTCATTACGGTATGCTTAATTGCATATCATGAAAACTCATGTCATGAAATTGATTGTAATACAACAAACAGTAATTTACAAATCTTGTGTACACCACACATGCACACACACACACATACATATATCATATGTGTGTGTATACACACACACACACACATACACAAATATTTCCTTATGAAGATATTAGTTAGTATCTTATTAGTCAGTCAATGGCACATGTCCACTTTATCTTACTGTGGACGTTATAATTCTTTCCCAATCCCACAGTGAAAAGACCAAGGCAGTGACATCTCCAGCCCATCCCTTGTTTAGGTCAGCCAGCACGTCAACGACTTAAGTCAATAAATAGTTTTCTAAGATCTACAGAGAAACTCGCTGGAACACCCCAGCAAGCGAGAGTCCAAAAGTGGCAGGCTCAAACCCAGAACCTCAATTAATGGCTGATATCAAATGAGAGACTCCCTCTGGGCACACAGAAGACTGGGCGACTTGGAAGGCGCTGAACAGACTGCGCTCTGGCACCACAAGATGCAGAGCCAATCTTAAGAAATGGGGCTACAAAGTGGAATCCACGATATGCGAGTGTGGAGAAGAGCAAACCACAGACCACCTATTACAATGCAACCTGAGCCCTGCTACATGCACAATGGAGGACCTCCTTGCAGCAACCCCAGAGGCACTCCAAGTGGCCAGATACTGGTCAAAGGACATTTAATCAACTACCAAACTTGCAAATTCTATGTTTTGTCTGTTTGTTTGTTTGTTTTTGTTAAAAATGTAATACAAATGTCTGGTTGCTGATGACACGATAAATAAATAAAGTGACCAAAATCTACCCTGAGACCAATTTTTAGCTGCCACAAAATTTCTATTTCAGTATATGTATTGATTTCTGGGGAAACTTGTAATTTCTGTATGTTTATTTTCTTACTGAATTATGCGATATATGTATGTATGTATGTGTATATAGATAGATAGATAGATAGATAGATAGATAGATAGATAGATAGATAGAGGCCATAGAACAGGATTACAGTTATCCGGGAAATGGGAAAGGGGTGGGGGTGAGGCAAGAACATCTCACGTTCTTCAATGGGATTTATTTAATGTTTATTTAGTTATCCTATTTGTACCATATCTTTATCAACCGTGAAGGGGACTCAAGGCAACTTACATATAGACAACTATATGTAAGTTGACTTAAAACAACATACAACTGAAATAAACATTTAAATTAAAAATTAACGTTAATACATATTAAATATTTCAAACATTACAATTGCTATTAAAATCATGCCAACCACAATCTTAATCTAGGGCCATTCAAGAATTCATTGTACATATTCCAAATCTCTTATTGCACTACAATTATTCTCCAAAGGCTACAATTATTCTCCAATTATTCTCCAAAGTCCTCTCTCTCTATGTTGCTCCAGTGAGCAGCTTGGCCACCACCCATTGGAGCAGGTACAGCTTTTGAACTATCTTCAAAGGCAACCCCACATAGAGCACATTGAAGTAGTCTATTCAGGATGTAACAAGAGTGTGGACCACTGCAGCCAAGTTTGACTTCCCATGGTATGGAAAAAAGCAAAAGCTCCCCTGGCCACCACTGATACCTGGGCCTTCAGGCTCAACAATGAATCTAGGATCCAGTTAATCAGTTTCCTCCAAGAGCACCTGGAGTTGTGAGGTCACCACATGTTCCATGACTTTACCCAAAAAGGGGGGATTGGAAACTGGCTGAAAGTTCAATTGAGTGGGCTACAGTGATGGTTTTTTCAACAGCAGTTTTATTACAACTTCTTTTAAACTGGCTGGAATCTTGCCTACCTGTAAGGTGGCATTAACCACAATCTTCACCCATTCCGCCAAACCCCTTCTGGCCTCCTTCACCAGGGATCCAGGATACATGTGGTAGCCTTAGCTTCTCAGAGGATCTTATCCACATCCTCGAGCCACACCAATTGAAATAAAGCTATCAAAACCGGACAAGCAGGTGCTTGTGTTACATCCTTAGAGACTACCGTTAACATGGTGTCCAGGTTGGAATGGATCAGAGTGACTTTGTCTGCAAAGAACCAAGCAGATGCTTCACAGTGACTTGCCAGCTGGTCAGGGGTCCCATCTTGTGAGGCGGGATTTAACAACCTTCTGACCACTCAAAACAGCTCTGCTGGACAGTTCCTTGTGGATGCAATATTGGCCACAAAAAGAAATTTTTTTGTGGTATCTATTGCTGCAGCATATGCCCTTAGATAGGCAAATAGTCATGTTCAGTCTGACTTCATATGCCTTGAATGTCTTACACTCTAGACCCCTCTTCATATTCTTCATCGCTGCAAGCTCCTTTGTTTTTAGAAGGATGTGCTAAGAATTGTGGGGAGGGGGAAGCACAACTAAAGCATTTATAAGCTTCACCCATCTCCTCTGCTCCTGCTTTGCATGACATTTCAACCCATCCTCCCATCTCTAGTACAACATGAGCTATGATGGTCACTTCTGGGATGGATGAAAATGTTTGCCTTTTAACCCTTTTGTGTGTGTGTGTGTCCATCCCACACTGTATCTGTGACAATTGGTTTAGGTATAGTGATCTGAAATAGGAGTTACTTGGAAAGTAGTGGAGGCGGGGGGATAAAAGATGTGGTAAACACCTTAGTCCCCTTTTGGTAAAAGGGAGGACTCTGGAACCACCTATTTAGGTCTTGAGACTCACAATGTGGAGAAATAATCTATCCTTTAGTTGACCTGGGAACTTTGCCTTCACTTAAGTTCTGCAATTTGGGGGTGGGCTTCTTTGGGTCTGCCTTCCACCAGATGGCCAGAAAGGGGCAATCCAGTTATTGGGTTACCCTTGGGGATCACCTTGTTTCCTTGAGGGAAAGACTTCTACCCCAGCTGATCCCACACTAGGTTGTTCTCATAAACTTTTATTCCCTTTCAGGTTAAATGCTATTTAGATTCTAGGTTAAATAAAAATTCTAGGTAAAATAAAGTAATCCTTAGTCAGAAATACTTTCTGAAGCAGAATCTTGGCCAGAAATTAAAACCGTTGCTGTGCAATATAGAAGGAAAGTGCACATTTAACAGAGAAAGAAATGACTATACTCTCACTTGCTCACTTGGTCTTACTCTGTCAGAGAAAAAAACCTCTTTCTGCTTGTTCATAAAATGAACCTTTCATTTTGAGTACTGGGCTGAATTTCAGGCACTAAAGAAATTACTGGAGACCCAGCGTGGGATGCAAGGTCCAATAATATGCTGGCAGAGATATCAAGTTTCCCCTACCAAGCAAGATACATACACAGGTCACCACCTACACCTACAGAGCCTCTGGTTGGTATCTAAGAATAAATGTTCTCATTAGCTGGTACATGAAATGTTGCAACTCAGAACTACTGGCTTGAGAAAATGAATAAAGATTTTTTGTTAACTTGCCACTGTAACCATCAGAGTAGCATTCACCAACATCAGCTGCATCTGCAGTGTATCTCTTTGCTCGTTTCATTCATGAGCTAAAACCATCTAGATTTCTCAATGCTAGATGAGATTATGATTTTTTTTTAAAAAAGTTAAAATTTGAGGAAACACAAGAGCAAATAAATACATTTTCCCCAAATCCCAAGCTTTTTTGCATAGAAAATTGTGTAAAACACAAATATCCAGGGCACTTTGGTCTTACAGTAGTTTCATTTATCCAACCTTCACTCATCCAATGTTTATCCAACACAGTCTGCCTCCCGCCCAGATCCACAGCTGTTTCAATACATTGCGATGTTTTCATGCTAAATTCACAAATACAGCTATTACTACATAACATTACTGTGTATTGAACTACTTTTTCTGTCGATTTCTTGTAAAACATGATGTTTTGGTACTTAATTTGTAAAATTATAATGTAATTTAAAGGGTTTTTTGTTAATCCCTCCTTATTATCCAACATTTTCACTTATCTAGCAGTCTGCTGGCCTGTTTATGTTGGATAAACAAGACTCTACTGTCATTTTAAAAACCCTTCAGTGTACAAAATACCTGTTTCTGGTGGTGATGAAAACTGCTAGAACTGGGTTGTTGACATGGATTGACAAGCTGTCTGCATTTGGAGGTAAATATAATGATGAACATCTTTTCTTCTGAAGTTATCATTTTCATATCATAGATGTACCGATCATTGTTACATCGGTGTGTCAAAAACAGACTTTTAAAAAAATGCTGCTAACAATTCCAAACCAATGTTCTTTTCCCAAAATGTTCCAGCAGAACACTCCTTGCCAAAATATTCACTTCATTATTTATATTGTCTTCATGCCCCTCAGTGCCATCATCACACATTAGAATCCAATTGGCTGTAAGTCTTTTATATTCTTTACTAGCCGTTCCCTGCCACGTGTTGCTGTGGCCCACATGGGGTTTCTGTGTGGGAGATTTGGGCCAATTCTGTTGTTGTTGGGGTTCAGAATGCTCTGTGATGGTAGGTGAACTATAAATCCCAGCAAGTACAACTCCCAAATGTCAAGATTCTATTTTCCCCAAACTCCACCAGTGTTCACGTTTGGGCATATTGAGTATTCGTGTAGAGTTTGGTCCAGATCCCTCATTGTTTCAGTCCACAGTGATCTCTGGATGTAGATGAACTACAACTCCAAAACCAAAGAACACTGCCCACCAAACCCTTCCAGTATTTTCTGTTGGTCATGGGAGAACTGTGTGCCAAGTTTGGTTCAATTCCATCATTGGTGGGATTCAGAATGCTCTTTGATTATAGGTGAACTATAAATCCCAGCAACTACAACTCCCAAGTGACAAAATCAGGTTTTTTGAGTGAAGGACATACATTGGGTTGTTAGGTGTCTTGTGTCCAAATTTGGTGTCATTTCGTCCAGTGTTTTTTGAGTTCTGTTAATCCCACAAACAAATATTACATTTTTATTTATATAGATGAGAATGGTTTAGATTTGTGAGTAATTCAGAAAGTGGGGGCAGAGAGACGTAAAGGAAAATGGTAAAACCTTTTGATACTTACCTAAACCCTGAGATCTATTCAAGGGGAGCTCCTATTAGTTCCACCAGGAAGAGCAATGTACTATGGGTAGATATGAGGGGAAGGGACAGAGGAAAGAAAGAGCCACAAAGAGTGTTGACATGGAGGCATTGTGAGATAGACCCTCTCAGAGTTCAAGAATGGAGAAAGTAGGCAGGCAGTCATTCCAATGACACCCAGGTAACATCAGGTAATTACATTAATTCAGTATAAATAAGCTTTCCATTGCAATGAGATACCTGCACTGATAATAACATATCTATTTTAACTGATGGTTGAACTGCATCCTTGTATTTCATGAAGATAATTTTCTAAAGCTTGTGTTCAAAAACTGCAATCCTTGAAAAACTGAAATGTATGAAACATTTTTGTTATGAGGGTAGCTGAGTGATCATAAGAGCCTTTCAAGAATGAATGATTGTGTATTGGGAACACCCAGAGCTTCAACTTCAAAATGAGTTTACATATTACTAGCTAGTGGATGTTAAGGAGATGTTAAGTATGACGTATTTTATTGTGGGTGCAAACTCTAGGTTTATGCACTGTGCTACCTTTGGTCACCCATTTTTTTCCAACAGTGTTCAGGTCAGATGGTATCAGAAAGGAGAGTTATTGACATGGTCTGCCATTCTGAGTGTGTCTTGCCTCTTGACAGATTCAGAATAAGCCTACAGTGTTACCAAATGACAGAGATTTCAAGTTCATTTGAAGAGCAGTTTTTAAAAAGCAATTATAATAATTAAGATGACTTCTAAATAGTAATAATGATCTCCCTCCCTCTCTCTCTCTGGACATATATGCACACACACATTAAGAATCAGTCCATTTTCCAGGTTGCAATTAGTGAAGCTTATCACCAAAGGGAAAATGCATTTTTATTTAGAACGGTAAGAAGAATGTGTTAAGAACATATAAACTGGATTATTAGTCAGCTGGTGCACTAAGGGAAAAACAGATGGCAGTCATTCTAACTTTATAACACAATTATTAGGGACTTTAATGGGTACCCATATAAGTTTTAATAATTTTAATGAAATTAATAAGGCAGTATAACCATCACAACTAAACTTTTCAGACAAGAAGACAGATCTATTCAATCAAAGAGTTTTGCATTGCTTTTTAATCACCACAGAAAGCTGCAATTACAAGGAAATAATGTCTTTTCAAAAATGAAAAGATAACTCTCTTCCTCAATGTTTCCCCCTCTTCTCTCTCAAGAAATCTCAACCCCATTAAGGCTTTAAATTCTAAGGAGCTCCTAAAAGAAGATGGATTCTTACTAAAACATTATGCATATTTTATGGGACAATTAACTTCCTCTTTAAGCTCTTTCACAGAATGTCTTTTCTTTCTATAGAATGTGCTAAATTAAAAAGGTATTTTGAAAACCAAAGTAGTCATTTTCCCACCATTGCAAAAATGATATTAAAATGTATGTACGTGACGATAAAGAGTTCATACTTGCATCAATTAATATGCAAGAAATTAATAAATAATAGTTTGGTTTGTAGCACATGCATGTCCACTACTGGTTGAATACAAAGCAAAGTGATGCTTACTGGCATGTGTGAGTGAGTCATGAACCAACAAACATTTATTGTCAGTTAGAAATTCTCTAGTAATGAATTAATTCAACTATAATATTTTTTTCAGTGGAGTCAATCCATCCATGTAGTTGTCAAGTTATGAAAACAATTGCTATGTGGAAATGTTGAAACACCTGGGGATGTTTAGCCTACACAATGGAAGAGGTTGGACATGACAGTATTTTTACATTAGAGCTGTAAAATGTCACTTGTATTATTTTCACATGCAAGATTTTTTTTTCAAAATGTTCTTTCCTTTAGCTAAGTTTTTCATCTTTCAGACCTTCCTGTAGGAGAAAAAGAAGTTCTGAAAAACCACGGAACAGTTGAACACAGCTATTGTTTCTTTTTCTACAAACCCAGATATACAACTTGGTCTTAAAAAACACCACATTCTCCCTTTGTTCCCCGTTGTCTTCCCAAAGTAATCATATAGATCAGTCTGTCTAAGGCCCTTTTTCCCAATTGTAATATTTCTTTTTGTGGGGCAACAGATTTTCCTGTTTTACTGAATGTGGCAGAGAGGATTGATAGAGAAAATCTCAGCAAAGAGTAATGATCTAATTTAATAAAACATCTCTTTAATGTCTGTTAATTGGGAAATCCAGAAAGTTGTCAAAATTACTAGAAAGATTTAGTGAATTTATAACAAGTGAAACAATGAAGTTATTCCAAGCTTGGGTTCCAGATCCTGACAGGTTTATCACCAGAATGTCAATAAAGCATTCTGTAGCTATTATTCTTAACTGCATTCTAGATGGTTAAAAGCATCGTGAAAGATCAAATTCTGTTTTATGCATTTATGTTAAGTGTTTTATTTATTTATTTACTCCTTATGAATGTTGACATTGACACCATTGAGATCAATTACACTGTTCAACGGAGAAAAAGTTTCGGGCCTGAAAATAGTTGTTCTTTTATGATTTTGGGGTGCTGAAAACGAAAATGACATTTCAAAATATATGTTGGCTCTAGTTTTTATGGTATAAGCAATCACGTGATCACGTATGGTTGAAAAAATGCATGTTGCGACGTACACTATGGAAGATTCTAGAAAGTTGTGGGCCTGAAAATAGCTGTTCTTTTATGATTTTGGGGTGCTGAAAACGAAAATGTCATTTAAAAACATATATTGGCTCTAGTTTTTATGATATAAGCAATCACGTGATCATGTATAGTTGAAAAAATGTTGTGACTTACACTATGGAAGATTCTAGAATACTCTAGAAAGTTTGATGACGCAGTATTAGTGCCGTGTGCAAAAGCCAGAAAGCCCTATATAAGGCCAGACTTTTGAACGGTGAGGGTCAATCAGTTGAAGACTGAGACAGTATCGTTAAACATCGTTTTTGATTGTTCTTTTTACTGTAGTTGTGCCTCGCACGTGTGTAAATAAAGCACTATGGAAAAAAGATATCAAGGCAAATGGACTCTGTCAATGCTGTCAGACTACTGCTGGAGCATTGTAAGAGACAATCCTTTCCTTGAATACAAAAGAAAAGTCAAGAGAAGCAAACAGGATAAAAACTAAAGTCACGATTAAAGCAACATTTAAACTTTCAGTCTTTTTAACTGCATTGGGCCTACTAATATAGTTTCTTGCTGCACAAACATAAACAATAGACTAATTAAATAAATATTTCTCATGTATAAACTATTGGCAATATAATTTGACTAAAATTTAGTAAATATTCACGGTTTATATACATGCAGTAAGGTTAGGCGCATTATCATAATATTAACGAATTACCTATTGTGGAGAAAATTGAAATAGCTGTTGCATAAAAACCAGAGCCAATTAACACGTTTAATTATTATATTTGAATTCAGCATGTTAAATTTATTAAGAAACGGCACATTTCGTCTCCGTAATTGAGAAAAACTGAAAATTTGTAGAACAGTGTTATAAGTGAAAAAATGTGTATAAGCTGCCATGGTATTTAGAATCGAAAAAAACAATGTAGTGGTTCATTCCCACATGTGTAGGCAAGATCAGACCAGTAAATCATGCTAAGATATAGTGGATGAATACATACATTTCATAGTAATCATTTTATTTCTCATCACATTCTTTTGGAGCATGCAGTTTGGTAATGAGTTACAGATCTTTATTACCTGTGACCAAAGACATTTCCATGAAATAATTGAGACTTTAGAAAACGTCCAGCTCAGTCCTGTGCATGGTTAATTGAAGGAATGTCCCATTTACTTTAACTAAAAATACATCCATGAAAATGGGTACAGGACTGCATCACATATATTTTTCATTGAGATTTAGATTCAAACTATGGTAAGATGAGAAAATGTGTCTGCAAATCATATCACATGACTGTGTTCATGTTGTTAGCACTGTTACTGAACAAATAATTTGTAATTGTAGGTCAGGTTTGAAGTAGGGGGAAAGGGGGGGGGGTGAATCCAGCAGGTGAGGGTTTCTGTCCTGGCCTTCACCACAAAGGGGTGCCTTAGGTGTCCACCAAAATATAAAGCCATTGCTGTTTTCTGCATGATGGCCTATTTAAAACCCACAATCCCAATTCGTTTTTTTCAAATGGTGTAGCGTAAGTGAAAAAGAACGCTCGAACATTGGGGGTGGGGATTTCTACATGGCCCCAGAGGCAACCAAATAATTATACTATTAATGGGTGGGAGGGTGGGTCAGTGTCAAACTTAGAATGAACTCCAAAGGGCTGACAGCTTTCCCATGCAACCACACCCACGGAATAGTTCCAGTCAAAACTATTTCAGAAATGGTTCCCTTTGACAGAAGTGGCAAACCACTCCCCTGCCCCCACTGGCATGGGGGGAGGGAAGCTAAATAAAAATGATTTATGAGAATGCTTAGCTTTTACTGAT
Organism: Anolis sagrei; assembly: GCF_037176765.1. Classification (NCBI taxonomy): domain Eukaryota; kingdom Metazoa; phylum Chordata; class Lepidosauria; order Squamata; family Anolidae; genus Anolis; species Anolis sagrei. The sequence continues at coordinate 157,848,271 of NC_090023.1, forward strand.
CACAGGATTAAAGCATTATGAAAACAATTTGATTTATTCTCACTTCACAAATTAACCCTGTTGTCTATGAAACACACTGGTTTGAAAGTGCATGGGAAAATTTATGCAAACCTTCTAACTGAGTACATTACAATACTTGTTCAAGGGATCTGAAATGTGATCATGAAAAGGTGATCACATACTTCACCACAAAGGAGTGCCTTAGGTGTCCACCAGACCTCACTACCTCTGAGGATGCTTGCCATAGATGCAGGCGAAACGTCAGGAGAGAATGGCCATATAGCCCGAAAAAAACTATAACAACCCAGTTGCTAGAAGTTGTTAACAATTCTTAGAACAGGGTTGCTGTGAGTTTTCCTGTGTGTATGGCCATGTTCCAGAAGTATTCTCTTCTGATGTTTCACCCACATCTATGGCAGGCATCCTCACAACGTCTGAAGATGCCTGCCACAGATGTGGGGAAAACATCAGGAGAGAATGCATCTGCAACATAGCCATACAGTCCAGAAAACTCACAGCAACCCCGTGATTCCAGCCATGAAAGCCTTCGATAATTCCTTGAACTGTAGATCTGCTTTGTTTCCAGCAGATTTTACCCAACTCTTGTAATATGTATAAGCTGATCATTGACATTTTTAAAATTTAGGGTTAGGCATATATACATGCATGCTCATGTGTGTGGATACTCTATAACAAGTTCATAGAACCATAGAATCATAGAGTTGGAAGAGACCTCATGGGCCATCCAGTCGAACCCCCTGCCAAGAAGCAGGAATATTGCATTCAAAGCACCCCTGATGGAGGCCATCCAGCCTCAGTCTAAAAACTTCCAAAGAAGGAGCCTCCACCACACTCCGGGGCAGAGAGTTCCACTGCTGAACGGCTTTCACAGTCAGGAAGTTCTTCCTCATGTTCAGATGGAATCTCCTTTCTTGTAGTTTAAAGCCATTGTTCCGTGTCCTAGTCTCCAGGGAAGCCGAAAACAAGCTTGCTCCCTCCTCTCACATATTTATACATGGCTATCATATCTCCTCTCAACCTTCTCTTTTTCAGGCTAAACATACCCAGCTCCTTAAGCCGCTCCTCATAGGGCTTGTTCTCTAGACCCTTGATCATTTTAGTCACCCTCCTCTGGATACATTCCATCTTGTCAACATCTCTCTTCAATTGTGATGACCAGAATTGGATACAGTATTCCAGGTGTGGTCTAACCAACAGTTTTAAAAACTGTTATGTATATCATACACTTATATCTGAATATAATATAGTTTCATTTTTGCAATCAGGCCTTGTCAGAAATTTGATAGTATCACAAAACCATGGACCATTATATTAAAGAGAATGCAATAATCTATCCAGTCAACAGGGTATCTTCATTTCCATATAAATATTGAACATTACAGTAGACCACTTTCCGCTCACATGTGAAAAAATCAAAAGAAACTCATTTTCTCATATTTCTTTATTTTCTATTTTGTTTTAGTTATGAATTTAACTGTCTGCGCTGTGAAATGATCAATGGACATCTTGCTGTGAACAATTCTAAGCAATTGAGTTGCAAATTGCAGGAATTGTGGCATTTTGAGTGTGATTGCTCTATTTTGAGTACATCTATAAGACATGAGGCTAAATGGAAAATATGGAAGTAGAAAAGAATTAGAGGCTTCCAAGAGAAGCAAGAAGACACTGCTATAGTAATGACAAGAGAAGTCTGACAGAACAGTGTTCAAACTTATGTTGGCCTCTTCCTGTTCTCAGTGGTAGTTGACAGCTCCAACATAGATCCAATAGTGAATCCACTTCAGAATTTAGTGCAAACTTTCAATGAGCTATCCAATGTGCTGAACCACAATAGACACCTTTTTAAAACTAATATCAAACCTTCAAATGGATTTACCACTCTACTGAAATGAAAGCCACTGGGTGCTATTGCTCTTCTTCAATCCAAAAACAATAGAGCTGTCATATTGAATGGGATGAAATGCCTTTCTAGGCCATCATTCCATTTCTACAGCATTATCCAGCAGCCAGGAGAGAGAACAGGAATGCAAGGCCACTCCTATTGTCCTCTACACATATATTTCTGGATGTTCCTAGCATTATTGCTCTGATATTGAATATAATGAATAGACATTAGAACTCATAACCAATGATGGCCTTGTCCTCCATGAAATAGTGTAATCTTTTTTAATGCTATTGGAGTTTGTGGCAATTACTACGTAACAAAGCAGTGAATACAATTACACCCTATTGTTGTTACTGTGTTCCTTCAAATTTTTTCTGACTTTTGGAGGCCCTAAGGCATTGTGGATTTATTCTTTGAAGCTGAGAGGGTTTTTTTTTTGTCGTGTCAGGAGCGACTTGAGAAACTGCAAGTTGCTTCTGGTATGAGAGAATTGGCTGTCTGCAAGGACGTTGCCCAGGGGATGCCCGGGATGATATGTTTTTATCATCCTTGTGGGAGGCTTCTCTCATGTCCCTGCATGAGGAGCTGGAGCTGATAGAGGGAGCTCATCTGCCTCTTCCCGGATTCGAACCTGTGACCTGTCGGTCTTCAGTCCTGCCGGCACAGGGGTTTAACCCACTGCGCCACCGGGGGCTCCAGCTGAGAGGGTGCAACTTGCTCAATATCACTCAGTGTGCTTCCATGGTGAAGCAGGGATTCAAAATTCTGATCTCCTAGATCTAACATTCAAACCACTAAAGCTTACTGGCTCTTCAATCATTATAGCGCACAGAAACATTTTTCTTTCATAAAGTGTTTATCTTGCTTTCTCTTTTCCTAACTTTACCCATTTCTACTTTACCCATTTATCCAATTTGGAAGAAACAAAGACTGAAAAATAAAAAATGAAAATTCAAGACCCAGAAACTTTAGGTTTAAAGGAAATCTTATTTATTCCAATCTACATTACATGAATAAAAATTCACATGCTATAACCCAAACTATAAGATTTTTTTTTGTCGTGTCAGGAGTGACTTGAGAAACTGCAAGTCGCTTCTGGTGTGAGAGAATTGGCCATCTGCAAGGACGTTGCCCAGGGGACGCCCGGGTGAATTGATCCTTGTGGGAGGCTTCTCTCATGTCCCCGCATGAAGAGCTGGAGCTGGTAGAGGGAGCTCATCCGCCTCTCCCCGGATTCGAACCTGCGACCTGTCGGTCTTCAGTCCTGCTGGCACAGAGGTTAAACCCACTGCGCCACCGGGGGCTCCTAACTAAAATTCTAAATTTCTCCTAACAAAATTCTAAATTATCAGCAAAAGGTTTCTTGAAGACAGACCAAGGTTTCTGTATTTATTTCTTATCCTATAAGCAATTATTAGCAATTAGCAACTATAAGATAATAATTGTTTATAGGATAAGAAATAAATACAGAAACCTTGGTCTGTCTTCAAGAAACCTTTTGCTGATAATTTAGAATTTTGTGAATTTTTAATAGGATGGTTTTATGTATATATATATTATTTTCATTTAGAAATTACAATGGTATATTTTAATTAACAATGTACAATTGCTATTAATGTAAAAGATTTATTTTTATGCTAACTGATCACAACTTAAATTTAAGATTGTTTATTATCTAACACAAATAATATAATTAAAATAATAATTCATACCTTTTATTATCATTATATTTGAAGGCTCCTTGGAAATATACCATATATTAGTTTTATGGATGTGAGGGCGATCTGGCTGTGACATCTGTCACCCCATTGATCGCCAGGGCTGATTCGGCTGATCTGGCTGGCTAGGCGGGTGTCCCCTTCCTCCCTCACCGCTCCATGTGCGTCCCTCCCGAAGCTGATGCTCGGTGGAAGAGAACAACGTCCCAGGTATAGAAGGAGTGTACCAAGGTCTCTAGTCTTCGGTCCTGGGTATTAGTTTTATCTCAACAAAATTTACAGACTGGAAGTAAGTTTAAACTAAAATAACCTAAATATTGACCTAAATGGAACACTTTGTATGGGACAGTTATAGATTTGCAGTTACGAATGTGTGTGAGAGGCAGACAGAGAGGAAGAGATAATCACAATCACCATCACCATCACCATTTATTTTTAACCCACCCTCTATCCCTAAGGAGACTCAGGGCAGCTTCCAAAGTGAAAAATGGCAAACTTCCAATGACAATACAAAACATAATAGACAATTTACAAACAATTAAATGTAGATTGATCAAAAATATCATTAAAACATATAATATAAAACTTATCATAAAAGACAAAATTATACAGATTAAAATACATATCAAAACATTGGTTACCATAATTTAAAATTATTTGTTGTCAGTAACGTCTCAACTTAGAATCGGCAGTAGTCTACTTTCCTTCCTCTCTGTAAGCTAGTTCACACAAATGTGTTTTCAGTTGTTTTTTTTAGAAAGAAAGTAGTGATGGGATCATTTTAATTTCTTTAAGGAGGGAGTTCCAGAGGTGAGGGATGATCACAGAGAAGGTCCACTCTCTCGTTTCCACCAACCGTGCTTGAGAATGGGGTGGAACTGAGAGCAGGGCCCTCTCTGTTGATATCCGTGTCTTAACAGGTCTATACACAGGGATGCAGTTTGTCAAATATTTTGGGCCTGAACTGTTTAGGGCTTTATAGGTAATGACCAGCAGCTTGTACTTAGCCCAGAAGCAGACCGGCAGCCAGTAGAGCTGCCACAACAGGGGAGTTGTCTGCTTCCTGTACGGTGCTCCAAATAGCAATCTGGCTGCCAATCTCTGCATTAGTTTAGGCTTCTGAACTATTTTCAAAGGTATCCCTAAGTAGAGAGCATTGTAGTACTCCAAGTGGGATTTAACTAAGGCATGGAAGAACAAAGCCAGATGTGGTGTCTCAAGGTATGGTCGCAGCTGGAGCACGAGTATTAATTCTTCAAAGAAGCTCCTGGCCAGCAATGACACCTGAGGTTCTAGAGTCAATGATGATTTCAGGAGAATCCCCAGGCTGAGAACCTGGGTCTTCAAAGGAAGTGTGATCCCATCCAACACAGGCTGTAATCCCATACCTTGATCTGCCTTCCAACTGACCAGGAGTACCTCTGTCTTGCTTGGATTTTATTTCAACTTGTTAGCCCTCATCCAGCCCATTACTGATCACAGATACTTATTCAGGACCTGGATGGCATCCTTGTCTTTAGGTGGAAAGGAATAATAGAGTTGAGTGTCATATGCATAAATTTGAGAGAGAAAGAATTTTGAGCCACATCTAAGCATTTTTTATGTGCATTTTTTAAAAAAGGTTGTTATTCTTGTATTATCGAAGGCTTTCATGGCTGGAATCACTAGGTTCTTGTGGGTTTTTTCGGGCTATAGGGCCATGTTCTAGAGGCATTTCTCCTGACGTTTCGCCTGCATCTATGGCAAGCATCCTCAGAGGTAGTGAGGTCTGTTGGAATTAGGACAATGAGCCTTCGAAAATGTTTTGTTGAGAGGTGTTAAGATGTGCCTGGTTGCTTCCTCTCTGCTATTTTGCTGTTGTAATTCTAGAGTTTTTTTAATACTGGTAGCCAGATTTTGTTCATTTTCATGGTCTCTTCCTTTCTGTTGAAATTGTCCACATGCTTGTGGATTGTTGTTATTCTTAATTGTTAATACAAATACACATATACAAGGGTGAGACAAAAATTATCCACAGTCTGGCTATAAAATTTATTTTAATCAACTTTCAGAAAAAGAAAAAGAAAAAAAAACGTCATTTTTTTAACATAATCTCCCTGTTTTGTCCATCAGTCAGTAAGTTTTTGAATTCTTTTATTAAAATGTTTTAGGCTGAGCTATCAGCCATGGATGCACCTCTGTCTTCACCTTTTCATCAGACATTGATCCTCCTCCCTGTGGGGCATTTTTCAGGGATCCAAACAAGTGATAATCTGATAGGGCAAGAGCAGAACTGTAGGGAAAATGCTTTAACACTTCTAACTAATTTTTTTGGAGAATGTTGACAGTATGGGCAGCGGTGTGTGGATGTGCATTGTCATGCAATATTACAATGCCCTTAGATGTCAGCAAAACACTTTCTCCATACTTTGACAAATAGCAGCACCAGAAACATTCTCAGACCACAAAAAATGAATCACTGCTCTTCTTTCGTGCAAATCACAAGGGAGTCAGCCATCATTTTCTTTCACCACAGTTGCAAATAAACTGATACAACACTTTCAAAACTGCACAATAGTGATTGGGGAGACAGCAACCTCATATGAAAAGTGATAAGACAGTGTGGTCAACAGAAGATTAATTATAACCAGAGGGTAGATAATTTTGGACTCACCCTCATATATTGGATTCAAAGTTCTTAGATCACATTCTTATTATGAGCTACACATCTTATCCCTTTTGTTTACTATTTGTTATTTATTATGTTTATTAAATGTATGTTCCATTCTTCATTCAGAGAGCTTTTCAATATTTCATTCTCATGCAGAGTCATGTAAGGTAGACTAAACTGAGAAATAACCATTTGGTCCGATTGTCTAATGAGCATCACATTTATGCAAACATTCCACCTTAAACTTCTCGTTGATTATCAATTGCATTGTCCATTGTTCTTTGTAGAAAGAATTCATATTAGTTCAAGGCACCCCACACAGGAACATTTAATATCAATATATTATTTTTGGGAAAATTTAGGTGCAACCTCAGCCTCTTACACAGACAGGGACAAACAGTCATGGAAAAAAGATGTTATACTATAAGAAAATATTGGAAAAGGGTTTTTTTTTAATTGCATGTGTTTTCATTGTATTTTTCAATGGTTTCAAATTTTGTTTAATATACTGCTTTCATTTTAGTTATTGTAATAAGCAATAAATGGAGCCTCCGGTGGCGCAGTGGGTTAAAGCACTGAGCTGCTGAGCTTGTTGACCGAAAGGTCGCAGGAATTGACCAAAAGGTCGATTCCGGGGAGCGGCATGAGCTTCTGCTGTCAGCCCTAGCTTCTGCCAACCTAGCAGTTCGAAAACATGCAAATGTGAGTAGATCAATAGGTACCGCTCCGGCGGGAAGGTAACGGCGCTCCATTCAGTCATGCCGGCCACATGACCTTGGAGGTGTCTACGGACAACGCTGACTCTTCGGCTTAGAAATGGAGATGAGCACCACACCCCAGAGTCAGACATGACTGGACTTAATGTCAGGGGACTACCTTTACCTTTACCTAATAAGCAATAATAATAATAATAATAATAATAATAATAATAATAATAATAATAATATCTGTTTCTCCTCACAACTCAAGGTGGGGTACAACATGGTGAAAACAGAGAGATAAAAACATTATTAAAATATTACCTATAAATACAAGTAAAATGCAGATTAAAATTCACCAATAAAATACAGGTTAAAATTGATAAATTAAAATTAACTGGATAAGCCTGTGGGAAAAGATTGGTCTTAAGTTTGTCTTAAATCATGACCGTTGGTCTAGCTGTTGAATCTCTTCTGGAAGGTCATTCCATAGTCTTTGTAAGTAAGAGCATGCACTGACTATAGCATTTGGTAAATGTCCAAATATAATAATTTTGAAAACTGCTTCATTAATTTTAAGGTAATGTGAAATTTCCTCGACTGAAATGTTGTTCAGTTTGTGCTCATTTCAATATGATCTGGGCAAGATGGTGCAAATTGGTAAACCCAACATATTTTCCAACTTTATTGGGTTGTTGTAGGTTTCTTCGGGCTATGTGGCCATGTTCTAGAGGCATTCACTCCTGATGTTTGCCTTCAACTGTGGCAAACATCCTCAGAGGTAAGTGAGATGCTTGCCATAGATGCAGGCAGGCCCGTAGCCAGGATTTCGATTCGGGGGGGGGGGGGTCGCTGAGTTTGTTTCGAGGGGGGCTGAGTCTGAGTGAAAGAGGGTCTACCCTAGCAAATCTTTTCCATCGTTGCCCCAATACCCCCATGCATATGGGATATATTGAGTATGGTGATCAGATATTGATATGAATAAACATAACAGTTTAAATAATGCACCAGTAAGGCCTTTTCGTGAACCACCATGAGAATTTTGGGGGGGGGGCTGAAGCCCCCCAAGCCCCCCCCCCCCCCCCGGCTACATGCCTGGATGCAGGCGAAACGTCAGGAGAAAATGCCTCTAGAACATGGGCATATAGCCCAAAAAACCTACAACAACCCAGTGATTCCAGCCATGAAAGCCTTCGACAGCTTTATTCTTCCAGCCAAAGCTGAGTTCCTGTTGATTCTGAGACTCCAAACCAAAGTTGAGACTTTAATGTACTATGATTCTGTAAAGCACTGAGGGCAAAGCTATTGTGACTACAAGCTGATTGTTTTGTTGCCAAGCTTTTAATGCAAACCTGTTGTTCCTGCAAATGCCATAGCACCTTTGCAGACCTGGCTTGGTGTTGCAAGCTGTGTAATTTGAGATGACCTTAGATTCACACGCTCTAGATGAATAAGTGTATTATCTCCTGAGGTTTCTCTATAATCGTGTTTTAGGTTAATACATGTCACCTTCTTCAAGTTACATGTGTCAAGGCCCTGGTCTTTATAGTATTGTGTAATTCTTTTGAAATACAGATCATTTCTTCCCTGAACACATTCCAATAAAATTCTTAGTTCCATTGATACCCCTAATTCAATTTAACTGAATAATTTTCTTCAGCATTTTTCTGCATTCTGAGCCAGGCTTCAGAGAGCTATATTTCTTTTTGCATTCCTTTCATGGTGCTTTCAGCTTTAGTGACTCACCTTTCAGTCATGGGCTACAGGTTTAATCCACTGATCAATCTTGGATTAAAGATCTTCAGAACTTGGAATATATATTTTTTAATCAATGTGTGACTCAGTATGCAGTACTCATTACTGGACATCCTCTTCCCATGATACCCTAAAAGCACTGTGTGTGTGTGTAATAACTAAAGTTGTCAAACTTAACTATTGCACTAAAAAATAAGAAAATTCTAAATCAATTTTTATGGGAGAAAACATCTTAGTCTTTTATGGGTAGAGACATTTTAGTCAAGAATAAAACTGATATTAAGACATTTGAACAACTGAAAAATACATATGAAAATATTACCTGGCTCCATTACTTACAAATTAAAGAGTATTACAAACAAGACAAAAAAATCAGGATTTGACTGGGAAGAAACAATGTGGGATAGATATTTAAGATGGAAAAGAAAATAATAACAACGATCTATAATAAGTTGCTAGTATGGGCAACTGAAAAAAGAACAGGTCAAATCCTGCATGATTAAATGGGCAAATAATCTAAGAAGGCCAATTCAATTTAGGGAGTGGGAACAAATGTGGAACAGAAAATTAAAATATACTTATGCAACAGATTTGAAAGAAAACTGGATTAAAATGTTTCACAGGTGGTACACTACTCCAAAAAAACTAGGCCACATGTATAAAAATATTTCTGATAAATGCTGGAAAGGCTGCGAACAGGTAGACACATTTTATCATATGTGTGGACCTGCAAGGAAACTTCAAAGTATTGGTCATTGATTCATGAAGAGACACAAAAATTTTTGAAAAGGACTTTTAAAAAGAAGACTGAATACTATTTGTTGAGTTTTACAGATTTGGAGTTACAACTTGATGAAAATGAAAACAAACTATTTACATATATTACAACGGTGGCAAGAATCATTTTTGCGAAATTTTGGAAACAGGAACAAATCCCGGTCATAAAGGAGTGGCTGGACAAAATAAGAGAAATAAGAGATATGGATGAACTAACCTTTGGATAAACTAACCTATGGATGAACTAACCTAATCACTAAAAAGGACTGATTGGGACCTTTTTTACGAATATGACAATAATAGAAGAATGAAAGCCATAGAGAAGTTTTAGACAACAATGCGAAACAAATGAGAAGAGCCTGAAGACGGAATGGAAGTCAACCACACTTTTTTCCTCCCTCCCTCTTTTTACCTTTATTCCTACTTTTCTATCTTCTCCCAAATATTCCCCCTCTTTCCATGTAATTATATGTAACCTCAATAAAAAAATATTATCAAAAACAAGAATGAGAAATCACAAAATTCTGGAAAAATGAAGTTTGAGAAAGTGACGAGCCCTATGACAGAAAATTCAAAAGACCCAAACAAAGGTTTATTATCCTCCAACACCTGTGCAGTAGGGCTGGGCGGTTTCGTTCGTTAATTTCGTAAATCGTTATTAATTCATTATTTTTTTGATAACGAAGTGATATTGAACCATTCAGGAGCAACTAAAAATCGAAACGAATTTTTCAATTCGTTTCGTAATTGTTTCGTAATTGTTTCGAAATCATTTCGTTATTATTTCCGCATGTCTGGTGCAAGTTTTATAGTTGTTGTTTGTTTTATCAGTGAAAAAATATATAATTATCACACCAACAGTCAACAACAGAGGGAGAGGGAAGCTTCAGAAGTTCCCCCTGTCCCATTTGGAGGTTTTTTTAGCGTATTGCGCGGTCGCGTCAGCCATTAACGAATCGATTCGTAATTGTTTCGTAATTGTTTCGTAATTTCCGAAATTTCGTATATTTCGAACCTTTTTAAAGAAAAAATTCGGAATTCTTTTAAAAATCGAAACGCAAAAACCCCCTAAAAATGAATCGAGTTTAGAAACAAATTTTTCCGTGGTTGCCCAGCCCTACTGCGCAGCCCTCTTCTCCCTTCTACCGGTAGTAGGAACGTTACTATCACGCTGTACTACAACAATAATTGTGAGACAACCCATCTAAAACATTGAAGGGGGCTTTACATTTATATTAATCTGAGAATGTGATGTGTAATTGCTAGGCAACCTATCTACTCCATTCAAGGTCATATGTGCTAAATATTTGAGAAGGTGCTATAATCTAAAGCTACAGAACTTTTACTTTGTATGTGTAAACAAGCCAAGCATCCAATCTCTGGCTGTTGAAAACAAAAGGTCTGGGAATATCTCCTGACTTAACAACCTAAAGGACTATGAATGAATATAAGGCCCCATTATGGGTTCTCTGCAGCAGCTGTAGATAGATGGCAGTGTGATTCAAATCAAATGGTGAAGTGGTGTCAGTCCTGGGAAGACAAAAGCACTCACATGTTATCATTAGCCGTCCCTTGCCATGTATTGCTATGGCCTAGCCTGTGTATATATGTTTTGTGTGTGTATATTTGTGTATATGTGTATATATTTGTGTTTGTGTTTATATATGTGGTTTTGCACATGCATTGTAATGTATTTTTTATAATTTTTTGGGCTTTTTAAGTCTCTTCCACTTTGTTTTTCAGTGTTTTATGTGTGATGGCCACTTGTTGGTCTGATAGGTGTTATTGTGTCCAAATTCCGTGTGAATTCATCCAATGGTTTTTGAGTTATGTTAATCCCACAAATGAACATTACACATTTATGTAGATTAGCAAGGATGTTATGTTAATCCCTAACCTCCCACCTATGTACCCTAGTTCCATGTTCCCTCTGAATTGAGCTACAATCCTGACTGTAGCTTGGAGGAGGAAACATTTTCTTACCAACAAGGATTGTTATAAGCTATTCCTCATGTATTTTAACTGCCAATTGAAAGCCTTCGACAATACAATTCTTCAAATGTTACAATAGTTTGAAGTAGATATGGGAAGTGCATGTGTGTGTATATATATTAGTACATGTATAAGTGCCTGGATATGTGGAACCTCCTGGAAAGAATGACTATAGGAGTTGTCATGATATACTCTGCACTTCAAAATTTACCACTACACCACTGTTCCAGCATACTGAACTGAAGAGTTTTTAAAAAGAGAGAAATTGGAACAGAATGAGCTGCCTTACAATGTGATGGTTCATTCCCTCCTTGTACTAATGCTACCTTCTGCACTCCCATATCATCATTTCATGTCCAAGGACCATTGAGCTCAATGAAAACTCTTCAACTATGAATATTCTGGGCCACGGTACTTGAAACTTCATTGTAATATGAATACTTTCAAAAACAGAGGCTTTATAAAATGCATATCCAATAAAAATCACATGCCTTCCAATAATAGGGATACACAGAAAACTTCCATTTCCAGTGGTCACATCCTAAGACTAAACCATTTGACAAGGATTTTTGCTGAATGCAATTCTATGCCAACTATTCTGACCTATAATGATTTAAAATGAATTATTGAATTATTGTATTATTACTCTGTGTGTAAGATCTACTGAATTTATAAAGTGGTGGAGGACAATGAGGAATTTCACAGGAGATACAGAACTAAGGGCTTCCTGATTTGGAATTCACACTTCGAAGCATATCATTGCACTCCATGGTTATGGTGAAATATGCTTATGTATATTCCATTTGGGTTATATGTACTACAATATGCATTAAGGGTTTTCAGTTGTGACAAGCAAAGGCAAGAAATACTCTAAAATAAAGTTGGTAAGGTGCATTAGCAAACCACATCACATGGCAAAACCAATTAAGGAATGGATACTCATGTCCTTTGTGCTGGGATGGAGTAGCTAAAAAATAAAGCCTTGATTCCCCCATTGCTGTGAAGCCATGAATGCTACAAATTCTGCAAAGGCCAACCTCTACCTCAAACCAGTCCCAGGGCTTCACATACAATCATCTGCATAGCAAAATTGCTTTCAACGGTTTCACACCAACCTAAGTGTTCAGTGTAGTTGTGCTCTGAATTTCATGAATGAGATCTCATTTTGTGTACTTATGACTTCCTTTGAAATGCTGTTTCTCTGATCTTAGTCAAAATTAGACCAGGCAACTATATCTTAAAGCCACGTAGAGTGCTGTAATGCACTCTACGTGGGGCTGCCCTTGAAAACGGCCTGGAAATTCCAGTTGGTTCAACGGGCAGTGGCCAGGGTGTTAACCGGTGCTCCTTACAGGGAGAGATCAACCCTCCTGTTTAAGGAGCTCCATTAGCAGCCGTTCACGTTCCGGTCCCAATTCAAGGTGCAGGTGCTTACCTACAAAGCCCTAAACGGTTTGGGATCCACCTACCTGCGTGACCGCATTTCCGTATACGATCTCTTCGTTCATCTGGAGAGGCCATGCTCATGATCCCACCTGCATTTCAAGCTCAATTGGTGGGAACGAGAGACAGGGCCTTCTCAGTGGTGGCCCCACGACTCTGGAACTCCCTCCCCAAGGACATCAGGCATGTCCCAACATTGGCAGTCTTTAGAAGAAGCTTGAAAACATGGATGTTCCAGTGTGCCTTCCCAGATTAAGGTATCCCAAGCAATTTGTCCCAAATGCACTTTATGAGAGAGTTAGAATTGTCTGCTCATCCACTTATCCCTAAAATATCCATCCTATTTCACCTGGACATGCCCAGCATTTTTTTTTAAAAAAAATTGACCATTACATTTGGCCCTGCCACAGGTTTTTAAATGTGTTGTGATATTTTTCTTATTGTTTTGCTTTGCTATGAGTTATTTATTGTTGTATTGTTGTTGTGGTTTTTTTGTTTCTGATGTATTTGGGCTCGGCCTCTTGTAAGCCACACCGAGTCTTGCAGGAGATGGTAACGGGGTATGAATAAAGATTTATTATTATTATTATTAACTGAAGGTATTGCCAACATTTCAGAACTAAGAAAGCTGACAGCTGTAATGCCTTTGGCAGAATTTTAACATCATTGGATATTTCTGAGCTTGGAAGGAATGTGTTAAAATGTCATTACTTGTAATGTATATTTCTAAATAATGAAGGCAATGTTGTTAGTTTATAAAGGGAAAAAATGGCCTAAACTGATCTGTCATCCTGTTTTAACAAGAATGATGTAAAATTGCATATGCTCTGCAACAGGTGACATTTACTTTTTGAAACAAGAATGACCAAGGCTTCGCATTCTCTGTCCTATCTTTTTATATTCTCAATTTATTTCTCCATGCTTGAGGTGCTTCCACATTGCTTTAGGATGGCCAAAAGAGGCTAGCGGGCCAGCTAAGAAGAGCCAGGCTGTGTTTTTACAGCCAGATCCATAATGAGAATAGTAGGACATAAATATAACGTATATGTGTTGTGTACTATGTAAATATTATGTATAAATATTATAATAAAACACTAGAATAATTAATTATTCAAATTAATACTGCACAGCCCACACTATAAATAGCAATTTCGGAGAAGGTCCATAGGACATAAATCAGGAAAAAGTTGCCCCAGGGTCCCATCCAATTCTTCACTTAAACAGAAGTCAGACATATTTCAACTAGCAGTCTTCGTCAATGGCCAATGTAAATCTTTTGATGTCCAATATTTCTTCCAGACAAAAGACAACTCTAAGGTATAGATTTATACACTACAGATTTATACACTATGTTATATATTCTGTACATATATACAGCATGTGTATATATGCTATCGATTTATACTGTGCAGGAAGTGTAGGAAAAGAGGCATTTTATTTTGTTTAAACCTATAGTCTAGTGTTGCCTTTATCTGATGGAAATATTGGACAACATAAGATTTATACTGGCCATTGATGAAGACTGCTAGTTAAAACACATCTGGGTTCTTTTTAAATAAAGAATTGGGGAAGAACTTGGGCTATCTCTTTTTTTCAACAAATAATTCGTGTCCAATGGACTTTCTCCCATATTGCTATTTACAGTGTGGACTTTGTAGTTCATTTGAATAATTGGTTATTTTAGTGATGTATATTTTCACATGCACAGACAGACACACATACTTTATATTCATATACTAACTCTTTCTGTTTGCCTTTCATTATTTCAGTGTATTAGGTCTTATCCTCTCATTTCCTGCATGAAGGCAATGTCATCCTGCTGGACCCTGAGAGGACTTCAGACCCAGGAAACCTGTTCATATTCATGCATTGCCTTTTTGGCCTCCACATTGTCCCTCTCCTGCCTACAAAATGACTGTGGGAAGAGCCATTCTAGCAGTAGTCATCTTGGCCACATGGTCAGGGAGTCGTTGAATAAAGAAGGCATTAGTTACCCCTAATATAATATAACATTATGCCTGTAAATATCGGTAACAAGATTCTGGTCATTTTTAAAAAAAAGATGTGCTAGCAATGCATAAGTGCTAATTCATTTGTTACTACAAGTAATGCAGAAACGTAACAGGGAATTTAGTACTTTAGTATTGTTAGGTATATGCAAATGAGTACATCTTGGAATGTTCTTTGGCAGAGAAAAAGCAGGAGATAAGTACACATGGTATTATTATTATTATTATTATTATTATTATTATTATTATTATCTTTATTTGTACCCCGCTATCATCTCCCGAAGGACTCGATGTTGCTTACAAAGGCCAAGGCCTCAATAAAAACAACAGCATAACAATACACATAACATTATAAAGCAAATCAAAACGTTAAGCAATAACAGTAAACAATAAAAACAATACACCATAACACAATAAAACAAGCGCCGGGCCGAATGTAATGGGTACAGATTAAAAAGTGGTGAGAGTGACAGGTGAAATGTAGGATTTTAGGGTAAGTGCAATGTGCAGACAATCTTAAATCTCTGATAAAGTGCTTCTGGGACATATTGCTGGAGTTTCCTATTCTGGAAAGGCACACCGGAACATCTAGGTCTTCAAACTCTTCCTAAAGACTGCCAGTGTAGGGGCTTGTCTGATGTCCTTGGGGAGGGTGTTCCAAAGTCAGGGGGCCACCACAGAAAAGGCCCTGTCCCTCATCCCCACCAGACGTGCCTGCGACGCAGGTGGGATCGTGAGCAGGGCCTCTCCAGATGAACAAAGAGAACACGTGGGTTCATAAACGGAGATGCAGTCAAGCAGGTAGGTAGGTCCCAAACCATTTAGGGCTTTGGAGGTGAGCACCTGCACCTTGAATTGGGACTGGAAAATGAACGTCAGCCAATGGAGCTCCTTGAACAGGAGGGTTGTCCTCTCTCTGTAAGGAGCACCAGTTAACATCCTGGCCGCCGCCCGTTGGACTAACTGAAATTTCTAAGCCGTTTTAATGATGGTGATGATGGCAGTGGTCATATTTGGATATGAAATAAGGTCAGACACCTCTGATCCTACCTACTATCATTAAGGTATGGAATATATTTGCTGGTGGGTGCAGTTGTGTGACAAACTGAGGTGGTGGTATATGGTCAGTCTAGCAAAGGTCCACAATAAGAAACTATGTATTACTGGTTTTTAATAGTGTTTCTGAGTCTTGCAAACAATATGATTTTTTTAAGAGGTATGATTTTTCTGCAGTCTAAAAAGCAAAGAAGATAAGGCCAAATATCTAAATTACTTCACTGGTCAATAGGTTGCCCATCATGTTCCATGTGTTGTTATTGGCTCTGTGCCTTAAGCTAATTAATTTTGTGTTCATACAGTTGATTTAAATAATGAATCTGTTCACAGTAATTGTTTACTGTCCTGCTCAATGCCCTGAGGCTTATTACCATTTGAGACATCAGGACCACACAATCTGTGCATGATAATAAACAGATTTTTTTCCGCTAACAAATTGGGGGATGGGGAAGAAACCTGTCCTGCCAAACAACATTCAGAATATATTGTCGAATGCTTTCATGGCCGGAATCTCTGTGAAGTCTGACATGGTGGTTGTGAGAGTGGTCCAGCCTTTCTGTGTTCTCAAATAATATGCTGTGTCCAGGTTGGTTCATCAGGTGCTCTGCTATGAAGATGAAGATCCACCCAGAGGAAAAGTGTTCTTGCCATACATCAAGGGAACCACTGACCGCATAGGGAAGCTGATGAGGAAACAACATACAAACTATCTCCAGACCCATCAAGAAAATCCAACAAATGCTACGTTCAGCAAAGGACAAGAGGGATCTTCTCACTTCTGCAGAAGTGTACCATGCAGCTGTGGACAAGACTACATAGGAACCACCAAACGCAGCATTGCCCAAACACAAATCAAGGAACATGAAAGGCACCGCAGACTACTTCAACCAGAGAAGTCAGCCATAGCAGAGCACCTGATGAACCAACCTGGACACAGCATATTATTTGAGAACACAGAAATGCTGGACCACTCTCACAACCACCATGTCAGACTACACAGAGAAGCCATTGAAATCCACAAGCATGTGGACAATTTCAACAGAAAGGAGGAAACCATGAAAATGAACAAAATCTCGCTACCAGTATTAAAAAACTCAAAAATTACAACAGCAAAACAACAGAGAGTAAACAATCAGGCACATCAAATCACTCTCAACAAAAGATTTCCACAGGCACTTCCAAGCCATTAAATGCTAATCAAGGTGGTCAGTTGAAAAATTCACATCTAGCTGCAGCAGACAAGAGTCCTTTGTCCCACCCTGGTCATTCCACAGATATATAAACCCATTTTCCTAATTCCAACAGACCTCACTACCTCTGAGGATGCTTGCCATAGATGCAGGCGAAACGTCAGGAGAAAATGCCTCTAGACCATGGCCATATAGCCTGGGAAAACCTACAACAACCCAATATTCAGAATACCAGTTAAGAAGATGTTAGTACAAATATATATATATATATATATATATATATATATATACACACACACACACACACACACACACACACACACACATGTGTGTGTGTGTGTGTGTGTGTGTATATATATATATATATATATATATATATAGTCAATTTTCTAAAGATAATTCTAGAATTTTAAATATTGTGGGCAAAAGACTTCCATGAACAATTTGAAAGGAGCAAACTCTTCACCAGTAACACAGAGAATAGTTATCTTGCAGAATTGTACTGACACCTGGAGATTTGCTCACAAATAATTTCTAAGCAAACGTTTTTATCTTATATATGTGAGCTTTATTATTCAGTAAACATATCCCTTCATGCAGAATTGAAACTGACTTTTCTTTGATAACACTTAAGTTGAAAGGCACCAGGCAATAAAAGTCTCTTACGCTCTCTTGAATGTTCAACCAATATTTTCCTTTTTTCTTTGAGTGACAGGAGAAGAGTTTATTGGAAGGCTCAAACTGTGGTCACTATGCTTTTGTTACTGTGCGATCCTTTTGGAGTCTTTCACTTCAGAATTTCTTTGAGACCGAAATAGAGTTTTCTGTGTGCAGTAAAGCACAAACAGTCTTTATAGGATTTGGGAAGGAGACCAATTGAAAATGGCTCTCTTATTTGTCATTGTGTTTGTGCTCTTCACTTTGTAACCTTGAGTGATCTCATTGCATTCTGCTCCAACCCATTTCTGATTTTTCTTCACAGCCACCTCAAAACCCTAACAATAAAATAAATAAATAAGTGTGAAACAAAATAAATAAAATGCTGCATGGATCAGCTGATGACTTATTGCCCTATTCTAGGGATGTTAATAATGGTCAGCTTTGATTACATTCAATTCCTCCAAAATCCCATCTTCATTTCTGCCTCATCCTTTGTTCATATCACATTGTGAAAAAAATACTCATGAAAATTAATGTGCATTTCCTGTAATGCACTTATTTCAATATTTCTCCTAATGTATTAATATTTCAATTGGTTTTAATTCTGTTGTTATTTAATACTGTTTTGATCTCAATTTTCCATTTTTATACATTTTCATCTATATGTGATTCATTGTATTCTCTGTTCTTTTGTAAACCATTTTGAGTCTCAGCCTAGAGAAAAGGTAGAATGAAAATAAAGTGATAGATCAATGGAATGAATGAATGTTTCCCACATTTCTGCACTGGTCAATGTGTATTTATGCATTTTCCCATAGTTACATTATTTTCCTAACTTATTTGCATCTTTAAAATGTATACAAAATTTTCATGCATACATGAAAGTATTTTTATCTATGCATGAAAATCCATGAGGAGAGCGGGTTGAGCTCCCTCTGTCAGCCCCAGCTCCCCATGCAGGGAATTGAGAGAAGACTCCCAGAAAGATGGTAAAACATCAAACAACCGGGCATCTCATGGACAAACAGCCAATTATCTCTCACCAGAAGTAACTTACAATTTCTCAGGTCATTCCTGACATGAAAAAAAAATGCATAAACTAGCATCTCAAATATCAGCACTTTTGAGGTAAGGTGTATCCCTTCTCACAAATGTTGGAAAGCATAAAATGGATCCCAAGTACAGCTGGTGGGAACAAGAGAGAGGATCTTCTCTGTTGTAGCCCTCTACCTCTGGAACACCCTTCCTAAAGGAATAAAGCTGGCCCCCTCCCAACTCTCCTTCAAAAAACTAACTTGAGACTTTCTTCTGTTCATTAGCATATGGAGAGAAGGAGGATTAGGCAATGAGAGATCACTACCGAACCTCTGGTCGAGTACCATTTAGTATCTGGACTCAATCTAGTTTATGCTAGCCCAGTTACCACCATTGGCTACACAACCAACCCACACAACTTGATGAATGAAAGTTGACGTCTATAAATCAAGGTCAATATTTTTATGTTAAGATTTTATGCCATTATACAATTTTTGTTTGATTGTGTTGGTTTTAATTTATTGGTGTTAGGCTCTTATGCTGTTTGTGGGGTTCCTCTGGGATTGTTATGTTGCTATTTGTCTGTTTATGTAGGCATTGAATGTTTGCTGTAGTATGTTGGAATCTGCCCTGAGTCCACCTTGGGGAGATAGGACAGAATATAAATAAAGCTGTTGTTGTTGTTATTATTAAGCACCGGGATTGTGGCGCAGCTGGCTGAGTGTCAGCTGCATTAAGATCACTCTGACCAAAAGGTCATGAGTTCGAAGCCAGCCCGGGCTGGAGTGGGTGTCCAGCCATTGTGTAGCCCGTTGTCGACCTTTGCAACCCAAAAGACAGTTGCATATGTCAAGTAGGAAAATAAGGGACCACCTTGTGTGGGAGGCTAAATTTAACTAATTTATGAGGCCATAAAGAAAGAAGACTCTGGGGAATGTGGAATGCGGAAGAACTTCATCGGTGTCATTGATGGACGATGAAAAGCAGCAGCTCCCCTGGCGGCCAGGAAAAAAAGTTAAATAGCCTTTGTCTGTTAAATGTTGTTTGTCAAACTGGCATTGAATGTTTGCCATATATGTGTTTACTGTAATCCGCCCTGAGTCCCCTGCAGGGTGAGAAGGGCGGAATATAAGAACTGTAAATAAATAAATAAATAAATAAATATTATTATTATTATTATTATTATTATTATTATTATTATTATTGTAAGAATCACACAAGCACTGAAATTATTTCCCAGAACTTATACACACACAAATATCTAATACACCTATAAATGGTGGCTCCTGTTTCTGGCCTAATTTATTTATTATTTATTTATTTGCTTTATTTGTATAACGCCTTTCTCAGCCTATCGGCGACTCAAGGCGGTTTCCAACAAAACAGTATACATAATATCATAGTACAAATTAGACATTAAAACAACATAAAACACAACAAGCAATAAAAACAACATAATTCGCATTTCCTTATTGTCAAACATTGTCCAGTTCCATTGTCAAATTGTCAGATTTCCTAATCCATCTGAATTCAACACATTCAGTGTTTTTTAATGATTTCCCCCATAGGATTGTTCTACTGAAACACCCTCAAAAACTCCTGTGGCCCAGGTTTTAAGGCACTACAAAAAGCTGAATGTAAGAGGGAAAGAAAACAAAATCTCATTACACCAACACTTCGAGATTAGCATAACATTGCATTTAAGGCAATTATCTGCTTTGCAGTTCTACAGGTAACTCTGTTATAAAAATGCTTCCAGCAATGCAACCCAGTCTGATGAATCCACTGTAGTTCTTCCTCTAAAGCAGTATCTTATCTTGTGAATTGGGTGAGACATGTTTTTTTTCTTTTTTCTAATCCTCTTTACAACCCACTTGAAATAGGTTGGAAAGCCTGACATGGTTGGAGAACTTTGACAAATCTGAATAAATCAGAGGGTTTGCATGATAGGAACAGTAAGGGAAGCCAAAAATATTTTATATGATTCTTGTATTTCTTAGAAAAGAGGAGAGAACACATCTCAATTCTGCCTATAGCTCAAAGTGAAACTGGATAATTCAAGAGAAATGACTGATTTCAGAGAAAAGCAATGAGACAAACAACATTTCTGTGGTAGTCATGGTTTGCTATATATCCAACTGTTTATGAAAAACTTGTGTAGGGAAATATCACTAGTATTCATATCCTTGATTCGTGTTCCTTGATTCGTGTTTGGGCAATGCTGCGTTTGGTGGTCCCTATGTAGACTTGTCCACAGCTGCATGGTACACGGTAGACTCCTGCAGAAGTGAGAGGATCCCTCTTGTCCTTTGCTGTACGCAGTGCCCAAACACGAATCAAGGAACATGAAAGGCACTGCAGACTACTTCGACCAGAGAAATCAGCCATAGCAGAGCATTTGATGAACCAACCTGGACACAGCATTTTATTTGAGAACACAGAAATGCTGGACCACTCTCACAACCACCATGTCAGACTACACAGAGAACCCATTGAAATCCACAAGCATGTGGACAATTTCAACAGAAAGGAGGAAACCATGAAAATGAACAAAATCTGGCTACCAGTATTTAAAAAACTCTAAAATTGCAACAACACAACAACAGAGAGGAAGCAGGCAGGGACATCTAATTACCTCTCAACAAAGGTTTGCTCCAGGCACAGTCAGCCCATTGTATGCTAATCAAGGTGGTCAGTTGAAACATTCACACCTAGCTCCAGCAGACAAGAGTCCTTTGTCTCACCCTGGTCATTCCACAGATATATAAACCCTTTTTCCTAGTTCCAATAGACCTCACTACCTCTCAGGATGCTTGCCATAGATGCAGGCGAAATGTCAGGAGAGAATGCCTCTAGACTATGGCCATACAGCCCGAAAAAACCTACAACAACCCAGTGATTCCGGCCATGAAAGCCTTCGACAATACAAAGATGATGATTATGATGATGATGATTATTATTATTATTATTATTAAACCTACTCATTGGTGACCAAATTCATCATAGATGTCATTATTGATAAAAAGCACTCATCACTTATTGTTTTATGTTTTTATTTACATTATTTTTGTCCTGCCTTTCTTTCAATATAGGAACTCAAGGTGCTAGCAATAAATAAATATTTTTGAAATGGAGATTGGTATAAACCACTCGCCTGTCTTCCAGGTAAAATTCAACCAAACATTTCTCATAAAAAAGACTTGTTTTACTCATTGCCTTGCCTGAAGTTGACTTCCCTAGAAAAGAGCATTACCTTTTTGAATTGGTTTATAAGTCAATGACATATCTGACCCTTTCCTTGTTTTTTGTTGCCATGAAAAATTATCTTAGGTTATGCACTAAGCATTGGCAATTACAGGAGGTCTAGAGTGCATTCTCCCTCAGGAAAGTCCCTTATGTACCCAAACATTCATTTCTAGCTTGGAAAAGTTGTGTATCTGTGTTTATGCATGTAGGACTATTAGATCTCAGGGCATGACATCAAGTATTCAATTTTCATGGGGCATCTCCAGGCAGAAAGCAGGGGTACAATTTCCCCAATTTTCAGCTTTCACAATTGGTCCTCCATATTCATGAGTTTGATTTGTTTACTTGTTTTATATATCTGTAATTACCCAGGGTCACATAAAAAAATATTCGGCAAAATGGGGTCGCAAGTTATAAGAGATTAAGAAGCCCTGCTCTCAACTGCTGAATCCATCTTCTGATGAGAAGCAAGTAGGTTAGTTTAAATGTTCTTTTTTCTGTCTCCTTAAATGCATAAGGCTATGTCCATGGTGCAGCTTAAGAACACATTAGCTGCCATGTCTTGATGCTATGGAATTCTGGAATTTATAGTTTTGTGAAATATTTAACACTTCTCACAATACTTGGATGCTTGCAAACCCCAGGATTCCATAGAATGAAACTATGGCAGTTACAGTGATGCCAAACTAATATAATTCTGATGTGTTGATGGGAGGTGACCGTGAATAACTCCCTAATTTCAGTTTGATCTTAGATTAGCCCATTTAACTAATTTCTGTCTATACCAGGCAGGTTAATATGATATGAATTTACCCAGAGCAGCCCTGAATATAGCAGGTTTATGCTGAGCCCAGGATTCTTGTCCAGATGGGTGAGGACCATGCCTCCTCTGTATTGTAGCCCCTGCTGCTCCTAACTTGCCACAGAGCTCGATCCAAGTGACTGGTGTTATCTGTTTATGTGAGAATGGATTACCCATGTGACCAGCAAGAACAATGAGGTCAATCCCCTCTCCTTCTTACTGATCATGTGGGTTCCCCATTCTGACATCACAAATGAAACAGGAAACAGCTAGTGGCAACTCCCAACAGTATTTTGTGGTTGCAAGCCAGCTTTCCTCAGATCTTATGGGTAATTTGAGTATTGGGGATTGGGCAAAAAGACCATCAAAGAGAGCACAGCATAAATTGCTAGGAGGTAGCGTCAGAGGGGAACATCAGCCTACTCTCTTCTTGATAATTGTAGTTGTTTTTTTTTGTCCCAACAGGGTTTTTAGTGGTTGGCATGGGTTATGGATCCAGTTATTCACCACTGTCAATTTTAAACGGGTCCCCAATAAGGGAATCCTGGCTAACTGATGTGGTGCTGTCAGGTACACAGAGACAGGGAAGTCACACTGCATCATATTTAGGTATATCTTGAGATAGACTGTGGCCCAGGCATCCCAGCAGTTCTGCCAAAGACAAATGTATTATTCCCAATGTCAAGTGGGCTAGTGGGTGGTGATCCTTGACCCATTTGGGGCCAACCCTGACAAGCTGTAACCAAATAAAGTTGTGGCCTTTTTATTACTCAATATGGTGTTTGCTGTCATCTTTATGGTTAACTAGCAGGAAACCACCAAGATCCCAACTACCCAGGAAGCCACTGTGCATCATGAAGACTGCCAGTGGACCATTCATCGTGAGTACCAATGTTACTCCATGTGGTTAAGCCCTTTATTTCCAAAACAGATAATATAGGTAGCCTCTCTCTCTTCCACTTCCTCACTCCTCCCCTCTATACATAGGTCTTTGAAAAATAAGCAACATATAATTGTGATTACAACTTAAAGCATAATGCTTCAGGAATTATCCCTAGGTCTCAAAGTTTGGCATGAAAATCCAAAAGCCCAGCCCAATGTTGGCTTGGCATTTTTAAAATGAGGATATGAGATTTTTTCCTCATACTGACAATGAAATTTTTTTATGCATTCCGAATATAGATTTTTTCCATTTGTTATTTTCTATTATACACTTTTCAATGTTGTAGACAGGAGTGCCTATGGAAGACACGTGGTGCAAATGAAATGCAGCTCTTAACCACTACAAAACTAAAGATCTTTTTTAAAGATCTTCCTCGAACTGCTTCCCTAGTACAGCTGTGAATGGACCACTTTGGCTGATATTCTGAATCACTCTCATTA
Source organism: Anolis sagrei (assembly GCF_037176765.1). NCBI lineage: Eukaryota > Metazoa > Chordata > Lepidosauria > Squamata > Anolidae > Anolis > Anolis sagrei. The sequence goes on from NC_090023.1 coordinate 157,872,591, forward strand.
TAAGCTGTGTTTGGAGGCAATCTTCCCCAATGAATTACAATCCTAACAGTTACATATCGCAAATTACAGGGTTTGGCAATGAGAGCATAGCAATGTTATGTGTCTAATGTAATGAGTGGGAGTAAAATTACTTTATTGATGTAAGAAGTGACATTTTCTAGTAAGTTTTCATCTCTTGTAAGGACACGTTAAGACATTTTTGGAATAGGGATCAAAAAAATATTTGAAAAATATTTTGTTTTATTTTTTTAAATTTTTTATTTATTGTAGCTTTAACATATTCAGTATTTAAACATTCTTATACTTATCACTTCGCATTAACAATTGTACAGAACATGTATGTCTTGATACCTATAATATTCCATTCTCCTGTTTCATTACATCCAATCACCCAGTGCTAACCCTTCACCCCCGACCAGCCAATTACAATACTTATTCCCAAAAATCAGTTGTTTCTATTACAGGTTTGGTCCCCTTACCTTCTATATATACATATTCAATCAATTTCCCCTAAATCTTCCCAAAATCATCTTTTTTTGATAGCCCTTTTTTAACCTTAATGTTTCTTGTCAGTTTATCATTTATTGTGATGTCCCAGATCTCCCTATACCACTCTTCCAATTGGCACTCCCCTCCTTCTTTCCATTTTTTAGCTATTAATAATCTTGCTGCTGTTACTAGATTGGCAATTAATTCTTTTAGTTCTTTTGGTATTTTAACATTGTCAACAAATGACAGCAGTGCTATCTCCGGTGTTCCTGTTATCTCTATTTGGGTGATTCTTCTTATTTCTTGAAATACATTTTCCCAAAATTTTTGAACATATTTGCAAGACCACCACATGTGTATATATGTGCCAGTTTCTTGATAGCCCCTCCAGCACTGCTTAGAATGTTTCTTGTCAATTTGATTTAATCTGACTGGTGTGAGGTACCATCTCCACACCACTTTGTAATAGTTCTTTTTTATTCTTATTGACATATTTTTTAATATACGCATATTCCACATTCCTTTCCAGTTTTGTGGGTGTATTACTTTATTGCAATCTAACTCCCACATTCTTTTAAGGTGGTCCTCCTCCTGGACTCCTTCCAGCAGTATTTTGTAAATATCACTTGTTATACCTTTTGTTCTTTCTTTTCTTTCTTTACTCCCCCTTTGGCTAATCATTTCTTCAAATTTGGTAAGGGTTTGATAGGGTTTTGTTTGGTTTTTTTTGTCGTGTCAGGAGCAACCGCTCCTGTTGTGAGAGAATTGGCCGTCTACAAGGACGTTGCCCAGGGGATGCCTGGATGATTTTTTGATGTTTTATCATCCTTGTGGGAGGCTTCTCTCATGTCCCCGCATGAGGAGCTGGAGCTAATAGAGGGAGCTCAACCGCCTCTCCCCGGATTCGAACCTGTGACCTGTCGGTCTTCACTCCTGCCGGCACAGTGCTTTAACCCACTGCGCCACCGGGGGCTCCTAAATGATAGGTGACAAATGGATTTCCTGAGGAATACTTTTCTGGAGAATATTGAATATATGTGAATATTTACAAATCAGGTCTTAGTTATGCCCCTCAAAAAAAAAACCCTGTTTTTTTAACGCAGAAAAAATGTGCACAGAGATTACCATTTCTAAGCAAAAGACCATGACTTCTTCATAAGCAAATTTTGTTTTCATTGCATTAAAAAGACATGTATTATTTTTGAAGTGAATATGTCTTGTTCCACAAATCATCCTCAAATGCAATCATTTCTGAGGATTTTCTAACAGTGAAGAGAAAAATATGAAATTATGTGTTCTTGCTTGAAATTCATGGCACAAAATTTACAGTCTTGAATTAAAGGCATTTTGACAGGAATATATATATATATATATATATATATATATATATATATATATATAACAATTTGAGTCATTAGGTGGGTTAAAATGAAATAAGTAAATAAAACGTTCATTTTTCAAAAATTATTTTGTTTTAAATAGAATGCTATCAAATTGGTGACAGGAAGTGACATCTCATTTCCTCTTGCAGTTTTGATAGGGAGTGTAACAGAGATATTGTAGGTATTGTGGATTGCTTGTGGTGATGAGGTGGGACACTTTTGCATATTTTGGCATATCACACAATTTTTCTAAAACAACATGCAGTTAAGGGGTTTGGGGGAGATGGGGGACTTCAAGAGCCACAAAAATGGGGTCCAGCAGCCACATGTGGCTCACGGGCTACATTATGCCCACCTCTACCTTACAATAATATATTGGGATCTTCTGTGAAAGTTAGCAAACAGTAGAAAACTTTCACTTGGATATGGTCAGGGTTTTCTCTGAAATAGTTAATAGTCTCCAAATGATTTTGGTCCTCTAAAAAATCAAACAAAGAGAAGAAAAACAAACAAGAATTTTTAAGTATACGTACTTGATCTCAGGACCTCATGTAACAGTGACAGATTATACAGACTGTCCTACATTAATAGGCATTTCTAGTTTATCCTATGTCTTGGCTTTGGGAAATGGCTCATTATTCTTCTTTAACCTTATATTAATGTGGGGCATGAAAAGGACAAAGATAGTTTTGAATTTAAAGGTTTAAAACAAGAGAGAAAAACAAATTGCTTTATCGTACCAAGAGAAGATATACTGTTCTCCCCCTGAAAGGTTTTCAAAGAGCTTCAGGTATGTATCAATGTTCCATGATCAGCACCAATATTCATTAGGGCTGTGCAATTTTTTTGTTAGCCCTTATAAGTCAAATCAGATTTGTTAAATTCATACTTAGGATGTGATAAGTATGCATGGCCCAAGTCAAAAACTTAAGAATCAAAACTTACCCAATCCTTTTTGAATTTTGTAAACCTAGGAAGCCTCCAAAAGTCAGTTTCTTTTTCAGTGCAAGGAAGCAAAGCAAAGCCAAAAAGGCTGCCATTTCTGTTTAAATTAATGGCCTCTCACCATTAGGAGAAGAAAGCAGGAAGGAGGAAGCAGAGTTAGCTGAGGAAGAGAAAGCACAGAATTCTGGAAAATGAAGTTTGGGAAGGCAAGGTGCCCTATGGCAGAGAATTCAAAAGGCCCTGCGCTAAACTACATTTTCCAGAATTCTGCTCAGCATCAGAAAACCCCAATCAGGATAGAGGAGAGCAATTTTCCCATCCAAAGTCCCAATAAATTGTTGAATCTGCAAAGAGGAGGACTCGCTGATATTGCTAGTAAGTGAATCTTTATGCTGGGCTAGAAAGAAATACCTAAACGGAAGTTCTATTGGTTAATGTGAGAGACATTCAATGAAGCAGCTGTTGTGGCTTCCAAAAAGATTTTGTCAAAATGTTTAAAATTCCTTCAAATCAATAGCTGTATGAATATTCTGAAAGTTGGGAAGAATTATCACCTGTTATCTTATGTCATTGTATAGAAACTTCAAGGTAATATCTGTTACAGGTTTTTTTCTTTAAAATTGTATTTATAAAAACCAAAAATCAGTGGATAAGTGAAACTTTCTGAAATTTGATGGGCTAACAGGGGTAATTCTGTTCTCACATTGTAGCAAGTTTCACCCCAATAGCTATAAAAATGAGGGAGAAAGGAGCCCCTGAAATTTTCCCACTTGTGCAATTACTATAACAAAAAAGTAATGAAATTCTGTTACTCTCCTAATAATAATAAAAACAAAATGCTTGTGCCCTAGAATGTTATAATGAGTTTTGAAATATTTTTACATCGATTGCACAATCCTAATATTCATCCTAAGCTTAAGTGACATCTCTTAGAAGACTCATGCTAACATCTCAGCCACATTTACTATGGACACCCCATATATGCCTATACACTTCAGTAGAACAAGTTTCCAGAAACTGGGTGTATATGAGATGATAGTCATCTTGGTAAGCTTCCTAAACTCTGAAGGAATCGGATCTTGTATGATCTTGGAAGCAAGGCAAGCCCAGTAATGGTTTGTACTTGGATGGAGACCTTCAAGGAAGACCAGGTGCTGTAGGCTAGATTTCAGAGGAAGGTAATGTCAAATCAACACTGAATGAATCTTGCAAAAAATTATGATAATGTCCCTTAAGTTTGAGTTGACTTGGAAGCACATAATAGTAATAACAAAAATTGCAAGTAGACAAATTGATCACTTTTTAGGGATGAATATGTGCTGACAAAGTGATTGTAAAATCATTTCCCAAAACACTCATTTTACACTGGCATTAGGCTGGACAGTCTTAATATTTTTAAACCTCCACATTTATAGAATCCTTCAGACATGCTCCCCTTTTAAAATATGTCTATTTCAAATGTACAATACAGAAAAGGGAAATTGTTGGGAGGATATTTCTCTTCCAGTTTTTCTTGTAAAGGGAGACTTTATAGTCATGCAAAACATTCATTTCTTTTCTGTTGCTTTCAGTAGGAGAGATGTTAGTTTTTATATTTATATAATTGTTGTATTCCTCCCAAATGCAATAGTTTGGGCTCTCATGGATCCAAAATCACTCATATCCATTCCTGGATGCCCTTGGAACACAGAGGAGTAAGTGCAGGTTTGCTCTTCAGGTGTTCTTCTCTACCTATAAACTTTTTTCTCCTCAAGTGAAGAAGGAGATGAATACATTTATAAGGCTGTAAGTTCCATATAGAATTCTATCTAATCATTTTAAGCATTTTTCTTTAGTCTCTTATTTTTTCTTGTGTTAGTTTCCATTTCTTTGTGAGTTTTGCTGGGGACGTATCAGAAGTTGTGGTCTTATACCTGTACTGCTTTCTGAAATAAGTGTAGTTGTTGTGATAGAGTCTGCTGGCAGTGATAGTAACACTAGTTGTATTAGGAGAGGCAGGAAAACTACTCGCTAGCAAGACTATGATGAAGAGCAACAAAGGGAAAGAATCCAGGAGATACTTAGTGAGCCAATAGATGAGGATTCTTTTGAAGGTTTTGATGCTAATGATATGGATAATGGGATATCCGATTCTGGGTCTGATGGGATGGATTGGACAAGGGTTCACGAGATTCGAGATATTTGTGCTGAACCCACAAGCAGTGGCATGTTTGAAAGTTGGAGTAGTGAAGACATGGATGGGTCTTGGGGAACTTCAGGATTAGACCAGAAATGGACTACTTGGAGGAGTGGTGGAAGAGGCACAGCTGGGGATGGGTTGGGCCGAACTAGGGGCGACTCCAGTTCAGATGAGGAGCTGCAACAAGATGCAACTGGGACAAGGGTGTTGGCTGAATCAAGTTCTGATGAGGACTTGTAGATAAAATGAGAGTGTTTGCAATTGTAACTTTGCAGTCGGCAAGGAGTCTTGTTGGGCGCTTTCTGGATCTTTGTGTTACAGAAGACGGGTTTGGAAGAAGACTTTGGGACGTAAGTTATGCTCTGGGTTTAAGCAGCAAAGGGGGCTGGAACTGTGTGGGTTTTTGCTGGACTGCACTGTTTTGATGTTTGCATTAGCTGCCATGTTGCCCCACTGCTTTGGCTCCTTGTGTTTTCCATCGGATTGGGTTCTGACTTTGCAGCTGTTTGTTTCCCTTTGGACTGGACCGGACTGGACTTCAACCACTGTCATTACTCTCTCCTCCACATCTGTGGCTGTGCTTCTGGAGTCGGCGTTATCATCCTTCCTGCATTCCTGCATACCAGCCTTGGAGTCAGCATGCTGTTCCTGCTGTGTTTGAGGCTCGGGTTACATTTTATAACCCTTGAAAGGCTGCTACTCATTACTGTGGCTGCGAACTTAATTCTACTGTTTATTTTGCTTCTGTTGTTTGATGGAGCAAGTTTGAGCTGCATTTAAGCATTTTTAGTTTAATCCGGATTATATCTCTGGTTAAACCAGGTTATATTATGTTTGGGGTTTTGTGTGTTCTTTTGCCTGTTTGGGCTTTTTCACACTGAAGACTAAGTATTTTTTGCCCTGTGGGCTTGTTTTGGGCTGTTTTGTGTTTGTTTAAACAATAAACTATACTTCTTTAATTGGCTGGCATCTGACCTTGACAGTAGTACCTTAGATAGCTTTTAAATTTTGTTTTAAAACCTGGACTGGTTCACTAATATAGCAGTCACCAACCTTCACTCTGTAGGCCTAACCCTTTAACTATTTATTCCAGATTTTCTACCTTTATTTCTGTTCACTTAACTGCAGATGATGAATGCAAAGAAGTCTCTATATTGAAACCAAAGGGTAGATAAAAGAATTAAGATTTGTAGCTGCTCCCATTTATGCTGTTGCCTACACCATGGATGTTACATATCTATGTTGGAAATTAGGACATTGTAGCAATCCTGGTTTTAGTGCAGCAGGGTGGCTCCAGAGCTTACTACTAAGATCATTTTCACAATCTGGAGTACTGTTTATTACTCCTTCTTTTACAATTCCAGTAAATCTAGCCAAAACTATACACTGAGAGTCAGAGGCGGCCCAAGACAATTTTCAACGGTAAACAAACAGTATTCCCCCACCCCCCAACCAATCACTGATATATATTTTCTGTTTGTCGTGGGAATTCTGTGTGTCATATTTGGTTCAATTCCATCATTGGTGGAGTTCAGAATGGTCTTTGATTGTATGTGAACTATACATCCCAGTAACTACAACTCGCATATGTCAAGGTCTATTTTCCCCCAAGAGCTCCTCAAGAGCGCCCCTGGGCAAAATCAACTATACTGCAAATGCTTACTTTGCGTAATAGGTTGTTCCGCCCCTGCTGAGAGACACAGAGCAATATTAAAAATACATAAATCCTTCTGTACACTTTTACCCTGTTTAACAGTTGAGAACATTCTATTCTGAAACTGTTATTTCCTAGTAATAAATAAACATTGTCCATTGACTAACCATCCTTGAAGCTAAGGATATGAAAGATAAACGTGGCTGATACATATATCAATGATAATCTTTTTTTAAAAAAAGTCTCACCCCACTGGCACTGTTTGTGAAACTGAAGTCTAGCTTGTGGCTTACCCATATGAGGCAGTCAATTGAAAACACATTATTTATTCCTGTTTTAATCGGAAATCCATAGAAAGTGATGAAATCAATGTGGTTTTCTATGCAGTTTAGCACTAACACAGTCTACCCTTGCAATTTTGGTATGGCCTTGTTGCCTTGTCAAATGTGGTATGTTTGCCTTCAATGAATAAATCAAAATGTATCCTTTTTGATGTAGCAATTGATCATGCTGTCAAGCTGAAAGAAAAGTTATAGCTTGCTATGATTTGGATTAAGTCTGCAGGACACATAATCCTCTACATAACCATAAAATATTTTAAAGGATCAATTCTAAGATAGTCACATATAATAGGTTTCCTCTGGCTGTTGAATAACACAAGAGCATTTGAGGGTTGCTTAAACCCCAGTCACAAGCTATCATGATTGTTTATTTCAGTTCTGTATATGTTCTGTGCAAAACTGGTATTTGCACCCTACCTCCATCTTTTATAGTCAGAGCTTCTAACAAAGTCTGGGTGAAATGATCAATCCAAATTGTCATCTGTAGTCTACAGCCCATATCTCTATAGGCTGTACAGTTCTATTGCAACCCAAGAGTATTTGTAAAAACAAAACAAAACAGCTCACCTCCTATCTGTAGCTATTTAAGTCTCCCACAAATCTATATAGATTGCATATCTTTTAAGAGCAATGGATTACCAGAGCTGTGCAAAAATCCCGAGGTGGGAGGTAATTCATTAATGATTTGGTAAATCCATACTTGTGACCCGCATTACGAAGCTAGTGCAGCATATCCCCCCCCCCCCCCAACACACACACACACAAATTAAAAGGCCATCTATGGAGATTTCATACGAAGTTCATTACTTTTATAAGTCACACTGAGTCAGCTTCTTCAGTGCAACCCAACCATGCTGGGTGGCACAGGTAAACTTAGCCTATCAAGGTTGAGGGAGGGGGTAAGGGAGGAAAAACTCCTCACATTTCTTTTAAATCTAGGATCCAAGTTACTCCTGTTGCCATTTCCAGAGAGCTGGGGATCTAGGATAGTGAGCAAGTGACTAAATAGTGATGTGAGTAATGCAAGCTTAGTTTGCCTCCGTTTAGGATTCCTTTTAGGATCGTCACAGCTGAGTTTTCTTGGCGTATATATGGGAGGGTGTCCATTTAGGATTTATTTGAGGGGGGTGTTTCATTTTCTCCCTTTGGATTTCTTTATTATCTAGTCTACTTTAATTCTGGCCAAGTCTACTTGGTTTTACAAGTATAATTCATAGGTCCATGCGCTCAATGGGGAAAAAATGTTGCAATACATATTGCAAAGAATAATTTAAAAGTCTTTCCAAAATATTGTTAGGGGTCTGTATCATAACTATAACAATATAATAAATTCTTCATTACTTTTTGTTAAGTAATTGTGCAAGCGAGAGGGAGACCAACCCCCTTCTGTCAGGCAGGAAAAGCACAGTCAAATCACCCCTGACAGATGCCCATCCAGCCTTTGAAATAACAACAACAACAACAACAACAGGAAACCTACTAGGTAAACTTTGGAGTTACTTTCAAGTTTGTCTACCTCACAGGGTTGATTCAACTCCTAACAATCCCTTTTTATCTCGAAATCCCTTTAGAGAATGAGTTTTCCCCACCAAAACTTTCAGGGAGGTAAAGGAGGAGGAGGAGGAGGCAGCACAAAGCAGTAAGCAGTATTCTGGGAAATTAAGTTTGGGAAAGCAAGGACTATTTTGGTAGAGAATTCAAAAGGCCTCACTCTAAACTACATTTCCAAGAATTCTGCTCGCTTCACATGCTAAAGTGCTTGGGTCTTCCCTCTGCAAGTTAAAGAAGTTACTTTTAAAATGAAGGTGCTGCATTGCCTCCAGGTCAGCAAAGCCAGATAATTGAAAATACCCCACTCTAAACTATTGTTAAAGTCTCAGTACGAATGTGGTTTCTGCCTCTCTCTCTGGTCCAGCCATGTCTGGAGGAGCTTCTTCCTTGCCTGGCAATCCAGCCAGGCAATCCTCCCTCCCTCCCCCTTTGAGTGACCACTTTTGGGAAAAAGCAGAGCTTCTTCCTCCACTCTAGACTCACCATCCTCAGGGCCCTTTGGGGGGAACCAAAGCAGCCCTTTTGGGGGAGAAGTGGTGCCTGTGATGGAGAAAGTCATAGGTCAGTGTTTTAAATCTTAAGGTTTTTTTTCGTGAGAGCCCCTGACATTTCTTAATATTGAGTATATGTGTGAATTTTATGAAATAGGTCCAAAAAATCAAATTACAAATAAAGTTTGTATACTGTAAAGGCCCCCCCCCCCCCTCCGTGGCTGTGTTTTGTAGAGTTAGAGAAAGAGAACAAAATTTTAAAATACCCTGTGTAAATCTTTCTTAAACTTGGGGAAGTGATGCCCTGGCTATGTTGTGTGATTTTAAAGAGATTCAAGGGGGTACCTCTTGCATCAAGTTTCATCCTGATAGCCCTCAAAATGAGGGAAAGAGCATCCCCAGAAGCGTCTCCATTAACACAAATGGATGAATAATGTAACAAAAATGAACAATTTTTTAAACATCATATTTGGTATGACATAAACTTAAAACTAATTAATTCAAAACATTTTCAGTGAATGCCCTCAGTTTCACAAGATAACCGTGTTCCCTTTTGGAGACTAAGCACCTTATCACATTAATCTATGGATTCACCACACATTGTGGCAAATCTATGGGAGCCCAGCAGGGGGCATGAGAAATTTGTCACCCAACACCCCACATTACCTGACTTACTTTTGGCCCCAATCCATGGCGGGAAGCATCTGCCACCTAGCTTTCGCCCATTGTCGCAAATGCAACATGGGAAGTCTCCCATGTTGCCACTGCAGTGGTGTATGCTGCTTTCTCTCCTCTTTTGTCACAGAGCCTTGCTAGAAGTAGATGTACATCATGGGCCAATCTCCATGGCAAAAGGGGAAAGGAACTTGCCCTTTCGAAGCCACTCACTGTGTGATGGGCAAATTAGCTTGTATGATGAGGTCGTAAGGATCCTTTCCCACTACACAGCTGTAACACTATGATTAAACTTTAAATGCCATGTCTATGTCCAATGGAATTATGTTTCTAGTTTGGTGATTGACTACAATTTTTCTTGAGAATTTCAAACTTCTCTCTTTTTTGCCAGGATTACATCAGATGTTATGGTTACAGTTACAATGGAACCATATTGCTAGAGTTATGCAATGAAAATGGGCCCAGGTAAGGTGCAGAGGAATTAGTGATGTGAGGCTTTGGAGGAGTTCAGGTGCAACTGGAGAGTTTGTGCAGAATAATTAAGGGCTAAATTTTGCCTCTGTTTCCCCCTTTGGTGGACCACAGTGCTATGAAAATTGGCTGAGGTTTTGATTTGAAAGTGCCTGGAAATAATTTCTGATTGTTTGGTTTTGTTTGTCTTTTGAGAAGAGGTACTGGGGTAATTTTCCAGAGATGTCTGAAAGATCAACGAAGAGTTAGAAGAATAATAATGTGTTGGAATTGGATCACAAACTGCATTTCACATATTTTTGGCTTGAGAGCAGGTTGGCCATTTTACTCTGGAAAAAAATGTGTTGCTTCAGAATAGATGCAGTATATAAACAAAAAAGGAATTGCGGGGTTTTCAGAATTGAAGGTAAATCAAAAATAAAATTTGAATAAAAATAAAATCTAGGTTCATTGCTTCTGAGAGAATGATGGAAATATTACAAGAAGAGAGGAAAACAAGACTTAGAAGAAATTGTATGAAGATGGAGTCATAGACAACAGGAAGAAAAAATAAATGGATAACAGTATATGGCAGAACGTTGTTGCACATTCGTTTAGTCATTTCCAACTCTTCGTGACCTCATGGTCCAGCCTGCACCAGAGCTCTCTGTCGGTCATCACCACCCCCAGCTCCTTCAAGGTCAATCCAGTCACGTCAAGGATACCATCCATCCATCTTGCCCTTGGTCGACCCCTTTTCCTTTTTCCTTCCATTTTCCCCAGCATCATTGTCTTCTCTAAGCTTTCCTGTCTCCTCATGATGTGGCCAAAGTACTTCAACTTTGTCTCTAATATCCTTCCCTCTGATGACCAGTTGGGCTTTATTGCCTGAAGTATGGACTGGTTGGATCTTCTCGCAGTCCAAGGCATTCTCAGAACTTTCCTCCAACACCACAGTTCAAAAGCATCTATCTTCCTTTGCTCAGCCTTCCCTATGGCCCAGCTCTCACATCCATCACATTACAACATAGTTTTGTGGGATTTAGAAATAAATTGAGAAAGCTTAAAATAAAGAAACCAGAAACGTGATGAAGATTAAAATCAGTTGATCTTAACCTTGAAACCTCAGGAATTGCTGGACTATTTACATAATCCAAATACTCCATAACCTCTGCCCTTCATAGCTGATGGGATGGAAATTGTAACCCAATACGTTTGGAAAGCTAAAATTGGGAACTACTGGTCTAAAGAATGACTGTTTTGTAATGATTTGAGTGCTTAAGCAAAATGCAGAAGATTAAAGCGAATAAAATGAGTTTTTGCAAGAAGGAAAAAAATGCATTTGTGCTGTATCAAATGAAACATTGAAATGAATAGGACTCATTTGTTATATTCCTTACCAGTAAATTGAATGTCAGAGTCACAAGTGAGTTCTGAATGTCATATGTTTATTTCTTACTCATTCATTTCTTCTGGAGTTTATTCATTTTCATTTTCTCTAACAGCTAGTATAAGTCAGATGAAGGTTGTAGGGAGAATGATGCCATAACAAATTACAGTCTCAGCTCAATGAAAGTCTCAATTCAAATGTGTCAATTCAGAAAAGGATCCAAAGCTCTGACAAGTTTTTTTCCTATGCAAATTACTCAGATTACAATGAAAAGGAGTGGGATTTGGAGAGAAACAAGAGATAGAGTATTATTTGTTTGTGTGCTTTCATGCATGAGTTTTTTCTCCTGAGTCAGAATGTTAGCTGCTTCATCTGTTCAATTTTTTCTTTGTGCAAAAGGAGCTCCAAACTGCTTTTAAGCGTTTTCAGTTCATTACACACACTTTTCCCAGCTTTGCCATGTTTATTGCTTAATTTAGAGAAACATTCATTTAATGACTAATATATGTGAATCTCTCTACTTTCAGTGAAAAAAAAGTAAGTGGGGATACACTCCCCAATTCGTTTGCATTTTGTATGTGTTGTAGTACAGCGTGATAGTAACATTACTACTACTGGTAGAAGAGGGCTGCACAGGTGTTGGAGGAGGAGTAGCAGCGAAAGCGGATTAGAGACATATTCATGGCTCCAACTGATTCTGAGTCCTTAAAAGGTTTCTCAGATTGTGAAATGGGGGAAGGAGAGGAAAGCAGGGGAGTTAATCGGGCTACTCGAGAACAAGAATCAGATGAGGAGATCCAAAGGAAGCGTATCTATGATATACTTAGCGCTTAAGACTTTGTGGGTTTTGAAAGGAGTGATGGGACTGGGAGTAATGATGGGGAGGAGGATGCTTTAGACTGGACCCGTGTGCAGGAGATTAGAGACATCTGTACTCAATCTACATCCAGTGATGACTTTGAGGGGTTTGCAGAGGACTGGCAATCTGGGAACGCTTGGGAAGACCTAAGTCTTGAAAGACGCTGGCAAAGGTGGAGAGATGGTAGGCATTGCTCAGCTGTAGGGAATGGGGCAGCTGAAAGTGATGATGAAAGGGTGGGGAGCAGTTCATCCTCTGATGAGGAATAGGATATAAGTTGGTTTGAATTCAATGGATCTTTGCAGAAGGCAAAGTGTCTTATCAGGTTTGGATCTTTGTTATTGCCATTACTCTCAAGTTTGGATCCTTGGACTACAGATCTCAGTGTTTCCGTGACTTCTGGCTGGAACTCTGTAAGTGCTGACTTCAACCTCCCTTTTGACTCTGGACTGTGTTTTGACGACGACTTCGCTTTTTGGACTGCTTCATCTCATTTTGGACGTGCCTGAACTTCGGACTGTTTTTGGACTTTGATTTTGCATGCTCCCACCTTTTTTTCTTGTGCTTTTTGGACCTTTCAAGTAGATTGTTGTAACTTTTTGTTATCCCAGATTATACTCCGGTATAATTCAGATTATATTTAAGTTGGGCTTTTAGCTTAGCAGTTGTAATAGACTCTTAGTTTGTGCTAGAGGCACTGCATTAAGTGTCTCTAAACCTTTTTTTGTGTTTAATAAACCTGTGTTTGGACCTTTTATACTGTGTTTGGCATTCTTGAGGCTTCTGGGTCTTGACAGTATGTGCAATAGAAGGCCTGAATGTTTCAACCACATTGAATGGAACACACACACGTTGCACAGAAAAGAAGAACAGTTCAATTTCTCACTAAAAATAACAGGAAATGAAAAAAAAAAACAGACCAACACTGGAAATGTATGAATAGAGTAATGCAATGAAAACAAAATCTGATATAGCTACACTAAAAATAAATTGAAAGACAGCCACCAACATGCTGACAGTTTGATATATACTCTTTGAGCGATCATTTCCTTAGAAGGATGGAAGTTTTGAAGGACACTATGTCTGATCTGGGAGACCTAAAACTAGCTGTGAAAACTGGAGCAAGTCCATAATAACTACTTGGCAGCATCTTCCATTTAACAAGAAAAGAAATGTGTCTTCCCTTATTCTTCTCTCTTTGGGATTACCCTTATAGATTGTATAGAGCACAGAAGTAATTTCATGCAATAATCAGCTTTCCAAGCCCACCAAGGACAATTTGAGCTGCAATATATCCTGTAGCATGCATTTCTAATTAACGATTTACTACACTATATCAAACTATAATGTGTATGGTAAGTATTAAACTTTGTTAAATTGAAATCTATACATGTAAATTTTCCATCAATTCAATTAAATCACAGACAGGTACTGCAAATCACATATTAGAATCTACATCTAACAGGGAAAATATCTGGTGTTGAAAGCTTGAAAGTGTAGTCCCTGAAGAAGGCCAAACAATTATATAAAGTTCAAAACATGTTGAGCTTTTTTTTTTTTTTACAAAATAGGATAACTATAAAATCTTTTGAAATAAGAAGCAACCATCAATAAACATGAAAATCTTTGTTCTTGTTTTGCCTGTGCATTAATATAACTAACCCAACACTATCTCTTTTAATTTGAGAGATTTCTCTAGGGCAGGCTTTCACAACTTGTCAGTAGCACAGCGCCAAAATTAGGTAAGCTAAGCCTCTTGGGGCCATAAAAAGGGTGTTAGGACCTCACTTTCCAGGAAGATATTTAATGATTTGTATTGTCGAAGGCTTTCATGGCTGGAATCACTCAGTTCTTGTGGGTTTTTTCGGGCTATATGGCCATGTTCTAGAGGAGGAGAACGTCAGGAGACGTCAGGAGAAATGCCTCTAACATGGCCATATAGCCCGAAAAAACCCACAAGAACTATTTAATGATTAATTAAGATTGTGATGGTGGTGGTGATAGGCCTTCAATCCTTTTCAGACTTAGTGTGACCCTAAGGCGACCTTATCACAGAGTTTTTTTGTCAAGATTTAGTCAAAGGAGATTTCCCTTTGTCTTCATCTGAAGCTGAAAGAGTGTGTCTTGCCTAAAGTCACCCAGTAGGTTTGGAGCCATAGCCTTAGGTTCAAACCACTATACCACACTTTCTTAATTCTGAATTCCTTCCCTCTTTTCCCTGTCCCTCCATCCCTCTGTCCCTCTGTCCCTCTGTCCCTCCGTCCCTCCGTCCCTCCGTCCCTCCGTCCCTCCCTCCCTTCCTTCCTTCCTTCCTTCCTTCCTTCCTTCCTATTTTTCTTCCTTTCTCCCCAGCTCCCTCCTTCATTCCCTCTCTTCTTTCTTTCTTTCTTTCTTTCTTTCTTTCTTTCTTCCTTCTTTCCTTCCTTTGTTTCTTTTTTCCCCTCACACCTTCCTTCCCAGGTCCGAGTGGTGGCATAAGCGACGGAAAGTGGCTGGAGTGAGGGAAAGCTTCTGGGGCACGTAGTGGGTGGTGTTGCTCAACTGGTTGCAATGATAGCTTGTGAAGGTGACATTTATCCCACAAGCCATATGTTTAGCAGGCCTGTTTTAGGATATAATTCATGGGTCTCTATCTATAAGATTTTTAAATGACAGTGCTAGGAATTATTTTGAGTTTTTGTTTTACAATTGTTTAAACATATATAAAAATGTGAGTTCCAATGAGATTGAGTAAATGTAAGTACTTGCATCAATTATTTTGATTTAATCAATCTACTCCAGCTAGAATGAACAAGTGAATGAAGGTCTCTGTAATCTACTACTGAGATAGAGGGAACTGTATATTCATTGTACATCCCTGTGACTCCATCTACCCCTACCATTGGAAATGGCATAATTTAGCTCTTCAACTCCATTAGCTCACAAAGAGATGTAAATTCAAAGTGTCACATAAAAGAGTATATTTGCTCCAATGCTTAACAATAAATGGAAGTTCCTCCAGCTCTATCTCCTGAAGTCAGAGTGGCCATAAAATGTCAGTGGTGGACTCCTAAACAATTTTGATACATCCAAGTCTTCAGATTCTCTGTGGACCCTTCAGTGGGTAAGGATAAATTGATCCAGCACAGTTGGGTAAGCCTGTACCTTTCAAAGCTATGGTATGCTGCCTCTGCTCTGGCTTTCTTCTAGGGTTATCACATACACACCCCTTCCCCAGCCCCCATGGATAATTATTTATTTACTTACTTACTTACTTACTTACTTACTTCATTTATATACCGCTTTTCTCAGCCCTTAGGCGACTCAAAGCGGTTAACAACAGCAAAATTCAATGCAAAACATCATAAAACGATTATGGGACAGTTAAAAAATAGCATCATCAACAATTAAATATCAATATAACAATCATTAGCATATAATAATAACGTGTCCGATGTGTGACCCAATACAACAGCCAGCAAAGTAATTTTGTCTGCTGTGGACTCATCTTGTAGTTTTTCAAATAATAATAATAACAACTTTATTTTTGTACCGTGCCTCCATCTCCTCGAAGAGACTTGGGGTGGCTTACATGGGGCCAAGCCCAATCAACAGTTAAAAAATAACACATTAAAATTCAAACAACAGTATAAAACAAAATAAATCAATGACATTATAACAATATATAAAACAGGCTTCAAAACCAACAATCAGTACATCATCCACAAACTGATTGCCTTTCATTCCTGCCATCTCTATTTACATGGCTGCACTGCTATTTTTTTAATAGCTGGGTTGTCCCATACTTGTTGAGTTTTTACTGTCTCCCTAGTGCTTGTTAATTGCTCTTCAGTGCAATTTTTCTGCCTTTTTTTAATGGTCAGCCCGACATCTTAGAGTTTCCACAGTAGCATTGTGTAGGTAAGTAAGTAGGTAGGTAAGTAGCATTGTAATCCCCCTATACCTTCTCATAAGATTGCTCACACAACTTCTTACAAAATATTTACCCCTGACTTTTAACCAAAACAGTTTGGAAAAGGGAGTCTAGGTGGTGGGATAATTATATTGTGACAGCATCTGAACCAGGGCCTGGATCCTATTTGATAATTACAGCTAAAGCAAACCCATGGAATAAAGGAGGTTTGCATACACATTGATACACAATTCAGTAATTATTCAGTGTTTGCTCTAGTTCAGATTTCCAATAGGTTCCAGGTCTGCAGTTCCATACCTATGTAGTTCCTCTAGATCAGTGGTTCTCAACCTGGGGTCCCCAGATGTTTTTGGCCTTCAACTCCCAGAAATCCTAACAGCTGGTAAACTGGCTGGGATTTCTGGGAGTTGTAAGCCAAAAACATCTGGGGACCCCAAGTTGAGAACTACTGCTCTAGATGGAGGGTATATCTACACTGCATAATTATAGCAGTTTGACGCTACTTTAACTGCCATCACTCACCGCTACAGAACTTTTGGATTTGTTTTTTGTCATGGCATCAGAAAAAGAAAGCTATGGTTAGTGTAGATTGGTATAAAACAGTTCAATGAAGTTAAACTGAATTGCATGAATCTTCAGTAACCATATAACACAGTTTCAAACAGCATTATATAGCAGTGTGGATTGGGCTTCATTTATAAGTAAAAATATGGAGGATTGTTCTGCATGTATCTCAGAATTTTGTAAGTATATTTTTTGGTGTTGTTTTTTGTCTTTAACTCAATTTAACACTTAAATATCCCAGTGAAAGGTGGTGCACATGTTCAGGATACAATCCAGCTTCTTAAATTCAAATTGTAAGTTGATCCCTGATAGATGTGTAATCTCCCTATATTCCCTTAGGGAACCTGGAAGCAATACCAAGTTCAACAGTGCTGCTCTGCTGGTATTAAAAGTGTCATTGCTACCAGTCAACTGTGGCTGATGATAGCAGAATTAGGCATTAATATACAAAGAGTGAACAATTTGGAGGAAAGGGGAAAAAAAAATAAACCACTCAAGTGTGAATTAGGCTTTTTCATTTTTTTTCCTTCAAAATTGTTCAGTCGTAGAACTAGCAGCTTGCAAAGTCATTTCAATCAATGAGTAACAATTAGATTTTGGATTCATTCATCAAAATAAACGAATAGGAGTCACTAGAGGAAAACAATAATTTCTAAAGGACAAAGTGAATGTTTTTCCAATTGAAATGAAAGACTGCAGTAACTGGCAATTAGCGATATGTGAAAGAGGCTATATTATAATGCAAAATTCTTAAAAAGCCTTTTAGTGACAAAAATACTCTTTTTAGAAGTCTATTTAAGATAAAGCTGTTCTAACATCTCTAACTGTCAAATTGTACTTTCAATCTTGTAAAATTCAACTTGTCCTCTGTTATGGGGACAAATTCCAACAATCTATCCAAAATATGATCCCTTTCGTATACTAACTAGTGTCTTAATGACACACAATGCACCTCTTTGCTTTCACATTATATTGCTGATACTGTTGGAGGGTGGAGAAATAAATAAAATGGTAACATTAGGAAATGGGTATATTTTGCCTGATACAATATAATGGAAACAGAGGGTACTCTGGGTGTCAATAGCAATATGTATTAGGAGTGTAAAATTTGGGCAAAAGGCATGCCATTTTGGGGTCATTCTGTTTACTGGGAAGTTATTTGAAAGGGGAGGGGTGATGTCATTTTTATCCAGTTGGAGTTCTGAGATCATTGGAGAAAGCCTTCTTTTGATTCTTTCAACCTCATAGGTGGCTTTGTGTGTGCAAGGTCACCAACCCACCAACCTGGTCAAATATGCATGACACAAACAATCTGGGATAACAGGGGGCACAACTTGTTTATTGGTTAGCTGAAATAAGGTTGGCAGACATACATGAGCCCAAGATTTCCATATCAGACAGCCAACATGCTGTTCCAACTACTAGGCTTGGGTAACCACAGAAAAATTTGGTTCTAAACTCGTTTTGTTTTTAGGGGGCCCTTACGTTTCGTTTTTTTAAATAATTCCGAAATTTTCCTTTTAAAAATTTTGAAATATACGAAATTTTGTATAATTACGAATCAATGCGTTAATGGTGGACGTGATTGCGCAATATGCTAAAAAAAACCTCCAAATGGGACAGAGGGAACTTCTGAAGCTTCCCTCTCCCTCTGTTGTTGATTGTTGGTGTGATAAAACAAACAACAACTATAAAACTTGCACCAGACATGCGAAAATAATTACGAAATAATTACAAAATAATTACGAAATAATTACAAAATAATTACAAAATAATTACGAAATAAATTGAAAAAATTGTTTCGAATCTAATTTACTCCTCACACTATTCCTGCATGGCTCAATATTGGATCGTAAGCTAATTTAAATATGAATTAATAACGAATTACGAAATTAACGAACGAAACCGCCCAAGCCTACCAACTACACCAAGAAGACACCTTCAGAGAGGATCCAGAGAGCATGACTGAACTCCAGAGGCAAAAGCCAATAAGGGATGTAATACAGGCTCCCATTCAACACCTCTCCAGTCTCCCTGCGTTGGAACACTCTCAGCATCCAATAGGAAGATCCCTCAACTGACAGAGAATGAGCCAGAACCAGATTCAGGACCCATGCCAACCACCCCAAGATGTGAAAAGAGACAACAGAAACAATAAAAACAAAGAAACTGAGAGTAGGAGGGAGGGAAGTTACAGGAGGCAACTGAGCTGAGGAGCTGCCAGGCTGGGAATATGTAGCCCACTAGCAGACATGAGTCAAGAGGTCTTCACTCAAGTCCGCATGGGGAAACCAATCAGATTGAACTGAGGGTTCTGAGAATGGTAGTCACAGACTTGTGCACCCATCAGGTATGCACCGCACAAGGGTTCCTGAGAAGGGGACAAGCAAAGAAGATGGTGGGAGGAGGAATGCCTGCAGCTGCAATCTTCCTGCCTGGTAAGCCAGGCAGGGCTTTTCTCAATGGTTGCTCCCAGTTTTCTCAATGGTTGCTCCCAGTTTTCTCAATGGTTGCTCCCAGTTTTGAAGAACATGCTTCTTCAAAACTGACTCCCTGTTTATCTTTCCGTTAGTAGATCAAGACTTTATTATTACTACACACATTGGGCAACTGGCAGTCTATAAGGAAAGCACTTTCAATGTGGTGAATTCTTCATAATTCTTGGTTTTTGCTTGCAATTTTTTCAATTATTTTTATCTTTTAGACAAAAAATAGTTTTTAACTATAATATTGGCTTAAATTTCTACCAATAGTATTTTTTAAGTTTAAAAAAAATATCTGTTTTCGCAAGCTGTCTTCAGTGCTAGTGCTGGGAAAGTCAAGATAATTATAAACAAACATTTTTTTTATATGAATACTACATAATGCTTAATACTCTAAATGTTTTCTTGTTTTGTGTCTTCAAGTCATTTCCAACTACTGGTGATGATAAGGTGGATCTATTGCAGATTTCTCTTGGTAAGATTTATTCAGAATGGGTTTGCCATTGCCTTTTTTCCATAATTGAACTGGGATTTCAACCCCAGTCTCCAGAGTGATAGTCCAATCCTCAAACCACTATACCACTGGCTCTTACTCTGTAAGTTTACCCCAAGTAATTTCCATTTCATGAATGAGGATCACTTCCCTCTTTTTTTATCTTAAAGTGGTTAACCTTGAGGGAGTATCTCTTTTCCATGCAAGCAGTTTTAAGAAAGATCACGTAAACTAGTCCTGATCTTACATGTTGCTATTTCATATTAAAATGATCATTCGGATAATGGGGTTGCATATCATATTTACAGAGTTGTTGCTTACTTTGAAAGATGCTGGTATTCTAATTGAAATGTATTGATTTTCTAGCAAACAGACTCATATCAATATTGACATTTCAAGGTTCAAGGAACAAAATTAAAGCTTAATGTAGCAATGTACTCTAGTTTTAAATTATTCTCTGTTCTCAGGTGTCATATGATTTTACTTTGATATACACACACGTGCATACCCATAAATTTTCCTCAAAGCAAATCCAATATATAAAGTTTATATCACTATTTTTACACACTTCTTGATTGGAGCTCTAGCTCTGTTAACTAAATCTTCCTATATTCCCAACCTCAAAATCCATCTCAACAAGGTCATTTCCATTCTGTTGGCTACTGGTGGGATCAGTGGTGATTAATCTAGTCATTGTACTTTAGCACCAACAAGGATCTCCAGGGGTCTTTTTAAGGTGCCTGTAGAAGATGTCTCTCCAGTACATCTAGCTACAAGACAATTGCTATACATGGACCTGTTGATACCCCTAATCTATGGCAAAATGAAAATAACCATGTTGGGAGAAGAGTACTGCTTGTAAGATGTGTTTCTGGAGGGGAAGTAGTTTCATTGTAGCACAGTAAAAAGAAATTTGCCTCTACAACAACCAGAAAAAAGAATTCCAATAGCTTAAGTCTAATTTATGCTGTCAGTTATTTACAAACAGAATTCTAGCTTAGAGTTCATTTTGTAGAGGTTGTTCAAGTTATTTGCTAATCTTAGGCTATGATCCAATATTAGCTCGGTAGAGTATAAAACTCTACCACCATCACCCAGCATAGCTTCTTGTTCCATTACCTGTTCATGGTATAGTGGTACATTTCCAAGACAAATTACTGGTTGGAGGAAGATCTCAGGAGCATCTAGGTAAAGTTGTGAAACTTGGAAGAGTTGCCTCCTGGATAGAGCAAGAAGATTGGGTGCACTTTAGAATACATGAGGCACCTGAGGATAAGATAATTGTTGTGCACAGCCTGTGAATCCCCCACCCACCACTTGACCATGAGACCAGCCGTCAATACCATCAGCTATGTTTGTGCTGGAGGGAAAAATCTGAATGAGGATGTAATTCTGCAACATCAACTATATAAATAAAAATGTAATGTTCGTTTGTCATACCATCAGAACTCAAAAACCATTGGGGAAATTGACATGAAATTTGGACACAAGACACCTAACAACCCAATGTATGTCCTTCACTAAAAAAAATGATTTTGTCATTTGGGAGTTGTAGTTGCTGGGATTTATAGTTCACCTGCAATCAAAGAGCATTCTGAACACTACTAACGATGGAATTGAACCAAACTTGGCACACAGTTCTCCCATGACCAACAGAAAACACTAGAAGGGTTTGGTGGGCATTGATCTTGAGTTTGGGAGTTGTAGTTCACCTCCATCCAGAGAACACTGTGGACACAAACAATGATGGATCTGGACCAAACTCTACACGAATACTCAATATGTCCAAATGTGAACACTGTTGGACTTTGGGGAAAATAGAATCTTGACATTTGGGAATTGTACTTGCTGGAATGTATAGTTCACCTATAGTCAAAGAGCATTCTGAACGCTACCAACGATAGAATTGGGCCAAACTTCCCACACAGAACCCCCATGTGGGCCACAGCAACATGTGGCAGGGGACAGCTAGTCTAAAAACTCTCACAATCTCTAGAGAGAAAGTGCTTTTGAGTAACTTCAGATAAACTTTATTTCATAAGTTGGGTGCAGCCATTGAGAAAGTCCTAATTCTTACCACATCCAACTCTAATAAATCAACCACAACTTTTTGCCAAATCTGAGGCAGGGTTTAGCAAAAGTATCTTACAAAAGTCTTACGCAGTGTGAATTGTATTATTTGTATTAATTGTACCAGGGATGTATGTCTCATTTTATGAGAAAGGAAACTATCTCATAGCCATGTACAGAAGTACATGAGCATACACACATGTGCACACAGATGCAATCTGATAAGAATTTTCAGAAAGAAAAAAACCTGGAGGAAAAAATTGTCTAAGTTATAACACCCGTGTAGAGTGGTGGTAACAACACTCGCTTGATCTACACTGCCCTGTATCCTAGGACCTGATCCCAGATTATCTGCCTTGAACTGGATTATATGAATCTGCACTGCCAGATAATCTAGGATAAGAAGGCTTCAGACTCTATGCAGACTGTAGGTACTCTTCGTTTGGAAGAAACCTGCAGGAACAGCAGACACCAGCCACCGAGATTTGTTCCAACAGGAAGGCTTTATCTTCAGTTGCAGGAGTGTGAATATTTACAGATATACAAAGATGTACTCTCTCTTTCTCCAGCAATGCTTCAGCAATCCTCCATCATCCATCACATGATGGCTGGCTGCTTATATACCCACCTCCACCCTCCAACTGCCCATGCTGCAATCCTGCATTCATAGTTACATCCGCCACTTGCTTAGTCACTGTGAACCAGCACTTTACCACATGGACAAACCTGTGTGGCTCAGCATTTTACCATCATAACATGGCAATCTATATAAATAAAATGTAATGTTCATTTGTGGGATTAACAGAACTCAAAAACCAGTGGACAAATTGACACCAAATTTGGACACAAGACACCTAACAAACCAATTTATTGTCTTCACTCAAAAAAATGATTTTGTCATTTGAGAGTTGTAGTTGCTAGGATTTATAGTTTACTTACAATCAAAGAGCATTCTGAACTCCTCCAATGATGGAATTGAATGTGGCACACAGGACTTCCATGACCAACAGAAAACACTAGAAGGGTTTGGTGGGGATGCAGTTCACCTACATCCAGAGAGCACTGTGGACTCAAACAATAATGGATCTGGACCAAACTTGGTACAAATATTCCATATGCCCAAATATGAACACAGATGGAGTTTGGGGAAAATAGACCTTGACATTTGGGAGTTGTCGTTCCTGGGATTTATAGCTCACCTACAATCAAAGAGCATGCTGAACCCCACCAACGACAGAATTGGGACTAATTTCCCACACAGAACCCCCATGACCAACAGAAAGTACTTAAGGCTATCCATTCCAACTCCCTTCACCAGGGCAAGAAAACGTAATCAAAGCCCTCCTGACAAAGAGACATCCAGCTCTCTCTCTCTCTCTCTCTCTCTCTCTCTCTCTCTATATATATATATATATATATATATATATGATTCTCACACACACAGATATAGTATTGTAGATTTGAAGGGAACCCCTAAAGAAGGACATTTATATGTTGCATGTTCCAGAGTAGGCAAACCAGACAATCTCCACATCAACACTGACAAAAAAAACAACAAGAAATACTGTTTACCCACAAGCATAAAGGCATTGCATATATTATAAACCAACACTTTCTCAGACTGGGCCACAGCAACGCGTGGCAGGGGACAGCTAGTATATTATAAAACTCTGACAAAAGTCTTCCTAGAAAGAACAAAGTAATATTGTATGTGTATTTATAAACAACCTGTTAAATCATTTCTTTTCTGTTGTGTACATCACTTTGGAGATTTCATTTTCATAATACAACCCAGCATCACATCATGTTATCAGTATTCTTTCGACTAATAAACACCTGCAGGCTAGCTCTTCCCTAGTACTTGCATTATGTAGACAAATCTCCATTATGAAGAGAACAACTAATTCCATTACTGCTCTTAGACCAAATAATGAGAAACACAACAGGGAATCTATCACCTTAGAATAGTGGTGGAGATGGAGAAGAGTATAAGAATCTTAAAATAACCTCTTTCTCCTTTGTTATGCTGCTTATCACAGAGGCCTATATCAAACAACTTTGACTCAGGCATTGGCTTTTCTAATGGACCATACAGCCAAGCGACTATCAGTAAGATTTCAGGGTTGCGCTCATCCCCTTCTGTAACCATCGATGGAATTTCATTGAGTGGGTTCTTACTGTAAATGGAAAATCACAAAGACTGTTGTGGATAGATAAATTCACAATAACAATCTATCAGTGTAATAGAATAATTTAGGATATGTATAAGTAAGTCTGTTTTTGAAGGAATACAAATGAATGAATCTTTTAATTTCTCATTCTCCCCATTGTAAGGGGAGTGCGAATCAGATTATCAAATAAGCCTCTATTTCACAATAGGTCTTATTTGTCCCCATGGGTGAACATAAGAGTTGAACTTTTTAAGAGAAGAACATCTTTGCAGATGAATAAGGTGAAGTGATGGCTAGGGATCCTTTCTTTCGAGAACTCCACAATGATCATCAGAGAATATCCTTTCTCTGTTGTAAGAACTGCTGTTTACTAGGGCTGGGCGGTTTCGTTTGTTAATTTCATAATTCGTTATTGATTCGTATTTAAATTAGCTTACGATCCGATATTGAGCCATGCAGGAGCAACTAAAAATCGAAATGAATTTTTCAATTTATTTCATAATTGTTTCGTAATTGGTTCGAAATCGTTTCGAAATCATTTCAAAATCGTTTCGAAATTGTTTTGTTATTATTTCCATATGTCTGGTGCAAGTTTTATAGTTGCTGTTTGTTTTATCAGTGATAAAAAAATAAATTATCACACCAACAGTCAACAACAGAGGGAGAGGGAAGCTTCAGAAGTTCCCCCTATCCCATTTGGAGGTTTTTTTAGCGTATTGCGCAATCACGTCCGCCATTAACGAATCAATTCGAAATTTACGAAATTTCGTAAATAACGAATTTTTTTAAAGAAAAATTCGGAATTCTTTTAAAAAATGAAACGCAATGGACCCCCTAAAAACGAAACGAGTTTAGAAACAATTTTTTCCGTTGTTACCCAGGCCTACTGTTTACCCAACAAAAACAACACACACTGATGATGTCAACATAAATTCTGAAGCATTGGTTTCCATAATGAAAATTAAATGTCATTGGATTCCATCTTCTAGGATCCTCTACTGGCAAGGCCAAAGATCAAACATTCGGGAATTAAAATGGGAAAAAAAAACCATTTAGGAAATAAAGGTTGGGAGAAACTGTTCCTGAGTTTAGCCATAGAGTGACACACAAACATCATGGAACTGTGCAATATCTATTTCATTTCACATAGCATGGTATAGACCTACAGAAACATTGTAGATAGTTTCAAACAGGCCTAATGGATTTCTTTATAAATTGTTGCATGTGAATGAGTGACACTCCCCCCACCGACAGCCCAAGGATGACACAAACACCGAGTTGGGAAGAAAATTGATGGATTTGACAATGTGGAATTGAATTTACGGACTCTGAGCTGGCAAACGTTGAGCACTAGATTGGTTTTATGGATTATGATGTATAATCGATTGTTTTAATTGTTTTAATTATTGTTTATATATGTTTTATTTTTATCTTATTGTTGTACTGGCATCGAATTGCGCCTGTTGTAAGCCGTCCTGAGTCCCCCCTCGGGGGTTGAGAAGGGTGAGACATAAATAAATAAATAATAAATAAAAATGACCACAACTTGTTTATTGATTACAGGAACACAGAGTTGGGTGCCAGGCATGGGTTCTGGATCAAGATTGATCAGCCTGCTGCTGACCAATACCGCTAAACATGTCTAGGTGCCACCAGCACAATACCAGGCTGATACTGAGCACCCCTGGGAACCATCAAACGGTTCCCCGCTTTCCTGCTTGGGGTGGAGGGCTTTAGGGAAACCAGATCCAGGGCCCATGTTGCACGCCAACTAAGTTGTGATGATCTAACAAAACAGAACTAATGGTAGCCAATTCAAAACCAAACATGCATGCATGCATGGTGTTTGGAAGGCAAGAAGAAGCAGGCTACAGCCTGCTGGGTTCCCTGTGCAGCCCTATAAGGGCTGCTTGACAAGGGTGGAGGTCGGCCCTGGCCAATCTGCGGGCCACTGATTGGCTGGCAGTCCAAGTGGCAGGAAGATTTCCCACCCTGCAGGGGGCTTCTGGGAAAAGGAAGCCCCCTGCCTCCATTATGGCCTGCGGGATGGTGCCCACCGCCAGAACAGGCCTTGCCCGGTAAGTCAGGCAATGCATTTTCTGGAAAAGTGGGAAGCATTTGGATTGTGGTATTATTTTAATACTTTTAATACTCAAGCAATAGGGTAAATTAAAAGTTGATTCCTGCTGAAGTTAAACATTGAGGTATTTTTTACCACTTAAAAATACGATAAATTAAGAATAGAACATTGAGAAGATTGTATGCCTGTGAAAAGATAGAGACAAAAAGAGTATAACTTTTTTGCTGGTAATTTGCTTTATAGTAGACAACATATGAGATTTGATTATATGTATTGGGATGATGAGAGCCCCCTCTAGTGATGTTGTCACCAAAATACTTGAATAGACTGCCAATGAGACTCAATGGCAGTCCGTATGATGCTTGCTTGTAAAGGTCAACCATTAGATGTTAGAGGGGGAATATCTAAAGATATTAGCAATACAAAGACCACAAATGATTTAAAATGGTTAGTTTAATTAAGTACGTATGAAAGAGGAGCCCTTGGTGGCACAATGGTGGTAAACCCTTGTGCTGGCAGTGGTTTTAATCTGGGGAGAGTGGGTTGAGCTCCCTCTGTCACCTCCAGCTCCCCATGCGGGGACATGAGAGAAGCCTCCCACAAAGATGGTAAAACATCAAAACACCTGGGTGTCCTCTGGGCAACATCCTTACAGATGGCCAATTCTCTCACACCAGAAGTGACTTGACAGTTTCTCAAGTTGCTCCTGACATGATAAAAAAATGCTTTCTGAAGACATGGTCACATAAATTCTGAAAATTGTTATTAACAAATTACAAAAATAACATTGTTCTCATTAAGATAATAATTTTGCTATGGAGAAGTGATGGCTGTCATCATTTCTCATGAAATATGTTTAGGCTAAGGACAAAAGTGATATTTCTGAGGTGACTTCATGGATTTCATAGCATTGCAGAGAATCTAAATCCAAATTCTGCATCGTAAACTATTCTCCCAAAGTTCACCAGAAGGCACAGTTCAGTTCTGAATTTTAAAAAGTAGAGCAACAGAAGCACTTATCAAGAAATCAGAAATTACTTTTTCATTGGAGATATGCTTCCTAATCCTTTTTGCTTTGTTGTAAATTGTAATGTATGTGATCTTTGCTAGAAATGAGACTGCAGGTTTGGTAATAGGTGGACAGAATACAAGGTGATATACTAGGTGGGGATTTCTTCAAAGCAATGAATCACAGAGTTTGCAGTGAGTAAGAAGATAATATATTCACTTTTGTAGTCTCCTATGAATGCCTTTGGCTCCTCCATTAAATACAACTCCTGCAATTTAATATCTCAGGTCTTAGCCTCGGTTCTTTTTATTGATGTCTCTGTCTGCTGAATTATTGGTAAAAGGGAAATATTCTACTATCTTCAGCAACTGTATGGTGTAATGTCTACCTTAAGCATGGTCTTCCCCAAACTGGGTCCTTCCAAATATTTTGGACAGTGATTCCCATTGTTTCTAACCATTAAGTTATGATGATTGGGAATGATGGGAAGGAATGTTGTATGACATATAAGA
The DNA here is from genome assembly GCF_037176765.1 of Anolis sagrei. Classification (NCBI taxonomy): domain Eukaryota; kingdom Metazoa; phylum Chordata; class Lepidosauria; order Squamata; family Anolidae; genus Anolis; species Anolis sagrei. Next base: position 157,900,292 of record NC_090023.1, read on the forward strand.
CAGAGTCTGGAGAAAAATGCACGCAATAGATCTAGCTGCAAACTTACTTCCTATGTGATTTTTCTCTTGAGTCACCTTCCCCAAATTTGAGTGATACACAACTGAGTAGAAACTGAGAGGAAATGGGGACATCTCTGAGTTAGGGATAAAGCATTTCAGTGATAAAATATTTTGCAGAGAAAAGATGCTTCTTTCCATTTTCCTTGAACCCCCATTGTATAATATTCCCCTGGCCCACAGTCAGAAAAATTCAGTATGGGCCCCCAAATTATAGGGAAGAAACTGTTAAGATGAAGGGCAAGGACATTAGATTCCATCAACCCTTTTTGATCTAACTCAAAATGTGAACATGTGGTGCAAATTTCATATTTGTTTATCTTGCTTGTTGAGGGAAATAATTATTGTTAGAGAGTAATATTTGCAAAATGATCTGTCCCTTGTATAAGTGCCTGAAGAGTGAGATGCCTGCAACGCATGGAAACATACTGGGGTCATTTTATCCTCTGGACTGTAGACACTACCTTGAATTTTTGGGTCAGAATCAGCTTGGTGTCCTACGGTGTTATACAAGGAGGTATATATTAACTCCCTTTTCAACCAGTTTTATTCTGGTATATCTATGCCCTCCCCAAATCAAAATAGCTGCTGATTTAACTAGAATGTGGGGTGATTTGGGCACTGGAGGTGCTGCCTAACATTGTCACATAGATGGCAGCATTCACCAACTCAGACTTCTGTATGCTGGATAATTTTTACATTCTTCCACTGTCAAAAGTTGCCATAGTGTTTAATTTTCTTTTATTTGCTGTAATTCAGTTTGATTGCTATGTCCTTTCACTAAAGCCTTCAAGCCGTTGACCTGTGGGGTCCCGCAAGGCTCTATTCTGTCACCCATGCTTTTTAACATCTACATGGAACCGCTGGGAGAGGTCATCTGGAGGTAGAGCTGTGTGTCATCTGCATGGAGGTGGCACACAGCTCTACTACTCCTTTCCACCTAATTCCAAGAAGGCCTCTCAGGTGCTGGATGAGTGCCTGGCCACTGTGTCTATCTGGATGAGGAGGAACAAGCTGAAGATCAATCCCGACAAGACAGAGGTCCTTCTGGTCGATCGTAAACCTGACCGGAGTATAGGGTGGCAACCTGTGCTGGACGGGGTTACACTCCCCCTGAAGTCACAGGTCCGCAGTTTGGGAGTCCTCTTGGATTCATCGCTTACACTTGAGGATCAGGCGTCGGCGGTGTCTGGGAGGGCTTTCGCACAACTGAGACTCGTACGTCAACTGCGACCGTACCTCACGAAGGCGGATCTGGCCGGAGTGATCCATGCCTTGGTCACCTCCAGATTGGACTTTTTAAGGTGCAGGTGCTTACCTACAAAGCCCTGAACGGTTTGGGACCAGCCTACCTGTGTGACCGCATTTCCATCTATGAACCCACACGTTCACTTCGGTCATCTGGAGAGGCCCTGCACGTGATCCCACCTGCGTCGCAAGCGCGCTTGGTGGGGACGTGGGACAGGGCCTTTTCCGTGGTGGCCCCCCGATTCTGGAACACCCTTAGACAGGCCCCTACATTGGCTGTCTTCAGAAAGAACTTGAAGACCTGGCTTTTCCGATGCACCTTCCCAGATTAGGAAATCTCCACTACCAAGTCCCATAAGCACTTTACCAGAACCAATGATTGCTGCACATCGCACATCGCACTTGCCCTAGAAGCCTTATATACACCTCCTGTCACATCAGCACTTTTAATTCTTGTACCCATTACTCTGGCCTGGCCCAGTTTTATTGTGTTTTAGTGTATTGTGCCTGTTGTTCATTTTGCTTTATTCTGTTTTAATTGTTTGATTTGCTTAGATTGTATTGTTATGTTGTGTGTTGAGGCCTCGGCCTGTTGTAAGCCGCATCGAATCCTTCGGGAGATGCTAGCGGGGTACAAATAAAGTATAATAATAATAATAATAATAATAATAATAATAACAACAACAAATGGGAAATGAGAGTAGGGGTGACAGAAGTGACAGAACAGAGAATGAATAGTAAACTAGGGAAGTGAATGGGATATTAAAGGGAAAGTTACAAATTTTACTCAACTTTGGAATCAGTTTTAACTGTAAACACACTGCAGGGTTCACAGTTATTTCCTTTAATTGTTAACAAATTGGAGGATTGAAACATTAATATTCAGTGACTCCATGGGATCCTCAAACAGAGCCCATGCACAGAAACCTCCTGAAGCACCAACACTTGCAAGCTTTACAATGAAGACTGAAGTAAATTTGAGTACTGTGTTCACTTAACCCCATAGGTATGTATGAGTTTCAGAAATCAAAAAAGCAATCAATTTGGACGGTTTCATTGTAAATTGGTTCTAGATTGTGTGACATCATGTGAAATATTTTCTGCAAAGCCAACCAAAAGACTAATAAAAATGATGTTCCGAGGAGTCAAATCAATAAATTGTTTTTCCCGTCATACCTAATCGTGTATGAAAATCAGATATCTTTGGTCTCATATTTCATCCAGCCTTGGGTTTGTTTTCTTATTTTCCTTCCTGCACATTTTAAAAAATTCTTTAGCAGATGTTGATTCATTAATAATTCAGTGCTGAATCCCTGCATGAAAAAGCCAAACACTGTGACACTCAAAACTGCAGTCAGTCAGCATGAAACAGCATCATTCAGCTTGGTGAACACAACACAAGTAAAGATCACATGATGCAGATCAAAAACGAAGGCATCACTAGAAAGCTGTTATGGATGGTGGGTAAGAGTGCAGGCCAGTAGGTCAAAAACTCTTTCAACAAAAGCTACACCAAACCATAACTTGCTCAGTATCCAACACTACTACAACCCATTTTTCAACTCACAGGCTACATAGGTTTAAAAGATCTATCCAAGGTACTGAAACTATTTTTGGAGGAAGGTAATCATCAACATAGGGGATCCCCCGGTGGCGCAGTGGGTTAAAGCACTGAGCTGCTGAGCTTGTTGATCAAAAGGTCGCAGGTCCGATTCCGGGGAGCAGCGTGAGCTTCCGCTGTCAGCCCTAGCTTCTGCCAACCTAGCAGTTCGAAAACATGCAAATGTGAGTAGATCAATAGGTACCGCTCCGGCGGGAAGGTAACGGCGCTCCATGCAGTCATGCCGGCCACATGACCTTGGAGGTGTCTATGGACAACGCTGGCTCTTCGGCTTAGAAATGGAGATGAGCACCACACCCCAGACATGACTGGACTTAATGTCAGGGGACTACCTTTACCTTTACCTTTAATCATCAACATATTGAAAAACTTATATAAAGTTTCCATGGAAAGCCTGAGAAGATCCACTGTCACACTGACATGGAAACTACTATTTCCCATTAGTAAGAGAGAGAGGGTGGAAGTGAGATAATAGCAGCAATTGAGTGGTATTTAATAAATACACACACATACACACACATGCATATATGATATGTAAATGTGCAAAAACATGTTAGTTGTGGAAAGCATTTAAAATGTGCACCTTAATGAAAACTAGTAACAAAATATGTACCAAAATGTGCATGAATTTATATATGTGAAGGTGTGGAAATTTCTTCAAAACCTGACATGGAACTTGGATGACATGAAGATGTTGGTGTGATTCTGAGAAATACAAGAAGCACCATTCACATTGTTGCTTATGTAGCTTTAACTTGTTTCCAGCTTGTGGAGACCCTAAGGTAAACCAATCCTGAGGTTGTGGCAACAAAGTTTGTTTGGACGGGGCAGACTTTCCCTTTTCTTAAGGCTGAGAAAATGTAACTTGCCCAAGGTCACCTAATGGATTTCCATGGCTGAGCAGAAAATAGATTACACCCCCTCCTGGGTCAAAATGTAAAACATTATGATTTCAGTAGCCTCTTTGAAGTCTGGTCATATGATCACTTTAGAAGAAGTAAAAGGCCATTCTTAGTCATTTAATTTTTTTTCTTCAAGAGACTGGCTTCACTAAGAGTCTTATATTTCTGGTTTTGTTAACTCTTGATTTATGTCAAAGTCTGACCAATCTCTTCACCAGTTCGTCTGTGTCATTATGTACATTGTAAATATTTCCTCTGGAAACCCAAGGTCATTACTCTGATGAGGACATTCACCCTAAATTCAACATCTTCCACATAATACATATTAATGAGAGTACTAAGGAGCTATTTAATGCCCTGTCAAACAATCAGATGCCCCACTAATATAATTTTGCTCTTTGGCCAGAGCATTGTTGAACTCCAGACCTTCAACCTTGTGGTAATTTGGAAGAATAAGCTGATAGAGGTATCAGGAGCTCCTTATGCCATAAGTACCAATGGAAGCTACAATAGAGAATGTCAGTAGTTTAGGAATTGTGTTTCCTTTCTTCAGACTTGGTCCACTCCTATGCATCATCTGCAGTTTTGTGTTGTCCTGGATCACAAAACCTTTCCATTCACACCATCAAAGGCAAGATTGCCACTCTTACCTTCTCATAAAAAAATCACGGAATGGAGCATTTCCCCTCCAACTTTAGAAAGGGTCCAATGAGGAAAGATAACAGGGCAACCTTTGAACTGAGTCTGAGTTATTGTTGGGTTTATGATCCCAGCGAAATACTTTATGTTTTTAACAATTGAGACTCATGCTTTTCCATGCACATTTCATCATAGCCTTTTTGAAGGCCCATGGGATAAGGAAATTACTTTGTGCATCCAGGTCTAATTTATCTGGATGGGCTTTGCAATTTGGTGATATATCCTTCATTGAGGTTAGTCTCATTCTCTGCACCTGCTCCACTCTAAAGCGTATTAGTATCAAGTGGGAAATTCCATTTGCCTACCTTCTGCTAATATTAGAGAGCTGTGCCTAGCATAAGCATTAAGGGATTATATCCTTCTTCAGGCAACTACTACTGATATTTTATTCTTTTGTAAATCTCCCCTGCCCCCTTACTAAATTTCAGTTCTGGGCACTATTCAAAAAGCTCTGGGCTAGTGAAGATATAAAGAGACATTGCAGATAGGTGATATGACAGAGTTTTTACTCTTTTGGCATTCAGGCTTGAGGATGTTGGTACTCCAAGGTTTTCTGATTTTATATCTATACATTTATAGACCCTTTTCTGTAATTTAGTTCAAATACTAACTCTGTTTTTTTTCAATTCCAGATACCTTGAAGGGGAATTCTGAATTTCCATTTATGACCACATCATGATATCCTAAGCCAACTTTAGAGTGGGAGAGTCAAGTGTTGCCATGCAATCAAATCTGTGTCTCTAGGCATCTACCTCCCTGGAAGAGATTTGTCTTTGATGACAGAGATTAAACCTATGCATTTGAAACTTTTCTGGGATATTCATCCCTTTGTGGATATTTTACATTCTTGTTTAAAGTGGCTGTGGTTCAGTTCATCTTTTTATCTCATACCTTTACTTCCACTTCTGGCTAGAATATTTTTCACTACTCTTAACCTGTGTAGTTTTAAAAGAAAGTTCTGCAGTGTAGATGCACTTTGGGACTTGGCACCCCATCACACTGGGGAAAATTGACCCCTTTTTCCACTTCTAGGACAGGGCCTGTCAAGTGCCAACACATGATGCTCAGTAGGCCCCACCCCATTGATTGCTGAAGTGCCAAGGAAGGATTGCAAGATGTTTCCTTGGCCACAAAGAAAGGTGAGTTGTGTTTTGAGTAGTTTCAGCATTTTTTGCACTTTCCTCCAATGTGATTTGCTCCATCCCCCACCTGTGATCTGGGAAGGAGGGAGGGTGTGCCACCTGCTTATGAAATGGAACAGCTGGGGGTGGGTGGAGGAAGTTAGTTCGAAGAGGTCAACAGTGCTACTTCACATCATCAGAAGTCCAATTTCATCTGTTTAAACTCTGTACATTCCCAGTAGCAGACTCTGACCAATAATTTCCTACAACCCCCTTGACCTTTCCAGGAATAGCCTGTTGTCTTGTTGTCAAGCTAGGGAGTTTCACATACTATATACACAAGAGATCAAGGTTGGGTTTATATTATGGAGTATTTTTATTAAATGAGTTAATTCAGCCATTGTTAGGTGGGAATGTGCAGTGCATGGAGACCAAGAGGCCATGATTTATTGGCAGAGGTGCCATTTGAGGTAATAGGCCCTGTCTGAGACCAGTTCTCTCTAGGGTTGTCTGACCTGTGGGTGGAACATGGATGACACTACACCATTTCTGCTAGCATCCACCACAAGTGGTTAACTCCTAAGCTGAGGATGCTGTTGGCAACTGTCTTCTCTATCTAAATGGGTTTGGATAGAGAGACTGGTGTTGGAGAAAATTTCCTTTCTTTACTTTCTTGGAAGTGGTCAGCCCTCAGGTCAGGCATTTGGTCTATGGAATGGAGTAGCTCCCACATATATGTACATTCCTTATCAGATCATGTTTCAATTACTAAAGTGGCACTCATTCAATTCCAAAATGAAGCAGACTGATTTTCAAGGCCCCATAAGAGAGTCTGGGAAGCCAAGCTTTTCAGAGAAATTGTTTCCTTACTTAAATAATTAATAATAGAGATGTTTTACTTTGCCATTCAATTTAGATTTTGAGACTGGGTTAGAAAACAGTAAAAATATACCAGATGATAAAACACAGATGACAGCCGCAAAATCAGTCAGTAATCAAGGATGTGAAAGCCAAAAATTGAAAGTTACCAAGAATATAAAGCACATAGATCAAATCTTCTTTCACCTGGAATTCACCTGAGCAAGCTCAGTAGAGTGCTGTGATTGTATATAGTTCATTTTTAATTCTGATTAATTTGTGCTGTTCTTTTTCCTTGATGGATTCTAAGGTGTCTTTCAGTTAGTGTGAAAATGTGCAGATATTTTCATGAATATTAAACACAAATTATAGCCATCCTTATGTACACAAAGTATATGGACTTTTGCAAAAAAAAATCTAGCTGTTTAACAAAAACAGTTGTCTACACTGCTTACAAATGCATGTGTCCTTTCCCCCAAGAAGAACTTTTTAAGCACTTGATCTATGTATACTCTGTTATTACCAACCTCTGGTATATTGTGTAGACCCACCTTTCATCTAGCTATTACAGCTTGTTGTCTTGTTTCCAGACTAGGACAAATAAGGCACACCTATTACCTACCTATCAAATTTCAGATGTCACCAAACAATCATGGGGAAGTGAATATAAAAATTATTACAGTACTTTAAAATTAAATATAGTAACAACAACAAAGGAGAAACACAATAAATGTAGAAAAACAGAACATGTATGGTCTTTAAACCACTTGTTTCAGTGAGAACCCACAATCCATTAATCCACTTTGCTCAATGGGAAACCCACAATCGGCTAAACCACTGCAAACAAAACAATATGTTTAATCTACTTCTCTCATGAAAAACCCATGATCTACTCAACCACTTCAGGCCATGCAAACACCATAGAATCATAGAATCATAGAATCATAGAATCAAAGAGTTGGAAGAGACCTCATGGGCCATCCAGTCCAACCCCCTGCCAAGAAGCAGGAATATTGCATTCAAATCACCCCTGACAAATGGCCATCCAGCCTCTGCTTAAAAGCTTCCAAAGAAGGAGCCTCCACCACACTCCGGGGCAGAGAGTTCCACTGCTGATCGGCTCTCACAGTCAGGAAGTTCTTCCTAATGTTCAGATGGAATCTCCTCTCTTGTAGTTTGAAGCCATTGTTCCGCGTCCTAGTCTCCAAGGAAGCAGAAAACAAGCTTGCTCCCTCCTCCCTGTGGCTTCCTCTCACATATTTATACAGGTTGGTTAATCCACACCATTTAATAGGTTTTTCAGTTTCATGAGAATCCTCTACCTCTAGCCCTTGAGAGTGTGGAGATCTGACTGTACTAAAAAGGAGATTCCATCTAACATTTAGAACCTTTTTTTTTTTACTCTAAGAGGTATTTGATGATGGAATAGATTGCCTCAGAGGTTGGTGAGATCTTCAAACAGAAGTTATATGGACAACTTCCAGGAGTGCTTTATAATTGTGTATTCCTGCATGGCAAAGAGTTGGGTCCTTGTGGTCTCTTACAACTTTAAGATTACAGGCTCATGTTAATTATTTATGGACTACTGACACATCTGAACAAAATGAATCAGTGTTATGGGAACAGTCAAGATGGAAAGAACAAGAGTGAAATTAATCAAGATTAATATGTACAGATCCCCAATACACCAGTCAAGTTTATTGTATTAGCTGAAGTATTTAGGAAAATGAAATGACTGCCATCCTTCCAAATATTATATCTGTTTTTCCCCTGCACCATATGGAGCTGTGTTACAGTAAAAGAAAGATGAAATTAAGATTCTTAACATGTGAAAAATGCTTTATATTATGTAAAACAGATAATTTGGGTTTGTACTGAGAAGAACAGAAGGTGAGGATGAACCTTCAAGAAGATAAAACATAGATGATAATCACATCTCGCAAGTTAATTTTCATATTGTTTCTCATCAGAAAGTTACATATCTATATGATGTAAAATTAGATGTCTATATGATGCAGTGAAATTCCATTTATGCTTACTCCTACACACTTGCTGACTCTCCCAGAGCTTTACAGATTGACCTAAATCTGGAGTAATTACTTCTTTTTACTCCAACTCACAGAATACACCAACCAGTAACATTCCTGGGATTTGTGTCATCCTTTGTGCCTTCCATCTCCTTGATGTCTGTCCATTCAATGCCATGTTGGAAAGGGGAACCTATATTTAGCTGCTCTAATGTGCAGGTGTCAGAGTTATGTGATATTTCTTTGGAAGTTGACTTGGGAAATATTCTCCAAATTTCATATATATATATATATATATATATATATATATATATATATATATATATATAAATGCTCTGTGTGTAATGAGGACCTTAAAAACAAAAGAACCAATGAACGAAACTACACCAAATTTGGCAACAAAACGTCTCACAACACAAGGAGTGACCATCACTCAAAAAATTATGATTTTGTCATTTGGGAGTTGTAGTTGCTAGGATTTATAGTTCATCTACAATCAAAGAGCATTCTGAACTCCATCAACGATGGAATTGAACCAAACATGGCACACAGAACTCCCATGACCAACAGAAAATACTGGAAGGGTTTGGTGGGCATTGACCTTGAGTTTGGGAGTTGTAGTTCACCTACATCCAGAGAGCACTGTGGACTCAAACAATGATGGATCTGGACCAAAGTTGGCACAAACACTCAATACGCCTAAATATGAACACAGATGGAGTTTGGGGAAAATAGACGTTGACATTTGGGAGTTGTAGTTACTGGGATTTATAGTTCATCTACAATCAAAGAGCGTTCTGAATCCCACCAACTACAGAATTGGGACAAAATTCCCACACAGAACCCCCATCATCAACAGAAAATATTTAAGGCCATCCAATACAACTCCCTTCACCAGGGAAAGAAAATGTAATCAAAACCCTCCTGACAAGGAGCCATCCAGCCATAGATATAGATATATATAATTCATACACAGAGAGATTAAATATCAGATTTGAAAGGGACCCCTAAGGAAAGACTTTCTCATTACTTTATTTTCCAGATCAACAGACTGGGCCACAGCAACACGTGGCAGGGGACAGCTACTATTTACATAATTAGAACAGGGATGTACAATGTAGCCCATGCCTCCTGAAGCCTCCAAAGCCCCAGACTCAAATAATGATGATGATGATGATGGTGGTGGTGGTGATTGGCACACTGGGTGCCATGCCAAAAGATCTCAGCTGGCATTTGGAAACAATAAACATTGACACACGATCTGTCAACTGCAAAAGGCCACCTTACTTGGATCTGCGCGCATCATTCGAAAATACACCACACAGTCCTAGATGCTTGGGAAGTGTTCCACTTGTGATTTTGTGATACAAAATCCAGCATATATATCTGGTTTGCTGTGGCATACTGTGTTTTTGTGTAATACTACTACTACTACTAATAATAATAATAATAATAATATTTAAGGCATTTTTGTCCAGAACTATCTGCTATTTGCTAAACCTGCTTCTATGATCCCCAAAGATCACAAATCACTGAAAAAAATGTTTTAAAAAAATAAGACAGCACATCAACTGGAAATGTTGTTGTGTCATTTTTAGCACACTGAAATCATGTGGGAACAGGATAGAAAAGTGCCCTCTGCCCAGTTGCCCATCTTAATGTAGAGCAGTGGTTTTCAACCTGGGGTCCCCAGATGTTTTTTTTTGCCTACAACTCCCAGAAATCCCAGTCAGTTTACCAGCTGTTAGGATTTCTGGGAGTTGAAGGCCAAAAATATCTGGGGACCCCAGGTTGAGAACCACTGATCTAGAGAGTCAATGATGGATTACTATAGAGTTGTAAAGTTGATTTGAAATATATTTTATATTTCTAAGCTTTCCCCAAGTATTGAGTGACTGATATAGCTTACAATTTTGAATTTACGCGTCGCTTTCTCATTGTACAAAACTATCTTTAAAACATCCCAAATTGTGATCTGTGGTATAAATGATGAAAACTATTTTAAGTAATAAGGTCTGGAAAAGTAACGGCATATTGTTACAGCTACATTACAAAAGAATGGTGTTACCCCATGGGTCTACTGTCTTAATGTAACTAAGCTGTGTCTTAGATATTGCAAAAAAGAGTTGATCACAAGGAATTAGTTATTTGCAACTGGTTACTCTCAAACTCTGTAATAGCCTTTAAGATTATAATTTAATCTGTTCAGTATGTAATGGCAGTGGTGTAATATTACACTGGTGGAGATTCTCTGATATATAGGTGAAACCTAGCCTTCAGATCTTCCCCATCTGGATTGTAGGAAGGAAATATCCACTCTTGTAAAGAAATATTCACTCCTGACATCACCAGGCCTTGGGAGGGGAAAATGGTTGATAAAGAAGATAATGTAGCCCCTGAACCCAGAATAATTCCGTATCATGTCCTACCAGTTACAGTATGGATAGTGGCCCACGGGGGTTCAATAAACCAAACTCTCCTGCTGCTCGCATGGTAAAGAAATTTATGGAAGTCATTCTCAACAAACAGTATTATTGCACCTCCTGAACCTTATTCTGAGAAAATGTGTGCCTTGCCACAAGCATTCACATATTCTGAGGCTAACTGGACATTTCTGATAAACAAACTGCTCACCATATTTTTTGGGAAGAAATGACTGAGATGAGGGCACATTCTTTAGTCAATGGGACTAAGATTAATTGTGTAAACAAATGCACAAAATAGTTGTTAAGGCGTTAAAATTGTGAAAATTCAAGTATGGTAGGAATAACACAAAACCTCTTGAAATTTCATAAGAAACAAAGACAAGTCTGAGATTTCACACCTCTATAAAGAGGTGTGTGTGTATTAGGCCTGGGTAACAACGCCAAAATTTGTTTCTAAAATCGATTTGTAATTGGGGGTTTTTTTTGTTTCGATATTTAAAATAATTACAAAACTTTCCCAAAAAAAAGTTTCGGTATTTACGAAATTTCGTAAATATTTACAAAACATTTTGTAAAGATGGCGCCCTTTTTTTTTTCAATATTTTTTAAATATTTTTTTAAATTTAATTATTAATTTAGTAGAATAGGGATTAATTATTATTAAGGAGGGAAGGCAGGCACTCACTCTGGCGGGCCCTCTCGCTTACTGCTCGCTCACCCCTCTCGCTCGCCGCTCGCTCGCCCCTCTCGCTCGCCCCTCTCGCTCGCCGCTCGCTCGCCCCTCTCGCTCGCCCCTCTCACTCGCCCCTCTCACTCGCGGCTCGCTCGCCCCTCTCGCTCGCCCCTCTCGCTCGCCGCTTGCTCGCCCCTCTCGCTTGCCGCTCGCTCGCCCCTCTCGCTCGCCCCTCTCGCTCGCCGCTTGCTCGCCCCTCTCGCTCACCCCTCTCGCTCGCCGCTCGCTCGCCCCTCTCAGCATCAGCAAGCATCGGCAGGCGGTCATCTTACGTATTTCCGAAATGGACGAAAATACAAAATTTTTTGGCGCCTGCCGTTTCGATATTTAAAAACTTTTCCAGGTTTTAAAAAAAAGTTTTGTAATCGTTTCGTAATTCAAAAATTAACGAATTTTTTTTACGAATTACGAATTAACGAAAAGAATTGACCAGCCCTAGTGTGTATATATATAAGAAGGTTGTTTATGATTCAGAACAGATGGTTATTCTGCTTTCTATATTGCTTCAGCTATATTGCCCCACTCTGCAGCAGGAAGCCATTGATCAGTTCTAATTCATATGTGCATATGGTTACTTTCAGCCATAGGTTACTCACATTGTGGGGACCTGGTATATGCAGATGTAGACAATTACATCTTTTTAAGAAAATGTGGCACCATCTATTAATTCATCATTAAAATCATTGATAACATTGGCTCCATCTGTGAAGCAGAGAGTGAGCTTATTTTGCATTGGCTATTTTTATGCAAATAGTGGCATAAATATACAGTAGGCTTCCTTTGTGTGTTGCCATCCACTGGGGATCTTCGTATTCAATCTCCATTGTATTAAATAAATGATGAATGTACTCACTAATTTCTATGAGAAGCTCTCATTTCCTATTCCTAGTGCATGTAAACATAGTTTTTCAGAATGAGCCATGATATGACTAATGACCAAACAATATAATTCCTTCTACCCTTCCTACCTCTAACGTTGTATCTTCACTATCAAATTAATGCAGTTTGGCATGGCCTTATACGTAATATGGAATCCTGAGACTTATTGTTTGATGTGGTCCAGAGAAGGGCGACGAAAATGATCAAGGGTCTGGAGAACAACCCCAATGAGGAGCGGCTTAAGGAGCTGGGCATGTTTAGCCTGAAGAAGAGAAGGTTGAGAGGAGATATGATAGCCATGTATAAATATGTGAGAGGAAGCCACAGGGAGGAGGGAGCAAGCTTGTTTTCTGCTTCCCTGGAGACTAGGACGCGAAGCAATGGCTTCAAACTACAAGAAAGGAGATTCCATCTGAACATGAGGAAGAACTTCCTGACTGTGAGAGCCGTTCAGCAGTGGAACTCTCTGTGTGGTGGAGGCCCCTTCTTTGGAAGCTTTTAAACAGAGGCTGGATGGCCATCTCTTAGGGGTGATTTCAATGCAATATTCCTGCTTCTTGGCAGGGGGTTGGACTGGATGGCCCATGAGGTTTCTTCCAACTCTTTGATTCTATGATTCTAAAGAAAGTGATGCATTGGCTCCTTCGATCTTTGCATTGCTTCATACTCTTTCCCAAACACTCAATTCTATTTCAGGCCCGTAGCCAGGATTTTGTTTGGGGGGGGGCTAATTTTTTTCAGGGGGGTTTCAGGGGGGGCTGTGTTTCAGGGGGGGCTGAGTCTGAGTGAAAGAGGGTCTAGTCTAGCAAACCTTTTGTATCATTACCCCAATACCCCCATGCATATGGGATATATTGAGTATGGTGATCAGTAGGATTGGGCTGTTTCGTTCGTTAATTTCATAATTCGTTATTAATTCGTATTTAAATTAGCTTACGATCCAATATTGAGCCATGCAGGACTACTGTGAGGAGTAATTAAAAATCGAAACAATTTTTCCAATTTATTTCGTATCGTTTCGTAATTGTTTCGTAATTGGTTCAAAATTGTTTCGAAATTGTTTCGTAATTGTTTCGTAATTATTTCCGTATGTCTGGTGCAAGTTTTATAGTTGTTGTTTGTTTTATCAGTGATAAAAAAATAAATTATCACCCAACAGTCAACAACAGAGGGAGAGGGAAGCTTCAGAAGTTCCCCCTGTCCCATTTGGAGGGTTTTTTAGCATATTGCGCAATCGCGTCCGCCATTAACGAATCAATTTGTAATTTTACGAAATTTCGTATATTTTGAACTTTTTTAAAGGAAAATTTCGGAATTCTTTAAAAAAAAAAACAAAATGCAAGGGCCCCCCTAAAAACGAAACAAGTTTAGAAACAAATTTTTCCGTGGTTACCCAAGCCTAGTGATCAGATCATGATATGAATAAACATAACAGTTTAAATAATGCACCAGTAAGGCCTTTTTGCGAACCACCACGAGAATTTCCGGGGGCGGGGGGGGGGGGGGCTGAAGCCCCTCAAGCCCCCCCTTGTCTGCATGCTTGTTCTATTTATTACCTTCCCATTGACTTTCAATTCACACACTATGCCAGTCATTATCCGGTGACCCCAGAGTAACATCACCTCTCTGATTTGCCTTTGTCAACCCTCTATTTAAGATGATTTCCTAAAGATTTCTATACTTTAGTGAATGCTAGGTTTACTTCAAACCAGCTGATAGCTCTCGCCAGTACAAAGGTGATACCTTCTTGGAAGTATAAGTACAAGAACTTGAAGATTTTTTTTCATTGTTAATATATAGACATAAAGACTTAAAGATTTAGCAAAGTACATTCCCAAAATAGTAACTAACATGCATAAGTGAAAAGAAGGACATAGACTATGATGCAATAAAATGATACAACCTGTTTTATAAATTCATTGTGAGGGTTGCTGTATCTGAATTATTTTCAGACAAAGTTTGTATGACAGCCTTTATAGGCTTCATGGAAACAAATCATATTTTTAAGGACATAATATCTGGTTTACATTTTCACAGAACGAATAGTCCTGAAACTTGGAATGAGTTATTTTTTTTTATTTACATGGTTTTGAAATGTTAGGTTTTCAATACTATTTGATTCATTAACTCATGATTAAGCAAAACTGAGACAGCGCCACAGAACTTCTACTGATAATTTTCTATTTTTGAAAACTTCCAAACTTTACAATGTATTATTGACTTAAAATATATATCTACTTCATGTCATCTAAGGACTATTGCCAGCTATGAAGATTTTGGAATGTGGGAGATCATTATAACTGAATTTCATTGATTTTTGAACCAGTTGTGGTTTAGTGGGGTAGATGAGAATTATATGCCATTTTAATTATTACTAGCCTTCCCCTGCCACACGTTGCTGTGGCCCGGTCTGGTGATATAGAAAATAATGAGAAAGTGTTGGTTTCTAATATATGTAATTTCTTTATGCTTGTGGGTAAAAAAGTATTTCTTGCTGTTTCTTTGTCAGTGTTGATGTGGAGAGTGTCTGGTTTGCCCACCCTGGAACATGCAACATATAATTGTCCTTCTTTAGGGGTCCCTTTCAAATCTATGATACTATATCTCTGTGTGTGTGAAACATATATATCTATATCTATGGCTGGATGGCTCTTTGTCAGGAGTGCTTTGATTACATTTCTTGCCCTGGTGAAGGGAGTTGGACTGGATGGCCTTAAGTATTTTCTGTTGGTCGTGGGGTTCTGTGTGGGAAATATGACCAAATTCTGTCATTGGTGGGGTTCAAGGGGATCTCTGATTGTAGGTGAACTATAAATCCCAGTAACTGCAACTCCCAAATGTCAAGGTCTATTTTCCCCAAACTCCATCTGTGTTCATATTTGGACATATGGAATATTCATGCCAAGTTTGGTCCAGATCCATCATTGTTTGAGTCCAAAGTGCTCTCTGGATGTAGGTGAACTACAACTTCCAAACTCAAGGTCAATGCCCACCAAACCCTTCTAGTGTTTTCTGTTGGTAATGGGAGTCCTGTATGCCACGTTTGGCTCAATGCCATAATTCGTGGAGTTCAGAATGCTCTTTGATTGTAGGTGAACTATAAATCCCAGCAACTACAACTCCCAAATGTCAAGGGTCTATTTTACCCGAACTTCACATTTGGGCATATTAAGTATTCGTGTAGAGTTTGGTCCAGATACATCATTGTATTGAGTCCACAGTGATCTCTGGATGTAGGTGAACTACAGCTCCAAAACCAAAGGACACTGCCCACCAAACCCTTCCAGTATTTTCTGTTGGTCATGGGAGAACTGTGTGCCAAGTTTGGTTCAATTCCATCGTTGGTGGGATTCAGAATGCTCTTTGATTGTTTGTGAACTATGAATCCCAGCAACTAAAACTCCCAGATGATTAATTCAAGTTTTTTGAGTGAAGGACATACATTGGGTTGTTAGGTGTCTTGTGTCCAAATTTGGTGTCAATTTGTCCAGTGGTTTTTGAGTTCTGTTAATCCCACAAATGAACATTACATTTTTATTTATATAGATTAGGAGCCTTAGTCCTTTCATAAATTCATTAACATCATAGGGAATTATAAATGTTTTTGGTTCTGTATTTATTCCTTATTTTATATCATTTTAATACTTAAGAAAAAAATTAACCACATGTTATGTCCTGTTTTTCAATGGTTTATATACTAAACATATTTTTAATTGCATTATTTGAGGCTTCTACAGTCTCCTTAAGTTCAGAGTTTTCTTTTGTAGGAAAAATATTATTTCTCACACAGACCAATACCAATATGATAAATTGAGCCTGGTAATTGTGTTAGTCTTACCAAAACCCTTTTTTCTTCCTTCAGAGTTATTAGATATCTCAGCTGAGAAGGAAAACCCACATTTCCTCTAAATGAGGTGACATTTGGATGCCAATTCTAGTTCTGCAGCTCAGGTTAAACTGGGAAAAGGAAAGTAAATGCTAGTGAATGTGATGGTTCTTTGCTCATGGGATTGCTCATGGGATTTCAGTTTTGTTTCTTATCTTCAGCTTTTAAGAGAAGAACAAATGTCACAGCCATTGCTTGCCATCTAAGCTCTAATCTGCTAATGTAGTGCCAGCATGTGAGCTTCCAGCAAATATTGAGCTGGTGACCATGAGAATTTACCTGTATGCCACAAAGATGAACCAAAATATTGGTAATATGAGGTGAAATAAATTGGTTCAGTATTATTATTATTATTATTATTATTATTATTAATAATAATAATAATAATAATAATAATACCCCGCTTTATCTCTCCCACAGGAGACTCAAAGCGGCTTAATGTAAAAGTATCAGTATACAAATATGCAAACATTAAAACAGGATTAAATATAGACAGTATTAAAAAATTCCCAGTTAAAAACCATTAAAACATGTCCAAAGTTAAAGTTAAAATACAGTTGTTTCATTTTAAGGAACACTGACTAGTTCTGTTGATTAAGCCTCCATGCATTGAAGCTCAATCAATGCATCTGGTCACCATGAAACTATTCTGGGCTGAGGGTAAAGGACTACAGACAGACCAACTGTTCAGGTTTATCCAACTGGATATTTATACATAATATTCTAGATGACTCCCCACAATCAAGATTAAAAGTACTAGGTTAGATGTGCTAACTGATGTGGACTTGAACTCTTATAATATGTATTAGTAGCATGGGTCATCACACAACATACAAACTATCTATAGACCCACCAAGAAAATCCAACAAATGCTATGTTCAGCAACGGACAAGAGGGATCCTCTCACTTCTGCAGGAGTCTACCATGTACCATGCAGCTGTGGACAAGTCTACATAGGGACCACCTAACGCAGCATTGTCCAAACACGAATCAAGGAACATGAAAGGCACTGCAGACTACTTCAACCAGAGAAATCAGCCATAGCAGAGCACCTGATGAACCAACCTGGACACAGCATTTTGTTTGAGAACACAGAAATGCTGGACCACTCTCACAACCACCATGTCAGACTACACAGAGAAGCCATTGAAATCCACAAGCATGTGGACAATTTCAACAGAAAGGAGGAAACCATGAAAATGAACAAAATCTGGCTACCAGTATTAAAAAACTCAAAAATTACAACAGCACAACAACAGAGATGAAACAAACAAGGACATCAAATCACTCTCAACAAAAGTTTGCTCCAGGCACTGTCAGGCCATATGCTAATCAAGGTGGTCAGTTGAAACATTCACACCTAGCTCCAGAAGACAAGAGTCCTTTGTCCCACCCTGGTCATTCCACAGATATATAAACCCTTTTTCCTAGTTCCAACAGACCTCACTACCTCTGAGGATGCTTGCCATAGATGCAGGTGAAACGTCAGGAGCGAATGCCTCTAGACCATGGCCATATAGCCCGAAAAAACCTACAACAACCCATGGGTCATGTAGTTTTCTTACTTTTGCTTCAACTGCCTTTGGCGGAATGGGCATCTGGTCTTGACTGGCCCACAAGATGATGAATGGGACATTCCCAAGCGTTAGTTCAAACTTTCTTCCCAAAATGTTTTAATTTAACTTAGTTCCAGAAGACACTTGAAGGTGAACATTTCCATTTTGCATGCTTTTTACTCTGAATTGTCCTCATTCCATATGCATTTTGTTTGTAAATAATTTGTGCATTAACTGTCACTAAAAGCTTCCTTTCCTCACCTCTTTCGGAACAGATGGTGGTTTTCAGATTGAATAGGATGATCAGATGTCCCTCTGCATTGAAGTCACATATGAAAAATGAGGCTTCTAACACATGCATTCATGTTGCTAAAGCAAATAAATGAAACCCTCTTGTTAACTAGAGGTGGGTTTTGCATTGGATCAGCTATGGCGAGTTTCCACTATAAAACCCATCTCTCAGAAGTAGAAGGCTGCTCTGAAATGTGACTTTGAAGATCAGCATTACATTATATTAGTTGAATGGGTTATTTTGACATTATTGTTTATCTGGGTACATATTTGATAATCTTATTAAAGAAAGAGTGCAGAGAGCTTTGCAGAAATGTCGAGAAGTCATTGTATAAGATATGTTTTTGATGTGAGGCTGCTATGAATTTTGTTATAATGCAGAATATTCCTTATGGACAGGACAAGCATGATAATGATAATAATAATGATAATAATAATAGTGTTATTTCTTAACTGCCTCTTCTCATGGCTCAATACATTTTAGTGACTGAAAAGAAGGAGAAGATTGCATGTCTTTTTGTTGTTGTATGATCTACCAGGTGATACTTTTTTCAATACTTTCTAGATAGTGCCTGCTTCAGCCATTGTAAAAAAAAATCATTTTTAAGGGTTTCATCAGATGTAGCTCTGTAAAATGGGGGAAAGCAGAGGAAGTCTTCTTCTTGCATGTAGAATCATCTTTTTGCATGTGATTTTGCCTTTTAAAACAATGAATTTACTTACCCCATAACATGATTGCCTCTTCCTGTCTCAACCATCCACTTAGAGGAGACCCAAGGCAGAATACAGTGTACAGAGTACAAACAAATTATGAGATATTATTGTATATTTTGTTAGGAAAAGAACAAGAGAAGAGGTGATAAAACAAAATACCGTAAAACCGACTTTCTATAAAGATAATAAAATAATTATTCTCAAAGAATATCCCCTGTCAACATTAAATAGGAGATGGAAATGTTTCTTCCTAACGGATGAGCTTAAAATAATGAATATAAGATTGAGATGGGAAAGATTCGAAGGTGTTATGACTACCTACAAAGGAGAAAAATTCTGACTCACATCAGAAGAAAAGGCAAAAAAATTCTACAAAAACTAAAAAAGGATAAAGATTTCAGAAGCCCTCAGGATTCCCTGGAGAAAATGGAAAAACCAAAAAGGAAGAGATTTCACTCACCGGGAGATGAGGGAGTGACTTCAGGTAAGCATCTCATGGACGAAGACGGTGACAACGAAGAGGACACTGATGACCCGGAAGAGGACTTAGATCAAAACAATGATGTTTGAGTTTACTCAACAAATAAAATGCTATTCCAATGTGAAATTCTTAAGATAGGCACTGGGATACTTGACTGTTCCCTTCAATTCTGTTACTCTTGGAAGAAACCAAAGCCACCATATTTAAAATGGACACCACTTCTGGGATACTTCCATTTTCCCTCCAATCCTGTTACTCAAAGAGACAAAAGGCATCCTTCTTAAGGCAGACACTTTCCCCTCCAATCCCATTACTCTTATGAAGACAGGGAATCTTTTCTTAAGACAGACCCACATTCTCTGCATATCTCTCATTTCCTCCGTCTCATTACTCTCAATCACAGAAGTCCAAAACTAGCTAGCAGTAGTGCGATTTTGAAAGCTAGATTACTATGAAGGAGACATGGCAGGAAAAACAAAGTTGTGATATCTTGAAATTTCAGTGTTTCTAATGATTTCATTATTTAAAAAATTACTATGGTAGGCTCACAAAGTAGGATTTTGAGAAAGAACTGTCAAGGCTTGATAGGAGACAACCTCTAAGAACACCCATTACTCCACACCACTGAAGCAATTCCAAACAGGCAAATTTGACAGATCCCATCCCACGTATTTTTACCCAGTTCTCCCAATTTCATTGGAATCATAAACTCAGTAGACCATTCTCAGCATCTTCTCTCCCCCCCCCCCAGTTTCTTAACATTTCTAAAACAGTTTCATGATGAAACATCACAGACCAACAGGTGGATGTCTGTTTGCATTGTTGGATGGGTTCCATGATACTTCATTAGAGAACTGTTTCACAAGTGTTAAGAAGTGGCAGGGGCTGCATGAGATAACATCCTTAGACTACTAAAATTTCTCAGCCACCATTAGTCAGTTAGCCTACTGTTCTGAGATGTCTGGGAGATATTGTCCAGAAGATGACATTTCCATCTTCTGCTCATCTGAGCCCAATTTTCCAAATTCTTTAATAACAACGTGTTCCTGACACTGTGTAACAACACATATGGAATTTAGTACTTGGAGTCCTGTGAGTGTGACAAGCCCATCAATGCCAGTGTGATCTTTCCAAGGATAACCCATTTTCACATTTGTGGAGTACAGGGAACCTCTTATTGACAGTTCTTTGAGATTATGAATGCATTATGGTACATTTTCAGATTCAGAAAGTTAGAAAACTGTTGACGGAAGAATTGATGTTCTGCATATTGCAGATGCTTAAGTTTGGGATATATTCTATCTTCTTATTAATTATGTTATACCTTAAGGTTTACAGCTTCTCAGGTCATGGCAGCTCCAATACTTTAATATATATGGAGAGATATTCAAAGATTATGAGACTCCTCTCAGTCACCTCAGTTCCTTCAGAAATCATCTGTCTAATGATACTTGGTATATCAGCCATCAAGTCCGATGGTTAAGTCCCCATAACTTGTGTATGTGGTACGTGAATAAAGGAGGAAGAATGTATCATCAAAACTTTCATTCCTCAGGGAGGAATTTGTCTTGAGCGAGCTGGCAAGAAAATGAAGAACAGGTGTCTAGCACCAGCTGGCAAGCACATGAGGGCATTGATAAGTGCCTTTACATCCATAGACCTCTTCTTTCATGTTGCTTTTACAGCTACTCTATTCTGTTACTCCTCCCACACAGTCTTCAATGTTTTTCTTCTCAGATGTCTTTCAGCAGTCTTTGATCATTGGGCATGCTGTTTTTAGTGCATCTTTTCTAGGCAGTTGGCTTAACTTTTTCGTATTTAATCATCACAATTTACATTGAGTGGACTGACACCTCCCCACTCCATGGCTGTTGCCATTTTGGCTACATCAGAGAACAATATTAGAATAGAAGTTATGAACAAGATAGGTTCTGTGAGTTTTGATTTAAGTTGAATTTGTTTGTAAGTCAGAACAGATACATTATTAAGTGTAACTCCAGCCAAATACAGTGGGTTAAGCCTCTGAGTTGCTGAATTGCTGACTGAAAGGTCAATGGTTCAAATCCAGGGAGCGAGGGGAGCTCCTACTGTTAGGCCCAGCTTCTGCCAACCTAGCAGTTCAAAAACCTGCAAATGTGAGTAGATCATGTCGGCCATATTACCTTGGAGGTGTCTACAGACGATGCTGGCTCTTCCCCAGAGCCGGAGATAGATAGATGATAGATAGATAGATAGATAGATAGATAGATAGATAGATAGATAGATAGAAGCTTTGGAAAAAATAGGGAAGAGTTAATACCCCTGTGGTGTTTGTTTTGCCTGTCTGTTTAGAAGATTTGGCTTCGAAACAGACTCCTCTCAGTCACCTCAGTTCTTTCAGAAATCGTCATAAGAAAATGCCTGTAGAACATGGCCATATAGCCCGAAAAAACCTACAACAACCCAAGATTTGGTTTGTTTTGGAAACAAGGATTGGAGAAATAGCTTCAGTGGACACCCCTTTCTCTCATGTGAACTCTTTCAGGAGTGAATTTACCTTCCTAGGGGTAGATTTCTTTCACTTCCTGTTTTCTTGCCCTCTTTCTTAACTATGAGTCATTTGTAAGTCAGATGTTTGTAACTTGGGGACTGTACCAAAGAACATCAAAACATTGCACAAGTATTCTGACCCCAATTAAAAGACCATTGTAAAATAAGACAGAGCTTCTCCTTCAATGTCAGCAGTTCCTTCTGGGGTCACAAGTCATCTTATCAATCATCTGAAATAAAACCAAGCTAAGTTCACAAAATGTAGAAGTATTAGCACTGTTCTCTGTATGCTACCTAAAACTCTTTTGAACTGGATCATAAAATTAAGTATCTGGCATGGTTTCAAAGCTATAGCATCCTTTCTGGAAGTAAACAACAAAAGCATATACAGGGTTAGTCAAAATGCATAGGCCAATAAGCCATTCAATTGAATGGCTTATTGGCCTATGCATTTTGACTAACCCTGTATTGTGATTAATTTGATCAAGTGCACAAAAAACTGATATGCCATTGGTACTTCTGTACATAAATCCAGTATTTTGGATTGTTGTACGTTTTTTCAGGCTATATGGCCATGTTTTAGAGGCATTATCACCTGACGTTTCGCCTGCATCTATGGCAAGCATTCTCAGAGGTAGTGAGTTCTGTTGGAACTAGGAAAATAGGTTTATATATCTGTGGAATGTCCAGGGTGGGACAAAGAACTCTTGTCTGTTGGAGTTGGTGTGAATGTTTCAACTGACCATCATGATTAGCATTTGATGGCCTGGTAGTTTTTTTTGGTGTGGCTTGTTAGTACCTGAGGGAATCTTTTGTTGAGAGGTGATTAGCTGTCCCTGATTGTTTCCTCTATGTTGTTTTGCTGTTGTAATTTTAGAGTTTTTAAATACTGGTAGCCAGATTTTGTTCATTTTCTTGGTTTCCTCCTTTCTGTTGAAATTGTCCACATGCTTATGGATTTCAATGGCTTTTCTGTGTAGTCTGACATGGTGGTTGTTAGAATGGTCCAGCATTTCTGTGTTCTCAAATAATATGCTGTGTCCAGGTTGGTTCATCAGGTACCCTGCTATGGCTGACTTCTTTGGTTGAAGTAGTCTGTAGTGCCTTTCATGTTCCTTGATTCGTGTTTGGACGCTGTGTTTGGTGGTCCCTATGTAGACTTGTCCACAGCTGCATGGTACACGGTAGACTCCTGCAGAAGTGAGAGTGTCCTTTGCTGACTGTAGCATTTGTTGGATTTTCTTCTTTTTAAGGTACTCATTACATACAGAGCATAGATAGATAGATAGATAGATAGATAGATAGATAGATAGATAGATTAAAAGCAACCCTGAAGAGGGCACCTTTTCTAGTATGAAATATTAGGAAGAAACAGAAGTCACAACTAAAAGAATCTGCAAACCCTCCTCCAAGATGAACTGAACCACCTGAAAGACCGAGGACAAGCCACAGGAGTAAAAACAAAGATCCACCCAAAGGAAAAATGTTCTTGCCATACATCAAGGGAACCACTCACCGCATAGGGAAGCTGATGAGGAAACACAACATACAATCTACAGACCCACCAAGGAAATCCAATAAATGCTACCTTCAGCAAAGGACAAGAAGGATCCTCTCACTTCTGCAGGAGTCTACCATGCAGCTGTGGACAAGTCTACATAGGGACACCCAAACGCATGCCCAAACACGAATCAAGGAACATGAAAGGTCCAGCATTTCTGCGTTCTCAAATAATATGCTGTGTCCAGGTTGGTTCATCAGATGCTCTGCTGACCTCTCTGGTTGAAGTAGTCTGCAGTGCCTTTCATGTTCCTTGATGCGTGTTTGGGCGCTGCGTTTGGTGGTCCCTATGTAGACTTGTCCATAGCTGCATCTGGGCCAGAGTGAAGAGAGGGGAGGCCAGAGGTACAGTTCCATCTTGTCTCCTAGATATGCCATCAGATGGAGACCCCTCTCCACAGCACCAACTGTTGCTCTGGGCCAGAGTGAAGAGAGAGGGGTTCTGGGGACAGTTCCACCTTGTCTCCTGTGCTATTCTAATAATATAATATAATATTTATAATATTATAATGTAATGCAATATAATAATAATAATAATAATAATAATAATAATAATAAGTTATAATTATATATTTATATTATATGTAATATTACTAATAATATTATGATATAGTGGTATGGTGCAATATAGGAATGTTTAATGCTGATATTGTACTATGCTAATAATATAATATATTGTATGTAGTATATACCTTGTAAGCCGCTCTGAGTCCCCTTCGGGGTGAGAAGGGTGGCATATAAATGTCGTAAATAAATAAATAATATTCTGGGCAAAGGAGTTTGAATGCTTCATTCTAAAAAGTTTGATGTACACAAGTGTATTAACCTGTTTGTGTATACGGTGCTGAATTAGGGGTGTCATTTTTTTTTCTAAGAGGCCTTTCATTCCTAACAGTTAAATTATAAATAGGCAATACATTCCTGAGGTCCTCTTTCCTTTTGCTTCTTAGTCACAGTTCTATGACAATTGTTCAAAAATGAATGGCTGGTACCCTGCTAGTGAGTTATGATTCTGCAACTTCATTTTATGCTATTGTAATCCATTTTGCCTGTTGTGATGTACCCAGCTAAAAGAAAATATTTGGTTGCTCCTCTGCCATCCCTGACCTCCACCAACACAGGAATTGTGAGCACACTGAAAAGGTGAGTGGGGGGATTTTACTGAGAAATGTGTTGCATCTTTATGCTAAATATTTTTTTTCCTAATGATCTTGGTATTTGCCATAAAAACAAAAGCTTGGGTGTCCTTGCAATTCTGGTGTAAGTGTCTTTCAATTATATCAGGGAAACATCTATCCAGCCTCTAGGTAATGTCACAACTAATTGTAATGCATTGAAAGATATTTGCCCTTTCCATCATACACAAGTGGGAAAAACACCAGTGTGGGAAATGGAAGCAAATGACTTCATTAAAGTAAAAATAAAATAAAACAAAGCATGGATTGACTAGCAGAGGCAATGTGAAATATTGCCTCATATAATCTTTTCTGTAAATAGTAGCATGTCTTCTTGAGATTTGGATAAATTTGGCTGCATGTTTATGATAATTAATTATCATTTTTATGAGGCTGCAGGGTGCCAGATGTACTTTGAATATTCAGCAAGGAAAGGTCTTTCTCCAGGTGGTTTCTGCTTGGATGAGATTAGGAAATGCTAAGATTCCCAGCAGAGTAAACCAATGTTTCAAGGTTCCCGAGATTTTTCACCCTCAACAAATGAAATATTCTGTACGAGGCTGAAGAAACTGGGTCCATTTCCAAATCAAACCAGTGAAGCTAAACAACTAACATCAAAATGAAATGCAATTGCTAATTTGCACAAACTTCTGTATTTTTTCCTCCTTTGGATAGTATTTCCAAATGTGTATCAGCTTCATATTTTTGGTGGAAGAATATACTTCCTCATAAGTTATTCAGTTACTTGGGACATCACATGAAACTTAAAACAAATTGCAGTGATAGGGATGAGTTTACAATGGGCCTCATTGTGCCTTAGGAAGACCCCTGTATACAGTTAATTTAGATGTCCAACATCCCTTTCCCTACCCTGATAAGCACAGGGTAACAGGGTATACCACTTTTAATGGGCAGACGGAAGCGTTTAGTTGTGACTTCTGCTTCTTCCTACTCCTCCTCGGGGTTGCTTTTAATCTATATAAATAAAAATGTAATGTCCGTTTGTGCTACCATCAGAACTCAAAACCACTGGGGTAATAGACACCAAATTTGGACACAAGACACCTAACAGTCCAATGTATGTCCTCCACTAAAAAAAAATATTGATTTTGTCATTTGGGAATTGTCGTTGCTGGGATTTATAGTTTACCTACAATCAAAGAGCATTCTGAATTCCACCAATGATGGAATTGAACCAAACATGGCACACAGGACTCCCATGACTAACAGAACACACTGGAATGGTTTGGTGGGCATTGACCTTCAGTTTGGGAGTTGTAGTTCACCTACATCCAGAGAGCACCTGTGGACTCAAACAATGATGGATCTGGACCAAACTTGACACAAAAATTCCATATGCCTAAATATGAACACAGATGGAGTTTGGAGGAAATAGACCTTGATATTTGGGATTTATAGTTCACTACAATTAAAGAGCATTCTGAAACCCACAAACAACAGAAATGGGGCAAACTTCCAACACAGAACCCCCATGACCAACAGAAAATACTTAAGGCCATCCAATCCAACTCTCTTCACCAGGGCAAGAAAATGTAATCAGAGCCCTCCTGACAAAGAGCCATCCAGTCATAAATATAGATAGATAGATAGATATGATTCTCTCTCTCTCACACACACACACACAGATATAGTATCATAGATTTGAAAGAGACCCTTAAAGAAGGACTATGATAGGTTGCATATTCCAGAGTAGGCAAACCAGGCAATCCCCACATCAACACTGACAAAGAAACAACAAGAAATACTGTTTACTCACAAGCATAAAGGAATTACATATATTAGAAACCAACACTTTCTCATTACTTTATTTTCCAGATCACCAGACTGGGCCACAGCAACGTGTGGCAGGGGACAGCTAGTTATTAAATAAAGCTGTGGCCCTAGCTCTTTATCTGAGTTCAGGATTCAACAAAAGGCATCTTTGAAAAGGAAGGTGATAGATAGTACCACATTATACTCTGCCAGAGAAAGAAAATAGTGAATTAGCATAAACCTTACGTATCAAGAAAATTACAGCTAAGAGGTGAAAGTAAAAATATTGCATAGTATTCAAAATGTAACTCTAAATAGGTACTTATTTCCTTGGACAGACACCTGCTGTTCACTTAACTGTCTATTTCTATTTCTATTTCCAACCAACTCTTGCAGGGATATCTATTCCCCAAGGTATCTTGTTCTAATTATTGGTTAAAATAAGCCTATGCTATGTAATGTAGTTAAATTTTTAGAAGCATTAAGGAAGTCCCCTTGGAACTGACAATTCGGTCTTAGAGAATACCATAAGACCTCATTTACAGAGTTAGCTGTTCCCCATCAATACGATTTATTAAAGATCAATGTATAATTCAAAACAATTAATCTGTTCGAACAATTTTATTCGTTTTATGTTTGCTCACTACCACATTATTTATATTTTCTTCCCTTGCAACGGCTAGCTAAATAGTTTACCATAATGGTTTTCCAACTTTAATCCTTCCGGGAACACATTCTACACTGCTGATTTGTGGGTCTTGCATTATTGTCTGGTGTTCCCAGTTAAAGATAGATTCTGCAAGCAGATGTAGATCTTTATAAAAAATTATTTGAGCTGTAGGCTTCTTAAAGTCATTTCATATTCTAGGTGTGTGCTCTAGTATAGGAACATTGTCCTTTGCAAAGGGCCAATGCATCACAGTACAAATCAGATTAGAGCATCCGATGAGGATTGTGTAGACCCAGATTGTTATTGTGTGCCTTCAAGCATTTCTGATTTATAATGTCCCTCAAATGAACCTATCACAGGGGTTTGTTTTAACAATATTTACTCAGGGACAGTTACCTTTCCTTTTCTCTATGACTGAGAGAGTGTGGTTTACTCAAGATTAGAACATAACCTACATATATAAGAAGTTACTGGAATGGGAGACAGGGACCGAAACGGTAAAAGAATGCATGATAAAATGGGCAAAAAATATTGGCAGGCCAATAAAATTTAAATAGTGGGAATTGATCTGGTCTAAAAAAAATAAAATACACATATTCCACAGACTTAAAGGAAAACTGGTATAAGATGTTTTTTAGGTGGTACATGGCACCACAAAAATTAGGCCTAATGTACAAAAGAATTAGCAATAGATGCTGGAAATGTGAAGATCAAATTGGAACATTTTACCACCTATGGTGGACCTTCCCCGAAGTTAAAGATTACTGGAAAATAATACAAGAAAACTGTGAGAAAATCCTACAAATAAAAATAAGATTGAAACCAGAATATTTCCTGTTAGGAATATTCAATGAACAGACTGACCTAGACTCCAACAAGGACATATTATTTACCTATTTAACCACAGTGGCTAGACTGGCTTTGGCCAAAAAATGGAAATTAAGAGAAATACCTACAAGAGAAGAATGGTTAAATAAAGTAACTGATATAAAAGAAATGGATACTCTGACCTACATTTTAAAAGACTCACAAGGAAGGCCGCTTAAGAGGACAGATTGGGATCCATTAGATGACTTTCTGACGACCGTATGTTTAACCCCCAAGAAGAAGGAAAAGAAAGATAATGTCTACCCAAGCAAATAAGAGGAGACAAGAGACAGAAAAATGAGAGTAAAAGGGAGAAGCCACAGGATGAGAACTATTTCAAAGATGTGAAGGACATGAAACGAGAAAGGAGATTTGGGAGTCAAAATTCCCCTCACAACCCTGATATCCCCCAACCCGAACCCCATTCCCCTCCTGCACCAGGAGCTTTCTCTGCATGTCCCCAAACCCACTCTGTTAAGTTTTTTTCTTTTTTCTTTCTTTTTATTATTATTTTCTCTTCTCCTCCCTCTTTATTTCATTCCCTCCCTACCGGATCCCTTAGATTTACCCTACAGATTTTACCTATCCCACCCTCACATGTTTTTATTTAGCTGTAATTTTGGAAAAGCATTCAATAAAAAATATTTTTTAAACAAAGATTAGAATGATAAACTATAGCTCTGGAAAGCAGAAGTTGAATCCCTGTCCAACTATGGAAACTCACTATGTAACTTTAGCCAAATCACTAACTCTAAGCCTCTAAAATCCCTGTGACAACTTGAGGGTATACAGGGAGAGTAGACAACAATACCCAGATGTAAATATTTTATCACATCAGTGGGTGATCATGAATGTGGACCATTGTTCAAGGGAAAAATGTAAATGGGAATAGCTGCATTGAAAAACTTGGGCTAAACTTGTAATAAATAGATATATTTACTGCAATGGAATTTCAAGAATATTTTCAAAACAAACAAACAAAAACAACCCCTCCATACTTGGATAATACATTCATTCTAATGAAACAAAATGTCACAATAGTGTGCAAGCTTCTACATATGCTGTGAAATCTACAGTTATATAGATTATAAGAGGGGTTAGAAAAGCACACCCCTAATGTGTGCTGCAATGTACATCCACATACAAAACACATGCTTAAATAGGCAGGATGAAATCCTAAATCAGCGATAAAATGCACTGCAGCTGATCAGTGTATGGGCGCTGAACAGTAGAAATTTGGGAGAAACATGCACAGCTCTTGTGTAAACAGCATCCACCTCTGGAATATTCATATAAAGGAACCAGTAATTTCAGTCTCAAGAAGGTAAAGAAATTACATTCCCCTTTTTGCTTTTGAGTTGGAATTAGTTCCATGGCTGATTCTCATCTGATGGGCTGCTGCAGTTCAGCACATTTCTTCCAATGGGGTAAGATCTGTTAGATCGATTTGGCATGAATGGGGTTTTGTGGACTCCATTGGAGCTTTCTAATTCCTGGTGTGCATGTGGAGGCTCTTCAAAGTGGAACTGGATTTCTATAGTCAACATTCTGATCTGGATTATGTGTCTATGTAAAAGCAGCTTAAGTTTTCCAGGACTCTTCTTGAGCCTATAAAACAGAGATGGTGATAATATTTTTGTTTCACCTAGTTCAGAGAGATAAAAGTGAAGTCCTAGGGGGGATATTTAACCTCAGGAATCATATTAGTAATACCTCAGAGAGATTTTTCCTACTTTAGACCCCTTTAAACCCTGTTTTCTCACTTTTATTTCCTGTCAATGCAATCTTAGCAGCAGTCTTAGTTTTTGTGGAGTGCAAGCCCCTGTTCATATTAGGCTTTAGCATTGGTGTATAATCCCTATCTGTTTGTGTTTGTTTCTTCTGTAAGCCCCCCATATCTGTTTTCCAATGGTGCACTGCTGAATAGGGTTTTCATTCAGTTCTTTTCGACCCATTGGCAGCAATGGGCTAAGAAAGTAACCATTTTGGGGCGACTTCCCACAGGCTCCCCTTTCATATCCTTCATGAGTAAGAACTGGATTTTTAAAAGCATCAGAGTTAGTTACTACTCTTTCTGGATCCTTTCTCTTTGTAGAGGACAAGACTGGGTTTAATGCTGTTCTACTCTAAAAGAGAGGTATGACGTGGCTGGGCTTTGAAGCTTCTGCAGTGCTAGGTCTGTCTCCCCAAGAGAGAGGTTGAGGGAGGGAAGAATGGGGAGAGCTCCTTAGCTGCATGCATTCTGTCTTGCCCCTCTCTTTCTGCTGATATGAGCTGGAAGCCTGGCTGTTGCTGCTGCTAAAGTTTTCCATGTTGGCAGTGGAGACTGCTGCTAAGATTGCTTTGACAGATAGAAAACAGACCTGGGAGGGTAAAAGATATCCCTCTTTCTAGGATTATTTGTCCTTATCCTTCATTAAGAACTGGATTTAAAAAGCATCAGAGTTACCACTCTTTGAATCCTTTACCTTTTGTTTGTAGAGGAGGAGACCAGGTTTAATGCTTCTTAAAGCTGTTTAGAGGAAAGGCAGGTGTACTTGCTTTCTCTCAACTGCACCAGAAGCCACACAGCTTTTCAAGAGATATTTCAAGAAGCCCCAGGGAAGGAAGAGCCAATGACCTGGAGCTTCGTTGAGCTAAGAGCACCACATGGTCAAGAAAGTAGAGGGGAAGCCTGTTATTGGCTCCTGCTTGCTTTCATGTCGAGCTGATTTCCGTTCCGGGGGGGGGGGGGCTTTCTGTTATGTGTTCCCAAAATGAACAAAAGAAATGAAAAATAAATGGATGAAACAGGAGAAAGAAATTCCACACACAACTCTAGTTCATATCAAGGGCAAAATTCTAATGGTGTTCGTTAAAACAACATGGAAGATAGCTAGAACATCAAGTCAAGAAAGGAAAAGCAGAAGATGATCACTGGCCACTTCTGCTTTTGTTTTTAAAACAATGATCTGTCATCTATCTATCTATCTATCTATCTATTAGGCTTGGGCGGTTTCGTTCGTTAGTTTCGTAATTCATTATTAATTCGTATTTAAATTACCTTATGATCCAATATTGAGCCATGCAGGAATTGTGTGAGGAGTAATAAAGATTCGAAACAATTTTTTCAATTTATTTCGTAATTATTTCATAATTATTTCGAAATTATTTCGTAATTATTTTCGCATGTCTGGTGCAAGTTTTATAGTTGTCAACAACAGAGGTAGAGGGAAGCTTCAGAAGTTCCTCCTGTCCCATTTGGAGGTTTTTTTAGCATATCGCGCAATCTCGTCCGCCATTAACGAATCAATTCGTAATTTTACGAAATTTCGTAAATTTCAAAAAATTTGAAAGGAAAATTTCGGAATTATTTAAAAAAAACGAAACGCAAGGGCACCCTAAAAACAAAACAAGTTTAGAACCAAATTTTTCCGTGGTTACCCAAGCCTACTATCTATCTATCTCTTCCTAGTTTTCAAATGAGACCTACAGGTGAAAAAAAGTCTAGAACTTACATTATTTGACTAAAGATTCTGGAAAACTTGAAAGCTAGCACAATCCAGTAGTATTATAATTGGTCTAAACCTAGTTGCTCAACTGTAGTCTGTATAAAACTGCCAACAGGTTTTCACTTCCTCAGTCAGTAGCATAGAGAATCATTATACAGTTGTCCAGTGGCACAAAAGCAATTATTTGAACAAGCTAGAGCTAACTTCACTATTAATCAGAGCATAGCATGGCAGTAGTTAAGGAAATAATCTAAGCATTTGCTTTCTTCTTAAAATGTTTTAAACTACTTTGGGGATGTGAACTTTTAATATTAAGGCTAATATCCCTACTTTCTAATACAAAAGGTCTTCAACACCCATTCACAATTTAATTCAATGTGGGACGTGCATACAGATGCTTAAGAATTGCTGGCCTCTAGACCTTTCCCTGTAGCCTTGGGATCTGGGTATGTTGGTATGGGAAGGTGTCTACAACATTTTCTGCTATAACACTTGCTGCCTCAATTAATTACCCCCCAAAAGATCATGTTTTGAACCAATTCACAAAACTGAAAAAAATGACTTGGAAAAACCCTGAGCTGGATACAATTCCATTCATAACACAATCTATCCCTAGTATATTTCTGCATTAGAGTGCAGAGAGAAATCAAGCTTATGTATTTGCCTTACTTTGAGAAAAGTGGCTCTTGTCACATGGGAATGAAGTGGAGAGTTTGCTTTTGCAAGGTTTGCTTGCCTACTTACCATCTCCTCAAAAATATATCACTATTTTTTTCCTAAAAGTGTTTTTAATGCCATCCCTCAGTATGAGCCTTCTAAAGACTCATAAAACAATAACTTCATCTCTGTTACAAAAGAGAAGGAACAGAAATAGAAAACATGCCTCACTGATTTGTTCACTTATACAGTAAAGGAAGAAAAATGTCCATAGGTGACTAGACCTATTCTGGATCTGCATGTTCTTTCACAGTGAAGACACCAATTTCCAGATAGAAGGCTGTCCCAGCAAGAGTTGGCTTGATGTGGATTCCTCTTTACACATTTATCCCTTTCTCTCTCCATTCATGCTTCTTCGAATTCCACAGCATTGTTATAACAGTTGACCTCCAGTTAGAGTGCTCTAGAGCCAGGGCTTCCTAGTTCTTGGTGTCTATGCCACAGTTTTTAAGGTTAACTTTAAGCACATCTTTAAATCTCCTTTGCTGTCCACCAATACTCCATTTTCCATTCTTCAGTTGAGAGTTGACTAAGTGTTTTGGGAGACGGTGATCAGCCAGCCTAGTGAACTTGATGGTGGAGGACCAACACTTCAATGCTAGTGGTCTTTGTTTCTTCCAGAATGCTGACATTTGTTTGCCTGTCTTCCCAAGAAATTTGCAGAGCTTTTTGGAGGCAACACTGAAGGAATCATTCTAGAAGCTGAGAGTGATGTTTGTAGGTTGTCTATGTTTTGCAGGCATATAAAAGAGTTAGGAAGACAATAGCTTTATAAGCAAGCACATTGTTACGAAGGCATAGGTCCAAGTTATGCCTGCATTATGCACTTTTTGGTTTGTTGTGGAAGTGATTCTCTATTCTGCACAAAGTAAAAAATTACAGCAAGTTCATTTTTACTCTTTGCAGCTTCGTCGTGTTCTTGTCAGTAAAAAGTAGAGGGAGCAGAAAAGAACCAGTCAGCCATTTCTCTATAGCCTGTAATGACACCACCTTCTGGGATCTCCAGAGGACTCCTTGAAACCCCAGTGATGCTTGCCACTGAGTGCTCAGCTAGCTACATTGCTGAAATATTCTTTACCAGCCAATAAACAACCTGGGAATGTTGGTGGGGAGACATGCTGTAGTTCTATCTGTGAGGAATGTTATCCTATGTCTCATGATGCAGGATCACAGCCAATATTAAAATGGATATAATTTGCATTCCTGTGCTCCACTCTATTAATAGAAGATGAAATTATGGAGTCAGTGTAAAGGAGAGACATAGTCTCAGGATGTATAAAAAATAATAGATCTGAAATTAACCCAATATACTTTGGACAGGAATTAACACATTGCCATCTTCATGGAGGGATTTTTAAATATCTCAGAAGCTTATGTCTGGCTACTGAGAGTTCCCAAAATAGGAAATAAAGTCCAAAGTTTTCTGTTTTCCCCTCTCTCTTTCATCTCTTGAAGTCATTTTAATCATAGCAATTCAGTGGAAAGAGAGATTAAGGAATCTGTTAAAACCTGAACTCCTAGGCTAAACTTCAGGTTTACAGGTTCATGAGGTTTACAGAAACAGCCTTCAATATCCAAACTATTTCTCTCAATGTTGCTTGGAAGAGTTTATCATGCACATGGCAATGTGGATACTTAAAGGGTGAGTTATGGTTTATTACATGATCAACCCTAATGCCTAATTTGTTGCAAGGATACCTGATAATAAAGACCCCAAAGGATTAATGTTTTTTAGTATTATAATCAAACAATCCAGTTACCTTGAAGGTATATGTATAGTAACCACAGTGCTCATATAGATGATGTTGCCTAGAAACTGTTGACTCCATGTAATGTACTGGAATGGTGATGGTAATGTACCCCTAGGGCTGCATACATCAATATATCGATCCCAGCTCAGTACAGTTTATAACATTTTAGAAATTGCAACACTTCCTTTATAGAATCTTGTCATCAGGTGTCCTGTCCTTGTAGCAAATTGTACATAGAAAATATCAATAGCCCTTATCCATATATGTAGATGTATTGGTAACATTTGAAACAAAAAGTCTGGTATTTTCTCAGTTTATTCCTTTATAAACCAGAATAATTATTTTACATATCTTACATCAGATTTCCTTCTGCTTTTGAAACAATGATATTCTAATTTTTGCCAAGGGCTCTCCACAGGAGGGCTGAACTTTTCAAACAGTTATGTAGGTCATTAAAATGTATTTCTCTATTTAAAAGTGGAACATTCTGTTCTGGGAAAAAATCAATCTTCATTTGAGATTTACATGAGTCCAACTAAAGGGGTTTGGGAAGATGTTGCATTTACCATATTGTTGCAATGAACCAGTTCTCCTCAAGCCTTATTTTATTTCATCTTACTTTATTCTTCTCTTTTTTTCTTTCCACTCAGGCAGTGGAGTCCTCCCTCATAAAAATAATTAGCACAATTGTGATAATGCATCTAATAATAATAAAAAAAAATGTGGGTGTAGGAGATTATAACAGTAGAGGACAGATGACAATAGATCAACTTCACAGTGAAGACCAACAGGACAATCTTGTGAGTGCATAGATGCCCAGAAGTAAACCTATTATATTTAATGGGAGTTAAAGTTTTAAAAAGCGGACACTGACATATACCAATCAATGCACCAGTCATGGTTCCAAAGTTAAGGAAAGGGTGTGGAAATCATTGGGGAAACAGAACAAAAGGAAAAGGAACAGCACAACAACAGAGAGGAAACAAACAAGGACATCTAATCATCTCTCAAGAAAAGTTTGCTCCAGGCACTGTCAGGCCATTATATGTTAATCAAGGTGGTCAGTTGAAACATTCACACCTAGCTCCAGCTGACAAGAGTCCTTTGTCTCACCCTGGTCATTCCACAGATATATAAACCCTTTTTCCTAGTTCCAACAGACCTCACTACCTCTGAGGAACCTCACTACCTCTGAGGATGCTTGCCATAGATGCAGGCAAAACGTCAGGTGAGAATGCCTCTAAACCATGGCCATATAGCCCCAAAAAACCTACAACAACCCAGTGATTCCGGCCATGAAAGCCTTCGACAATACAAATGGATTTAAAATAAAAATGTTGGATGTAACTCCAGTCATTTCTAGGAAGAGTGACAATGAAAGGAGAGAAAGAGTAGAATGAGAGGAAAGTGGAAGAAGACAAGGATAGTCCACAGAATTAAGGAGGGGGGGGGATGAGAGGACTGGGGAAGTAACTATGAAAGGAAGAAGAAAATGAGCACAAGTAGGAGCTTTGGGAAGAATGTGGGGGGTGGGATAAAGGAGATGTTTCAGAAGCTTTGGTTGAGAAAAGGAGAACAAGGATGAGTCAGATAGTCAAGGGAAAGAAAGGAAGAATAAGACATTTATCCATGACAATTTGAGGTGGGAGAGAGAAGGAGAGAGAAAAAAACAGGGAAAGAGATGGGTCTAGGAAATGGAGGTTGATAAGTATGGGAAGGTATTGTCTTGGAGGAGGGAGTGGAAAACAGAAGAAGGGAAGTAAAAGACATGGCAAATACTGGGCATTTGGGTTAAAAGTTTCAGGTGAGAGTCAGGCAAAAAATTAGCAAGCGAGAGAAAGAAAGATAAATTAAGATTTAAAATAAAAATGTCTAAGGAGAATTGAAGAAGGGAAACATTTTGGTCTTTTGATGGGTAGCTAAAACAATGATGTACCATGTGGCTATTATTTGAATTAGTACTGTTTACTCTGTTTAACAAAATGTATATTGTGGCAATGTGTTTGGACAGTTTTAAGGGCATTTTAATGTATTTTAAAGTGTTTTATATTTGTTCTTCTTTTATTGCTTTTAATTGTTTATTGCCTCAAAAACCTTTGTGAGCAGAGAGGTGGTCTAGAAATATCTTTAAAAATAAGTAAATCAAAGTAGAAATATTTTTGAAATGGTTGAAAAATGTGTTTCTCAAGTGTAGAAAAAGCCTGACAAGGAGAGTCTAAGCAAAATATTTTTTATTAGGGACTTATTCTATGCATGTAGTAGTAGTAGTAGTAGTAATTTTATTTCTTACCTGCCTTTCCTTGTGGCTCAAGGCGGGTTACAGAAAAATTAAAACACATAACCATTGTAAAAATACTATAAAAATAAAAGATACACAAAACAGAGATTAAATGAAGGGCATGTGTTTAAAATTCATGCTTAAAAACTGTCTGGGTTGTTTCCCACAGAAAACAGCATTTTTTTCACAAGAAACAACATTTTATAATGATTCAGTAATATTATTTTTTACACAGATTGTTTTCTGCACAAACAACTATGTGGAAATCTTGAGCAGGATATATACTGAACTGTGATTTTCGAATACTGCACTGTTTTCAGAGACTTTCTTGCAGAGAGAAGAAAAATTCCAAAAAACGTTTTCAGAAGAAAATTAGCAAATAATTACATATCTAAATTAAATACAGAAATGCACTTGGTCTGACTACTGAAGATTATTTTGTGGAACTTGCAGGCAATTTTAGACTTATATAAAACAGATATATTTTGAGTACTGTTAAAAGTATTGGGTAAGTACTTTCCATGCTGTATCAACATATGGTATTAAAACAGCTCCCCCTTTCTCCCAAATGAGATTTATGTTATGGCATTTGGAGTGTGTTACCATCTTGAAATTTAAGAACATAATTGTAAGCTGTAGCAGACAGTCAAGAACATAAAAGTTAGGAAAGTGAGTTCTGTGAGCCATACATTTACATGCTAAGTTAACTATCTGTTATATAAAGGAAGTGGCTTGAACAGAGTTTAGTACATTAAGCTGTGATGCCTTACTCTTTCCAATAGATTTGTGACACTATGGTGATCATAATATCCCCAGAAGGCAATCCCAAAAAAAGTAGAAGCAATAAAAGAGCCCTTTCGTGAGCCATATAAAATGTACCATTTTATTGCAGCAAGTCACAGATACTAATGAATTTAAACAACAAATGGCTTCTTCCGCCAGAAGCTATAGTTTTAAAGAATTTTCCCCACTGGGATGTCTACATACCATCTATGCACACAAGAACAGTTCTAAACTCAATGAATGTTTCCATCCTTCATCCTTGTTATTGCACAGCTGGAACAATATGAAGAAAAAATTAAAGTATACACAAATATGCACATTAGAATTTCGCAATTTCAAGTTTATCATTTTGGATGAAAAATCTCATAATTAGCAAATGAATTTGCTTGTTCCATGTGCATTTCTTTTAGTATGACAACAGAAATCTGAATATTTTCAACTTAGTATGTTAATATTGCTTTCATGAAGAATTCAAGTATAAAGACTGTGTCACTATATTTTATTTATTTTTCAACAGCTTTCATTACAAAGTAGTGTTTTTTTCACCCAGTCTTCCCTGGTCAGGCATGTAGCCAGGGGGTGGGTGGGGGCTTGAGGGGCTTCAGCCTCCCCCCACCTGAAATTTTCAGGGTGGTTCATGAGAAGGCCTTATTGGTACGTGGCATGGTGGCATCCTTGTCCGCACCTGGGCCCTCAGTGCACTCTCTTTCCTTTTCGGTGCCCCTGGTTTCAGTCTTCGGTGCCAGGAGAGGAAAGGGAATGTACTGACAGCCCAGGTGCCAAAATGGATGCGTGTTTTCAAATTGCTAGGATGGCAGAAGATGGAGCTAGCAATGGGAGCTCACCCCAGCCCATGACTTCAAACCACCATCTTTCTGGTCAGCAAGATCTGCAGCTTAGCAGTTAAAACTGCTGTGTCACTGTGGTCCTCCTAGTAACCCACACTATTCAATATTAAATACCAGTTGAGGATGTCCTGATTTGCATTCAAATATGATGCATCAAATGTTTTCAAAATGATTTCAGGAAAATGTGATGTTCTTTTAGCATAAGTAGTGAAGATTGGAATGTAAATCTATTAAAATGGGAGTAGCTATGGGGAGCCCTCTCAGCCCGGTCATAGCTAATTTCTACATGGAACACTTCTACATGGAACAAGCCCTGGAGACAGCAACCAAAAAGCCCACTATATGGTTCAGATATGTGGATGACACCTTCACCATTTGAAGCCATGGAGAAGAAGAACTCAACAGGTTCCTGGACCATCTTAACAGCATCCACCCAAAAATCCAATTCACAATGGAAAAAGAAAATAAAGGAAGACTGCCTTTTCTAGATGTCCTAGTTATCCGCAAACCAGATCAACAATTGGGTCACACTGTCTACAGAAAACCCCCACACATAGATAGATATCTACATAAAAACTCCAACCATCACCCAAGTCAAAAAAGAAGCACCATTAAAGCCTTGGCAGACCGTGCAAAAAGAATCTGCGAACCCCACCTCCTCCAAGATGAACTGAACCACCTCAACTGGGCTCTCCAGGCCAATGGATACTCCACCTCAGACATCAGAAGAGCTGCAAGACCGAGAACAAGCCATGAGGGTAAAGATGAAGATCCACCCAGAAGAAAAGTGTTCCAGCCATACATCAAGGGAACCACTGACCGCATAGGGAAGCTGATGAGGAAACACAAATACAAACAATCTACAAACCCACCAACAAAATCCAACAAATGCTACGTTCAGCAAAGGACAAGAGGGATCCTCTCACCTCTGCAGGAGTCTACCGTGTACTATGCAGCTGTGGACAAGTCTACATAGGGACCACCAAATGCAGCGCCCAAACATGAATCAAGGAACATGAAAGGCACTGCAGACTACTTCAACCAGAGAAGTCAGCCATAGCAGAGCACCTGATGAACCAGCCTGGACACAGCATATTATTTGAGAACACAGAAATGCTGGACCACTCCAACAACCACCATGTCAGACTACACAGAGAAGCCATTGAAATCCACAAGCATGTGGACAATTTCAACAGAAAGGAAGAGACCATGAAAATGAACAAAATCTGGCTACCCGTATTAAAAAAACTCTAAAAGTACAACAGCAAAACAACAGAGAGGAAACAACCAGGCACATTTTAACACCTCCCAGCAAGGGATTTTCCCAGGTTCAGCCAGGCCTTCAAATGCTAATGAAGGTGGTCAGTTGAAACATTCACACCTAGATCCAGCAGAGAAAAGCTCTTTGCCCCACCCCAGCCATTCCACAGATATATAAACCCATTGTCCTAATTCCAACAGACCTCACTACCTCTGAGGATGCTTGCCATAGATGCAGGCGAAATGTCAGGAAAAATGCCTCTAGAACATGGCTCTATAGCCAGAAAAAAACCCACAAGAACCTTGAGATCAAATTAATTGCCAATTTATCAAAAATTCATCAAGAATATCAGCCCAAAAATGTCATTGAAATATGAAGCTGGGTTGAGCCTTAGAACAGAGCAGGAAGGCAAATAGTCAACAAACAATAACTTAGGGCAAAGGATCTATCAAATCCTAGCACTGCTTTCAGTCCAACCTACCCATAGGACTGGTGGAGATAGTGAAATGAAAGATCAAATCAAGAATCATACTGCAGTCTTGGTCAATGTGTATGACTGACAAAGGGCATACACTCGATTCCTAACATTTGTATTCGGTTAATTTGGAGGGAGGTATTATTTTAAATTTCCCTTCCAAAAAGATCAGTTAATCAAAGTAGTATACAAAGCCATCAAATCTGTCAGTAGGTTACTTAATTCTCCTCCCAGATTTTATTTCTCATCCATGATGTACAGTCTCCCACTCAAGGCCACAAACCAAGCTCCCTCTTGTTTTAGCAAAAGAAATCTGTGCAGTCCCTGATCTAAAGTCAAAAGCTCCTAACCAAGGAATGTTTCTTCTTTTTTGGCACAAAGAAAAATCAACAACAGAGAAACTGAAACAGTAATTGCACTTCAGAAAGGTGTGTTCAAACCAGAGATAAAAATAACAAGATGAAAGCTCCTGTAAGGCTGCAGGCAAAGAAAATCCTTTCTAGAGATAAGGAAAAAAATAGCTTCAAGGAGTGACAAAACATACCAGTAAGATGTGAGGTGGCACAACAGCTACAATATGTTAAATTATGTGGGATTCCAGTGGCTCCGTCCTAGACAGCTCTTCTCATTAACTCACCACCTGTATTTATCAGCACAGGAGAGCAATATACTTTGATTAGTGGTGCTTTCCAAAATGAAGGCACATTGGGAACAGACATATGTACAGCATATCATTTCCTGGCTATTTAATCATAAAGTCTTCTGAAAGGTAATGAATCTCTTATCTTTAAAGAATAAAAAATCCCGTGTTGCCCAATGTAAATGGTATATAATGTTTAAAGATTCTGGGCATGTCTCAAACAGAGTTGCCTCCAGAAATTTGCCTATGGTAAAATTCAGAATGAATGTATTTTGAAGTATTGTTTGACATGAATATCCCATCTCCCTCCACAAAAACAAAATTTGACAGCAATGTACACAGATTCATTTCTTCATTTTTATCCTTATAACAAACCTGTAAGTTACACTATGTGAGGAGGGACTGATTGGCTTAAAGTCAGTGAGTTTCATGACTGCATACATTTTTGAAACTTGAGTCTCCATCTACACTGACAATATAATGCTGCTTTAAATATGACTTCAAACCACAAAAGCAACAAATGCACCCATCAATGCATACTGCAATGTGCATTACAGGGGATACAACACATTCATCAATTTGCAGGAAAGACTGAGTTAAGCCATAAAATGTGCTGCAGTAATCCCAGGTATATCCTAGATTTAGGCTGAAATCAATGCTGCAAAACACAGACTGCACTGTAGACCCTCACCCTTGCTAAAGTGCATTAATACTCCAGAATGGGTGCTGCCAAGAAATGCTCCAAGGGCATGACTATGAGGGGTAATTGATTAGCTCTGCTTTTTACCCTCACTTTCCTTTATGTCTTTGGTATGCTGATGTGCATCTTTGTAGGAAGTGGGAAAAAACCCCACTGCCTTGCAGTTTGAGGCCACATTCCATGTTCAGTGTAATCATTGCCCTGGCTTCACTGTTTCCAGGAATGGCAATCCAATCACATACACAGGAAAAACAGTTCATTCCAAAATGGTTCCAAACTGCATTATAGTGTGAATGTAGATGTGCCCAGGGCCTCCTGAGTCCTAATCCAGCATTTGGTCCACCATGCTAGTTGAAGATTCTTCCTCAGTTAAAATAGTCTAAAAGTATTGAAGAAAACAAAAGAAAAGACAATCTCCTTTTACTTGTTGGGGTAGAAAACATCTGGATAATTTAAGGTTGCCATCAAATTATGCTGTAACCTGAATCCTTCTTGCTGATTATGTAAGCACTCTGTTCTGACATCAGTAAAAGTACTTATGATGGCCAGGAGCTTGGACAGAGCTCCTGGGACAGTTAGGAAAAGTGGTGGTGAAGACACAACGGAAGTGAGATTAAGGTTTCCCCAGTGGAGCTGATATGGTCCCAGGCCATCTAGATCAAAACTTTTTAAATTTTGGGTTGCAAGTCTATATGAGGTTACATATCTGATTTTGGAGGTTTCAGAAAAATTGGGAACAGTAAGGACTTCACAGTTGCCTTTTTTAACATTGTAGGATGCTTAGAGAAGTAGTTTAGAGAAGACAATTATGCTGAGGGAAAAGGAAGGAAAAATGAAGAGGGGCCAACCAAGGGCAAGATGGATTGATGGCATCCTTGAAGTGACTGGATTGACCTTGAAGTAGCTGGGGGTGGTGACAGCCAACATGAGGTCACGAAGAGTCAGCAACAACTGAACAAATGAACAACAACAATAAAAGATGTTAAAAGAACAGTCCAGTTACAGGTGGACATGATGCCTATCCAGGCCTGTAGTGGGGGGGGGGGGTTAGGGGTTCAATCCCCCCCCCGAAATGTTTCAGATTTTTTTTAAAAAAATGGTTTACTCATGAATTTTAACTGGTTAACCAAATCCCCATGCTAAGTCTATGAGATGCAAAAAATTAAGAGTCCCTCCAGAACTGCAAGCACTATCTCAGGCAAATATTGACAATATATTCACACTGTCATTACTTGCAGCAATAGCCGATGTAGTGAAGCAACCAAGTTGGGAGTGTGTGTGTTGAATGCTCTCATTAAGGAGGCCAGACTTGGTGGAGGTGGTTGACAGGGGCAGGGCTGCAGGCTATTGAAGGCTGCTCTGTGTTCTTTGATTCAGTGTGAGCTAGGAGGCAGGTTTCAACCCCCCCCCTGCAAATTTTTTGACCCCCCTCCTGAAAATTTCAACCCCTCCCAAAAAATTTTTCTGGCTACGGCCCTGTGCCTATCACACGGTGCTACTATACTTTCTGTTAAAACCCCATCCTCAACCGGAGTGGAAGCATAGTAGGAGCTTCCAATGGAGCCAGCACACTTCAGCACTGCTTCGGTACCACTTCACCCATGGGGTGACAGATTTGGCCCATGTCCTTGCTGTTTCGGCACAAAAGCTGCCAAAATGGCAAGGGGGCAGGGAGTCATCCATGTGATTAGGTTTGTGTCACCTGCCACCTAGTGTCTGTTTTAGACATTTAGCAACAACATAAAGTGTGTAAGTGGACTCTGCAGCAAATGCTTCAGTTGTACTTCATGAAATGACAAAATCAGTTTGCATTGTTTAGTAAGCCAATTCAGCTGATTTTGCTTGATGG
Organism: Anolis sagrei; assembly: GCF_037176765.1. Lineage (NCBI taxonomy): Eukaryota > Metazoa > Chordata > Lepidosauria > Squamata > Anolidae > Anolis > Anolis sagrei. Next base: position 157,943,158 of record NC_090023.1, read on the forward strand.
CTATCTTTAAAGTTTAAGGAATACATCTTATCAAATTTTAATTCTAAAAAGTTAAGTTGCATTCATAAACCATATGAAATTGAAAAAAAAATCTGTCCCCAGGACAGGCCATTCACCATTTAAATGGGCTTCTGGCACTGTTTAACATAGAAAAGGGGAAACTATCAATTTGTGAAAATCATAAGTTGAGCATCAAGCCACTTGCTTTTGCGTTTTCATGTGTGTGTGTGTGTGTGGGGGGGGGGGTGGCTTCTAGAAGGTCCCAGGGCAGAAAAAAATTACTCCCAGATTGATTACAATAGTCCACACTGCCTTATATGATGGGTATTTTTTAAGTAAGGTCCGTTGGAACATAAGTACACAATGAAAGTTTATTTCAAACAAGTAAATTTATTTTCAGAAAGTACATACTTCACTCTATTTTTTGACATAGTTGCCAAGTTTGTTCAAACACTTATCATACCTCTGAACCAATTTTAAAATACCCTCTTCATAAATCCTCGCTTCAACTGAAGCCACCAAATTGTCTGTAATCAAAGAAGGGCGGCCGGAGCGGTCCTCATCATGGACGTTGTCACAGCCATCTTTGAATTGTCGTACCCACTTACGCACTTTGCTTTCACTCATAACAGTATCACCGTACACTTCACAAATCTGTCGATGAATTTCTGCAGCAAGCAGGTTCCTTGCTGACAAAAACCGTATCACTGAGCGAACCTCACATGCGGTGGGTGAGTTGATAGTCTTAAACATTTTTAAAGCACAGAACAGAACCGTACAGGTTCTGAGCACAGTTGTTCCAGAGGCATGCCGGTACACGACGCACATGCTCGTTGCAGTATGCACACGAACTACTAGTGTCTACAACAAAACGGACCTTACTTTAAAAAATACGCCTCATACATTCATTTACGAGAAAAATAGTTGTTCCTTCTTTTTTCCACATAAGGCATGGCATTTTCAAATGAAGTCTTGTAACCAGAACATTTCTAGATTAATCTAATCAGGTAGAACCTGAAATGGTCTGAAAACAATCAGTTGTTTTAAACCCTTTCTAATCCCTAAGTTACATGAGTGAACTATTCATATTTTCAGCACTATTCTTAAAAAGAATTCAGGCTAATCTACAGGTCACCCACACAGAATAAAGCACTAAAATACATGCCTCTGATAAAAGAGTCGTCTTAGACAGAGATAAACAGGTTTTTGACACTTTCATAAATCAGAAGCTGACCATCTTTAAGAGTAAATCAATGAGTCATCTCACTGTATAACATGTACTCCACCAAGAGCCTTCCAAGATGAGATTGGTTCTAATGATCATATCAAGCATATTGCTTTTCACTTCTAGTTCAACAATAGCCTGCACTCTGCTTTCTTCTGAGCCACATGGATTTAGCAAAGCCATTGATCTCAGACTGAACTATTTTCTAGCATTCTGTGCTGAAAGTCCTTTTTCATTCTGGTAAAAAAAAGAGACTCTTAACAAGAAATCATCATTACTTTTGGTTCATCCGTTCAAAGCAGCACATCTTCCATTCTACCTCCCTTGAAATGTAATCACCATTTCCTCCAAATAAGTTGATTTGCTTTCAGCTTCTAAGGCAGGCGTTGTGGCAGGAGATGAGGGTGCTACAATAGAATCAGAGGATACCTCTAGATGGAGCTTTTATTCACTCTGTATCCACTCACAGAAGTTTACCAGTTCAACAACTTCCATTTCCAGCCCTCTGAAATTTTCCTTCCACTTCTTTCTTGTTTTTTTAATCATTCGGGGAGACAGATTGAGAAATAAAAAGAAAGAGAAGTGCCTTTTGATTGGTTGTGTTAGTAGCTATTCATCCAAAAGCAACTTTAGGATGGGATCTCAAATGCCATCTAAATTTATTACTACAATATCCTGACTCAGCTTTCTTTTTTTAAAAAAATCTTTAAATGAGTGTTTACCATCTTGTGAAGCAGTCTATTCTAGGCAGGAATAACCTTCAGGCAATTCTTCCTAATGTTTAATCAAACTTCTTTTTTACTATATGTTCACATTATTTTCCTTTGGTCCTACTCTCTGAAGTAAGAAAAAAACAGATTTGATTAATTGTCCCCACAAAAGCCCTTGAAACAGTTGAAGGTAGCTATCATATTGCTTCTTAAGCACATTTTTCTCCATACTAAACACCTTCCATCTTTCCTCAGAGGACTTGGTCTCTTGGTCTTCCTCATCTCTGACAACCTCTTTGGCATACATCCCAGTTTGTCAAATGCCTAAGAATAGCAGGAGTAAAAGGAAAAAAATTCAAGAGACAGAAGAAGGCAGGTGATCCTTGAGTAAGAACAAAGAGAATTACTGGTGTCTCAAAGAAATCTGGAGAATACAGTTGCAACGCTCTGTCACCGAAGGGCTATACTGACATGCTGTTGAGTTTGCTAAAAGGGGTAACTAACGCACTATAGACAAACCCTCATTTTATCTGCCAGTTCACTCAGCTGAAACCAAAAGACAAGCTAATTGTCCCCAGTGAGGTTTAGGTAGCAATTAACTTTAGAGGTTTGGTGGTAACTTCAATCGACATATATGAAATTCCTATTAAAAGGTCTTTTCTCTCAATTTACAATTGTAAGAGAAGACAATCTGATCTGCTATGTAATAACAGAAAAGTATTTATTTTCCTCTTGATTGTGAGCCAATGCTCTTTCTAGTGCTGAGAATTGTTTATGTTGAATTGTTTTGTGTTTTTAAGGACACCAGATTCAGTCCCATTGATTTGCTTTAGCCATAGGCAATAACAAAAGATCTATTTAGGATTGAATATTTTTTCTACTAATGCTGAAAGCAATAACAACTTTAATAACTATTCTGTTCAAATCCAAATTGAAAATGAAATTATGGTGATATCTACTGTATTAGCATTTTTTAAAAAATTTAAATTGTTTTTTTTTTAATTTAGAGAATATTTACCCCACTCTTCAACCCCAAAGGCACTCAGAGTGACTCACAAAATGTTAATTTGCCCTCAGGCTTGCAATCTACATCTACACAAGATAAATAAGATGTAATGCATCAGATACAACTTAGCTGTGCCTTGCTGGTTGCCTCCCTCCCTCCCACTCAATGGAATGGCAGTTGAAGGTAGAGGGAGGGGCGCCCAGCTCATACTGACCATTAGGTTATATTGAATTCTTCTTTATGTTCAGGAGATGCAAGAAATTTGTTTTACTGAGGTAAAGCTCTCTCACACAAAACTCTTCTGAGAGCTCTGGACTGCTCATAGAAATGAATACAATTTTAATTCTGGACTTGTCATACATTCAACAAAGGGGGAGGGTGGAGTAGCAGTCAACAGAATATGAAAATTTCACCATATAATCTTAAAAGCTGTATATACTTCAGTCAGTGTACTAAAAGCAATGACAAAAATGCAAAAAGTAACTCCCCCCCCCCCCTCTCTATCTATCTATCTATCTATCTATCTATCTATCTATCTATCTATCTATCTAGTAGATGGATTTGGAGGTGTGAGAAAGAAAGCCCTGATACAAAATTGAAAAGATATATTATATGGGCTCCCTCTGAGTTACCCAATTGGGTTAGCCTCTGTCATTATTCCCCCTTTCCTCCTTAACCTATAGTTGTAATAGAGCCTGTATGTAATGCTGCAAGCAGTAGTATGAGTGCCAGAAGAGGGGAAAAGGGTACTCATGAGCAGGAGTCAGATGAAGAACAACAAAGGAAAAGGAAAATATACTTATGGAGCCTACCGATGAAGACTCATTCGAAGGGTTTTCAGGAGACAAAGCGTCCATGAGTGAGGGGGAGGAAGGAGATACAGTGGGAGTGATGAGGAAGGGGATGACACATTGGATTGGACTAAGATACAAGAGGTGAGAGATGTGTGTGCAGAGCCAATGTCCAGTGACACGTTTATGGGTTTCTCTGGTAATGGGGACTGGCAAACAGGAGATACATCTAAGTCTTGGGGGGACCTAAGTCTTAACAGACGCTGGAGGAATTGGAGGAATGGAAACAGGAGTTCACGTGTGGAGACAAGAACAGTTGTAAGAGATAATGACAGGGCGGAGGTCAGCTCATCGCCCGATGACGATCTGTAAGATAAAAGTAGACTCTGGAATGGGGAATCCTTGCAGAAGGCAAAGTGTCGGTTACGTTCGTGTATCGTGTGCATTTGTCGCTGCCTGTTTTCCTGTTGGGCTTTGGGTCCGGGTTCTACAGCCTGGAGTTCCTGTTCCTGTGTGTTTCAACTTGGAGTGACTTCTTGTGAGTGCAGATTTCTCCCTTCCTAAATCTTGGACTGAATTGATGACGTCGCTGCTTAACGGACTTGGTAAAGACGCTTCTTTGGATTACTCCTACAATGACTCCTGGACTTCGGCTGGCTTCGGTTTCCCTTTCAACGGCTTCTGCTTTGCTGTTAGCTGTGTGCTGTTTTTACTGCTAAGTACTGCTGATAACAAGTCCTTATAAGTCAACCAATTTCCTTTTAAAGAGATCCCTCTTCTAAATAAAGCTTCAAGTGGAGATGCATATAGTAGTATCTATGAATATAATCTATTCTTGCATTAATTCCAAACTTGCTGCTGTGCCCTCCTTATAAAGAAATTGTTAAAATTTGAATTTGCTTTTGTTTTGTCATACCAAAGAAAGTCATGTATCCCAAATTTCATGCCAGCTGCTTCCAGCTGATTTATGGTAGAGTGACTTTCGAAATAATGTAAATTGAGATAAGATTTGTATGGCAAAGGTTTATTAATTAAATGGATGTATCAATAAAATAAAAAAAATAAAAAAGACAAGTCTTCTTGCCATTCTTTTAATGGAATGTTATTTACTATAATTGGTAATTATAGTAATTAAAATAAAATAATATCATGGGTAGCACATTCATTTTAATTACGGAGATTCTACTCATAAGTGACAGTTTTAGACCATTTCTCTCTAGCATTTCTTTTTAACCTCCTTCTATATTTTACAATAGTTATCACTAAACAGCACAGAATTTTTGTTAGAGATATTTACTCCCAAATATTTTACTTTTTGAACAACCTGGAAACCCAATTTATAGTGTAATTTTTGTGCCTCTTTCATCATATTCACAGCAGTTATTTTCTACTTATTAATGTTAAATCCTGACATTTCTCTGTATTCACTCAGTATCGGGTTCAAACATGAATCGGGTTCAAACATGCACCCATATGGAATGGGTCTTCTTGAAAAATCAAGTCATCTAAAATATGTTTTATTTATAACTTTGACCCCTTGTTTACTTCTTTAATGTCTCTTTAGCTCATATTGTTCTGTTCAGTACCTCCAACACCATTAAAAACAACAATGGTAAGAGCAGGAATCCTTGTCTAGTTCCTTTCTACATTTAACATGGTTTTGTCAGTTCTTCATTGATCATGTTTTGAGCACCTTGGTTCTCGTAAATCTGTTTAATCCATTCTTGAAAGTCTGATTCAAATTTTATCTCCACTATGACAGCCCATATAAATGGCCTTGATACATTGTCAAATGTTGTTTTCACATCTAAAAAATATCAAAGCAACCTCCTTTTCATTCTGGGTATCATAATATTCTAGAATGTCTGAAATGCTTCTAGTATTGCCACTCAAATATCTAAGGCTGTCTCCACAGTACAGAATTATGGCAGTTTGACACCACATTAACTATCATGGCCCAGTGCTATGGAATTCTGGGATTTGTAGTTCTGTGAGATATTTTCTCTGTCAGAGATTTCTGATGCTGAAACAAGCAAGAAATCCCTGGATTCTACAGGATGAATTAGGGCCATTAATTTATGTCAAACTGCAACAGTTGTGCAGTGAGGACAGGAGATAAGTGATTCAAGGATCCTATATGAGATTTTACAACCACTTATACCTTATACCTCATGCTGACTGGGGAGTTATGAGGTATGAAATTCATTTGGAATTCTTGAGAGAATCTGGTGGAACATAAACAGATTTCAGGGGTGCCAGAGAAAATAAATTTAATACTTTGCACTGAATTTGGTAAGAGATGATAGCAGCCCTCTTTCACCTCCACTAACCATGTGTTCTGCCCATTTTAACTATTTTGACCTGTAGTGGAACCCTCTTCCTCTGAATGCTAACCACAGAGAGAGAAGCTCTCATCTACAAGATTTCTTGTTAAAAAATCAATGACATCTCTGTGGCTCCCTGCAGCTATTTTCATGTTAGGAAAAATTAGTGCTGACATGGTTATAGAGACAAAATATATTGTCAGTAGTACATATTTTGGTACTGTTCCATTATCTGGGCGGAGGCCACAATGGGGCACTAGAGAGAGAGAATAGTCCATTTTATGGGGGGAAGGAGAACAAGGAGTTAAACTATTTCCTTTTGTTTTCTTGTTATTCCCCCCACCAATGTCGCAGTTGTCAAAACAATTGTTTATTATATGGGAAAGAGTAGGGGGAATAACCAGCAAAAATGGGGAAAATTGTTTCCCTCCTTCAGCTCCCCTTCCCAATAAAATGGACTACCTTTTTCTGTGTAGGTCCCCTTTTGGAGTCCGCCCAAATAATGGAACAGTACCCATATTTCAACAGGATCAAGAAGAATATATTGTTAAACAGCTGTGGGAAAATGTTATAAATGATTGCTTTTTTATTTATTGAAAGACGGTTGACTATTCCCACTCCATTCAAAATGCAAACAGTTCAAAAACTTCTTCATTAAGAAGGAAACTGGGCAGGTTGGCTGCATTGTCAAATTTCCTGTCCCTCCAGTCTCAGGTCAAAGAGGCAGATGAGGATGTAAATGAAGCAGCTGCAAATAGAAGGCTCAAGAGCACAATATAATCATCTTATCCTTGTCAGAGCAATGAAGATTCCTCCCTATGCCCACACTTTCCTTCCACATACGTTGCTAGCATATGTTCCCTAATGCTGACCAAACACAAGAACAGTGTGGCGAAGACATACTTAGCGCACACAAAGGAAAACAAGTCATTGGATTGCTGACCGAGGGGTTCATGTCACAGTCTTTAGCCTCTGCATTCTTAGACAGCTTCTCCTTTGGAAAGCTGAGCCAAATTTTTCTCAGTGTTTATGCCAAATGTGTAAACTGTGCCAAGGATGGAAGTCTATACAGATTTAATCCTAATTAACATATGGCATGTCTGCATTTTCTCCCTCTACTCTTTAATCATGTTTTCCAGTCCCAGAACTGTCAATTATTTCTGTTTACATTGTACTTTGCTATGGGCAATAGCCAGCTACTAAAGAAAATGTGGAGTACATGGATGCTGTGATTTATACTAAATCTATTAAGAGCAGTAAATTAAATCCTTGAAAATACTTTCCTAATGGATGGGAGCTTTATAGTAGAATTGTCTTTACAAAAGAAAGGCACCGTTTTTAAAAGTTCAATTTTCTGTCCACTTATGCTTTTGCAGAAAGACTTTTTTGTCGTGTGTAGAAAATACATGAAGGGCCAAAAGAAAAATGATCACGTGAACAAACCATTGGTGAGTTTTCTGGTCAGCATGCTTAGCCTCTATACTAATGTAAAACTCCATGCTTAAGAGGAATACAGTTGCCATCTGTTTTCTTGCACGTTCCAGTCCCTGTGTTTGGGATGATGGGATTTTATAAACTGTATAGTCAAACAGTTTCATCTGCACAACAGTTTAAGCAAGTAAAGAATGTCTAAAAGAGTAGCTGAAAATGGGAAAGTCTTTTTAAAATCTTTTTTCTCTTGGGCTCAGTCCCATGATGAGAAAAATTAGCACCTTTGTGTCCATCCTTAAGAATTTGAATTATATTTAAGGATAGACACAAAGGTGCTAATTCTGTGTTCGTATTGTAAGACTTTTGAGGTCCTCTTATAGCCCACGGTTCCAATTTAGCTGTTGTTGGGGTTCAGCCTCTGTGTGACCCTGTACCTGATTCTTTGATTGTATTTCCTGATGCCAATGTAGATGCCAATGTTGATTCTGAGGCCAATGTAGATGTTAATACTGATGATGGGTTGAATAGTGAAAATCCTACACACTTGGAAAGTGAAAGTCAAAGTTCCCATGAAAAAATTCATTCTGAACCAAGCAGAGAAGTTTCACTCCCTTGCGGAGAAGTTTCACTCCCTTTTTCTCCCAACCTTAGTTCCCCAGAGAATCTGACACCTGTTCAGCCTAATGAGGGAAGGAGGGGGCAGATTCGGCAGAGCAGGGGAGAAGCACAAAGTTTACGGAGGTCAGAAAGATTGAGAGAAATGCAAACAAAAACTTCAGGCATGTCTCGTAATAGATTTCTCTCCTTTAAGAGTGCCAGGTCTGAAGCTGTCTTCAGACCAGGCATCGTTCCAGTTCCAAGTGCATGCCTGTGGAGGCCTCCTGATTCAAGTGGCTGGGTTTCTTGTAGTTTCTCAAGTTGTTCCAAGTGCCGTTAACTGGGAGCTAGCAGATTTCATGATTCATCTAGGGTAAATCATCGTTTGCTGTGGTTTTTTATGGACTTGTTCATGGACATTGCTTGTTGCTGTTTTGCTATGGTTTTTCCTTACCTCTGATTCTTCCTCTGTTTTGCATTCAATGTTTTTCAATAAAAGGGATAGTATTCCTGCAGTCAAGTGTGGTGGATTCTTGTCAAGAGGGTCCAGTTTCCTGCTCTGGGACACAACAGCTGTCATATTGACAGCCTATAGAATCCTGGGGTTTGTCATTTGTCACTGGAGCAATCCGGCTGGCACCTCATAAACTGCCAATCCCAGGATCACATAGAATGGAAGCATCACAGTTGAAGTGGAATCATAGCACTATTACAATGTAGTGTGATAAAGACCTTAGTTTTGACAGTTCGTTTTCAGGCATATTCCAGTATGCTCCCCTCAAACCTAGGTTTTATCCTTTACTTGGCATCTTTATCTGTCAGTTCTTTTCTGCTCCCATCTGCTAGTGCGGTGATTCCACACTTTTTATTTTCCACATATTTTAGACTTCTACTCCCAGAAATTTCTTCCTGCTCTGGACGGTGATATCTAAAATGCACGGAAGGGTCAAAAGTTGAGTATTGGTGTGCCTGTGTCCCCCACCTTTTTTAACCGCACTGTACCACAGCCTATTTGTATTTCCCGTCTTGTTCAGATGCTTCTATAAACCACAGTAAGAACAAAATGGCCAACAGAAATTCCCCTCACACCTGCTACTTCTGTCAACCAAGTTATAGAAGAATGAAATGTTTTATCTATTTGCCTCTTCTGAAATGACTTCTTCGGGCTCAACTTCCGCCTTATGATGCTTTCTAGTTGTCAGCTTGGTTTGGATCATTTGTAATAAATAAAATGCAACAGGTGTTGAGGAGCAGGCAATACTCCACAATTTTATTCTTATTTTATTTTTTAAAACTTGGTTTGTTTCCTATCTGCCCTCCTCTTAAAAAGGGGGAATTTAAAATATCCTATACTGATCCTGTGCAGCCTGCTTCACACATTCTATGCTTACTTCTCTGAGATGTGGCCCAAAATTATTCGGTATTCCACCTTTCTCTCCTTTTCCTATAAATTATCTCACAAATATGAAAACTGCATAGTTCTGTGCTCTCATGTCCCTAATTTGCTTAATTAAGTGTTGCACTGTAAGACAACTTTTGTATCACAGTTGACATTTCTTCTAATGGGATTTCTTTTGTTTGATTTCTTTAGCCTTTGGTGTCATTGCTCTCTAAATTGAATGTCTAACCTATGCATGCGCACATGCATACACACATACATACAATCTATCAGGTCTTGTTAAGAATATCTATTAGGTTATTTTGCTATTTCAGATTTTAAGCCAAATTAGAGGCTTTAAGCTTCTTTGGGGTCCAGTCAACAACTGTATCTGTTATTTTTGGTATTTTTTTTAAAGTTTCATTTATATATATTTCAGTGTTGGTTAGCAGAATAAATTTGTCTTGGAAATTATGGCAAGCCTAAGAACAAATTAAAGCTGCAATGCACTTGAAAACATGGATTTGCTGAAGCACAACTAGCTAAGAAATATCTGCTTTCCAGACATTTCTATCCAGATGATATTTCTATTGGACAACTGTCCCATGGACATATTTACGAGGCATGTAAATATGTAAGGTCCGTTTTGTTGTAGACACTAGTAGTTTGCGCGTATACCACAACGGGCGCGTGCGTCGTGTACCGGCATGCCTCGAGAACAACTGTGCTCAGTTTCCGCTCTGTAGCTAACCTGTACGGTTCTGTTCTGTGCTTTAAAAATGTTTATGACTATCAACTCACCCGCCGCATGTGAGGTTCGCTCAGTGATACGGTTTTTGTCAGCAAGGAACCTACCTGCTGCAGAAATTCATTGACAGATTTGTGAAGTGTAAGGTGATACTGTTATGAGAGAAAGCAAAGTGCGTAAGTGGGTACGACAATTCAAAGATGGCCGTGGTGGCTTCAGTTGAAGCAAGGATTATTGAAGAGGGTATTTTAAAATTGGTTCAGAGGTATAAGTGTTTGAACAAACTTGGCAATTATGTTGAAAAATAGAGTGAAGTATGTACTTTCTGAAAATAAATTTACTTTTTTGAAATAAACTCCCATTGTGTACTTATGTTCAAACGGACCTTACTTAAAAAATACCCCTCGTATTTCAGATATTTCAGATATTTCTATCCTGCCCTTCTCCCCACAAGGGGGACTCAGCGTGGCCTCACCTGAGCATCAGAGGATGCTAACAACATAAATACCATTAAAACTACAACTTACAATAAAATCATTTTAAAACATTGTACATCATCAATAAAATTTAACAATAAATCAATAGATTAACGTGCCAATAAAGTTAAACTCTAACATTGCTTTGGGATTTTTTTTCCTCTATTAGCACCCTCCTTCAAAAAAAAAAGGGGGGGGGGAGTACCTAGCAAACTAGCAAAAATAGTCTTGCAACAATGTGAGAGAAGATAGAAATCATATTGAATTATTTAAAGTATGCTGATAGTTTAAGATCCTTAAGAACCTCCAGGACATTTTAAGAACAGGGTAATCCATTTGAATTTTTTTTTCATCAAAGCAACAAGTACTGGGCAAAATGAAATCATCTGCTATTGCCTTAGGGCTGGCCATGGAAAATTGGAATTATTTTCCATCACTTGAATCCATCTTTCATAAGCACATATTAAAGCCTACCAACATATTCAGAATAATTCAGACTATACCAATTCAGATTGTACGTTGTTGCATTTTCATAGGACTCTCAAAATAAAACAAAAGATTTACTTCACATTAAAGAAAGGCCTTTTTGTAGAGACATAAGGAAGAACTTTTTCCCTCCAGTTAAGATTTTGCAAAACATGTAGATTTAAAGAAAACATAGATGTAAGTCTTATTAATATGTTGTTAATGTCCAGGTTTCTATCATTCCTGGCAAATGAAGCCATGCAAGGTTTGAGATGTTATCTGAATTAATTTATGGATTACATGATAGCCAAAGAGAAATAAAATCCAGACAGGGGAAAAACATTGTAAACTCTGTTCTAGATGGAGTTAGTAAATGTTGCACTTAAGGCTAGGCATGTGTGGGCCATTAAAAATAGTTCTAAACTCCTTCCAAAAATAGGGGGCACTGGTGCTTCATTTTCTAAAGTCTTTCCAAATTTTGGGTGGTGAAATTTTCAAAACTTAATGAAACTTACAAATCTTTGTAAATATTTCATTAATGATGGACACGATTGTGCATTAGGGAAAACAATATTGTCAGTTGGGAAAATTCAAGGATTTTATCTCCCTCATTTTTTCAACTATCACAATGAAACTTGCTGCAGTGGTACAACACATTCCCCACTCTTAGCCCACAAAATTTCAGAACATTTTGCTAATCCACTGATTTTAAAGAAATTTTAATTTTGTTATGAAATACATTTTTTAAAAAATAAAGAGACACCTCCATGAATTTTCTATAGAATGACACAAGGTAATAGGGGAGCATCCCCCCCAACTTTCAGAAAAAATCATACATCTACCAATTTATGGTATTTTAAAAAAGTTTTGACAAAAGCATATTTTAAAGGCACAATATTGAATGTCTCTCATATTAACCAATTAAAAAACCCAATATCAACAAATTCATAATTTTCATAGAATCCTGCAGTTGGAGGGGACCCCCTAGGCCATCTCGTCCAACTCCCTTCTTCTAGGCAGAACGGCACCATCAACTGACAGATGGCCAACAGATTCATTCCAAAAACATGATGGTACTACTCAATCACCTATGATGTTTACAAACAGCAATATGATCTAATCTTGACTGACCAAAAATTAATCCATGCTTTTGAACCAGCTGTCAACTCCTGTTTAAACAGCTCCACTTTCTTCCAGTAAGTTTTTGGTCCCAATTCAAGGTGCAGGTTATCACCTACAGAGCCCTAAACAGTTCGGCACCTATCTTCATGATCGCATCTTCCCCTACAAACCAGCATGCACCTTGAGATCATCTGGGGAGGCTCTCCTCTTGCTTCTGCCACCGTCCGAAGCATGGTTGGCGGGGACGGGAGAAAGGGCCTTCTCGGTGGTGGCCCCCAGCTCTGGAACTCCCTTCCTAGGGAGATCAGACAGGCTCCCTCCTTGTCCATCTTATGCAGGAAATTAAAAACTTGGATGTTCCATCATACCTTTGATTAAACGGTTTCACCCGAGAACTATCTCCTTCCTGTTCTAAGCCCTGCACTTTATATCTGGCCCACCTATCTGTTACTTTGACACTTTTCTAAGGGTATTCCTTAACCTCTGTTCATTTGAATTCCACACTTTCTACTGGCTCCATTTTGGAATTATTGTACTTATTTGAGTCTTGTCCCAGCTTTGACTTTTATCTCAGCCTTATTTTTTTGTGATGATGTTTTGTGATTGTGTTATGTTTTTATTTGATGATTTTAATGTTGTTTTTATTTATACCTTGGGCTTGTCCCCTTGTAAGCTGCCCTGAGTCCCTTCGGGGAGATGATGGTGGGGTATAAAAATAAATTTGTTATTATCACCTGAAAATGAAGGGTAGGAGAATATCTGACTGGGTCTGGGGCAGGGTGGAAGAAGCTGGCATGTCAGCATGGCACTACGGTATGCCACGTGGCCTGTAGGAGAGACCACCCACTGACAATACAGCCTGGTGTGATGGTATTACTTTTGCCTTCTATAAGGAATTTATTAACTCCCTGAGTGGTCCACTAAAAAAAAAAATCTCAAAAGCAACTATAACCAATGTATAATGAACACAGTTACAGATCTCTCTGTTGCTAGAAGTCTGGCCAAATTAGCATTTTTAGTCATATGGAACTTTCTAATCATGTTGAGCCTAATGTATTGCTTTTCCTTTTCAGTTCTTCCATAACAACACAAGGAGAGATAAAATGGAAAGAATGGAAAGGGCTGGAGCATATGCCCTCAGCTCCTTCTGATGCCCAGCTCTTCTGGATGTCCAGTGAAGATCAGAAAAAGGGCAGATGAAATCTTACAAAAGCAAAACTGTTACAGAAACAATTACAGAAACTTTTATAATCTTCCTCTAGTTAGAGGTGGAACTACAAGGGCAATGAAACCAAGTATCCACCAAGGTAAATGCTACCTTATTCTCAGTGTTTTCATGATTAACATACCAATTTCTTTTGAGATCCTTTAAGAGCCCATCAAGACAGGGCCCAAAATGTGCAAGCTCAGATCTGGGTCTTTTTAGGTGTGGGCCCTGTGTGGATTGGGTCTGGGGATTGTGTTGCACCAGGAGGACTCTGGCAGCAGTTTCATGGTGGCTGGTGAGTAATGATTTGTGTTTAGGCATTTTCTGGAGTTTTTTGTTTGTTATCTGGGTGCCCTGCCAGAAGGTCCAGCAAGACAACTAGATCTCCACCCCAAAGCACAGGTTTTGGGAGAAGTGTGGGGAATTTAACCTGTAACCTGTTGGGTTTTCCATATAGACATTAAGCTAGTCCATCTTTTTTAAGTTCAGGTCATCTGTACTTCTTTCCAGACATTTGTACAATACTTATGGCTTTCCAAATTAAGCCATGCTGTTAAGGATTTTCTCAGTCTTATCATAGCAGGTTCAAAACATGCACTTCTAAGCTTTAGCTTCCATTCCATTTCTTACAAGCTACTGCAAAGATATAACTTATACAACCTTTCCATCTGGAAATAATGGAAAAGGATGGGATAGCATTGTTTGAATAGAAACTATTATATAAGTGTTGAATAGATATATAATAGACAAAAGCAACATTTTTCCCATCCTAGATACCTTCTGGAATATGTTGTGTTCTATATGCTTTCTATTATAATTTCAATTTGAGAAGGAGATGCAGCCTTTCCTGTTCTTGCTGTTCTCTCCATGAATTCTGAAGACCTGAGGCCTGAACAGTCATCAAGTTTATGAATGGTCTAAGATAGATCATTCTCATCCACCCCATCTGGGATACATTTGTAAGCCTCCCTAGGTCTTCTAGCATGATTCTGTGATATTCGTTTGGCTCAAGTATAGGAAAAATATAGGGTTTGCTATTAGCCACAGTTTTATGAATTCATGTGTCTTAGAATGTCTCTGCCATGCACACTGGTTGCACAATAGAAATGAAAATTTAGAAATAATTGTTAACCTTTTTATAGACACACAGAATATCTTACTATAGAGCAGTGGTTCTCAACCTGTGGATCCTCGGGTGTTTTGGCCTGCAACTCCCAGAAACCCCAGCCAGTTTACCAGCTGTTATGATTTCTGGGAGTTGAAGGCCAAAACATCTGGGTACCCACAGGTTGAGAGCCACTGCTATAGAGAATGAGTTTGTGACTGTGTGCCTGCTGGTCATTCTGCTGTGCCCCCAGTGGCACAGTGGGTTAAAGCCCTGTGCCGGCAGGACTGAAGAACAATAGGTCGCAGGTTCAAATCCGGGGAAAGGCGGATGAGCTCCCTCTATCAGCTCCAGCTCCTCATGCGGGGACATGAGGGAAGCCTCCCACAAGGATAATAAAACATCAAATCATCCTGGTGTCCCCTGGGCAACGTCCTTGCAGACGGCCAATTCTCTCACAACAGGAGCGGTTGCTCCTGACACGACAAAAAAAAATCTGCTGTCCCTGCGCTGTCAAGGGTTGATGAGTTCAAGTCCTCTGCTCTCACTTCTTGGGTCCTTTATCTTTAAAAGTGATTTGGACTAGATACTTCTTAAAATAGAACTCTCTGTACTCCAAGATTCTTACTTGAACACAAATCTAAGGAATTTCAATGGAAGGATAAAGCATTTATATAAGAGTAGGAGAACTTATTAGAAGTACTCTGTATATATTCTCAAACCACAATGAGAAGTGATTCTAAAAGGCCTTGGTGTAATATGAGCAATGCTAACACTCGACAGAAGAACCACTTAGTGCTTGGAACACTACCACTGTTATTTCAAACTCATAGTTAAAGATGGAAATTGTTTCTCATTGAATGTATTCTAAATTATAAGGATGGATACCAACTAAGAGTTGGAAATAACAGTAGTTATACAACCACTTCATCAGTCTATTTACAGCTTTTTACAGGTGGTACTTTCAAGGTCAATCTGGCAGCAATCAAACAATTTGAATAGTGCTATGAATATTCATTCCAAAATATAATGAAGAAAGTGAATAAAGGGCAAAGAGCAATTTAAATATAGACTGGAGCAGGAAACAGAGGCATGGAAGAGTAATTCTGAAAGTGCACATTAGTCAAATGACATGCTATTTATACAAATAAACACCATGGCTGGTGTAACATGTGTGACCTTCTATATTGCTGCTTTAAAATAGCTTGGCTTAACCCTTTCAAAAAGAAAGTTGTTAATAGTACTAAGTATTTTTCCATTGCTTTCCTGTTCAAAGTACATGGACCAACTCAGCATTGTTTACAACATTCCTTCATGGCAAGCCATTATTACTACCCCCCTATTTTAGAAAGTGTGAAGGCTAAAATATAGAAGACAAGTAGTTCAAATGCCCATCTTTATGTTCGTTTAATATGTCTTATCCCATTCTAGTGCTATTTTGCCTCTTTTCCTCTAGTGATTTTCTTTCACACTGATCTTTCTTATCCCCGGGGGCGGCTCGACCCATTATGCAAAGTAAGCATTCGCAGTATAGTTGATTTTGCCCAGGGGCGCTCTTGAGGCACTCTTGGGGGAAAATAGATCTTGACATATGCGAGTTGTAGTTACTGGGATGTATAGTTCACCTACAATCAAAGAACATTCTCAACTCCACCAATGATGGAATTGAACCAAATATGGCACACAGAACTCCCATGATGAACAGAAAATATATATCAATGATTGGTTTGGGCGGCGGGGGGTGTGTGTGCCAAAATACTGTTTGCTTACCGTTGAAAATTACCTAGGGCCACCTCTGCTTATCCCCCATCGCAACATCCATTTTGTCTGTCTCAACTTTGTATGGATTAGCAAACCATTTGCTATTCTGCAAACCAATGTTTCTCAGTTCTTGTTTCTTCTTTTTCTTCTTCTTTCTCCATCTTCTGTCTTTCTCACTGGTCTTTTTCTCCCCTAAATTAGATCTCCCCTATTCTAGTCCTCCTTCCCACTCTTACTGAAACAGTCACTTGTCCCATATTTATGGAAGGTATTGGGGAAGACAGTAGGAGTTCAGTGAATACCTATATCAATTTCATGAAGGAGAGGTCTCTCTACAACTACCCCTAGTTGTCTTCACAATCAGAGATGAGGAGAATACTGGGACTTTAGCTCTCACTTTAACTCTTCTGATAGCAAGCCACGGAGAAACAACTCAACATTTTGATGCTCAAATGTTTCACCCAGGAGAAGTGAGGGGAAGCTGTTCCCACATTAGGCAACCCACCCCCCTTTTGCACATCTCAGGGGATTAAACTGAAATAGATGACAGTTTAAAGTGTCCCATACTCAACCCAAGTCTTGTGCATGGTCTCATTATTTCATGGTTGGTCAGCAATGGTAGGATTTGCACAATATGTCTTAACAGTAATTGTAGAATCTTTTCTAGAACTCTTTTGAAGGACCAGAACAGAAAGCTTTCACAACTGTAGGACTTGTTTAATAAAAATATATTGAATAGGATTTATGTTTAATTCATTCTTTTTGGAGGGGGTTGATTTTTCAACAATTTTATAAGATCTTGTGATGTCTGAGACGTAGGTCTCCAAGTGCCTGACTTTACATCCAAAATGTCACCATCTGTACTCAGAAGGAGAAGAAAATATGAGGAAACACAAAGAAACCTCAAGGGCTGGGGCAGATATCTACCTGTGCTCCCTTCCAGCAAATTTGCAACTGGCAGCACTAGTCAACAAAGAAAAAAAACCCTGTACCACAGATCGTGTATTCTCAAATTCAGTAAAGCCTTTGTGCATGTGCCAAGGAGGCAAGATACTTCATATAACTGGAAATGTTATTGTCAGAGTTGACTCAATTTTTGTAAAGAAAAATAAAAGATTCAAAGGACGGTATAATATTAATTATTTAATCTAGATTTTTAGTCTAGATTGGAATACCATATTCTTCAAATGCCAAAACTATAATTGTGCCAAATCTTCTCAGTCCTTTAATTGAAGTTTTTGATGTGGTAAGACATTTCTGTTTACAGCACGCACACACACATACCACAATACCACATACCGCATTTTCACTTTTCTTTTTAATCTTTGATAGGCTTCTCCCTCTCATTGCTTCTGAGTCTTTTTTTTTTGTTCTTTCCTCCTTTATGGTTTAGTCCTGTGACATTAATTTAAAGGAAAATATGGGAATCTTTGGTGTTATAGATATTTTGTCCTACAATTCCACAGCTCCTTTCCATTGGATAGGGAAGTCAAAATATCTGGACAAGTGAATTTTACCCTTCCCTGATTTAATATAAGTGCTTTATGAAAAATGGATTTCATTAGCTGCATAGACTATGCTAATGGAAAGACTGAGTATCTAAATTTAATAAAATAAATCAGTGATGGTGGAGGCAAAGTGAGAATGAAGAGACTGATTATATTTACATTAATGACTACATGGCATTTTGGCAGTGCATACTCAACATGGACACATTTTTCAGCACTGCTGATCATGTTTGCTAAAACACTTCAAGCAATTTCATTTCAGACACTGCCAAAATCTATTGAAGTACTACTGTTGTCCAGTTTTTACCAACTGCACCTATATTTTGAGACAGTTAAATATATTTGGCATGATCTGTGGTTCCTAGTTGTTGTTGCCTTCAAGTCAACTCTGACTTTAGGATAATGTCAACTTTTTAACTTTGTGATTTTTAATGCATTATAATTATATTCTTAATTTGCTTCTGACACAACAAATAAATAAACTCTGACTAATAGCAACCCTGATTTATCCAGAAACATTTTGTCATTGTCTTCATTTAAAGCAGAGAGAATTGATTTCCCTAAGATCATTCAGAAGTTTTCAATGACTGAGTGGAGATTTGAAATTGTTCTCCTGGTTCAACACTTAAATAATCTGCTCTCAGACAACTGAACTAGAGTGTTTCTTTAAGCATACATGTATCTGTTAGCATCTCAGAACAGGTGCCATATATGAAAACTGGTGTGTGTGTGTGTGTGTGTTATGCTGTAATCCTGAACCCATTTACCTAGAAAAAACAGATGGTGAACTATATTTCTGATTCAAGTTTTTAAGACAATTTTTATAGGAAAGAAAAAAACCATAATGAACTATAATAAAGTGAACAAACACATTATTAACTTATTCATTTCTTTTTTTAAAAAAAAAAAAACAACAACAACTCAGCATTGAATGTTTGCTGTATATATGTTGTGCTCTGCCCTTAGTCCCCTATGGGGTGAGAAGGGTTGAATATAAGTTTTAAAAATAAATAAATAAATACTAATCTACTTTCTAACTAATATAAAAAATATTCACACATGACAACACAACAAACTTATAAACATACACCAAAAGCTAGGAATGACCTAAATTAGCTGTCAGAATTTAAGAGATAATTGAAGACATATCTCTTCCAGCAGGCCTCGTCAATTTTTAACAATGAATGTTAAAGTCCTGTCTTGTGTTTACTATATCTTAATCTTTATTCTGCGTATTTTAATATATGTATGTCATAGGAATACATTTTAACATATTTGTTTTACACAATGTTTTAATCTGTGTTGTTCTTCACCATGCACCTTGAAGAGAAGTGGATAAAAAATAATAATATAATCATAGTTGGAAGAGACTATATAGGCCATCCAGTCATCAAAGTACCCCAGACTAATGACGATCCAGAGAATGTTTAACTGTCTCCAAAGAAGGACCTTCCACTACACTCCGAGGCAGGGTGTTCCACTGTTGGACAGCTCTTAAGGTCAGGAAGATTTTCTAATGTTCAAGGGGAATCTCCTTTCCTGTAATTTGAAACCATTGATTCAAATCCTCATTTCCAGGACTCAGAGTAATGGCTTCAAATTCCAGGAAAAAGAGACTCCACTTGATCATTAGAAAGAACAATCCTGACCCCAAGAGCTATCTATCTATCTATATCTATCTATCTATCTATCTATCTATCTATCTATCTATCTATCTATCAATCATCTATCTATCTATCTATCTATCTATCTATTAGGCCTGGGCGGTTTCGTTTCGTTAATTCGTAATTCGTTAATAATTTGTTAATTTTTCCAATTACAAAACGATAACGAACCATTCTGGAGTAATCATTAAAAAAACGAATTTTTAAACACGTTTTGTAAATGCTTCATATTTCGTTATTGTATTCGTTTCGTTATTGTTCTGAGGTCGTTTCGTTATTATTTCCGCATGTCTGGGCCAGTTTTATGGTTTAATTAGTGAAAAAAAATTATAATATTACACCAACAGTCAAGAACAGAGGGAGAGGGAAGCTTCAGAAGTTTTTGGAGGTTTTTTAGCGTATTTCGCGGTCGCGTCCGCCATTAACGAATCGATTCGTTATTGTTTCAGAAATCGATTCGTTAATTTTTTACCATTTACGAAATTTTGTAAATATCGAACTTTTTAAAAGGAAAATTTTGTAATTATTTTAAATATCGAAACAAAAAACCCCCCCAAATACAAATCGATTTTAGAAACAAATTTTTGCGTTGTTACCCAGGCCTACTATCTATCATCTATCATCACCACCACCACCATAAAACCAAGAATGGGCAACCTGGAAGTCCCTGAATAGACTCAGAAGCAGAGTGGGCAGATCAAAAGACAACCTGGCAAAATGGTACTACCTAAAAGAATCCCGTACCTTGTGTGACTATGGAGCAGAACAGACAACTCTGCATCTGTATGCTTGTCCATTGTGCCCTGCCTCATGTACATATGAGAAATGGTTGGAGGCTACAGACAATGCAGTTTTTTGGCTAATCCACCTTCCTAGTAATCCTGTATTTTCTCCCCCCTCTCCTTAAAGCACCATTCTAAAAAGCAAATTGGTGTGTGTGTTTGGGGAGGAGGGTCCATTAATCTCTATCTCTCTGTAGTTTTGTTTTAAGTAATGCACTGATATAGATCTTCCATCCTGTTGTACTTCAAGGCTCAAACTCCATTCCTGAATAAATACCAACAGCATGCCATAATTTGGGGGTGGGGCAGAGACAGGAAGGTTTCTATTTCTACAATTCTACGATAAGACGGAGTGGATTATTTTAGTGTAATTATATGATTGTGTATTAGTGATATGTTGGTTTTTTCGTTATGGCTTTATTGTAAATTGTCTTTTATATGTTGTACACCGCCGTGAGTCGCCCTAGGGCTGAGAACGGCGGTCAACAAATGCAGCAAATAAATAAATAAATAAAATAAAGAAATACATTTACCTCACTTGAAAATGCTACTAAGAAGAAAGGACAAATGTTCTGAGCATCGCTTCTCACCCATTTAATGTTCCTTTGTTTTTCAAACTTTTAATTTAAATAACATCACAATGAAAACTAATTCAGGGAGATGAAAGAATGGGTTTGCTTATTTAAAATAAGAAAGGGAGTGAAAGAACAATCTACTACTTTCCTAATCAGTGAGCATAGCATTACCAAAGTCTTTTGTGGCTGACACATTGGGAACTTAAAAGCGTATTTTGACATGCAGCTTCCTTAACCCACATCTAATGAATCGAGGCTAGAGCAGCCTCATATTAAAAGTAATGGAGGTCAGATGGTTCACAAAGTTTCTTGACAGCATTCATGTCTTTACTGGAACAGCTGGGTATGATTCTATATTAATAAATGCTTTTTATAAGACTCTGAATTAATCTGGCCTATCACTATGTCTTTTCATATCTTGGGTTTGGATAGGTTAGATTACATGAATCAGCATGTCATAAATATATGACTATGTACACATCCCACACCCATATGACCAAGGATATGCTGTCTCTGCCTTCCTAAGGTCAAACCTTGTGGTGTTGAGCATCATTGTCTAAAATTAAGTTCTATCATTGTTTATTTGGTTTATCATTAACATGTTCCTAATGAGCATGGATCTCTTAAACCTTAATAATTGGTATGGATATTCAGTTATATTACCATGCATGCATGGGAGGGAAGAAGAAATGCCAGCAAAGAATAGCCAGCTTCACTTGTCACATCTGTTATGTCAGAATGGGGTCCCTGCATGACCATCAAGAAGAACAGGGTCAATTTTTCTTCCATTCTGATATCATAGAAGGTGTATCCAGATTGCACCTAAAACACACTCCCTCCCATGGTTTACATCATTTGGATGCCCCACATAAAGACAAATTTCCTTCTGGACAAAGCAGGAAAACCTTGCTTTGTCCCAAAGTAATTTGATAATGGATTAGATCTGGGTCTTCCTGAAAAACCTACATCTGACCCACTATGGTCGCTGTCTGGACTGCCCCCTTGGAAGTGGGACTTCTAAGGGGGCAGTCTGCATAGCCCTCTCATGTTTTCTGGGCTGAATCAACCCAAAACACTCAAAGGGCTCTAACCCCCTCCCCTAACACCCCCCCCCCCAAGACTTTAAAAAAAGAAGATAACTTACCTGGCCAACATTTCCCTGCTACCAGCTCACTCCTGGCGAGAAGAAATGATGCACCAGGAGAAGGGGGGGGGGGGGGAAGGAAAATTGCTCCTGCCCTCCTTCTCCTGGCATGTCATTTCTATATGTCAGGAGAGGGCCTACAGCAGGGAAATGAGAGCCAGGTAAACTATTTTTTCATTTTAAGGCTATTCTGGGGGTTTTCTTTTGTGTTCGGGTGCACTGCCAAAAGGTCTGGCAGGGCATTTGGACACCTCTCCCCTAACCGGGCAGGAAAGTCCGATGTTGGGCTGATGTGTCGGGCTCAATTGGACTCACATTAATGTCCTGTCTGGAACTGCCCAGATACAACCATAACAGCCAGGCACTCTTTACTTTTCTGTTTAGGGGAAGAGGGGATGACGAAACTGCTTCACACGCCATTTGTATTCCTGATTGGAGTAGATAGTGGTAAACAGCATCAATAACAGTAATCAGTGAAATGTATCTCCCCTCCACCTATTGTTTTGTACAAGGGCAGGAGTACCTGTTACTAGGGTTGGATAGGTTCATTCAGAAAAGCCTGAAAGTCATAAAAAAACTTCCAACTTCTGACTTTTGAAGCAGTTTTGAACCATGCAGGAAAGGTGGGAGGGGCAAATCCAAATTTGAACCACTTACCTTTTTATTCATAAATATTCCATAATGTTCTGATGTCTCCTAAGGTTATTTCAATTTTCACAACCATCAAGCAACTTTGGTAAAGCCTAAACAGTTTTAAAATCTCATGGTTTCCCTTCCCCGGCGATGCAAAGAGGGATGAGCTGGGTGTGGCTAAGCACAGTCATTGTAGTTTGTGATGGCCAGGCTCCCAATGGTAGAGATTACAAAAGGCCCTGCTGTTAAACTACATTTTCCACACTGCCTTGCTGCTCATTAGCCAAAATGGCTGAAGGACCCCTATAGATCAATAGCTGTCTGTAGCAGTCTTCGTCTAAATATAAAATAAACTGATTGAATCTACAAAGGTGTCTAAAGAGAAGGCAGCAAAGCAATAAGCAATCCTAACCCTTTCTTTTTCTGTCATCCCTGTGATAAAGATATGTGTCCACCACAAAAGATATGTGTCCACCACAAAACCTGTGCCTTGGCTCCCCATGCCCTGCATCCCAATGTTTGCCACCATTTGCCATGATTTTTCCTTTCTGCCATTTTTCCCTGGCAGGGATTGAACTCGCAATCTCCTGGTTCTGGGGGCGGTGCGCTCTTTCTGAGCCATCGACTGCCCTGTACCAAATAGCAATTCTGAACTTATACTTATTCACTTCCCAGCAGGAAAGGGGGTCAATTTAGATGTCCCTTGATGGGGTCTTATATAGTTTCTGTTCTCCACCAATTTAACACAGTTTGTGCCACACAAAGTTTCTGGAGTAGAATAACTACTTTCAAAGTAAAGACCACACAATGAAACAGGAAATAACACTTTCAAACCAGGAACAGATTTTCTTTATTATTAAAAATGTTTTTTTTAATATAAAATCTTTGAATTTTTTTCCCTGGCAGTGATCGAACTCGTGACTTCCCAGTTCTGGGGGTGGTATGGTCCCTCAGGGACCCGGTGACCGCTCTGTAGCAAATAGCAATTCAGAACTTCCCAGTGGGAAGCTGGGTCAGTCTATAAAAACTTTTCATAAAAACTTTGAAAATTCACCAAAAATCCATGGATAAGTTGAAAGTTATGAAATCTGGTAAGCTAACAGTGGTCCATGTGTTCTACCACTTTAGCAATTTTCATCAGGATTGATTCTAAAATGAGTGAGGGAGAAACTCCTGAAGTTTCCCCAGTGCCTGTGCTGCTTTTTCCTTCTGTGCATGTGTGTCTGCTATTAATGAAGCAATTCAGAAGTTTTGGAAAGTGTGAGTTTTTTAAAAAATTCAGAAGTAACTTTAGAATCAAACCCCCTACACCTGAAATGAGTTTTGAACCTTTTTTTTTTTTTTTGGATCAACCAAGCCTACCTGTTACGAAAGATCCAGTATGTCCACAAGCCAAATTCTACTTTCTTTAGAACAAAAGCCAGGGAGCCCCCAGTGGCGCAGTGGGTTAAACCTCTGTGCCGGCAGAACTGAAGACCAACAGGTTGCAGGTTCGAATCTGGGGAGAGGTGGATGAGCTCCCTCTGTCAGCTCCAGCTTCTCATGCGGGGACATGAGAGAAGCCTCCCACAAGGATGATAAAAACATCAAAATCATCCAGGCGTCCCCCGGGCAACGTCCTTGCAGACGGCCAATTCTCTCACACCAGAAGCGACTTGCAGTTTCTCAAGTCACTCCTGACATGACAAAAAACAAACAAACAAACAAAAAAAGAACAAAAGCCAACCTATCTTGTTTTATGATATGATTGTCATTATCTGATCAGAAGTACAACTGAAGATGTATTCCCAGGATTGTAACCTTAAGGTGTTAATTGGAGTTTTCAAAGATTCTGTGATTCAAAAAGCATCTGCTAAATAAACACAGGAAGGACAGAAGTTTTAGAAAGACAGACTTACCATCTTCTGTCCCCAGTTTGTCATCATAATATATTTCTCTTCTAATGATGTGAATGTAGGGATAAACATCCAGTTTGATTGCTTCTGTACTTTTCCAGGAAATGAGGGTGCCTCAAGTCCATCCACTCAGTCTACAACTCACTAGAATGCATAATTTTAGGCTCTGCGTCTTAAAGCACTCTGAAGACAATGTAGCAAAAGTAGCAATTTCCTTCCAGACACAGGTTTAGTCTCCATTAGAAAGCCTCCTTTTCCACCTACAGAGAAAGAAACCCACCACTTTCAGTGGTACATTCCCCAGTAGTTGAAGAATGCACCAATTTTCCCTTAATTGCTCTTATTTTCTGATGAGTGAAGCCTCACATTTTGGCATTTTATTTTTTCTCTGGGTATTACTTGCTGTCCCTGGCACATTGCAGAGAAGAAGTAAGGACTAATTAGAACATTTAATAATCATAAGTGTTCAATTGACCTTGGAATTAAAACAAACATGAGTGTATTTGTTTAGATAATTATCCAGAGCTAAAAATAACACTTGGCATGGTGGGAAAAAATAGTTTGATGACAATAGGGCTGTAATAGCGGCTGGCTCAATGTAATTAAAAATCCTATTTTTTCAATTAATTAGATCTAATAGTTGCTTGTAAAATGACACTGCAATGTGTATTGAATTTAATGGAATTTTGCCCATTAGGTGCCTGAGCAAAGGTTAGTTATGCTTTTATATTATAAAACTGCTTCTGACTAAATGAGCAATGAAGTGATTGCACAAGGCAAATCATGACCAATGGGATCCTGCTAGCATTTGAGGACTAACCCAGTAAGTGATGTTAATATTGCAGAATATGTTGCTACTCCCCCATCAATCCAATTCACACATCCAACTTCACTGTTGGATATATTAGACTGAATACTGCAGAGCTATTATATGGCAAAGACATTTGACTATCTGTGCTGAGAAGTGAGTTGTAAGGCTGTTCTCTTACTATAAGGCAGAATGAAGAAGCATGTTTGGATGTCAAACAAAGGCAGCATTGTTTTTTGTGGGTTTTTTTTTTTTGCTATCCATTGTTATTATTGAGTTGGATTCTGATGAATTTATGTTCCACTAATTTCTATGTGCTCTCCAACACATTGTATTTGACAAGGAAGGAGACACATGTTTGGTGAAATTTCTGCCTCTGGTACCAAAATCACTTGGATGCCCTTGAATTAAAATATGGGAATATTAATTAATCTCAAATATCAGTATGCAAAGAGATCTTGCAGAACCTTACAAGACTAACCGAGACTAGGGATCAAGCAAGATAATGAAACTGGTGGCACACATTTTCATAGACGAAGAACCTCATCACTTTGAGGATGGGATTTGCCATGGATTGTGGCAAATCCAGTGAGGTCTGGAGGGGAGCGGGGCACCCATTGCCCTGTGCCCCACCTTGCTTGCCTTGCCCCTTATCCTATCCCACAGGGGGAAGCATCACCGTCCGCCCCCCCCCCCATTTTTCCCCATGGAAACCTCCCATGTTACCGAAGTGGTCTGTTATCAAACTTGGACTTTAGTTTAGACATGGAGCCCTGCTCGAAGTAGATCGATATCATGTGATGGGAGCTGGAGGGCTCCATGCCTCAGCTGAAGTCTCATTGGAAAGGAATTTTTACTTCCTTATATCAGAGAAAGAAAACTTAAGGCAAGTTTGTTAGGTGTATGTCTGACACAGAGGAGACCCCGGGTTAACCATGTACATGCTGAATTTGGGTGTCCAGGTGGCTGAGACAGCATCAGTCCCACTAGGCTGACACATTTGTGATGTAAGAATGAGGAACCTGCATGTCTAGGGTCAATCTCCCTTTCATTCTGATGTCACAGACACAACCATACCAGCCAGATACTCACAGCAAGTTTTGTGGCTGTTGGGAAGTAGGGGTTGTGATAAAACAGGAAAGATCCATCCCTTTCTTCTTCCCTGATCAGTGCATGGAAGAAGGGGTGATGCAGAGGTTTTCATATGAACTGGGAATCAGTCCAAAATCGACCCAATCCACCCGTCTAGAAGTCTAAAGCCCCAGGATGATTATGTTTATTTATAACCAACATTTTCTCTCTACAATAGAGATTCAAAGCAGCTTTCAATAAAATCAACACAATACAATTAAAAACCTAAAAATATATCAACCTTAAAAGAGAATTAAATATTAATGGTATTAAAAACAAACAGTTAAAATTCTTAAAATTAGTTAAAAACCTATTCAGAGCTAAAACCACAGCATCACCTAACTTGATCATAAAAACCTTCCACTTTAAAATACTGCCTGAATAAAAAGGTTTTAGCCTGCTGCTGGAAGGACAGGAGGGAGGGGGGCATTCTGGCTTCCCTGAGCAGGGAATTCCAGAGTTGAGGGACAGCCACTGAGAAAGAATGGTCACTCTTTTTCCCACCAACTGAGCTTGTGATGGAGATGGGACCAAGAGAAGGGCATCTCCTGAAGATTGAAGGGACCAGGCAGGTTTTTACAAGAGATGCAGCCATCCAAACAGCCTTGACATGAGCTGTATATGGATTTCAAGGTCATAACCACCACTTTGAATTGTTCCCAGAAACAAACTGGCAGCCGGTGCACCTGCTACAACAGGGTGGTAGTCCGGTCCCTGTAGCCAACCCAAGTTTGCAACCTAGCTGTAGCTCTTTGGACCAGCTGAAGTTTACAAACAGTTTTCAAAGGCAGACCCACATGGAGCATATTAGAGTAATCCAAACAGGATTTAACTACGGCATGTAGCACCATGGCCAAATCCAGCATCCCAAGAAGCAGGCACAGTTGGCATGCAAGATTTAAATTGGGAAAGGTACTCTTGGCCACCACAGAAACCCAAGCCTCTATGTTCAACACTGAGTTCAGGAGGACCCCCAAACTGCAAACCTGCGTCTTCAGTGGGGAGTGTAACACCATCCTGCACAGGCTGAATCTCTATTCCCTGATCTGCCTTCTGACTGACCAGGAGCACTTTCATTTTGTTTGGATTAAGTTTCAATTTGTTTGCCCTCCACCAGTTCATTACTGATGACAGACACTGGTTAAGGGTCAGGACAGCTACTTTGACTGTAGGTGAAGTAGTAGAGTTGAATGTCATCTGCATATACATGGCACTGCAGTCCAACACTCCAGATAACCTCTTCTAGCAGTTTCATAAACATGTAAAACAGCACCGAAGATGCTATGGAACCCTGAGGAATCCCATGGAACAATGGCCAGGGGTTCTAACAGAAGTTCCAGGAAGGAATGGAGCCACTGTAAAACAGCACCTACAAGTCCCTTCTGAGCAAGATGGCCAAGAAGGATGCCATGGTAGGTGGTATCGAAAGCTACCGAGAGGTCCAGGAGAACCAACAGGAACACACTCTTCCTGTTCTGATCCTCTGGAGTTTGCCCCAACTATAAGCAAAATCAATGGATATTCTGTAGTTTGCTGGAAACTATAGTCTAGGGCTTCATGGTAGTCTTGGTAGTCAGATAACATCTGTTTGGGACTAATCCACTGTTCAGATGGATACCACCAACATCACCCGCTCCTTGTGATCATCAGCACAAGGAAAGGAGCTGACTCATCTCATGCCATTGCCACATCTCTGCTAACCACAGAGCTCTGAGTGAATGATGTCCATCATCAGTAATGTTGGAGATGCTGAGATTGGGTGCCTGCATGACTAGCAAGGGGGATGGGAGATCAACCCCCTTATTTTTGCTGAGTGCTGGGGCACCCCATTCTGTCATCATAGATGTGACAGGCAATGACCAGGATCTCAACCCAGGTATGGTATCATCTGCACTTAAATAGGGGAAAAAATGTTACCTCTTGAAGCAGGAAGGCTGGTGTGATACACTAAATTAAAAAGTAATACCATCAGAAAGTTTAGCAATCAGTATGGTATTTACTGCAGGTATCATGGATACAGCATGTAGTATATCAAAATAAATTACTGGTCTTTGTATGTACTTCAGAAATCACAAGTCTGCCACCACAACAAAAGAGTCTAGGCAGCCTGCAGCCAGGCATTTCAGTTGAGATTATCTCAATCTTTCAGTAATTTCAAATAGATGGGGAAAACACCATCCAATCCAGAGACACTGGGAGCAGAACAATGAACTTTTGAAGCCAAGAATGAGCACTTGAACATCCTATGATCTTAAGCTGAAGAAGAATTTATAAACGTCTTCCTATCTTTTCAGATTCATTTTTGACCTTGCATGCACTCTGATGTAGAAAATGTCATCTGGTAAACATTTTTCTCTCTCTTTTTTAAAAGCTCCTTGTATCACATCCTGATTTTTAAATATTACAACTTTTGATGAAGACCAAAACTGAAACATTTAGCAAATTTTAAACGTATCTCCTTTTTGTCAGTAAAGATTGTTGGAATCAAGAGAAGCATCTTCCAAAAGATGATAGCCAAACAGGAAGGAAAAGATGGAGTGCGTCAGCCAGGACTAAAACTCACTTGCGGCACCCCTTCAGGCCACTTTTGTGTGATGACACACCCAAATGAATCTCTCAAGTGATACAAATGCATTGTTACATGTGCAATTTGGAAAGGGTGATACCGTACAGACTGAAATCTAAACATTTGAAAGCTAAGCTGAGAAAAAAAAAACCATTCTCCCATTCCCTGTCAAATTTTGCTCTGTAGTGATAGAACTTCAGGATTAGGGTCTAATTTATAATCTGGAAATGAGAACATTCTCCAGCTATGTATCCTTTTAGTGGCTTTTGATGAATAATCTCCATCAAGTGATACTTCAAATCTTTCACCAGTGGCAAGGTGCAACCAATTCATTTTATGCTTTTTAGAATGTTTAGGAAAGCTGCAAAACAAGAAAAGGCAGTGGAGAAGAAGAAAGACTCTGCTTCCTTTCAAGGTTCCCCCTCCCACTCCACCATGCACACACACAACCTGTTTCAAAGAAGAGAAACTATAAACAAAGTTCTTTCATGGCTTTCATATTTAACATTGTCAGATGAAAGTTTCCTTCACTGCTCACATGGGAAGAAAGGAGATAGGAAAGGAGAAGGTCAAAGCTGTATAAACATATTGTTGTCCCTGTTTAACTGAAGGAAAAAGTATAAAACTCATATGAATTTAAACAGAATAAATTATGCACTAAGAAAGAGGATGCTATTCAGGACAAGGTTAACCTTTCCTTCCATGGGAGCTGGGAGTGAGGTTTGCTTTTTTGCTTAATGCAAGGGCAGTTGATACTGAAATAAAATCTTGAGTCCCCTGAAACATTCCTTCCATTGCAAAGTGAAAAAGAAGGCTGAAAGATTCTGCATCTCTATAGGCTGAAGACGACAAACAAACAGAAAGAAAGTGTCTATCTGTTGAAAAAGCAGCAATGCCGAACACTTAAAGAATTAAAGAAGTCTTGAGAGAGTAATACTAGGTATATAATTCTTCATTAATTTCATGCTTGAAGGAAGCAACATGTCATTTTAGCAGTTTTCTTCCTGCTCCTCATAAAGTCTTCAAAGGCTGCAGTTTTCAAAGACTATTTCCACTTGGGGAGTTATTCTACATAACTTTTGTATGTGGGTTTGAGGGTAGAACAAAGAATTAACTGCACAAAAAAATTGCAAAAAAAAATAATAATTTTTGTGCAGAAAATGCATTTTGTGCAGAAAGACAAAACAGTGTGATTTTTTGTGCAGAATACGCCCCAACCTGTGAAGATTGTTACCAGCTCTCATCAAAATTTCCCAACATTCAAGAAACACATTTTAAGTATTTTTCATATATTATTACAACATTCTTAAGTAGTGATAACACTGTTCTACAAATTTTCAGTTTTTCTCAGTTTCGGAAACGAAATATGCCGTTTCTTAATAAATTTAACATGCTGAATTCAAATATAATAATTAAATGTGTTA
Source organism: Anolis sagrei (assembly GCF_037176765.1). NCBI lineage: Eukaryota > Metazoa > Chordata > Lepidosauria > Squamata > Anolidae > Anolis > Anolis sagrei. Next base: position 157,973,634 of record NC_090023.1, read on the forward strand.
ATTGGCTCTGGTTTTTATGCAACAGCTATTTCAATTTTCTCCACAATAGGTAATTCGTTAATATTATGATAATGCGCCTAACCTTACTGCATGTATATAAACCGTGAATATTTACTAAATTTTAGTCAAATTATATTGCCAATAGTTTATACATGAGAAATATTTATTTAATTAGTCTATTGTTTATATTTGTGCAGCAAGAAACTATATTAGTAGGTCTAATGCAGTTGAAAAGTCTGAAAGTTTAAATGTCGCTTTAATCGTGACTTTAGTTTATATCCTGCTTGCTTTTCTTCACTTTTCTTTTGTATTCAAGGAAAGGATTGTCTCTTGCAATGCTCCAGCAGGAGTCTGACAGCATTGACGGAGTCCATTGGCCTTGATATCTTTTTTCCATAGTGCTTTATTTACACACGTGCGAGGCACAACTACAGTAAAAAGAACAATGCAAAACGATGTTTAACTATACTGTCTCAGTCTTCAGCTGACTGACCCTCACCGTTCAAAAGTCTGGCCTTATATAGGGCTTTCTGGCTTTTGCACACGGCACTAATACTGCGTCATCAAACTTTCTAGAATATTCTAGAATCTTCCATAGTGTAAGTCGCAACATGCATTTTTTCAACCATACGTGATCACGTGATTGCTTATATCATAAAAACTAGAGCCAATATATATTTTTAAATGTCATTTTCATTTTCAGCACCCCAAAATCATAAAAGAACAACTATTTTCAGGCCCACAACTTTTTCTCCGTTGAACAGTGTAATTTACAATAGATCAAAGTCTCATGTCTTGTCACCCATTCTAACCTCTCTGAGAAATAAGCAGATACTTTAAGGGATCATTCCACTTCTTGTCTTCCTGTCCCCTTATTCTTTCATTTCTGCCAAAAGTAAAACAAGCTTAGTTTTGTGCCTGCTACACAACCTTAGAATGCTTTCCTGTCTTCACTGGAGTTCTTATAACAAAGTCTTTGTTTGTTTCCTTGGTCATTGGAGTATTTACTCCTTAATCAGAAAAGCTAGCCAAAGTAAACACACACTTTCTATTTTCATCAGAAAGGACTTATATTTGCTTGCACTTTCACGGTTTCCATTGCTGTTTTCTGCTGGCCGATAAGGATGGAAACAGCTAACCTTCTGATCACCAGTCTTGAAATGCATATTTTTAAACTTGGTATTAAGTAATTCCCAGGAGGAAAAAATCCAATCTCTTTATGCTCAGTTTTGGCAGTGCCTGCCTGCATTTTATGTATATATTATACAGAATAGTTGGATGTTTAAAAATGCAATCAAATCCTATTTATTTATTTATTTTCCCACAATTGGGTCCCAGCTAATGTGACTTAGCAAAATTGAAATGAAGTTTCACTTTATTCTACTGCTGGTAGTGCAAACCAAATACTATATTTCATTTTATGTGCTTAGTGAATTTATTCCAAATTTTTCACTTGTACTTGGAATGTAATGTATTTGGCATAATCTCAAGGGAGAAAAGATACTGATGATATTTGTAATAGAATCTAGGGGCGTTTAAATGACTGAATATTAGTTTGTTCTCTATAGTACAGCAATTCCATATGTTGTAATGATGAAATTCTCTTCGGCAAAATAAATAGAATTGTGTGGTAGAATAGTTTCATACATTCATCTTAACCACAGCAGTAGAGCACTCTAGCAAAAAAAGTAAATTAAGCACTTTACAAAACTACAAATACCAAGGTTCCATAGGCCTGAGCTATGGCAAATTAAAGTGGATGCAATTTGTTGAAACTATGTAGTATAACTCTAAGTTACTCTGTTGGTGTGCAAGTTTAATGAGAATTTGATATATGAAAGGACAGCTTTGACTATGGATTGTGAGGAAATCTTGCACATGAAATGAAAATGTCATTCTTTGATTCTGAAAAGTAACACGGAGAACTATTCAAAACTGTGCATATGCACACAACAATTTTTTTTCAGTCAAGGAATGAGTAGAAGGGGCACTTGTAAAATATATTAGCAATCTGAGAGGGATGGATAAATCTGCCAGGCCTCTCCATATTTTCATTTTTTTTAAAAAAAGAAACACAATGTATAACAAATGTATTAAACCATGATAAAATAATTAAAAAATATTTTTTAAAAAGGACAAGATAACTCCTACAGAAATCCACACTGCTATGTCAACAAGTTTGGGGGAATCTGCTGTGTCATACGATATTGTAAAAAAGTGGTGCTGTCAATTTAAATGTGAAAGGACATCAAGTGAAGATTAACATAAGGTGGCCTGCCAAATGCTATCAACACAAAAGCAACCATCAACAGAATTCATGATATATGAGGGGTATTTTTAAGTAAGGTCCATTTTGTTGTAGACACTAGTAGTTTGCGCGCATACCACAACAAGCGCCTGCGTCGTGTACCGGCATGCCTCAGGAACAACTGTGCTCAGTTTCCACTCTGTAGCTAACCTGTATGGTTCTGTTCTGTGCTTTAAAAATGTTTAAGACTATCAACTCACCCGCCGCATGTGAGGTTCGCTCAGTGATATGGTTTTTGTCAGCAAGGAACCTGCCTGCTGCAGAAATTCATCGACAGATTTGTGAAGTTTACGGTGATACTGTTATGAGTGAAAGCAAAGTGCGTAAGTGGGTACAACAATTCAAAGATGGCCGTGACAACGTCCGTGATGAGGACTGCTCCGGCTCCGGTCGCCCTTCTTGGATTACAGACGATTTGGTGGCTTCAGTTGAAGCGAGGATTCGTGAAGAGGGTATTTTAAAATTGGTTCAGAGGTACAATAAGTGTTTGAACAAACTTGGCAACTATGGTGAAAAATAGAGTGAAGTATGTACTTTCTGAAAATAAATTTACTTTTTTGAAATAAACTTTCATTGTGTATTATATTCAAACAGACCTTACTTTAAAAATACCCCTCGTAGATGAATAAGATCAATGAGTAACTATCAGGGATATAGCAGAGGAAACAGGTATTTCATACCAACTATTACTATAGATCAGAGTTTCTCAAACAGTTCTCCTCCAGGTGTCCTGGACTTCAGCTCCCACAATTCCTAACATCTGGTAAGGTGGCTGGGATTTCTGGGAGATGAAGTCTAAAACACCTGGTGAAACACATTTTGTGATGATGATGATGATAGGCCACAGATGCATGGTTGGCAGGGACTGGACAAACTTTTTTTCCAGTCAAAATTGAAGATTGCTGTGACAAGTGCATTCAACTTCAAGGAGACTACCTTGAAAATAAGGTTGGAACTTTGCCAGTTTTTACTCAGAAAAAAGCATAAGGATCAGACCCCATATTGAACACAGACTGCTCGCTTGAATTTCTATTGCTTTCTTTTTCTCTCATCTCAATAAAAAATAATTGTTTTTGCTGCAAAATCAGCTTGTCCTTGACCTGATTTTTTCCCTGTTTTTGGGAGATACTCTGGTTAATTGTCTGTTTTTAAAACCTTTAGTCAATAAGATTTCGCATAGAATTACTACTTGGAAGAGCTTTTTCCACTAACCATTAAACCCAACACACTGTTATAAATAAGTTGAACATTTTCAGGAAAAGTTCGTGCAAATGTGTTTGTGATGATGGTAACTTTATATGATTGTGAGATATATATATTTGTGAATGTATCAGAAGGCAATTGTGATTTATGTGTGAAATTGGATAAATGTGTTTGTGCATGGAAGCTGTTCACAAAAGAGGCATATCTGCTCATTTTTCCAAAAAGGGAACTACTCATATCTGTCATGTAGCCTCTGGAAGCTTTGCTAAAATGCAATGTATAAATATAGGAAATAAATAAAAATAAATAAATGTGACCCTCAGACTCCCAAGGATCCTCCACCCTTAATCTATAGTAGGGTTGGGAGTCATGAAACTCTCCAAAATGATATTGGATTGCAGCTGAAAGATTGCCTTACTGTGATGGGAATTGTAGTTCAACACCATCTAGAAAACTACATGAATTTGAACACTCTTTAAAGAATGCTAGATGAGGGATAAAAGATAAGCTAGACAGGGGAAAAAATTAATTTTTAGGAGTATAGAGTCTGCTTCTTGGAAGATTTTAGATTATTCTGGATTGATTCTGAAGTGATTGTTTCATATGCAGCCTCACATTTTTGTCATAACAATATAGCACTTGCAATTACATTTTGAATAACTAAGTATGATTATGTGCATGTCTATATATATATATATATATATATATATATATATATATATATATATATAAAACTCATGCACAAGGTAAAGGCTTCTTCTATGATATTTCCAGTAGTAGTAGTAGTAGTAGTAGTAATAATAATAATAATAATAATAATAATAATTTTATTTGTACCTTGCCACCATCTCCCTGAAATGACTCAGGGTGGCTAACAAAGCACTCCAAAGTGCCACACATAAAATAAAAACAATAACATAGACTGGGTTTTTGTAGGTTTTTTTTTCAGGTTGTATGGCCATGGTCTAGAGGCATTCTCTCCTGACGTTTCTCCTGCATCTATGGCAAGGATCTTCAGAGGTAGTAAGGATGCTTGCCATAGATGCAGGCGAAACGTCAGGAGAGAATGCCTCTAGACCATGGCCATACAGCCCAAAAAAACCTACAACAACCCAGTGATTCCGGCCATGAAAACCTTCGACAATACAATTACATAAACATCAAAGTGCTAGGTCAGTGGTGGCTGGAGAAGTGAAACCACCCCAACTTCGCAAAGTTTCAAGGAGCTACCTAAAGTGCTGAAGCTATTTTGAGAACCTTATTCAGCATCACAGATGGAAGCTTGACTAAATGCCTGGACTTGGCTAGCTGCCCACTGGCATGAGGTCCAATACACACCAGTGTGCTAGATGATGATGATGATGATGATGATACTAACTACTACTACTACTACTAGTAGTACTACTAATTTATTTTTGTACTCTGCCTCCATCTCCCCGGAGGGACATTGCGCAGCTTATATGGGCACAAGCCCGATCAAATATAGTTAAAAATAACACATTAAAATACGTAGACAACAGCATAAAACAGAATAAAACAACAACATTATAATACCATATAGAAATCTCCAAATATTCAACCTGCTTCCATCAGAAATCTGAAATGGGCCTGCTCATTGTGAAACGTGAGAAATCCATTCCAAGGTATTTAGTATTTTTGCACCAAATGATGGCTTTGTGAAAAGGGTATTACATAGACATACCAAGGCCTGTGAGTAGCTTGTCAAGATGTACATTATATTTCCCTTCCCAGCAGGTTCCACCTTTGTGTAAGATAACGTGAAATGTTTTTATATAATGTTTTCTGTTTCTCTCAACAGGTAGCATGGAATGGGGGAAAGGAGAAAAGAAATCAGAAACTCCCTTAATCTCTCCAATACTTTTAAGATAGGAAGCAGTGCTTTCTGACATTTACAATTTAGGTTGTTGGTGAAGCAACCCCATTGTGAGGCTGACTTTTAAAAAGAAGTACTAAAAATACCACAGGAAACTTGGTTGAAATTCTGAAATATGACAACACTTTGGAGTCATGACACTAAGGACAGTAGCAAATGAAACCAATGTGACTAGTGAACTTGAAGTATTTTTTGAGAACAACAGGTTTTGTTTCAAAAGAGCCATATGGCAAATTTACATTACAAATTAAAGGTCAGTGACTACTGACTAGTCATCTATGAGCTGAATTTGTCTCTGTCCCATTTTGTGATGGTCTGGGATTCACAAAAGAAACCAGAAGCATGTGCTAACCACCACAGCAAGACCCTTAAAGATCTCTGTGTCAAGCAGCCAGGTCATAGTAGGCAAGGTCAGATGAAGTAAATATAACTTGAAAATATAGGCAACCTCAAGGCGGAAGAAAACAGTTCATCACCTGGCTCCTATAGCCATAGGCATCTTTGAGGTTGGCAAGGAAGTATGACCAATTATCCTCCTCTGACTCAGATGATGATGGCAGGGCCCATGTTCCCTGGTCATGTTGACCATTACAAGAATCAACTGCCATGATAAAATGAGATTGTGTCTTGTCCTCCTCAGGATCCTGTGAACTAGTATGGTACAGTAGTGAGTACTGAACTATGACTTCAGAGATCCGGGAACAAATTTTTACTGAGCCAGGATATTCACTAGCGAGTGAAGTTGGCCAAATGCCCGGGAGGACATTGCCACCTTGTCCCCTGTGACATCAACGCCCCTCCCCCAGCACCAACGGCCACTCTGGGTCCAGAATAAAGAAGGGGAGCCGGGAGGACATTGCCATCTTGTCCCCTGTGACATCAGCGCCCCTCCCCCAGCACCAACGGCCACTCTGGGGGCAGAATAAAGAAGGGGAGCCGAGAGGACATTGCCATCTTGTCCCCTGTGACATCAGCGCCCCTCCCCCAGCACCAACGGCCACTCTGGGTCCAGAATAAAGTAGGGGAGCCAGGAGGACATTGCCATCTTGTCCCCTGTGACATCAGCGCCCCTCCCCCAGCACCAACGGCCAGTCTGGGTCCAGAATAAAGAAGGGGAGCTGGGAGGACATTGCCATCTTGTCCCCTGTGACATCAGCGCCCCTCCCCTAGCAATAATGTAATATTATGTAGTACTAGTGTTATGAATGATGTAATAGTACTATGCTAGTTATGTATTATGTAGTATGTTGTATGTACTTATGACTTGTAAGCCGCTCTGAGTCCCCTTCGGGGTGAGAAGGGCGGCATATAAATGCCGTAAATAAATAAATAAATAAATAAATATATTAGCCTGGCCTACATCACAGAATATTTTATGCATAGAAGTCTGGGGAGAACCATTTGTTATACAGCCTTGACTATAGTGGGAGAAATAGGTAATGAATAAATAACAATAATAAGTAAAGCCCTCTGCTATGCACTATAAGTTCTGGAAGCCTAATAAGGCATCATGATAGTCCCTATTTACAAGAAAGTCTTTGTTTTGTGCCCATTTAGTACCTCTTTTTTTTGTTTTGGAGTGGATAATCTTTGTTTTGTGCCCATTTAGTACCCATTTATTACCTCTTTTTATGTTTTGGAGTTGATAGATATTTCATGCCTGGGACATCTGATTACCAAACACAATTTAAGCTGGTTTGGTAATTAATTAAAATATTAATAAAATATAATGTGATGCAGTAATTAGAATGTTAGACTAGGATGTGGATGACTCAGGTTCATTTCCCCATTTCAGCCATAAGATCACTCAAATGTCCAAAGACCAGTCACATCCTCTCTTACTCAGTATCCTTCTGAGGATGTGAGGAGAAAATGAGGAGGAGAAAAAATAGAGATATACACATAGTGAAGGTAAATATATTGAAGGAGAGATTGAACCTAAATGTAATTAGTAAGTAAATGAATCAGTGCAATTTAAAAATTTGCCTGAAAAATATAAAGGCTTACTATTGAGGTAGAATTCCAGGTAGAATTCCAGGACTGGAAACTCATAGCTTGGTGGATACATTTCCATATCTTCATGAAGAGTTTTGCCAAAAATACTTCAAAACAAGTGCTGGCTTAGATTGCAGAACGATGATAAGGTTCATAAGAAAATTGGAGCTTCATAGTCTTGCCCAGACATTACAGAACATTATAAGTTGTAGTCAGTGAGTCTCTAATACAGTCATATGCTGGTGTAGAATGACCCTCTACAAAACCAAATTGCCTCTGAATCAAAGTTACAAGCATTGTAAGCAGTTAGAATTAGCATTGCCTTCTACCTCAAAAGAGAGACAGGTGCTCTCTTATCTAGCTCAAGATGTCACTGCCTTTCTAGTTATCTTGGTGCATTACATTCTGTGAAATGTCACTGCAAAGCAAATCTTAATTATCGGAGACACAGGCAACAACTTCTTTATGTCAGACTACCTGGTACTTCCCTATTTTGTTTCTCCATTCTATGAACATGGCAAATGTTTAATGTATACATGGTTTAAAATAAATAAATAAATGCAACCTACTCAGTATGTTTGAGACCTCACCTCTTTATAGGTTTTTTTTAAAAAAAAAAACCATGAAAAACAGCAAAAAGGAAATAAATGCCCAATAAAGGCCAAGAAGTAGCCCTACAACAGCTCTTCTACGTGCCATTGTTCTTGTGTGCCTTCAAGTCAACTCAGGCTTCTGACATCTCTCAAGTCAACCTTTCATGGCATTTTCTTCTCAAGATTAGAGAGGGGCTGTTTTTGTCTTCCTCTGAGGTTGAGAGAATGTGAATGGCATAAGGTCACAAAATGTATTTTAATACTGAATAGAGATTCAAGCTCTGATCTCCAGATTTGTTGACCAGTGTGCAATTTACTGCACTAAGCTGACTCTCCATATTTCCGAAAAGAAAAATCTTTGATGCATCTAATAATATTTGAAGAAGTCATATTGTCTCCTGAATTTCTGACATTAATCAAAATTGATGGCACATATCAAAGCATGTTATGTTTGGTTGGCATAGGTAATAAAACCTGCAACTATTTTCATTACAATGAAGGTGTTGAATTCACTTATAACAACCCCTTATGATCCTAAATTAGGGTTGTGAGTTTTGATTAGAGTTTTGTTTTAGGAGCCCAGGGGAATGATGTGCATCAATAATGACTAGAGTCACAGTTCAAAAAGACATTGGATGAATCTGATAGCCTGGGTCTAATAGAGTTCAGCTGCTGAACTATTAGATGTATTCTACCCACAGAACCCATTTGTAGCACACACACCTCAAAACTAAATGTAAAGAGTAATTTTCTACTTGCTTTCTAAACACTATTCCACATGTCAATACCCAGTATTGATAATATATTGTGTATTGTCACCCCTAAGAGCACTTGACGCTTTTCTGGGATTGTCATGGTAAAGTGATATGCCATGGGAGATATCCTTAAGAAAGAAATTATAGAATTCCACTCATCGAAAAGCTTTACTTCATACCTGACTAAAAACAAACAAACAATCCAAAGGAATCTGAATGAAGTGAGCTATCATATGTAATGGGTGTGGGTGGCCATACTGGATTGTTTTAAATGCATGCATATAAATTGAAATAATAGATCAAATAATGCTGTTTATTTATTTATTTATTTATTTATTTACAGTATTTATATTCTGCCCTTCTCACTCAGGGGACTCAGGGCGGATTACAGTGTACACATATATGGCAAACATTCAATGTCAATTTGACATACAACGTATACAGACATACACTGTTGGCATACAAATGCAGAATTTCATAATTTTCAAAACTATAGAATAAAAGAACTATAATGCTAAATTGGGGGAGGGGTAGGCATATGTCTTACTTCTATTGCCCAAATGCAATCCTTAATACAAAAGTAAATTTAACGAAAAATTGCAAGCCACAGACTCCACTTTTTACTACACATCTATGAGAAATGTATTCAGCTGTATCACTGTATCACACAAGGAGGAATTTTTAATTTTTTGCATAATGCATTCTGCTTCTAGAATGAATTCTTTTAGAATGCATTCCTTACTTCCCCCTAAAATGAATAATCAAAGTAATAAACACACTAGTCTACTTGTTATCTTTTCTAACCATTATGTGGTCTACACTAGAACGTTTCTTGATCACCTCCCACTCAACTCACGTAGGCTTTCTTTCACCTTACTCACCGAGTTTTTAGCCCTTTGCCTCTGAATCCCACTAGATAAAGTGTGGACTTTTTTTTTACCCTAGGGTAAGTAAACACTAAACTGAATGCAATTGTGAGCAAAATGCAGGCCTAGGACTACAAGTTATTCAAGACTGGTTTTATGGCTCTTGACTTCTCAACACTCTCCAGACAACAATTTTCCTGATGGATGATTTGCCCTCCCTGAGAGCCTGGAAGCATCTTGACAATAAGATGCAATTCCCACTTTCATCCACATTATTTAATGCTGAAGTGGACCTTTAGCTCCTTCTCTTTATATTAAAAAATAATACTTATCAGTTCAGCATTAAACCTATCTCCTCTGGTTTTGTTTTTATTATTATTGTGCCCTTTACATTAATTTGTAGTCCATTTGGCTTTTGGAGATTCCCTGGGATGGATAGATAAATGAACAATAAATAAGTAGATGATCTCTGGCCTTGCCAAGGTTGCATATTATTTAAGTGTTATTGCATAAATGTTTAATATCTGTCCAAAACCAAAATGTATGCACTGATAATCTAGAGCCCACATATCAAACGTAAAGGCTGTGGGCTGAATCTGACCTGCCATGTTATTTTATGTGGTCCCAATGAAGGGGACAGTGAACCAGAGTGTCTCCATTTTGTGTCTGTCTATCTTAAAGGTGTCAGAAAAGGCACATTGTTAACTTCTATTTAAGATGCAGCCTGCCTTCCCCCATGGGAGGCAAGTGTTACAACAGTCTATTCTAAAGAACGGTGTATGGTCGGCTGATGTGGTCGACCTATTCCCGTAAGATGTATGCAATATAAGTTTTGGACTTTGGACCGTTTGTAGTGAGCTACATCCTGAAGATGTTTATGATGAAGGAAATGTTTGCTTAATGCTATACCAAATAAGGAAAAGGGGAACTCTGAAAGTTGTCAACAAGTTGGGTATATCTATCGGACGCTCGTCCCAGGTTGAGGCGGACAGTTTTGTACCGCTATACTGTGTGTTATGTTGACTATCCATCCTCCTATTGCGCAATATGAATAAACCGCATTTTGCCCTGACTTGTTTGGACTTCGCTTCATCCAGAGTGGCTTAGCCAAGGACCCGATGGTTGGTAAGATTGGAAATACTGGCAGTTTTCTATAACACCAAGTCTTTCAATGCTAGGGAAACATAGTTGTATTTATACAGTCTTATAAGCAAAACGGGTCTTTTCAAGGTAACCATAAGGCCGATGTGGCCCTTGATGAAAATGAGTTTTTAACACCCCTGATCTAATAGAAGGGGCGACTTCCCCTAGATCAGGTGGGTGAAGCTGTGGGTGCCTAGAAACATGCATCACTGCATGTATCAAAAACATAGGAGCTGAGGTGGTGCAGTGGGTTAAACCCTTGTGCCAGGTGAACTGCTGACTTGAAGGTTGGCAGTTCAAATCTGAGAGATGGGATGAGTTCCTGTCTGTCAGCTCCAGCTTCCCACGCGGGGACATGAGAGAAGCCTCCCACAGGATGGTAAAACATCCAGGTGTCCCTGGGCAATGTCTTTGCAGATGGCCAATTCTCTCACACTAGAAGTGACTTGTGGTTTCTTGTTGCTTCTGACATGAAAAAAGTGCATCTTTAAAGTGATATGAGTAACCTCAAGTTAGGAACATCATGGTACAATTCCATTCTTTCTGACTTTGTTTTAAAACAATATGCATGCATCTCATCAGAGGCATGGCTATAGGAGGCATTTTGTGACACAAATAAGCAGTGTGCCCTAAAATGAAATTTTATATCAATCTCTATATTTCTAGCAATCCAAAGAGTGAGACAATGAAAATTGCTCACATCTGCCAATCTTCTATGCATTCTGTTTACATTCCCTTGGTAACTTTGCTTGCCCAATTTCTTTGGATGTCTAGACTGTATTTCTAAATGTTCAAGTAAAATTGCAAGTTGCTCTTCATGTCCCCTGCATTCTGCTGCTCTGGACTGATGCCAAAGTGCCTATTGAATTAGGCTAGCTCTGCACTTGAGATTTTTCAGTGCCCCAACTAACTGTCAGTTGATTTTGCTCTTTACTTAGCCAAAGATAAATTATCTGAGCTGGCTTTTAAATGTATTCAGAATACAACTGAAATTCTATTTGTGGGAGAAAACCTTTGTGATAGATGTATGACCTTGGAAGCGCAGGTCTTCACATAACAAGGTAAAATCTGAATTCAGCTGAGAAAGCATATTACAAAGTTGACAGAAAGATCCAAGAGGTTTATTTTTAATCATTCCAGAAACACAAAGAAAAATGTTCTCTGTCAGCCTGAAACTTTTTGCATTTGTTGCTGGCAACATAAAGGGCAATAAATCTACAGATTTTGACCTGCTAAAATGAGCCAGTGTTAGCCTAAAGCTGGGCCAGAAACATATAGAAGGGATACTTACTGAGAAAAAAGGGCAATATACTGTATATCTTGGAAATGATAACATGCTGGTAGGGAATAATTTTCAGAACAATTATCCACAATTCAAATCAATTACAAATTATTATTGAAGATCCTGTCCCACTATCTGCAAACAAAAACAAAACACTAGAATTTAGAATGACCTCTGACCCCAACACTACTATTTTCCTTTTTTCAGTAGCTTCCGTTTCTCAAGAACGGAGGTTCTGTAGCAATCTGAAGCAATGAGTTATTTTTCTAATGAATTATGTTTCAAGGCTGTTACTAACCTATTGCCAGGTAAAATAATAAAATTATTATAAAGAAAAGAATAAAATGATTAGTATTTATTTTGGGTACCCAAAACCTATGGAGTTTCTTTCCTTCTTCTGACCAGAAATGGAAAATATTTGGTCTTCCAAATATTTCTGAAGTTCCTCTCTTTCACTGCACTTTTACTTTCATATATTTTGAAATGAAAAAAAGTCTTTTTCTTTATGTTATTTCCACTGATTACAATCCAAAATATATGTTCACATTTTCATTGATATTCTCACAGTCTATGAAGTACTGGCTAAACCAGTACAATATTTGTTTCTACAACTTCTCTTTCCATTACCAGGACAAACAATCTACATATATTCTATAAAGAATTCACCCCAGAGTTCCTTGCACAGTAAATCCTGGTAATCACCAGTTCTCCATAGAAATAAACTTGATAAGAAATTTCCATATACAAGTCCCATGTAGAATAGAGCCCTAGGACATCCAAGGAAAAATATGCCTTGGAATATTAGCTAGATCTGACAATACAAGACCTCCTCACCATAAGAAAGCTCTTTGTTCCCATTAGATGACGTTCCCTTGGCAAATGTGAATAAAGAGAACCTAAGACACCAATAAATTTGGAACCTACTGACAGTTATGTATGTACTAGTAGACTTTGGAACAAGATAGATCCTCTCTACGTGGCGTTGCCTCTGAAGACTTCCTGGAAGCTGCAGCTAGTCCAACGCTCGGCAGCCAGACTACTAATGGGTGCTGGGTACAGGGAGCACACCACTCCGCTGTTACACCAGCTCCACTGGCTGCCAATTAGCTTCCGAGCACAATTCAAAGTGCTGGTGTTAACCTATAAAGCCCTAAACGACTCCGGCCCTGTTTACCTCTCCGAACGTATTCTTCCCTATGAGCCATCAAGATTATTAAGATCGTCTGGAGAGGCCCTGCTCTCGGTCCCACTGGCCTCGCAAGCGCGTCTGGTGGGGACGAGGGACAGGGCCTTCTCGGTGGTGGCCCCTCGACTCTGGAACTCTCTCCCATCAGAGATCAGAACCGCCCCTTCTATCCTGACACTGAGGAAACAGATGAAGACTTGGTTATGGAGACAGGCATTCAATGAATGAGCCAACACCCTGAGATATGGATGGAGGATGATGAGCAACGATTTTAATGTGATGACTGACCATTATAGTTATTGATTGTAATTGCTGTTTTAATGTTTTACTGTAATATGTATTATGATGTTTTATTGATTGTATGTGATATTGTGGTTGGAAACCAGTCTGAGTCCCTCAAGAGAGGTGAGAAGGTCAGTATACAAAACCTTTAAATAAATAAATAAATAAATAAATAAATAAATAATTATGTCTAGTTTCTCAAATTTTGTATGTTCTGCACTAAATATTTAGACTGGCATCATCTGATGCCAATAATTTCAAAAGTACACCCATCCTTTTTGTCACAGTTTTAGATTGGTGGGTCATTGTGCAACAGGTGAGCCCATGGCTATGATATGTTTTCACCTGTTGCACTATTGTGGGATCCAGGGTGACTATATTGGTGTGTATTTACTCCAGACTAAAAGTGTGTAAGATCTTTGCCATTATTTAAACTGTAGTACAACCACTGTAGCATTTGTTATTTTCTCCTCCCCTGCTCACCTCATGCCCTATGGAGGAGAGTATAACAGAAAATCCTCTGCTTCATTACCCAGCAGAAGATAGGAGAGTTTGCCCACTTCTCCTCAGCAATGAAGTGGTAGCTGTATTTCTTCATGCTCCACCAAACCTGTGGTGATTGTGTCAAAATGCACACAACATCCTTAGGTATCTGTAGTTTGCAATTGTGGCAGCAGTGATTTACCCCCCCCCCCCCCCCCAATTCTGAGGCTGCTATGTAAACTGTGGAGATATGGATATGGAACACATATATGATGGTGGGGGAGTTTTATTGTACATACATACAGCGTGGCATTCTATTAGTCACTTACACACATGTAACTGCAGCGTACACATACATACATCTTTTCTTAGGTGATGGTGGGGACAGTGACATCTATTCACTTGTCATTATGTTCTATCCAAAAATTTCCCACCATCTTGATACTGTCAAGCTTTGGTAGAAAACCCATGCTGTCACTTATGACCTCATCACATTGGGGTTGAAATCACCCCTTTTGCCTCTTTTGGACAGGGCCTACTGAGCGCCATCAGATGGCACTGGCTTGACCCACCTCCATTCCTCCCAAAGTGGAGGAGAAGCTTCGTAAGATGATTCCTCTGCCACCACAGAGTGGAAAATATATTTTGGGTAGTTCTGATGAAGCTACCTGCATTTTGTTCCCCTTTCCTCCATCTGATGGGGGAAAGGGCAATGCAGCAACATGCATTCTTGCCCTTTCACCCTTATGATGGGGACAGGGACAGGGTGGCAACATGCCTGGTCCTGTCCCCACCATGTAAGGGACTTCTGGTGAAATCACATGGCACCAGGAGCCATGTGAAGAGGTCCTTAATGATGTGGAGTGGAGGAATTTGGGAGACAATTCAGACTCTGAATATTTTAGTGCTTCATGCTCCTGGCATGTGCCAGAACATAGGATCTGGGCCAGTGTGTGCCCCGATGTAATCTGATTTTTGTACCATGCAAGTCTGGGATCTAAGCAAGTAATGCAAACTGAGTAAAATTTGTTCCTAAAACTGTTTTGCATGTCTTATGTTGCAATCATGATTGGATGGGATGGAGAGAACAGAGTATTATCAAATGCAACTTGTTTACTTCAGAGTAGACATCTAAAGTATTGCATTGAAACTGTTATTGCTACTTCTGGGAAGGTTCATGGAGCTATGCAATCCTTTAGCCTTCTACAATTTTCCAAAACATTTTCCCCAATTAAGGGGGATAACTTCTTAAAATGAACACAAATCCAACTAAAAACTATTCATGAAAAAATACACTGAATCCAGAGTCTGAAATTATATTGCTTTGCATATTATCTTTGCAACTGCACAACCACAATAGTGCTCAAAACATGTCTTAAACAAAAATGAATATGCTGGTTAAAGCATCTACTACCAACTTGAAGAAATCCTCAAGTGGCAGAGGTTTTGGCATCTCTGTATAACAAAGTGAAGTGTTCTTGCTTATTTCAACTTTTCTCATTTCAGAATCCTGCCCCAACCTTTTCTTTTTGTTAAGTGGTAAAGGCTTTTCCATTTTTAATATTAAGCAAACATCTGGTTTGGTTCCATATTAGCATTTCATGCAGCTGATGCTAATACAATTTTCATTCTCAACAAAAGAATCTCAGATCGTTCTTCTGATGAAAGTTGGGGCTTAGACTCCATTTGCCTTCATGCTATGAATTTGCATGATCTTTCTTTTATTGAGGGGATAAAAAAACTTAACCTCCTTGCATCTGCTGTATGCATCCATCCCCAAACTTTATCCCCTCTGGAGTGCTTCCATTCCAATGCCTTCAATTAATCTTTGACTTTCAGCACTTTTTGGTTTTCACACTATAGCATTTCTATTTACAAATATGCAGAATGTTTTTTATATCTTGAGAGGACAAACTGTACTCAGTGTTAAGTACTCCCTATCAAGTGATGCACATAGGAAATTGCATACAAAAGATTTCCAAACATGTTTATTCAAAAGAACAACCCTCAGCTTTCAGTGGGATTCATTCTGAAACAAACATATGTAGAATTACACCTAAATTCTTGCAAGGCCAAGCATGTTAAAAGTCATTTTGGGGATGAGGTAAAGTGCTAAGGGAGAAATTTGTAGATCTGAGACATCTGTATCTTCTCTTGTATGTGATAAAACTCAAATGACAGAAACATTTTCAGTAATGGTGACCTGCAAATTGGATTGCTGGCATCTATAAAAAAAAGAGTTTGTACTTAAATGAATATAAAGATGGTGGTGGTGATGGGTGTGTGTGTTCACTTTGTGTAGTTTTTGTCAGCTTTACGCAGGTTTTTTATTATTTGGTTTTTTTATTATTTTTAAATTAAATGATGGTGACTGTCAGTTGAGGGAAACCCCCTGCTGTAAAGGGTACAGGCACATGGGCATAGGGTTACAGCCTGTGTTGAACGGGGTTACACTCCCCCTGAAGACGCAGGTTCGCAGCTTGAGTGTGATCTTGGACTCGTTGCTGAGCCTGGAACCCCAGGCTCAGCGGTGACCAGGGGAGCATTCGCACAGTTAAAACTTGTGCACCAGCTGCGCCCGTACCTTGGGAAGTCTGACTTGCCACAGTAGTCCATGCTCTGGTTACATCCCGTATAGACTACTGCAACGCTCTCTATGTGGGGTTGCCTTTGAAGACTGCTCGGAAGCTTCAAATGGTCCAGCATTTGGCAGCCAGGTTGCTAACAGGAGTGGCACTCAGGGAGCATACTACTCCTCTGTTGCGCCAGCTCCACTGGCTGCCAGTTTGCTACCGGGCACAATTCAAAGTGCTGGCGTTACTCTATAAAGCCCTAAACGGTTCTGGCCCTACTTACCTCTTCGAATGCATCTCCTCCTATGAATCGGCTAGGACACTAAGATAATCTGGGGAGGCCCTGGTCTCTGTCCTGCCTGCATCACAGGCATGCTTGGCAGGGACGAGAGACAGGGCCTTTTCAGTGGTGGCCCCTCAGCTGTGGAATGCCCTGCCTGCAGATAATCAGATCAGCTCCCTCCCTGCTGGTGTTTCGGAGGAAAGTGAAGACCTGGCTGTTCAAACAAGCATTTGATTAAACAGTGTAATTGAACATAGGAATACGGAATAATGGATGATGAGATTGGATTCTGATTTTACTGTCGAGGCGCTAATGATTGTTATACGGATGTTTAATGATTTATGTTACAATTGTTTTTAATTGCCCTATACTTGTCTCGTGATGTTTTGTATTAATGTTGTTCATCGCTTTGAGTCGGCTGAGGGCTGAGAAAAGCGGTATATAAATAAAGTAAGTAAATGAATAAATAAATAAATGGGCGAGTTAGGCTTCAACCACCTGTGCGCCTGCAGGCCAGAGCTACAGGATTTCCCTCGACTAGGTAGCTCTCACTGCAGGAGTATGGGTGACTGAGCCTTAGCGTGCCCACGCACCTGTCCCTCAAGGCTTCAGTGCTTCCCTGAGTTTGAAAGCTTGACAGCTCCAAGGGTCAGATGCACAAGTGAGTGGTGCAACTATTATGCAAGGAACATCAATTGTACCATAAAAGTAGCAGTGAATATTATTTGATGAAATACAGGTAGTATAAAAATAATGCATTACTTTATATTATCGGCCACATGAAAAGAGAAAAAAAAATCATGTAACTTAACCCTTGTGTGTTTCATCTGAACAGCATTGGCCAATATCTCCACTTCATATGGGGAGGGAATCCACAAGAGATCTTATAAGAGCCACTCTGGATTTTATAGGAGCTATCCAAAGTACTGAATCTATGCAGGCAATAGGTTTCAGAAACAGCACCCATAAAACCATATCAGTGAAGCCAGTAGCTGCATCTACAGAAGGAGTGCTTTCAAACAACACAGCTATGGTAGTTTTCTAGAGTTTTATCTGTTTTGGTTTAATCCCTTTATGTATGTAGTGTGGTCCTCAGAATGTTCTGCTGGAAAACTGCTGTCTGCTCCAGTGAACAACATTAGAGCTCTCTGCCAGAGAATTGTAATACATCACAATGTGACACAAGATTCCACAGAATAGACCTGTATCAGTTAAAGTGGTATAAGAGGGCTCTAATTTTACTGAGAATAAAGCCCGGAAGAAGTTCACATAATAAAACCACAAAAGTCCTGTCCTTTCCTGCCCTGTTTTTTCTTTTTCTTTTTCTCTTAATTGGACTGTTTTTAATATTTCTGTATATTTTAATTACATTTTATTCTTTTAATTTGATATTTGATTTGTTTCCTGTTTTTGGAAATTATTATTATTATTATTGTTATTATTATTATTGTCGTGTCAGGAGCGACTGTTCCTGTTGTGAGAGAATTGGCCGTCTGCAAGGACGTTGCCCAGGGGATGCCCGGATGATTTGATGGTTATCATCCTTGTGGGAGGCTTCTCTCATGTCCCCGCATGAGGAGCTGGAGCTGATAGAGGGAGCTCATCTGCCTCTCCCCGGATTCGAACCTGCGACCTGTCGGTCTTCAGTCCTGTTGGCACAGGGCTTTAACCCACTGCGCCACTGGGGGCTCCTTAATTATTTTATTAATTATTTGTCACTAACAATCTAATATGCAACCAGAAAATATATATTCAAAAATAATGAAATGTGTCTAAATCTATAGCAAATGTCCCACCAGCTCCATATCATATGCAAAAAATCCTAATGTAATTTTTAAAAAGAAACTTCATGCAAGGCAGACAATATATCTTTACAATCAAGAGATTTTCAAAATGTGTCTACACACATCATGATTTCACATTAATAAAGAATAATCCCATAAGAATGGGAACAGGCATTAAGGCATTTTCTTGTGATTTGAGCTTCCTAACCAACTGTTTTGGATATGTATTGTCGAGGGCTTTCATGGCCGGAATCACTGGGTTGTTGTAGGTTTTTTCGCGCTATATGGCTATGTTCTAAAGAAGTGGTTCTCAACCTGGGGTCCCCAGATGTTTTTGGCCTTCAACTCCCAGAAATCCTAACAGCTGGTAAACTGGCTGGGATTTCTGGGAGTTGTAGGCGAAAAACATCTGGGGACCCCAGGTTGAGAACCACTGTTCTAGAGGCATTCTCTCCTGACGTTTCGCCTGCATCTATGGCAAGCATCCTCAGAGGTAGTGAGGTCCTCACTACCTCTGAGGATGCTTGCCATAGATGCAGGTGAAACGTTAGGAGAGAATGCCTCTAGAACATGGCCATATAGCCCGAAAAAACCTACAACCCAGTGTTTTGGGTGTGGATAATTGTATGGATAACTAAAAAAACTAATTTGCATAAATTGAAATATATTAAAAATCATAATCAAATGTTTCATTAACATTATTCCATCATATTTAAGCTTTTCAGGGATCACTGTAACATCCCAGCTTGTCCAAATAGCATTACATATTTCTTTTTCTTCAAATATTTTTTCTTTCCCTCTTCTGTTTTTCCCTGTCTTTTTTTTTTCCAGGTCCTGTTTTTTTCATAGTAACCTTACATCTTTGTGATTTATAAATTTCATTGTATTAACAATATAATCCTATACATTGCTACACATATGCTCCATTGTTTTTAATAGGAGCAACAGAAAGTGTGCAGCCTTAATAGGTTTGCCACAGCCCTTTGTGCAGACACTGTATATTTTCATGAAGTAGCGGGAAACTGGGGATAGATGCCAAAATCTAAAGAGACAAAATTGCTCAATATGGGTGACTCCATCTTGTAATGAAGAAAATTGCCTTCAATAAACACAGCCAAAAACATTTTAGTGACACTGATATACAACGTTTCTCAGAAAACATTCAAGTAAGTTTCAGCCTACTGATTGAAACCCAGATGACGTGGAGACATGAAGCCAATTCACCTTTTGTGAATTAGGATACATTATGGAAATGGGCCCCTGTGGAATTGTGTAGAGTAACAGGAATACTTAGGTTTGTTATTCAGAAGAGTTGTATTTAATTAATTACCCCTACTTGCATCCTGTATTACACTGATAAGAATTCCGCTGAGGTGTTAGAGCAGATGCTTGTTTGGATCATTTTCATTGGTCACGCTCCTTACAATGAGCCTTTCAGCTTCAATGAAACAAAGCTCTGGGTTCGTGTAATTGTACAGAGTTCATTTTGTAATTTGGCTTTTAATTAGAGATGGGTCAGTCAGTCTTTACAAAGTTTATATCACTTTTACATATAGATTAATCATAAGTAAGCAGGCATTTAATCCCTGCACTGGTCTGATTTTCTTAAAAAAATGAAAAAAAAATCATAATTTTACCACTGTTTTGTGATAAAGTTTTACGAGGATTACAAATCTCTGACTACCTCAACATATTCCAGAGGTCTTTCTCTTTCTTCTTTTTCTTCTCCCCCACATCTTTATTTTTCACCAATATTTTGCTCTTTCCATTCTGATGCTCACACAGTTTTTGTCTCATCCTTATTGTCCTCCACCCTTACAATGCAGCAAGATATTTTCTCTTTCTTTTTTTATTGTTTGACAGTTTTAGGGTCCCTGCTCTGGGACACATTAAACAGAGCTACCTGGAGACCCCATAAAGAAAGGAATTTCCCTAGGGCTGACTGAAGTTTCCATGGCTTTCCTGATTGTAGTTAGGAATGTTAGGAAACTATGTCACCTAGTGACTGGATATGGTATTTTAGACCACATAATAATTTTACTTAACTACAGTTTTGATTCAAATCAAATCAAATCATTTATTTCAGTCATTGACCAGCACAGGAAATAGAGTCACATTTCATACAAACTTGGTATGTTTGGTACATTAAAAATATAAATATAACTACTGAAGCACAATATGGGCGAGGGAGTGGAAGGGAAGGGGAAACAGGTTAAAAACATACAATGCCCAGATCCATCACCAAATTGTAGATTCAGAGAAGAAGATTACTGGACACACAGTTAACTTTTGAGACTAGTCATTCCCTGTTTTGATTCTGTGGAGGTCTTCAGTGTGTTCCATATGCAGAAACCCACTGTAATCCCCCACACATGATATGTTTTTCATTTTCTAACATGCATATAAGGCTGTATAGACACTCCAACTGCACAGCTGTTAAATGACTATCTAGTAATAGAGCTGGAGTCATTAGGGTCTTCAGAAACCTTACTCTTCTTCCTCTCCAGCCAAATAAAATACTGCAAATTTGTTTTTCAATACACTGTTGGAAAAGAATTACCCTCTGTGTCTTTCCATCCTGATGCTCATAAATGTTTTTGATTTGACACTATCATTCTCCACCCTCAAAATAAATATTAAACTATTTAATCCTTCAAAGTGAGAATGAATATTTTCCACAGTTCTCCCTCCGCTGCAGGGAAAACAAATATTTTTTCTCACCTAATATTCACACATCACAAAATGTTTTGGGAACTCATATTATGGAGAAAAAAATGTAGGACAGAATCTTCAAACAAGTGGTATGTTAGATGACTTTATATTTGCTTAGCTATTTAACAGAGGTACTAATAAATCTTGTTAGGGAATTGTTAGTATATGTAATTGGACATCACCATGAGTGCACATTAACAATACCTAGTCAGTGCCTTGGTATACATCAATCTTGTTGTGCATTGGTCCCAATCCACATTGATCATTTTCCTGGCTCCTCTTCACAGTAACATGGCAACAGCTCTTTACTGTATGTGGACTCTGTGGGTCTACCCAGTTCTCATTTCTGCACATGTAGGTCCATTTATTAAGACACAAGCCCACAACATGATTCCAATCATAGATTTATTTCTTTAGAACCACATCATTATGGACACACAGCCCCTCCCAACTATTTATTTATTTATTTAAAACTTTTATATCCCAATCTTCTCTACTTCCATAGAGGGACTCAGACCGGCACGTAAAAAACAAACAAACAAGATTAGTACTTTAGTGCTTTACTAGCAAGCTTGTACTTTTTGTGAAAGAGTATTTTGTGAAAACAAAACAAACAATCTGGAAGGGAAAACACAACTATATGTTGGGTTTTGTGTAAGGGCACTGTTTTCTTGAGTAAATTTCAGCAATCACTGTGTGTGTGTGTGTGTTTTAGTCAAGTACACACATAACTATGGAAACTGTGATTTCTGCCCCTCTCATTTTGGCCCATAGGTGTGCAATTTGGCCAAAAAGCATGCCACTTTGGAGCCCATTCAGCTGAGCCTTCGTGCGGTTTACCAGGAAGTTACTCAAGTTGGGATGGGTGTTGCCATTTTCATTTGGCAAAGATTTGGTCCATTGGCTACAATGGGAAATTTTAAAAACCCAATTCTCAATCATTTAAAGGCCTAGCTGCATGAAACCTACCTCAATGTTAGAACCCATTTACAACTGCAGGTCTGCAAAGTTTCAAAACCATTCACCAATCTACTGTTTTTTTAAAGAATTGTTTTAAAATTTAACCATAACATTTTTCAAAATAAGACACGTTGCAAGAAAAGGTTCTGGGAATTGTAGCTGTTGGTTGTGTCAATTCTCAGCCAATCAGAGCATGGACATAACCAGGCCTTTTATTGACTGAGAAAGGGAGAGAGTGGAAAAACTTCAACTCCCATCATGCGCTAAGAGGAACTCGACTTTCCAATGCCCGCCCTATGCAAGTGCTATTGGGAAAGCGAGTTCCTAGCAGGGCCCTCTCTGGAGGAGGAGCCTAGGAAACCTTCCAAAAAGAAATGCTTCTGCCGCCGGGGAGGGATTAAAGGTGTGTCAGATCCCTTCCTCAAGTAATGTATATTATAGACTTAACTCCTTCCTCTCCAGGAACAGATAAAATCCTGCTCCCTTAATTCATTTTGCCAGGCTTTGCAGCTCCCTACTTCCCGTTCCTTTTTTTGAGATTATATAAAGTAGACCAGCGAATATTACAAATCATTTTCATTCAAACTGATTCAGGCCCAAGCCATACACACACACACACACACACACACACAACCTACAGCTCTTAAAAAAAATCTATACATTTCTGCACAGAATATCCCTCTTCCACTTTGGAAAGTCTGAATATTGGGTTGAAAACGGCACAAATTTACTGCCATTCTTGGTCCATCTGCATGTGCTATATATATACCCCAAAACAAGTAAAAAGTCACTCTGTAACATTTATATGACACACGGGGCCACCTTAAATCCAATGTGGGGCAAAACCTCTTAACATGGCTTTGCTCCACTCTAGGTAAAATTGGGGGATATTCCAGAACTTCTTTGAAACTCCAGCTTGGAAACAAATCATAGTGAATATTTGTTTCGCCCCATACTCTAGTTTATCTACCAGTTTGGCATGTGCTATTTTTCTTTTGAGCCAGATTATAAATCACCACTATCTTCTCTCTAGCAGTCTTGGTATCTAACAGCAGCATGTATGGCATCTTTGAGATCATGAGTAATTTTTTTCTGCTTGGCATTGCTAACACTCAAATGTCTTGCAAAGCCTTTGATTCAATTTAATTTCGAAAAGGGAGTACAGGTTTTATGCACATTACTGAGACACATACTAGAAAGAGAGACATAATCATTTTCATCTGCATTTCATTTTTGCCTGATGGGTTCAAATATTGCATATATATATTTAAATTAAAATAGAATACTCTCCATTGCTTCCCTGTCATTGGCCATACCCTCTTTCTTCAACCTACTGCTGCAAGTAATGAAGCAGGTTTGATCCATTAAAGCTCAAGTAGGAAATGTAATTTAAACTACTGGTAAGTCCAAAAGACTCTCTTTTATTCTACTGGTGAGTATTTTGATTGTCTGTAAGAAGTGAAAATGTTCTTCTTGACTGAAAGCTATTAGTTTCCTTGTAACTGGGACCCACTATGGAAGCCAGCCAACTCTTGCTCTTTGTTACCACGGAAGCAGTTAAGAACCTCAGTGCATCACAAATAATCCTAGGGGTTTATATACAGGAGAGGAAAATAAAAAAGCCATCATGTGCTAAACCAATTTGTACCTTTTGCATTTACTTCCATTGGTTCCTGAATGAAGAAGGAAGTAATGATGTGCAAAAGGTAATTGGATAGATGAAAGAAAAGGGGATATGTAGCACTATTGAGACAGTAGCAGCAGGGAAAGGAAGGTAGCAATAGAGGCAAGGCAAAAAGACCGAAGAAGTAGCATAGCTAGGATAACTAAATCCACCAGTTGTGAGAAAGCAAAGGAAAGCAATAGTTCAGACGTAGCCCAGGACAACATGAGATAAGGCTGAAAGATTTTGGATGAAGATATATATTTCTAAATTGATGAGAAGGGGGACATGTCTAGATATCAGGGTCATTCCAGAGGAGTTAACTAGGATGGAAGTAAAATAATGCACCTTATATATCCAAGTATATGTTGGCCTCATGTATAAGCTTTATATCTTTATCTCATAAAATGGGGTCTCTTGCCATGACAATGAACCTATCTAAATTTTCCAACTGATTCTTTTACACTAGTCACTCTACTCCCCCTGCTGTCCTCTTGAAATTTAATCCCATTTTACCAAACTTACTATTTAATCAAGTTTTATTTTGTTAACTATTAGAGGAGTTTTAGGATACTGGAATATTTATATATATGTGTGTGTTGGCCTCTCTGGGCTACAAAGGTAGAAGACTGGAGTGTTTTTTTCTCAAGTATCACAAAAATGCACCATATATACAATATCCCTTCATTTTCTTACCTCTGTTACATGAGAACAGTACATTTTAATCTCCCACAGTCATGTGTTATTGGAGCATCCACCAAAAATGAACTACACAGTGCAGTGTTGACATCTGAGGAGTTGTAAACATGAAGCAAAATTTCAGATATTTCCCACTGAGTATTTCACCACCCCAAACAAACAAAAAGAAATCCAGGAAAACAAACAAATGAACTGGGTTGTAGGTTTCTCACAATCTCTGAGGATGCTTGCCATAGATCCAGGCAAAATGTCAGGAGAGAATGCCTCTAGTATCTATTTGTGTGTGTATGTGTGTGTATATATATATTATTGTTGATATGGTTAGTTGACTACTCAATAAACAAATCTATTTATCTAAAAGATAAAGGCAGATTTTACAAGCCAAATTATGGAAAAGTCAAAGGGAAAACTCTGGGACATGTACCAAACACATCTATTCCTCTTCTTTAAAAAGTGAACAGAGGGAAGATACTTTGCTAAAGAGAAGGGGAGGTACTGTTTATCATAAAATGTTTGTATCTATACAAATACAGATGGGGAAAGGAACATAAATGAGCAAAAATAATAAGATGCAGCATGAAACAAGGAGGAGTAGAAGATCAAAGAAAGCAACCTCCCTATATTAAGGACCTAGTGCAAGTGAAGTGACAAGAGGCAGAGGTGAGAAGTGCTCGCAGCCCATTATTCTTCCTTTGTCCAAGGTGGAGAAAAAAAGGCAGCCCTCTCTCTTTCCTTACCTTTAACAAGGTGGAAGAATCTGAAGAATGTGACATGTCTGCCATTTGGGGCAATTGCGGTGGAGTAGATTTCATTAACAATTTTTAATGAAGTCTTGCTATTTCAGCTTCCTGACATAGAGAGTGTAATGGCTATTTTAATAGGGACAGAAAGAATTTTACAAGGGAGAAAGGAGAGAGGGCATTTCTGTTCTCCAGTTTGGCCAAGAGAATGTTAATGGAGTGGGAGTGGTTCTCATTCATGCTTCTTGCCACTGCCATCATACTGGGCCCCTGTTGAAGCATTGACACATGTATATTAGGCCTGGGTAACAACGGAAAAATTTGTTTCTAAAATCGATTTGTATTTGGGGGGTTTTTTTGTTTCGATATTTAAAATAATTACAAAATTTTCCTTTTAAAAAGTTCGATATTTACGAAATTTCGTAAATGGTAAAAAATTAACGAATCGATTTCTGAAACAATAACGAATCGATTCGTTAATGGCGGATGCGACCGCGAAATATGCTAAAAAACCTCCAAAACCTTCTGAAGCTTCCCTCTCCCTCTGTTGTTGACTGTTGGTGTGATATTATAATTTTTTTTCACTAATTAAACCATAAAACTGGTCCAGACATGCGGAAATAATAACGAAACGACTTCAAAACAATAACGAAACGAATACAATATCGAAATACGAAGCATTTACAAAACATTTTTGAAAATTCATTTTTTTAATAATTGCTCCAGAATGGTTCGTTATCGTTTTGTAATTGAAAAAATTAACGAATTATTAACGAATTACGAATTAACGAAACGAAACCGCCCAGCCCTAATGTATATGTCAGCCTAGGGTTTTGTTTGGGGTTTTTTTTTGGGGGGGGGTATTTTTTGTCAAGAATGTATTGACTCATACATGAGTATATAATTGCTAACTCAGTTTTTTTCAAGGGAAGTTAACTCAGTTTTAAACAGGAAAATATGTAAGGCTAAGGAAACAGTGACTTTTCTTCTCCTGTTTCTCCTCCCTCAAGACTAGGACTTAAGGCATTTGCAGTTCAAAATACAGTATTGTTAAAACATACTAAGAGCTGACTTTAAAATGGAATAAACTACTGGCAGCATTTAAAAACAACAGCATCCAATGTGTGTTGTAGAGTGCTTTTGTCTTTTATTCTGTCTTTTTTTTTTAACTGCAAGGGGAATTCCAGTAGCATTGGGATCACAGTTTGGATAGTGTGCAACTGCTGCTTCTGCCAGGTATTTCCCAATTACTCTTTGACTACCAGTGCCTTCTCTTGGGAGACATTGCAATTGCCCTGAAATAGGGCCAATTGGTATCCATCACGGAAAGAGCCTCCTCGAAGACTGAGTAAATACAGTCGGGCGTCCCCCGGGCAATGTTTCTTGTAAACGGCTAATCTTTCCAAATTCAAAAGCATTGCTTTTAAATATTTGAAACTTTATGAATCAATGATTTAGGAGAAATCGTGAGACATTAAATACATTCCATTCCATTAGCTGATAAAAAGGAGAAAAGAGCAAAAAGTAAAAGATTTACTGGGGCATTTTTGTGTGGTTGTTCATGTGTTTGTTTTCCTGTATTTTGTTTTGTTTGGGGTGGTGAAATACTCAGTGGGAAATATCTGAAATTTTGCTTCATGTTTACAACACCTCAGATGACAAAACTGCACCGTCAGGCCCATAGCCAGGATTTCATTTCGAGTGGGGGGGGGGGGGGGCTGAATTTTTTTCAGGGGGGGTTAGGGGGGGCTGAGTTTCGGGGGAGGGGCTGAGTCTGAGTGAAAGAGGGTCTAGCCTAGCAAACCTTTTGTATCATTACCCCAATACCCCCATGCATATGGGATATATTTATTATGGTGATCAGATCATGATATGAATAAACATAACAGTTTAAATAATGCACCAGTAAGGCCTTTTCGCGAACCACCATGAGAATTTCGGGGGGGGGGGGGGCTGAAGCCCCTCAAGCCCCCCCCCCCCCCGGCTACATACCTGTGCACCGTGTAGTTCATTTTTGGTGGATGCTCCAAGAACACATGACTGTGGGAGATTAACATGTTCTGTTCTCATGTACAAGGGCTAAGAAAATGAAGTGATATTGTGTATATGGTGCATTTTTTGTGATACTTGAGAAAAAAAACACTCCAGTCTTCTACCTTTGTAGCCCAAAGAGGCCACACACACACATACAAATATTCCAGGCTCTACACTTGATGACAGACACTCTTTTTCAAACTATTGATACATACATTTTCCAACCTCATCTAAAGTCTCCCTTTCTTCCTGAGGATTCCACTGCCAGCTGTATCTCTTGCTCTGTCATCTCCTTTAGTGTTATCAAACTGGAGAAAATTGGTTCATCCATTCTTATTTCTAGAGCTTCTATAGATGGGCATGGAACAAGATTCAAATTGGACACAAGCTTTTACCAAAACATTGTTAGCTGACACACAAGCAAAAGAAAGTGCAAGGTTGAGTAGGGGAAATGGTTTCGAAATGGCAAATGCAATTTTTTAAAAAACCTGTAGAGATTTCTCCTAAGCAAAATTCCCTCTGAACAACAAAGATAAGTCAATTATATGAAGCTGTTGGTCATCTTCCCAGTGGCTCACCCACCAATCAGTGCTACATGAGTAGGTCTTTGCCCACTGAAAGTTGTCCCATGCTTCCCTGCCAATTATATTGGCACAGTCAGATTGTGTAGCTGCAGCCCTTTCCAAGTTTGCACTTCATTTCATCCAACTGGAACAAGCTCAAGGGCAGTGAGCTTCTTGATGCAAAGAAAATAAGGTTGCCTGTATCTTTTTTGCAAAAGAAGAAGGACTCCTGTAGATTTCTGTCCTCTAGTTTGATTAGGCTGCCCATCAGTGTGTGCTTTCCTGGCATTCATTTCCTGAAGTTTCAAGACTCAGCTTCTCCTCATTTGTCTTCTTCTATTTTTTCCTGTAGTAGCGGAGAGAGGCCTTTTTGATGAGGAGTTTTGAGAGCAGCCAATAAGAATCCAAACACAGCAGTACCACAGGGAAGCATTACAGATGGCCTAATGCAGTGTTCTGACACAGATTACTGCTGAATTGATTGTACGTGCTGTTTCTGGCTTGGTTGGGGATTGTTACAGTAAGAATTGTTGAAGGTTTTCCTCTTTGAGAGAAAGCTTTGAGAATTTCCTATCCTAATTTGTGTGTGTGTGTGTGTGTGAACATTTCTTTTTCTCCCCTGCCCCTACTCACTGTTCGTTTGGGCTTTAAAAGGCAGTTCAAAACAATTCATGTGGTACTACAGGAAAGCACAGAAAGCATCAACTGACAAAAAGAATGTTTTGGGAAATTTATAACTCACTAGGACCATCCCAGGGGCTTCTTTCTATAGTCTTAAACACTGCAAAATGTCTATGATCTCCTCTCATTTATAATGCTTTTCGCTGCAGCACTTCCATGAAGACTCATGAGAAAGGAGCTCACTGCGACTGCTATTGCAAATGTTGAAATACTGTTGGAACTCAGCTGATCTTTCTGGTAGATATGTACAGTCTGCATATGTTTTCATGACATTATAATGGGTGGCCGCATCATCTTTCATCATTTCCTCGCATTCTCACCCCACTGTGAAAGTTCTTTCATGGTCCACAACCATAGCATCCAAGTACAGATTTTACCTACACCATCTTGTTAGTCTGAACTATCTATGATTCATTTAGATTTATTCATTTGTTGACTTACCAATCAGGAATTAATTCAATGGATCTGCTATTTTGGTGACTAATAGGATTCCAGTGTTAAGCTGCCTATGCAATTCAACTCAACAGAGCACCAGTCAGAGACTATCCTATTAACCAGAGAGAAACCCCCCTCAGATGATAGGTGCTGTGTGGCAAAGGTGACAACAAGATAGTAATACACACTGAATCATTGGTCCACTTCCCTATTCTGGATAGGTATAATACAGGGGTCCCCAAACTAAGGCCCGGGGGCCAGATACGGCCCTCTAAGGTCATTTACCCGGCTCTCACTCAGGGTCAACCTAAGTCTAAAACAACTTGAAAGCACACAACAACAACAACAATCCTATCTCATCAGCCAAATTCAGGCCCACACTTCCCATTGAAATACTAATAAAATTATATTTGTTAAAATTGTTCATTTTAATTATTGTATTGTTTTTAAGTGGGTTTGTTTGCACTACAAATAAGATATGTGCAGTGTGCATAGGAATTCATTCATGTTTTATTCAAATTACAATCCGGCCCTCAAACAGTTTGAGGGACTGTGACCTGGCCCTATGTTTCAAAGGTTTGAAGACCCCTGGTATAGTACATGGCAAATAATTTAAATAATCAATAGATTTTTTTTGTCGTGTCAGGAGCAACCGCTCCTGTTGTGAGAGAATTGGCCATCTGCCATGACATTGCCCAGGGGACGCCTGGATGATTTTTGATGTTTTATCATCCTTGTGGGAGGCTTCTATCATGTCCCCGCACGAGGAGCTGGAGCTAATAGAGGGAGCTCATCCGCCTCTCCCCAGATTCAAACCTGCGACCTGTTGGTCTTCAGTCCTGCCGGCACAGTGCTTTAACCCACTACGCCACCGGGGGCTCCATAGATAGTCCAATGTATTTTTGTATGTGCAATAGAAGGATGCCATCTTCTCTGTTGCTTCAGACAACAAAATACATTGGGCTGTCCCTGGTAACAATAGAAATATGAGTGGCTAGCACAAAAATCCATACAGTCTGTGAAACTGATCTGAGTCAATTGCCTATTTAGACTTCTATTGTGGATATCCGAAAAATAAACAGTCATAACCATTTCTGGTTTTAAAGGATGGATAGGTGATTCACATTTCTGAATTTCAGTTTGGATTTGGATCCAGATCTGAGTAGTTTGGGTCCACACTGATGAACGCTTGTGTGGTGCAAGGGTCTGAGAGTAAGAGTAGGTCTTCAAGAGACCAGGGTTCAAATCCTTGCTTGGCTATAGAAACCCACTGGGTGACCTTGACCAAATCAGATCTCTCAGCCTCAGATGAAGGCAATCTCAAATCCATTCAAATACGATTTTTCCAAGAAAACTATGTGATAAGTTTGCCTAAAGGCAGTGGCTCGCAATCTGGGGTCCCCAGATGTTTTTGGCCTACAACTCCCAGAAATCCCAGCCAATTTACCAGCTGTTAGGATTTCTGGGAGTTGAAGGCCAAAAACATCTGGGGACCCCAGGTTGAGAACCACTGCCTTAAGGTCTTCATAAGTTGGAAATGACTTCATGGCATACATTGATAATACAGGGCTGGTGATCTAAATTGCTGAATCTTAGTCCAGCGAGAGGCCCAGAACAGAATGAATGGATGGATGCAGACCAAATAGAATCTTGCTCCAAATCTGAATTGACCTTGAGCTCACAAATGTTCCACATTATGTCTGAAATAAGCATCCATATTTTTCACATTTCATATGTCTATGCAATTAACCTATGCAAAGCACCAATGGCTTTTTTGTAGCTTTCTAATTTCCAATATGTGTGACTATGTCATCTCTTTGCCACGATTGCTATGCTGTGAAAAGGAGCATTGGCAAGTCTCTGAATGAAATAGGCTGCCCTGAAACAGAAAGCGTACACACAATTCACAAGCTGGGAAAAGGGCAATCGGTGATTGGCATCAGTCTTCAGCAAAAGAAGTTTTTCCATCAGTTAAGGTGCCAAACTTTATTCCATCTGGCACTGCTAAAGGAACAGCTGTCAGTAATGGAATGTGGAAGAGGAAGAAAGATTTTGTTTCTGTCTAGCAGGTTATTGTCATGGTAACTATGTGATCTAAGCTACTTTTGGATCAGCACACCTACATTAGCTATATATACGCGATCTCAGATGCTATGAAGCGTGATCTCAAAAAAAAGCTGATTCTCTTTCTGAAAATTTTCAAAGTTGTTATAATGAAGGTGATACAAAAGATACATTGATTGTGATGTGCCAAGTATATTCCAAGCACATTAAATGTGAGACTAATTGCAGTGGACTGAGCTAATGGAATGCCTTTTGAAAAACAAATAATGTAGTATATACTTCCATTTTTTTCCTTCAGGGAGCAGTAGGTAAGGATTCAGGTACTAGCATTTATTTTATCTTATAATATTCTATATTTTAGTGCCTCCTCTTCCCCCCCCCCCCCCCACCTTTGGCGAGGATTAGAGCTTTTTTCTTCTTCCTAAAATGCCTCTTAAGCCTTGCAACTGTCTGGAGTTTCGGAGCAGGATGCAATTCATCTCACAATGAGTCTCAGGGCCCTTCCAGGCAGCCATATAACCCAGAATATCAAGGCAGAAAATCCCATAATATCTGCTTTGAGTCCATACTGCCCTATATTCCAGTTCAAAGCAGATAATATGAGATTTTATTCAGCAATGTGGTGCAAACTATTAAGACTGTTAAATAATATGATTTTTTTTCTTTACTTGTATCTGGAATTCTCATTGGGGGTAACCTATGTTACCTCCTTATGAAAAGGAGGAAACAAAGAAGCAAGGTTGTGTTTAATAAGTTACATTATTTAACCAATTAACTCCTTTACTTTTAAAACTTGCTGACTTTCTATTCAACTTCTACTGGGTTATAAACAGATTCAAAAGCTATTTAGCTGGTCCTAGCCTTCCTAAGGAACCCCAGACTCACTCCTAAAAGGAAGATGTGCCCCAGGGCAACCCAAGGTAATCTTCTTTCCCATTTCTTGGCCCTTATAACTAAAGATAGTAATACTAGAATGCTCCCATTCACCTAGAAATGCCCATGAAAGATAATCATAATTCCAGATTGTTCTCTACCATCTTCCAGCTGTGAAAGTCAAGGGCAAAACATCTGTTTATCCACCCCCACTCCCTAAGACAGTCAACACCATTTGTACTGTACACCCTGATACCATTCATGAGAAATACAATGTAATTTCTGACAGAAAGGTGGATGCCATCAATTGTTTAGTGCTCCAGCATTTCAAACAAAATGCTGGGGTGGATTAAAAAGTTAAAAAGTGGATCACTGTGCATTCCAGAGCATTGCATACCTCTCTAGTGACATTCCTTTTTACTATGTCTAAACAGTGTTGGTCCCCTTTCCAATGTCAAGATTCAAATCAATGTCACTTCTGCCCAAAGGGCCTTCATCAAACCAACACCTTCTAAAAATGTGTGTTATGAAAGACTTGCCTTTCAATATCTCCAGTCATCTTCACCCAGGTGAACAACAGGAACTGAAGGGGGACCCTTGGACTTTAAGATAGCAGTAGTAGAATAAGCACATGGCAACTTAAATCTCCTTTCCTCAGCTACTTGACTCCAGCACAAGTGAATGCCAAAGTGCCTGGTCCTTGCTTGTCCTGCCTCCCAGAAGTTCATGATGTGACTGTATTTCAAGAACAGTTTCTTCTTACCAAAGATTCCACAATTCAACTGTCATCTTAGTGACATAGAACCATAGTAACCGTATAATTTCTTGTAAGCAGGGCAACATAGTGACCATAGAACTTCTTGTAAGCAGGACAACAACAACAACTAAGAGTCTTAAGTCTGGTCAAGGCATATATGCTCTGCCCAATTAACCAGGCAGAGATGTTGTCGTGGTGGGCATCCTCTCACCCGCCATTACACCGGTGGGAGGGTTCCCAGAAAGAGATTTGTGATTGCTAAAGTGGATTATACTCTTTGAAAGAGAAGCAGTGAAGACAGCTAAGGGTTTAGATAGGAAAGGAGCAGCTGCTGCTTGCAGATATATGTGACTGTTGTAGGGAAAGATCTATTATCACACTTTATTGTTATTGGGGACTTATAATGTACCTATCTACCCCTGTGTGTGCTTTCACACATTAATGCAATATCTGAAGGAAGCTGACATGCATTGATTATGGATCTTGTTCAAGTCAAACATTTCTGATAGACATTGACAAGATTCTTCCCACAGGGGTGTGCAACCCCCAAAGCCATTTTGTGTTCTCTCACAAAAAGGAGCACATATGTTGACAAAGGGGTATTAGTTCTTTAACAATTTTATGCTCGCTTCAAAGGGGTTCTTTTACCTTGCAATTATAATGCAGTAGGCCTGGGCGGTTTCGTTTCGTTAATTCGTAATTCGTTAATAATTCGTTAATTTTTTCAATTACAAAACGATAACGAACCATTCTGGAGCAATTATTTAAAAAAACGAATTTTTAAACACGTTTTGTAAATGCTTCATATTTCGTTATTGTGTTCGTTTCGTTATTGTTTTGAGGTCGTTTCGTTATTATTTCCGCATGTCTGGGCCAGTTTTATGGTTTAATTAGTGAAAAAAATTATAATATCACACCAACAGTCAAGAACAGAGGGAGAGGGAAGCTTCAGAAGTTTTTGGAGGTTTTTTAGCGTATTTTGCGATCGCGTCCGCCATTAACGAATCGATTCGTTATTGTTTCGGAAATCGATTCGTTAATTTTCTACCATTTACGAAATTTCGTAAATGTCGAACTTTTTTAAAGGAAAATTTTGTAATTATTTTAAATATCGAAACAAAAAAAAAACCCCAAATACAAATCGATTTTAGAAACAAATTTTTCCGTTGTTACCCAGGCCTATAATGCAGGGATATGGATTTCTTTCCAATTTCAGCAGCAAAACTGGGTTTATGTGTGTGTGTGAGAGAGAGCGTGTTTGCATGCAGGCACAGTCTAAAATAGATCCTGGGCCCTAGACCTGCCAAAGGTGCTGCCTATGGCAGTATGAGTTATGAAGAACCTCTAGGTATTGTTAGACCTCAGGCCTCATAATCTGTGACTGTTGGCCACACTTATTGGAGCTGATGAGAGTTGAATGTCAACAATAGTTGGAATATCACGTTTCCCATCCCTGATCAGTGGTGTGTGCAATGGCATGTAGACATTTTAGCAATGAAAAATTCTGCCTCCTACACATGAACACATTTGTCCTCTGCTCCTAGCCATCTGTTTGCTGACTATAGTTTGTTAGGCAGGGCTTGGGATGAGAGAAAGAATTAATTTAACATGACAGTAGCAAGAAATCCATCTTAGTTCAGCAAGCTTTTACCAGAACAGTCTACATTTCTTCCATTAGAAGACATCAGTCACTGTGTAACAACAATTTTACTCAGTAGCAATTGTAATGATTTTATCTGAACTGTTTCAGATAATTATATATCTTTCTTTTATGTTATCTTGTTTTAGCAGTGTTGAACACTGCACAGTTATGTTTTAATGCCACAAGTACATCCAAAGATCTGTTTAGTCTCTGCAATACAAGAGGGAGAAAATATCACCATAGATAAAACTACTACTGTGGATAGAAAGATGCACTCTGTCAGATTCCTAAGTAATGAAGCTTGAGTTCCCATCATTTCTGTTCAAGAAGTAGGAAAAAATATTAGGAGAAAATGCCTGAGTATGTAAGAATTAGCAATATGTTTATAGGAATATACTTTTCTTTCACTGAAGGTGATGAAAAGTGCTGGGAGACAAGTAAAGGGCAAAAACACTTGAAAAAATTATCAGAATTCTCAAATTCCATATCTGGGATTAAAGGAACCTGAGATGGCAAAAATGCTACCATTCTGCCACAGAAACATAACACCTCACCACACAAGATAGGTGATAGGAATATGGCAGAAGTAGCAGCTGTTGACCTCAATAGCAGGGGACCAGTTAACTATGAGGAGGAGGCAGACCAGCAACAGGATGTGCACAGCATCATGGAATAGGAACCATCTCCTATGTTGCTAACCTCAGCAAAACCAGTTGTTTCTTGATTTCTACCATTGAACCTAACACAGATTTTCTTGACAGAATTTGTTTAGGGGAGGGGTGCACTTGCCTTCTTCTGAAGCTGTGAGAGTGTGACATGCCCAAAATCACCTAGCAGGTTTCCACGGCTGAGTGGGAATTTGAAGCCAGTAGAATCATAGAATCAAAGAGTTGGAAGAGACCTCATGGGCCATCCAATCCAACCCCCTGCCAAGAAGCAGGAATATTGCATTCAAATCACCTCTGACAGATGGCCATCCAGCCCCTGTTTAAAAGCTTCCAAAGAAGGAGCCTCCACCACACTCCGGGACAGAGTTCCACTGCTGAACGGCTCTCACAGTCAGGAAGTTCTTCCTCATGTTCAGATGGAATCTCCTTTCTTGTAGTTTGAAGCCATTGTTTCGCGTCCTAGTCTCTAGGGAAGCAGAAAACAAGCTTGCTCCCTCCTCCCTGTGGCTTCCTCTCACATATTTATACATGGTTATCATATCTCCTCTCAGCCTTCTCTTCTTCAGGCTAAACATGCCCAGCTCCTTAAGCCGCTCCTCATAGGGCTTGTTCTCCAGACCCTTGATCATTTTAGTCGCCCTCCTCTGGACACATTCCAGCTTATCAATATCTCTCTTGAATTGTGGTGCCCAGAATTGGACACAGTATTCCAGGTGTGATCTAACCAAAGCAGAATAGAGGGGTAGCATGACTTCCCTAGATCTAGACACTATGCTCCTATTGATGCAGGCCAAAATCCCATTGGCTTTTAGGGTTCTAGTCCACTATTCAAACCCATACACCATGTTGATAAGCTAAATCTTATTTGCCAAAAATATTCTTAGAATCTTTAAGGTACACTTTTCATGATGAATAATGGAAGTTAACTGATCTACATAGCAAAAATGAATCTGTTCCAGTTACTTTGTTTTTAACAGGATCAATACTATCTGATATGATCCATCTACTAAAAATAACAAGGTAGTGCTATATCTACTAAGCTCCAATTCAATTCAATGAAGATTATTCCAATGTAGGTGGCCATGGGATTGCAGCCAAGGCCCGTATTAAACTATATTCAAAACTACCTTCACACTGGGAGTTGAAAGTTATGACAGTGTCCTGAATAAGTGAACAGAGATGTTGTGTTATTTGTCATGACATTTCTTGGGAGTTCCCAATATTCATATTACTGTTGTTGTTAATCATGCCAATGCTGAGGATGTGGTTCTGAATAGAAAGATCTGCTATCTACCCCGTGGTGTTCAGTTATTACAGACGTCACATGCAACTCCTGGAACGATTCCATCAGCGCTGCCTCCGGAAAATCCTACAAATCTCTTGGGAAGACAGGCAGACAAACGTCAGCATGCTGGAAGAAGCAAAGAACACCAGCATTGAAGCAATGGTCCTCCGCCATCGACTCCGCTGGACCGGTCACGTTGTCCGGATGCCCGATCACCATCTCCCAAAGCTCTACTCCGAACTCAAGAACGGAAAACGGAATGTTGGTGGACAGGAAAAGAAATTTAAAGATGGGCTCAAAGCCAACCTTAAAAACTCTGGCATAGACACTGAGAACTGGGAAGCCCTGGCCCTTGAGCGCTCCAGCTGGAGGACAGCTGTGACCAGCAGTGCTGCAGAATTTGAAGAGGCACGAATGGAGGGTGAAAGAGAGAAACGTGCCAAGAGGAAGGCGCATCAAGCCAACCCTGACCGGGACCGCCTTCCACCTGGAAACCAATGCCCTCACTGCGGAAGAAGATGCAGATCAAGAATAGGGCTCCATAGCCACCTATAGACTCACAAGAATACTGATCCTAGAAGACTATCCTTCTTGGCCAACAAGGGATTGCCTAAGGAAAGGTTCAGTTACATCCACAAACCCTTGGCTTGGTATTTTAGTTTTCTCCAAATTATCTCTTTTTACATGGCATTGTCATTTAGCTTAATTGTACCATGGACATTTCTTCCACTATTACAAAAAAAGCCAATGAGCATTTCAGTAGAAAATATTATTACACTATACCAGGGATTATGCAAATAGTGTATGTTTATTGTATTGTCGAAGGCTTTCATGGCTGGAGGTAGTGAGGATGCTTCTGGATACCTCTGAGGATGCTTGCCATAGATGCAGGCGAAACGTCAGGAGAAATGCCTCTAGAACATGGCCCTATAGCCCGAAAAAAACCCACAAGAACCTAGTGTATGTTTATATCTGTCTGCAAATCACCTTGCTTTACAATTGATTGAATATCATGTCAATATGTATTGAAGGTCACTTAAAACATTACATATTTTAGTAGTAAAATATGCAATGTGTGACATGAATATCTAAACTCTACATCCTGTCCAGTTGATATGATGGTTTTTAATTTTTTTGTTCAGTATACATTATTCAACATGTTTATGTTTCGATATCGTACTAGGAAAATATTTTAAAAGAGACACCAGTTTGTGCCACAAGGTAATAGAAACAAAGAAAGTAAGAACACTGCCAATGAGTTTCATGTTTAGGACTATGCAGAATAAAAACAGTACCATCTTGGAACTAGAGAATCCATCTTCTTTTATATTGTTTGAAGATGTACCTACCCTAGGGGAGATCTTCTAGTTAATTCTTGGAACCCTGTTGAGAAGATGGAATGGCAGCCTTGGCAATTACATTAACACCCTGCTGTCTATCCTGTTCTGAACAGGTCTGATTAACATGGTGTTTAAATGCCAGAGGCATCCAGCTAGCCCATCAACTCAAAAGTTCCTGACTGTGATAGCACCACTGGAGTTCTAAACACTTCAGGTTGTGGGCAAAATGCCCTTGTACAGATAGGAACATTTTCCCAGGAACTTCAATTTCTTTAATTGGGTATTTGGCTTCAAAGATTAGCGTAAACTTTATCCAGAGGCAACAGCCACATGATATTTAAGATAATCCGTGTCTCTCTTTAGAAGAAATATCAACGAGTACCTGAACTACGGGAGTTTTGAAAGCTACCTCCCTCAATAGGTTGCTGGAAAGGGAAAAAATATATCTTACTGGCTTCATTGGCTATGCAAATCTGAAGAGGGATGTGGATGGTTTGTTTAAATTGTGTGTTCATATGACTTGCCTGTTGACTTGTGGTGATCCTTTTTTCCCCCCAAATATATTTTATTGAGGGTGAAGAGAGGAAATCAAGGGCAAGGGACTCCAGACAAAAAGGGGAAAGGGTAATTTTTCTTATACATGTAAAGTGGGAGAACAATGATATGATAGGAAAGTAGGAAACATATAACAAAAGCGAAAAAAAAGAGGTAAAGAGGAAAGAGAGAGAGAAAGAATGTCAAGATTATTGAGGTATGCATGTGTGTTTTTCAATGTGTTTCTATGTAATTCAAGATGGATTAAGATGTGTTTCAAGATGGATTCTATGTTGTTCAATTGTGTATAAGAAATACTGTGAAAAGCAGAGAAAATGTAACCTTGACAGAAGTGAGATAACATGTTCTATGGCTGTGGGAAGTAAGAGGATCCGGTTGCAGCCAGAGGTCTGATAAGCAGATGTTCTGAAATTGTTTATGCTGTGCTTTGTAGTTCCTGATTGCAGCCCGCTAAGAATGGACGTGTGTAGATGTGCTTAGTAAACTTTGTGTTATTTTTGCAACTGTAAGACTGCAGAGTCCTGATTTTTGGAGTCCTGTGTCTGTTGATCTAGCAACCTCTTCCACTGCCCCAAAATTCTCTGACAGAGAAAGAGAAAAACACACCCAAAAAACCCCCAAACTTTGTGTTAAAAAATGAGAAAAAGTATATCTATATCTATAAAAGTCTGTTGACTTCCATCTAGTCCTTTGCGGTTTTATCTTTATTTTTACTTGAATATTTTCTATAGAGGGTGTAGTTTCATCACATTTCAGTAAACTAAATTGGCTCTTTTTATATCTCCATTGTACACTAATGTCTTTTGTTATGTCTGTTAGATTCTCGTTTTTTCATATTCCTCTATCTTGGATCAGTCTGTATATTGAATCGGATTCCCCGAATTTTTCTTTAACAAGAAAGTTAATCTGTCCATATCTTTGATCTTTCTCACTTTCTGGACTTGTGGTGATCCTGTAAGCTTCAGAGGGGTTTCTATAGGCAATGAATCCTCAGGGATGGTTTTGTCAGTTCCTTCTTCTAAGGGTGAATCTACACTATAGAATTAATGTTGTTTGACACCGCTTTGACCGCAATGGCTCAATGTTGTGGATTCATGGGAATTGCAGTCTTACAAGGCTTTCTGACAAAAAGTGCTAGTGCTGCACCAAACTGCAAATCTAATTATTCCAAAGCATTGAGCTATGACAGTTAAAGTAGAGTCCAACTGTATTAATTTTACGGCGCCGATTCCCCCTGTTATCTAGCCCATAGCACCTGATATTATAATTATATGATATTATAATTAGATATTTATATTACATGTAATATTACTAATAATATTACAATATAATTGTTGTAGTTCAGCGTGATAGCCATGTTACTACTACCGGTAGGAGAAGAGGGCTGCGCAGGTGTTGGAGGAGGAGGAGCAGCGAAAGCGGATTAGAGACATATTCATGGCTCCAACTGATTCTGAATCCTTCGAGGGTTTCTCAGACTGTGAAATGGGGGAAGGAGAGGAAAGCAGGGGAGTTAAATGGGCTACTCGTGAACAAGAATCTGATGAGAAGCTCCAAAGGAAGCGTATCCGTGATATACTTAGCGCTCCAACAGAAGATAAAGATTTTATGGGTTTTGAAAGGAGTGATGGGACTAGCAGTGACATTGAGGAGGAGGGTGATTTGGACTGGGCCCGTGTTCAGGAAATAAGGGATATCTGCACTCAGCCTACCTCCAGTGATGAGTTTGAAGGGGTTGCAGAAGAGTGGCAATCGGGGAACACTTGGGAGGACCTAAGTCTTGACAGACACTGGCAAAGGTGGAGAGATGGGAGGCAGTGCTCAGCTGCAGGGAATGGGGCAGCTGAAAGTGATGATGAAAGGGTGGGAAGCAGTTCATCCTCTGATGAGGAGTTATAGGATATAAGTTGGTTTGGTTTCAATGGGTCTTTGTGGAAGGCAAAGTGTCTTTTCGGGTGTGTATCTTTGTTCCTGCCATTACTCTCAAGCCTGGGTCCTTGGATTAGAGATCTTTGTGTTTCCGTGACTTCTGGCTGACTACAACTCTCCCGGTTTGACTTTGGACCATGTTTTGACAATGATTACGCTTTTTGGACTGCTTCTTACTTTGGACGTGCCTGGACTACGGACTGCCTTTGGATTCTGATTTTGCTTGCTCCCACATTGTTTTTTGGTGCTTTTTGGACATTTTGAATTACAAGCAATTTTGCTGTATATTTTCGTTATCCCAGATTATACTCCGGGGTAATCTGGATTATATTTAAATTGAGTTTTTTACATAGCGGTTGCTATAGACTTTTAGTTTGTGCTAGAGACACTGAAGTAAGTGTCTCTAAAGCCTTTTTGTGTTCAATAAACCTGTGTTTGGACCTTTTATATTGTGTTTGGAGTTCTTGAGGCTTCTGGGTCTTGACAATAATGGTATAGTACATTATAGTAATATTTAATACTGATATTATACCATACTAATAATATAATATATTGTATGTATATATATATCTTGTAAGCCACTCTAAGTCCCCTTTGGGGTGAGAAGGGCGGCATATAAATGTTGTAAATAAATAAACAAATAAATATTCATTGATTATCTCCTTTCCAAGTATGAATGGGTTGTGTTAGGGATGTACTGAGTTTGTAGTAGCAGGGAATGTCTAAATATGATGAACTCTCTAATTCTTTTTCCATTGCTAGAAAATTTCTTGTGTTTATTTCTTCTTTAGCTCGTACCTATTTCTTCCACCTTTCAGACATTTCTAGCCTTAGTCTCTTTCTATTGATGCAACATGTATTTTCATTCACATTAAAAATCTGTCTAGACAGGATTATCACAACTATTTATGTATGAGTCTTTGTGTGTCTCATTGCCTATTTCCACTCTTAATTCCGCTGCCCATCTTATTTTTATTGTTCATACATCTGACTACATATATTTCTTTCCCATGACTGCTACATCTGTATTGTTTTCAATTAATATTTTTACACATTCATTTTTCATGTTCTAGCTTATTTTTCTGTTATTGGTTCTTTAGGCAACTTCTTTCTCTTTCTTTCTCACTTTTTCTCTTTCATGTCTACTTTTTTTCTGACTGTGCCCTTGTTTGCAGAATGTCATGACACTGGAAATGTGATCTGCTTAGTCTCTCTGATGTTTTCTTTAAAGAACTTTTTTAAAAAAAAAATCCTAAGCACAGTGCTATTGTAGCTTTTGTCTGTACATTTGCCTTTTTTTTGAATTTTAATATTTCAAAGTGTAGAAATAGATGACTTCAAATAATTTTTTAAGGACTAACCCAACACTTTTATCTTCCTGAGACAGAAGCAGAAAATGCCTCAATATGGCAAGGCAGATTTCCCTCTTGGCTTAAAGAGGTGATGGTGAGACTGTTAGTGAAAGAAAATCCTACTTGGACCCCACTGTATGGAAGAATTCCCAACAAGTGTCCAATACTTTTAAGGAATTTCTAGAGTATGTGGTGGCTTTCTATCTCTACATGTTTCTGACTGTGATGTATTATAAATAAACCCATTCCAATCTGACTTAATGCCTGGTTCTGACTACATTAGTTGATGGCCTATGCTAGGATCTTGACAGAGAAAGTATGTCCCCATTTGTCCCATTCTATTCTGCTTTGGTCAGACCTCACCTGGAATACTGTGTCCAGTTCTTGACACCACAATTGAAGATAAATATTGTCAAGGTAGAAGGTTTCCAGAGAAGGGCAACCAAAATGATCAAAGTTTTGGAAACTAAACCCTATGAGGAACAGCTTAGGGACATGGGTAGGTATCTTGAAGAAAAGAAGTTTGGGAGGGGACAAAAGATGTTACATTGAGGAAGTGACAAATGAGTTTTCTGCTGCCTTGGAGACTAGGA
Organism: Anolis sagrei; assembly: GCF_037176765.1. NCBI lineage: Eukaryota > Metazoa > Chordata > Lepidosauria > Squamata > Anolidae > Anolis > Anolis sagrei. Next base: position 158,015,809 of record NC_090023.1, read on the forward strand.
CATAGAGCGATAGGTTTGTTTTTTTGTTTTTCTTTGTCTTATCAGGAGCAACTTGAGAAACTGCAGGTTGCTTCTGGTGTGAGAGAATTGTCCGTCTGCAAGGACGTTGCCCAGGGGATGCCCGGATGATTTGATATTTTTATCATCCTTGTGGGAGGCTTCTCTCATGTTCCATCATGAGGAGCTGGAGCTGATAGAGGGAGCTCATCCGCCTCTCCCCGGATTCGAACCTGCGACCTGTTGGTCTTCAGTCCTGCCAGCACAAGGGTTTAACCCACTGCGCCACCGGGGGGGAGCAATAGGTTATAATTGTAGGAAAAAGGAGTCCATCTAAACATTAGGAAGAACTTTCTGATGTTAAGAGCTGTTCAGCAGTGGAAAGTGCTACCTCAGAGTATGGTGGAGTCTCTTTCTCTTGAGGTTTTAAAGCAGAAGCTGGAAGGTCATATGTCAGTGGTGTTTTGATTCTGTGTTCCTGCATGGCAGGGGGTTGTAGTCTCTTCCAACTTTTAAAATCTTTGATTCTATGAGTTTTGGGGTTCAGTGTCACCAGGGGCAGCTCGACCCATTATGCAAAGTAAGCATTTGCAGTATAGTTTATTTTGCCCAGGGGCGCTCTTGAGGGAAAATAGACTTTGACATTTGCGTGTTGTAGTTACTGGGATGTATAGTTCACCTACAATCAAAGAGCATTCTGAACTCCACCAATGATGGAATTGAACCAAATATGGCACACAGAACTCCCACGACAAATATATATATCAGTGATTCGTTGGGGAGAGGGGGGGGGGGGCAAAATACTGTTTGCTTACCGTTTAAAATGACCTAAGGCCGCCTCTGAGTGTCACCAGTAACATGATGATGCTCAACCCCACCCCCCCATTTCCATTTAATTTTAAGAAAGCAGATTCAGTGGATTCAATAGCTCTTGATTAAATTATGGTAAAAAAAAACAAACCTGAAGCTTAATTCAGACAAGATGAAGGTATTCCTGGTCAGTTGAAAGAATTCAACTTATGCTAGATAGAGTTACACTTCCCCTTAAATCTTAAGCTATTAACTTGGAAATACTAATTGACTCTTTAAATCAACAGTATCAATTTAATAATGATATATTGGTTACACTGAGCATTACATCCCTGTACACAGACATAACTTATACTGATGTGATTAAAGCTCCACACAAATTCATTTGCACTAGGAGTTCTAACAATCTGCCAATGTAAGTTACTACTACTTTAAAGAAAATAGCCCTCACTATAATTTCCCGTTCAATGCAAATCACTAATTAAACTTTATGGTACAAGTCATGGATCCTTGTTATGTAAAACTATTCATGAGCAAACTAAAAAAATAGCATCCTTAAAAAATCCAGTGACACCTTTATGTTCTCGAAAGAATGCTGAGAAAATTTGTATTATATATCAGTTTTATCCATCCAACAATTAAGTTTACATCTAGCAACACAATTTAGCACCCACATATCCATATCTTCTATGTCTTTCTCACCATTGAGAAAAAATTCAATGTCCATATCTAGGTTTGAACATTGGGTTAGGACTCTGGTGACCAGTGCTTTATTTCTCTTGGCCATGGAAACCCATTGGGTGACTTTGAATGAGTCACATACTCAGTCCCAGAAAACCCTATGATAGGTTCACCTTAGGTTTGCCATAAGTCATAAAGAACTTGAAGGCACACAACAACATCATCAACAACAACAGCAACAATATTCCATGGGGACTTCAAAGCCCAGAAGCAAAATGCAGGGCCCTATAATGCTGCCAGTGCTGCCAAAGTGAGGATCAAGCCCAAGTGTGCTTTCTCTGTGGTTGACTGTATTGAAATGGCATTTTTACTTTGCCAACTTGAAGGACATTCAGAAAAATAATATGCCTTGGGGTACATATATTGATTCCTCAGGCTAAATCTTAATAGTTAGCAGATATCAAAGCTTTCATAGAAAAAAAAACCCCCAAACAACCCAAAGCAATTGGTCTGTCAGACTGTTCAGGGTGCTGGGTTTATTAACATTTCAAATGCAGCTGTCAGGTACACCATTGATTTTTGAAGTGTAGATGGATGTTTCATTAGAAATAATAATACGTGATAGGAAGAATAATTGTACTCCTTTATATTAGAATGGCAAATGAGCAATGAAGAATGTTAAAATGGAGTCATTAGGAGACTGACCTGAAAGCCTTGTATATCAGGAGCTCTGTGGCTTGAAGTAACGGTATATATACATTGTAGAATTAATGCAGTTTGACATGACTTTAATCATTGTGACAGCGCAAGTGGCGCCACCTGTGTGTAGAACTTAAAAGTGCAAAAGTTTAAACTGTATAACATGCCCAAACTTGCTTATCTTGTAAATGTATAGTTGGATTGATTGGTTATTTGTAGCTGTCAATCAATGTTGTTTCCATCAGTTGAATTGCTCCCTCAGCTCAATTGTTTGGCCCCACCTCTTCCTAGAAGAGGAGGGCAGTGTTTCCTTCTCCATTCTACCATCAAACTTTCTATCAGATAGATGTGAGAAAGAGACTTGGCTCTAAAGCCCTTAATTAAGTTACCTCTCATCACCAATTCTAAGGTTTTTACCCTTGGGACTCATACTGCATGTCCAAATCGCACTGGACAATGTTGAGGAGACCCAAGTGCCTTCAAACCAGTCCTTTGGCATCAAAAGGAAGACTCTGTGCCTTCAACATAGGCCATTGGACTGGGGGTTGTGTTTATTCCGACCTTCTCAGCCATTGAGAAAAGAGGGAACAGGAAAAGCTTCTCAGCTGCAAAATCTCCTTGGACCCAAGACAACCAGAGACTGTAATGTATATTTCCTTTACCCCCTTTGAAACTTCCAGCTTATTGCCTTAAAGGGATAACTCTTTGTGAACAATAAAACCTATTTTGAGTTATCTACAGTGTTTTGGTCCTTGGGAGTTCCAGTTCTCTAAAGGAAGGCAAGAAGCAATCCCCTGGGGGAAAGATGTCACGTCTATGTCTCTTTCACTAAGAGGCACAATGGCATAATCATCATGGTTCTGTGCTCTGAAATCCTGGGACATTTAGTTTTACAAAGCATTTAACTTTCTCTGCCAGAGGGTACTGGTGCTTCACCAAGCTACAAATCCCAGTGTTCCATAGCATTCAGCCATGGACGCTAAAGTGATATCAAGCAGCATAGATATACCCCATAGGTGTCTCCAGTTGGGTTTGGCCTTATCCCAAGATAGCGGTGCTGGCCATGCAACAAAATATAGCAAAATATACAAAATTCATTGAAGTGGTGTTTTTATTAGGCAGGATTTTGGTTGGCCTAATAAAGATATTACCACAGTGTGTTTTTGGGGTAAATCACAGATTATGTTTATTCTGGTCTCTTCAGATCTGAAATCAAATTAAAAATGTGTAACTGCAGTCTTTGTGAATGGATTGCAATATGAAGCCTCTGGGTTGACTAGACTTTCTTCTTCTACTGCTAAACAAAACATTGACCCTTCTCAGCTCTATCTCTGATTATAACTGTCAAACAATCATGGTCTCGAAAATGTAACCTATAAAGTAGAGGTGGGAAGGTTATGATTTTCTAGCTGTAGTTGGATTGCAAATGTAATATGTCCTGTCCTGCAAGGCAAATGATCAGAGGATGCATTCCCACTACAACACTTGTAGTGGGAATGCAAGTAATTGGATTTAAAGACCTTTTATATGCAATTACCCCTGTCCAGTTCAGTCTGGATACGACGAGAACTGGATGGATCTTTCCCCCAAAATGTGAATATTACCAGGTCATTCCAAGTTAATCTGATGAAATAACCCCTTCTCTAAGAATATATACATAGAAAATAGAAATACACATTCATCAATGGGGAAGTGTGTGTCAAAATGTATCCAACATGAAAAAATGGGCCCATTTTTTGTGGAGAAACAAACACCTTCCAAGAAACAGATGCTATTTTTAAAAAAAAAGTATAATAGCCAACAACAGCTATCAAGGTGGAAAAGCCGGAAGTTTACAGAGGTGCCTTTGATAGATATGTATGTTATTATTTGGGACAGACATAGATTTCCCACATCAAAGCTTTTCAAAATTATATGTTTTTGCTATCTAGGTATCTATCTAGCTATCTATCTAGCTACGTAACTTGAAAAGACATGCAGTTAAAATTGCTCTTCTATTTGTAGTGATTAAAAAAACCCGAGATGAATTCACCTTTTCCTACTCAGGGAAAATTTCCATTGTATTTTGAAAAACACAAAACATTTGGAAAAGATCAGCAGCAGTTGCAGTATATGTGTGTGTTTCTCCCATCGGTACAATGAAGTGACAGCTACTTTGGGTGTATGTTATAGAATGATTCATGGTATAGGAAGTCACTTCTCAATATAGTTATGATCTCTGAGGGATTACAATAGTTCTTTTAATTGGAAAGAGGAGGAAGTGGGAGATATTCTACAGAAAGATTGCTGATATATTTCACTGGCAGTGTATAAATAAGACAGTGGCATGAAAATCTTTGCTAACGTTATCATATGTTTCCTTCTTCGGGGTTTGTAATATCTGAATGATAATTGTGACCTAAATAAATCCATAAGAATTATCCATCATGAAACATTCCTGGAGGGGGAAAATGAGCCTTGAACATTCTTAGTCTTTTTTCTACGTAGAATTTAGTATAATTGGCAATTTCTTCTATGAATTTTGTTTACTGATGTCTAAAGATTACTGCTGTTTGGCATTTTGCACAAATCATTATTATGATGTTGCTTCCTCCAAAAAAGACACAAGGGGAAATGAAGAGGCATTCTTTAAACTTTTTGTTTCTCAGTGCAGCAAACATAGTGAAGGTTCTTAGAGATGAGCATCCAGCTCAGCTGAAGTCTTTGTAAACCATTAAGCAAAGGGAAAAAAGATATTTCAAGCAGCAGATACCGGGAACAGATAGCAGCAGCTAGACTGTTGGAAATCAGAACTGTGAGTGACATATGCCTTTTTTGAACTTTGCTTTCAGGTGCCATGTTTATTTGTTTATTCAAATATTTCTATCATACCCAACATTGGTCAGAATTCAGCAGTTAAAAATTCATAATTCATTTCATGTATTTTCAGGATCCCTACAGAGCTCCTAGCATAGAGGATACAGTTGTTGTTGTTGTTGTTGTTGTTGTTGTTGTTGTTGTTGTTGTTGTTGCCTTCAAGTCATTTGTAACTTATGACAATCTCTACCATGGGATTTTTTAAGATTGGGGAGTGTGTAACTTGTGCAAGGTCACTCTGTGGGAATCCATGGCTAAGCAGGAATTCAAACCCTGCTCTCCATAGCCCAATGCTATGGATACATACGGAGTGTAAATGTCTCCTTATCCCAATTTTTGGGCAGCAGTCATTGCAGTTGATTGATATTTTGTTTCCCTGTCAATCAGGAAGCAGCTGCTGACAGCATGCCTTCCCATCATGATCAATCTCAAGGATGACAAGGAATTACTATAGGGGTCCTGCTTCTGCCTGACACATCAGAGTTTGCTTAAATGAGATTGTGGGACTATCAACCAGTTGCTTCCCAACTGATAAGGAAGCAGAACTTCAGTAATCACAGTGGCTGCTTCTTGGTAGGGCATGATGGAAATTCAGTAGTTTTCCAAATGCAGTTAAATCTGATAAATTTTATGGGTATGCACAATGCCCCAAAACGGTACCATTTTGGTTCTGTTTTCAGCACCCCACCCCACCCCCCAGTCATTCTGTTTTCTGGGAAATTTCTGAAATTGGGAGAGGGTTCTCTTTTCATTTTGGTAAGATTTGGTCCATTGGTGTCAGTGGAAAAAGTTTTTTAGACCTATCCTGATGTAACTTGCCTCACTTGTAGGCCCATGTACAACTGCAAGCGTGCCAAATTTCAGAACATTTCACCAACCCACTGAGTTTTGGGAAATTTTTAAATTTTTTTTACCATATTTTTGTTAAATAACCTACAAGAAGGAATTGAAGTACCAACCAGAACCCTGCAGCACCCCACTAGCCACTTCTTTCCAGGATGAAGATGAACAGTTGGTGAACAACTTTTGGGTTCAGTCACTTAACCAATTATAGATTCATCTAATAATATCATTGCTTAGCTCACATTTTACTAGTTTGTTTGCAAGAAGATCATGGGGAACCTTGCCAAAGGCCTTATTGAAATAAGGATATGCTACATCCACAGCATTCCTTGTATCTACCAAGCTTGTAAAAAGAATAGATGTAAGAGAAAAGCCTTTGCTGAAGATCTCAAGGCCTGGGCAACCACACATATTTAATTTTTGAATTGTTTCTATGTCTATCATCATGTATTTTATTAGCTTTATACTGTTGTGAATTCCTCCAAGTCCCTTTGAGGAGAGGATACAAATAAAACGTATTATTATATAAGAAAAAAATCAACCTTTGGAAAGCCTGGACTTAAACTATTCAGTGTTTTATAGGTGATGACCAGCAGTTTGAATTGTTCCTCACACTATGAGTTCATCTACGATAGGTAGCTTAGCTCAGTGTATATATGCCCTGGAGCAATCCCACATCTGGTACATTTGTTCCAAATCTGGGGCCACTGTATATTAGATTGCATATAAATCAGCAGATTTTAGATCAGCCCCTTCACCTTCAGAAAGAGGGTGAAAACGTGGCTTTGGGGTCAAGGGTTTAGCAAGTAACACAACGCTATAGATGAATTAATGTGTACTGATTACCGGAATGGCCTGACTATGTTTGTGGATAATGTGGTTTTATAGTTGTAATTGCAATGTTTTATATGTTTTAATGCTCTAAATCTCATTTGCATTTTAAATTGAAATGTTTATTTAATTTTATATTGGAAGTATATTGTTTTTAAGGCATTGAATTATTGCCTATGCTGTATGCCAGAGAAAGGCGGAATATAATAAATAAATAAATAAATAAATAAATAAAAATGTTCATATGGCTAAGGAGTGCATCCACTCCACTGAGGCAGTGTGGATTTCACTTCTTCAGTATCACCACTGTCACTTCTAACCAGCCACAGAATTCTTTCTGAGTTCCTGTCCATTGCAGGTTCCTCTTTTGACATAAGAATAGGGCACCTGTGAAACCAGCATGAAGAAAAGGGGTGATTCTCTTTTCTTCCTGGTTATGGAGATGCCCATTCAGACATCAAAGAAGTGCCCAGTTGACCAGAAAAATGGAGGGGAGATTACTGTGCATAATGAAGACAGCCATACCTCAAGGTGAATCTAGGATTATTTTTTGCCAATGTAGGAAGCCTTCTGTTTCATGAATATTAGAGTGTATACAAACATTTAAGTATTCTGGGCCCTGTATTTTAAATCACCAAGAAGACATTGTGCTGAATGGCAAGACTCATCCATTCCATTCCCAATTCTGTATGGCAAACAGAAGAGAATCATAAAATAGTTGATCATATGCCCATGTGATTTTCAGAAGAAAAGAAAAACCTTCTTCTGAATCTGCTGGTTTAATATTGTAGTCTTCTGTTTCTGCATTGTAACAGCTGCTAATATATCATTTGGCACGATGTACTACATACCCCACTGAGATGAATGCATGTTCTCAAACCTCTCATGGATTTTGCTGGGAATGACATGTGAGACTTCCAGTGGAGGGTATCCATAGTATCAACTAGCTTCACTTTAAATCTTCTAAAAGGGAATTGTTAATTTAAGATAATAGCCTTGAAGGCTAGGGAGTTATTCTTCAGCACATATTCTGAGCCACTACGTTTAGAGGATGAAATCTGATGAGAAATGGAAACTGTTATCAAATTTTAATGTTATTAAAGTTTGCTGGGGATCTCTACAAGGAGGATTTTAAAATTGCATAATATGTATATTAGACTCCCACTTTTGGAAACTCTTGACTTCTTTGTACTGAAGTCATTTCCTAGCTGTATTATTGTTCTATATCAATATGATGGGGATGCTGTCAGAGTGGAGAATATGAACCCACCGCTCAAATGACTTGCACAGAAGGAAGCATAAGCTAATTGCCCAGTGAATCTTCCAGAATTAATATGTAGAGACAGAGCTTTTTCCACAAGATAGTGTTAAAATTTTAAAACGCTGCTTATGTATTATTTTTGTGTTGGCATAACTGTGATCCGAATTCTGAATGGATAATACACTTTAGCTCTGATTACAATCAAATATGACTGCATGTTCCTTCCTGAAATGACTTCTTAAAGAATAATCTCTTAAGAGTGATTTCTTAAAATTCAGTCAACCCGCAGGAACCAGATTTACATCATTATGATAACAACACATTCATAGAATCATAGAATCATAGAATCAAAGAGTTGGAAGAGACCTCATGGGCCATCCAGTCCAACCCCCTGCCAAGAAGCAGGAATATTGCATTCAAATCACCCCTGACAAATGGCCATCCAGCCTCTGCTTAAAAGCTTCCAAAGAAGGAGCCTCCACCACACTCCGGGGCAGAGAGTTCCACTGCTGAACGGCTCTCACAGTCAGGAAGTTCTTCCTAATGTTCAGATGGAATCTCCTCTCTTGTAGTTTGAAGCCATTGTCCCACGTCCTAGTCTCCAAGGAAGCAGAAAACAAGCTTGCTCCCTCCTCCCTGTGGCTTCCTCTCACATATTTATACATGGCTATCATATCTCCTCTCAGCCTTCTCTTCTTCAGGCTAAACATGCCCAGTTCCCTAAGCCGTTCCTCATAGGGCTTGTTCTCCAGACCCTTGATCATTTTAGTCGCCCTCCTTTGGACACATTCCAGCTTGTCAATATCTCTCTTGAATTGTGGTGCCCAGAACTGGACACAATATTCCAGATGTGGTCTAACCAAAGCAGAATAGAGGGGTAGCATTACTTCCTTAGATCTAGACACTATGCTCCTATTGATGCAGGCCAAAATCCCATTGGCTTTTTTTGCCGCCACATCACATTGTTGGCTCATGTTTAACTTGTTGTCCACGAGGACTCCAAGATCTTTTTCACACATACTGCTCTCGAGCCAGGCGTCACCCATTCTTCTTCTTTTGGCAAGATGCACATATCTCCTAGGTCAGCTTGCTTCTATAGAGTTCCCCAGTCTCTTGTTAGGTATAGCTGGTCATCACTACACTCATAGCTTTTCAGTGCGACATGAAATTATGGGATTTTCAGTACCGATCTTCCATTGATCAGCTGAATATATTTAATCAAGTGTTTAATCGAGTCTCCATATTTCTTAATTTTTAAAGAAATATGGTTGCTCTAGTTGTATGCTTCCTCAATGTTGTTTTTGTGCATTAGAATATAGACTGTGGTATTTCATACAGTTCCCTTTTAGGAATTTAGCTTCCGATCACTGCCTTTTGTCCATGGATGACACATTTTTGGTATGTATCCACATATGAAAATTATTTACCAGGTATATAGTACTTGGATGGGTGAGTACTGATGAATAAGGTGCTGAGGGCTATATTTCAAAACAAGAAACTGACAAAACCACCTATGAGTTCTTCTTGCCTAAGAAAACCCTATGAAACTCAGGGGATCACCATAAGTTGGCAGTTACTTGAAAGCATATCCATGCACATAGTGTGTTTTGTACCTTTAATATTCATGTTCACTTTTGTTCTAAATATTTGTCACCTTTTAAAGCAAAAGGCATAGCTTATAAATATGTAAACCATATAATTCATGACAACACCAGTATCTATCTCTTTAGGCCATGTATATCCCCTTGACCAGCACACCAAAGAGAAACCACTGGGCATTTGGACTCCTTCCCTCATTCTTCTTCTTGTAGTCTTAGGGTGGATTTTCTGACCTGAGGAATAAATTACAATTTTGTTTTGATTCATTTTATACTTGAATACTTGCAAAAAAGTCAATATTGAAAAGATTAAAGTGGTAGATTTTGATCATCTCAACACAGTGCTATATTCTAGGATCTGATCCCAGATTATTTGCTTTGTACTGGATTATATGAGTATACACTGCCAGATATTCTGGGATAAACACATAATCTGGGATCAGATCCCGGGATATATGGTAGTGTAGATCATAGGTGGAGATTAATGATAGGATTTAGAAGCCTGGATTTGATCCGAGCATTCTATTCTTTGTTTTAGTGTTTATACTGTATAGATTTTAATTAATTATGATACTTTTTAAGCAGTTTTTGCTGTCTTGAGTCTCAGGCTGGATCTATACTGTCCTGTTTTCCAAGATCTGATCCCAGATCTTGACACAAAAATTCCATATGCCTAAATATGAACACAGATGGAGTTTGGAGAAAATAGACCTTGACATTTGGGGTTTGTAGTTACTGGGATTTATCGTTCACTACAATTAAAGAGCATTCTGAAACCCACAAATGACAGAAATGGGGCAAACTTCCCACACAGAACCCCCAGAAAATACTTAAGGCCATCCAGTCCAACTCTCTTCACCTGGGCAAGAAAATGTAATCAGAGCCCTCCTGACAAAGAGCCATCCAGTCATAAATATAGATAGTAGGCCTGGGTAACAACGGAAAAATTTGTTTCTAAAATCGATTTGTATTTGGGGGTTTTTTTTGTTTCGCTATTTAAAATAATTACAAAATTTTCCTTTTAAAAAGTTCGATATTTACGAAATTTCGTAAATGTGAAAAAAATTACAAAACATTAACGAATCGATTTCTGAAACAATAACGAATCGATTCGTTAATGGCGGACGCGACCGCGAAATTCGCTAAAAAACCTCCAAAAACTTCTAAAGCTTCCCTCTCCCTCTGTTGTTGACTGTTGGTGTGATATTATAATTTTTTTTCACTAATTAAACAAAAAACTTGCCCCAGACATGCGGAAATAATAACGAAACGACCTCAGAACAATAACGAAACGAATACAATAACAAAATACGAAGCATTTACAAAACGTGTTTAAAAATTCGTTTTTTAAAAAAATTGCTCCAGAATGGTTCGTTATCGTTTTGTAATTGAAAAAATTAACAAATTATTAACGAATTACGAATTAACAAAACGAAACCGCCCAGCCCTAATAGATAGATATGATTCTCTCTCTCACACACAGATATAGTATCACAGATTTGAAAGAGACCCTTAAAGAAGGACTATGATATGTTGCATATTCCAGAGTAGGCAAACCAGATACTCTCCACATCAACACTGACAAAGAAACAACAAGAAATACTGTTTACTCACAAGCATAAAGGAATTACATATATTAGAAACCAACACTTTCTCATTACTTTATTTTCCAGATCACCAGACTGGGCCACAGCAAAGTGTGGCAGGGGACAGCTAGTAGATTTATAATGTTTTAGAAACATTCATGAGCTGATCCACAGCTAGGAAATGACTGCTAAAAAGAATCTCCATTTTTCAGAAGCATTATACCTACATATATGAGCAACTGGGGGACCAAAGGTGTTGCTGAAAACATCTACTGTATCTGAACACTGTGGCAACATACAACATGACGAAAAGGACCATTTCGTTAATCTAACAGAACTGTTAAAGTTTTTAAATGCTAAGTAGAACTGCAAAGTTTTATCAATTTAATTGCTAGTGGATTGCCTGATAAAGGTCAATTTTAATTGGTGTGGCTGTAAACTGTGGCATAATGTTTTTGTGGCTATTTTTGATCTGTTAACAAAATTAAAGCAATTCCCTGCAACCTTTCTGTATTACATTGCATTTCCCACAATATCTCATCCAATTTTTTAAATGAGGCTTTGATCATATACTAGCATGTTCAATTGTAATCCGTGCTCAGTTCCCTCTATCTTTCCCTACTGAATAGTGATTTGTGAAGACTGATGTTTTTCAAACATGATCTTAGAATTACAGTCTTCTGTGCCACAAGAGAATGAAATCAGGCCCAGCATTTTCATTAAATATATCTGTTTTATTATTTCGTATAATTTTTTTTTGCATAAGTTAGTAAAAAAACTGATAAAAATAGGAGCGCAGGTGGCTAAATATCTTTTGACCAAAAACAGACAACAGCAATGGCATTGTCTATAGCCTCCAACAATTCTTTCTGTGTACATGAGGCAGAGCATAGAGGACAAGCATACAAATGTGGAGTTGTCTGTTCTGCTCCATAGTCACACAAGGTGTGGGATTCTTTTAGGTAGTGCCATTTTGCCAGGTTCTGAGACTGTTCGGGGACTTTCAGGTTGCCCGTTCTTGGTTTGCCCCTGGAGGAAGATTCTCATGGGGGCGGGGGGGCATCCAATTGGGATTTCCTGGTTTAGCTGCCTGGAGATGAGACCCTTGCTGTTGCTGGGGGGACGCCAAGAGGAGTGGTAGTTCTCATAAAGCTTTTCCCTGATTTGAGTCTACTGGGAGGAGGCTGGTAGCCATGAAGTGGGTGGCTTTCACAGTGTTCAACATTATTTATCTTACTTTTAGCAGCAACTTCCTGTCGCACATCGGGGGGGGGGGGGGTTGCCAGCTAGCTTGTAGAGTTTATCAACAGGCATAGGTTTAAGACATCCTGTGAATATTCTGCATGTTTCGTTCAATGCTATGTTCACCTTTGCGTGGGCAGACTTATGCCAAACAGGGTAGGCATACTCGGCAGTTGAGTAAGACAAGGCTAGAGCTGACGTTCTTATTAATTTTGGGTCTGCACCCCATGTGCTGTCAGTAAGTTTACGCAGGATGTTATTCTGTGCAGCTACTTTGTGCTTGGTGTTCAAGCAGTGTTTCCTATATGCTTGTGTTCAATCTAAGGTGACGCCGATATATTTAGGATGGAAACAATATTCAAGCTCTTGACCTTCCCAAGTGACTTTCAATTTCCTGTTGGCTTCATGCTTGCATAGGTGGAAAGCACACACTTTTGTCTTGGCAGGGTTAGACTTCAGGTGGTTATCTTTGCAGTAGCTGGAGAGATCTTTCAAGGCATTAGTAAATTGGATTTCAACTGTTTCAAAGTCTTTTGCTTGTGTTGTTAGGCCAAGGTCATCAGCCTATATAAAGCTTTTTGTGAGTGGTGGTTGTGGCTGATTGTTAGTAAAGATATTGAACAAGGTCAGTGCAAGAATGCTGCCTTGGGGTAAACAATTCTTTTGCCTCCTCCATCTACTTTTCCTACCTTGAAACTCCACATAGAAGCTACGGTTTTCTAGGAGAGTCTGGATAGTTTTTTTAAATCATAGTCTCGGGTAATATGGTAGACTTTCTGCAGCATTTTCCTATGTCACACAGTGTCATAGGGTGCTGTAAGGTCGACAAAAACTGTTCCAGTAATGCAAGCTTTCTCATATCCTTCCTCTGTGTACTCCATTAGATTAAGAATTTGAGCTGTACAGTTTTTCCCTGGTCTGAAACTTGCTTCTGGTGCAATAAACTGGGGTTCAATAGATTAAACAATATGTCTGGTTATTGGTGGTTTTTAATGCTGTAACTCCATATCCTGTAAATTGGCAGTTCTCATGACTCCATAACATGATTGCATTCATGCCTGACCTGCATGGATTTGTCCTTTAAGCCCCAACTACACTTGCTATATAAAATCCAGATTATCTGTTTTGAACTGGGTTAAATAAAATGTAGATTCATATAATCCAGTTCAAAGAATAGAACAGGACTTACCTGGTCCGGCAAAGCTGGGCCAGAGTAAGGAGATTTGCCCCCCTCCCTCGAATGAGGCTTGGAAAGTAGATCCGGCCGGATCTACTTTCCAGGGGGGGCGGAGCCAAAGTGGAGGCTGTCGTCCCCTCTCTCTTTCAGTTTTAAGAAGACGGCGAAGAGGACGGTTCGCCAGGATGAGGTCTGTTGGGTTGGGGGGGGGAGGCAAGGAGAAGAGACGCCATGAGGGCTCCCCCCTTTATTTCTCTTGCCTCTCCCTTCCCCCCCCTCCCCTTTTCGTACGACCGGGAAGTTTTGCCCCGGTCAGCGACGACCGCATTTGCGGCGCCGCTGCGGGTCGCCCGTTCTCGGCGCTGCGCTGTGGCGCCGAGGATGGACTACCTGCGGGTGTTCCCCCCTCCCCGCCGAGCGGTCCCTGGCCATCCCGGCCGGCGGCGTCCGCGCAGCGGCGCGGTGGACTAGCCGCCTTTTTCGGCGCCGAGACGCGGCGCTGGGGGCGGCTGTGCAGGTGTTACCCCTTGGGGAACGGGTTTGGGGGGTTTTCTTCCCCGGTCGGTCGCTTGCCGGCATTGCCATTCCTTTCTGTGGCCGCTGCCTCTCTGTTTACCTCTGTTTGCTGCCCTTGGGGGACGCGCTCCCGCAGCCGGCCCTGACGGTGCGCAGGTGGGCGACCCTCAGCTGCCCCTCGGCCGGTAGCCTCCTAGATTCGCTGCCAGACATAAGGGGGCCTGATGGGAAGATCATATTAACGAAGAAGCGTTCCTCTCGGGAGGTTTTCATTACATGAAGGCCGTGCAGGGCCTAGAAGCGGCAATGCTGGCGGCCATTTTGATTCAGGCCGAAACCTCGTGGCCTTCCATGGGGGCGGCCATTTTGTCTTCACGGCCATTTTGTTTCCATCATGCCCCATCCATGGAGGGACATATTAAAGGGACACAAGAGCTAGCAACGCCACGATTCAGATATAGGTCTATATACATAAGATTTAGGTGATAGGTATTGATCTTATGGTCGAGATGCAGAGGCCTAACTAGCGTGTTAATTACCTAATTTGGTGTAATGTATATGGATAATGATAATAATAATAATAATAATAATAATAATGAAGCATTATTTAGATATCTATTTACCTTATTTATATACTGCTGTTTCAGCCCAAAGGCGACTCACAGCGGTTCACAACAAATGCAACAGGTGATCCAGTTCCATTATATAAAACAGCCAACAATCAGACACATTATACAATTAACATATAGTTATTAATAATAATAATAATAATGATAATGATAATTCAGCATTACAAAGTCATAAATATATATAAGACCATTGGGTCAGGTCTCTATAGATCAACACACACATACACTCCTAATCCTACATTAAACATATAAGGTAAAATAAATTAAAAAAAGAGAGAGAGAGAGAGAGAGAGAGAACAATGCATCATATCCTACGGATGTTATAAGACTAAAGTCTGTTATCGGGGAGTCCTGTTTTAGCCCCAATTCTTAGAATAGACGGCTATTCAGTTGGAACATACCAAACCATAACATGGGATTCCCTAGTACAAAATGGCGACATGCCATCCAAGCTTTAACAACAGTGACATTTATTAACTATCATTTATTAAACTTTGCCTTACAGCTCTACGCCAAGGAAAAATGTGGGAGGATCCAAGGGCAAGGGGCCAGCGAAGAAAGCCCCTGCGAAGCGGCCGCCTCCTGCCAGCACTCCCTCATCGGACGACGACGATGCCACGACTGAAGCCTTAAATGCCCTTCTGTCCCGTGTCTCTGCCCTTGAGGGGAAGAAGGGAACTCCGGCCCCGAGCATTGGCCAAAGGCCGGTGCGTTTGGCTAGTAAGGCCCTGTTATTAAAATCTCTTTCTTCTCGTGTTTCTGCACTAGAGACAACTCGGGATGGGGGAAGCCGCGAGGGCGTCACCCAGGCAGGCAGCCACCCAGCGGTGCAATCCGAACTGCCGCCGACAGCTACGGAGGCTGTGGAGGCCCAAACACAACCTCAGCTGATTTCTACTCCGTCACCTGCTACAGGTAATACTAACAATGCGATATGGCCATGGGGGCGCCCGCCCACACAAGAAGAACAGGCTGGGCACAATGCAAGCACTTTACCGCATAATACAGATATTACCAATAACACAATCACACAGCTCACACCAGCATCCACCACTGTAACTTCACCAGCAATTGGCATGGTTATGACAGCCACCCAGACAGTTTCTGCGGCTAGTGCTCCAGAGACGGGGCCTGCCACCAGTGAGGTGGCTCACCAGTTCTGGGGCACTGCCAGTTGGCCACTGCCAGCCCCCCGCCGCATGAATACCACTTCTTTGGGTTCTCATTTAGCACAAAAAACAATAGACAAAATTTTAAAAAACGAATATGTAGACATCTTTACACTATATTACCGGGAACTAGACAAAAAGGAAAGGGACGAGCTGGATGATGAACAAAAAGAAAAAATTAAAAAGAGAAAGGTCGACCAGAATTGGGCAAACTGGTTCACCTGCTATTTGATTTATGTAGGGGTGTTAGCCGAGGCCTATCCGGCAAGGGCTCACTCGCTGTTTCAATATTTGAATACCATCTATTCTGCATATGTCAACTTCACGGGTAACGCATGGCTGCTTTATGATAAGCGTTTCCGCTTTGACGCAGCTCGATTCCCGGCTCTGAGATGGGACCGAATAGACGAACAGCTCTGGATGGAGGTCATGACCCCTGCCAGAGCAGTATATGGGGAGAAAGCCGATAGCGGCCATACGGTCCAGAATTTCAAGGCAGGTCAAGCCTTTCGTCAGCCTAACACTCAGCAGCCACAACAACTGCAGCAACAGCAACAGCGCGCTATTTGCTGGGAGTTTGCAGCACAGGGCTCCTGCTCCAAGAAAGGCTGCAGATTTCACCATTTTTGCGCCATTTGCAACGGAACACATGCCACAAGAAACTGTAACAAGGGAAAGGCATTCAAACCCGGCCAGTCCCCTAGAAGAAACACATCAGTTGCCCCTCTTCCCAAGGGGCCCCAGCCCAATTAACCTAAGACAGCTAGAAGTCTGGTTGGACCAATACCCCGATATTAATGCAGCTAGCTACTTACGTAGCGGCTTCAGGCATGGGTTTCGAATTCCGGCAGTAGGCCCCAGGCACCCAACAAGAGCCCCCAACTTACAATCCATAATTGGTTTTGAACACGTGGTAAGAGAAAAGATTGCAAAAGAAGTTAAAGAAGGTAGAGTCTTGGGCCCCTTTGACACACCCCCAACTCCATGTTTTAGGGTATCCCCATTAGGCATTGTTCCAAAAAAGGTTTCTGGAGAATTTCGCCTCATTCATCATCTGTCATACCCAAAAGGCGGATCGGTGAATGACGCAATTCCCGAAGCCTTGTGTACGGTGCATTATACATCCTTCGATGCGGCAATAAAAAAAGTTAGGATCGGGGGGCGGGGCGCAGAATTGGCAAAGTGTGACATTAAGTCAGCATTCCGCCTTCTCCCAGTACACCCCCTGGATTTTGAATTGTTAGGTTTTCAATTTGAGGGACTATTTTATTTAGATCAGGCTTTGCCAATGGGCTGTTCAGTGTCCTGTTCAGCATTTGAGACCTTTAGCACGTTCCTGGAATGGACAGTCAAAGTTAGCACTGGTTTGCAAGGGATAGTACATTATTTAGACGATTTCCTTTTTATTGGCAAACACGCTTCAGGAGAGTGTAGTTTCCTCATGGATTCCTTTCAACACCAGATGCATCAGCTGGGAGTGCCATTAGCTGAGGAGAAAACTGAGGGCCCAGTCACCAAACTGACATTTCTAGGGATAGAAATTGATACAATACACCAGTATTCTAGACTCCCAGCAGATAAGATCACCAGTCTGATAAGTCGATTAACTCTTTTCTTGAGCTGGAAGAAGGCAACATTACGTGAATTCCAGGAGCTCATAGGACACTTGAATTTTGCCTGTAGGGTTGTTGCGCCGGGGAGAGCATTCCTACGGAGGTTGTGCGATGCAATATCGGGGGTTACCACACCACATCATCACATTAGAATAACAAGATCAATCAAAAGCGACCTGCTAATTTGGTTACAATTTCTGTCCAAATTTAACGGCGTGTCTTTTTGGCGACAAGAGCTTCTAATAAGGGACGCATTACAGATAGCATCAGATGCATCAGGGGCCAAGGGATTCTGAGTTTATTTTGCAGGGCATTGGTGTGCTGAGCTATGGCCAAAACAATGGCACACCAAGGGAATAACAACTGATCTTACCTTCCTTGAGTTTTTTCCCATCATAGTAGCAGTCACGTTATGGGTGGGGGAGTTTACAAATTCAACCGTGCATTTTTGGTGCGACAACGTGGCCACGGTGCAGGTTGTAAACTCCCTAACATCCAGATCACAGCGGGTGATGGGGGCTCTTAGGATTTTCACCCTTCACTGCCTCAAATTTAACATTCTGTTTCGAGCGTTCCATATCGCCGGGACAGACAACGCTATCGCTGATGCTCTGTCCCGTATGCAGATCGATCGCTTCAGAATGCTCGCCCCCACCGCAGATCTTCTCCCTCGCAGCATGCCGTCCCATCTCTGGCAAATTGGAATGAAGAATTAGTTAGAGGCATGAAGCTAGCCTTGGCTCCAAGTTCGAGAAAAGCCTACATTCGAGCAATACAGGAATTTATCGATTTCAGACAGGTTTACTCTCTTAATTGTGAATTGCCCGTCCCTTATGCCCAGGTAGCTCAATTTGCTATTTTTCTTCAAAAAAAGGGTTTGTCTCCCAATTCTATTCGTTCAAAGTTGGCCGCGTTGGCTTTTTGGCTCAAAGCACAAGGCTTCCCGGACCATACCAGTGAATTTCGGATACGTAAGTGGCTGGATGGATTATCAAGGGAACGCGGCAACCCGCGTGATGCTCGAAAACCTTTGTCGCCTGAAATATTAAAGGGTCTCAAAGATACCTGGCCCCAGATATGTCTGTCGCAATACGAGACCTCATTATTCCATGCAGCGGCGTTAACCGCCTTTTTTGGGGCCCTTAGAGTGAGCGAATTAGTGGTGGGGTCGAAGGCGGATCGATCACAATGAGCCCTACTGATTGAGGACCTACACCTGTCCCATGAGGTTATGCTAATCAATATAAGGTCTTCAAAGGCTGATCAAAAGGCCAAGGGAGCACAAATTACCCTTCACAAATGCGGGGATAGCAACTTATGCCCAGTTGCAGCCATGACAAATTATGTCAGGGTTAGGGGAAACAGGGCAGGTCCGTTATTTTGTCATCAAGATGGGCTCCCATTAACTAAATACCAATTTTGGGCTGTGACTAGTAAAGCGCTTAAGCTGATGAATATATTTGACCAAAAATTCGGCACCCATTCTTTTAGAATAGGAGCGGCATCCACAGCGGCTGCCATGGGTTACACCTCAGACAAAATAAAAGAGTTGGGTAGATGGAAGTCCGGAGCTTATCGACGGTACGTTCGTCCAGTTCAATTATAATTACACTTGTTTGTTTTTTCCTTAGATGCGGTGCGCGAGGCTCAGAAACTACGGGTACTGATCTGCGGCCATAGCTTCGTATACTGGGCAGAACGTCAGGCTCGTAAAGGTTTCTATGGGCAGCACCTTGGCCTAGCCTCCTCGGCAGCCATTGATTGGAGAGGCAGACGAGGCCTCCGTTGGGAAGGGCTTATCCCTTTGTTGTTTGGTTCTGGTTATGTTGGACACCCGGACATTTTGGTCATTCACCTCGGTGGTAATGACCTGGGCCTGCTAAAGGGCAGGGCTCTGAGTTTACATGCAATTGCTGATTTTCACAAAATCAAAGAGCGCTGGCCCCAGACGCGCATTATTTGGTCGGAAATGATTCCACGTTTGAGCTGGCCTGGTGGAGGCGAGGCAAGAAAGATAGATGGAGCCAGAAAGAGAGTGAATAGAGCTATGCGAAAATTTTTGTTGGAAAACTCCGGTGCATACATACCTCACCCACTCATCATACACACCAAAGTTGAGTTCTACCGCCATGATGGTATTCATTTGTCCGATATGGGGAACAGGGTTTTCCTAGCAGATTTACAAAATGGAATTAAGCACAATTTGGAAGGTTTGGTGGGGGATAGGGGCTAAGTAGACCCTTGCCCCTAATCCGTGGCCAAAATTAGTATAATAAGCACACTTCGGCGTACACCAAGTCAACTTTTGTTTAAGTCAGGAGCCGAAACCCTCACTTGTGGTTCCTAAGCCAAGGGGGGCAGAAGCAAATGACTTAGTAACGGGATATTCTGACCTCAAACTCATTGGGGCAGAATGGTCGCTACGTTGACATACAGTGTCATCCAGGATTACGTCACCCGGGGACCTGGTGATATCGCCCTATTGCAGCCGAGGGGTAGGACAGGAAGGAACATTCCCTCGGCTTTATTCTTCACCATTTTCATAGGTCACTTTAGATTGTTAATATTACAAGTTCAAGTTTAATTAGGTAACATTGAATAAAGTTGCCCTAGTTTACCCCATATCGTTGTTGTGTCTCTTATTTCGGGGGTTGGAGGGCAATATGGATTATCTGATTTAATAAACTGGGTTATATGGCAGTGTAGATCCAGTCTCAGTTTTCTCATACTTTGTATTATGGAAAAACATATTTTGAAAGAAACAAGGTAAGACTGGATCTATACTGGCCTATATCCCAGTATAGATTCAAAATCCACTTCAAAGCAGATAATCTGGATCATATCCTGGGATATAGGACAGTGTAGATCCAGCCTAAGATTGCACAATAAGCGATCCATAACTTTTTCTATTGTGTCAGAAGTGACTTGAGAAACTGCAAGTTGCTTCTTATGTAAGAGAATTGCATGTCTGCAGAGATGTTGCCAGGGTATGCCCATATGTCTGACTATCCTGTGGGAGGCTTCTCTCATGTCCCCGTATGGGAAGCTGGATCTGATAGATGGGAGCTCATCCCTTCTCACAGATTTGAACCACCAACCTTCAGGTCAGCAGTTCATTAAACCATTGCACCACCATGGCTCCATCCCCATAACTATGGAACCCATATTCATGCTTTCAGTTACCTGTGCCCAGCACGAATCATTTTCTCACTGGGAATTTTCTAGGACCTCCAGGAGATCCTGTTCTATATTTTACCCAGAAGTTAACACAGAGTTGCTCTGAAGGAACTAGCAAATTTCTAAAGAGGATACCTGAAATAAAAAATGAAGCAATTCAATGATGTTTAGTCATATCTGTGGTTTCATATAACCACCATCTCACTTGGAACATATCTCTGGCAGATACAAGGACTTACTGTATAATAAAATAACAAAAGGGAAAAGGACACAATAAATGGAAGAGGAGGTAACATTTTTCCACGACAATGTTGTGATGTAGAGGCCTCGTGTCTGCTGCACTATTTGCATAGTAAGAGGAATTATATATGCTTTCACAGTAACAATTGAACTGGGGCTAGTCCATCACTGTACAAAGAATCCCAATAATGGTGTAATTCACATCTGGATTGAGACTGAAATCTAATGCACACTTTCTTGTGAAGAGCTCCTTGTGGACTCTTGAGGACTAAATTCTATGCAAACCCACACAAAATTGTGCTGCAGCAATTCTTGCAAGATGGATGGAATACTTTTCCTTGATTGGTATGCAGCAACAGTGCTAAGCAGTTTCCAAATAAAAGATGGGCCTGAATCACAGTCAATCTTGACTTGCTAACTTGGGGACTTTGATGTGTTTGGAAGTGCAGCTAAGCAATAGAAACTTAAATAAGAAAACCGTTAACAGGCTGCAGCATCAGAAAGGCTGCCAACAGCAATCCTTATGAGCTCCCTTTCCCCACTATTCTATATGCCCACTTATCTTTTTCATTTAACACACCCCTCTTTTCAGGCAAATTATTTTTCTTTGAATAATGGACAGCTATGGCTAGATGGCATTCAGTATCTTTGAGTGGTGTTAAAAATGTATGGTTTATTATTTGATGGGAGGCATATGTATTGGGGATTATTTTTTTGTTTAAAATGCTAGGGAAAGTGGCAACTGTTTTCAGATCAAACAAAAGCAATTTCATCTTAATAAAATTAAGGATTCTAACCATATTATTTGATAAAATATAAAACGGTGCAAGTTAATTGGATTTTTATTTTTAAAAAAATCTTTTTTAAGTCCTAAATATTTTGGAAGAAACATTTTTCTCCTTCAGAGGGTGGCTGAAGACCCATAGGATATTATGGGCCTCCCATTCTGTGAACAAATGGCCACTAGAAGCTTCCTGATGTAGTAGCATGGAAACTTCTACCATTCTTTTCATATAACTGGCTCTGGAATCAGAAATTGATTTTGTTTTTTGCAGGAGAAATGATATATTCCCTTAGGTCCTTCCTATTTTCCTTCTCCTGAAAACTACAAAGAATTATTTATTTTATTTATTTACGGCATTTATATTCCACCCTTCTCACCCCGCAGGGGACTCAGGTCGGATTACAGTGTACACATATATGGCAAATATTCAATGCCAATTTTGACATACAACATATACAGACATAGACAGAGGCTATTTAACTTTTTCTGGCAGCCAGGGGAGCTGTCGCTTTCCATCTGTGACACTGATGAAGTACTTCCGCATTCCCCGCATGCTTTTTTGCTGGAGTGTTTTGCTGGAGTCTTTTTTATGGCCTCATAAATTAGTTAATTTAGCCTCCCCACACTTTAAGGTGGTACCTAATTTTCCTACTTAACAAATGCAACTGTCTTTCGGGTTGCAAAGGTCAACAACAGGCTACACAATTGGTTGGAAACCCACTCCAACCCAGGCTGGCTTTGAACTCATGACCTTTTGGTCAGAGTGATCTTAATGCAGCTGACACTCAGCCAGCTGCACCACAATCCCGGTGATAAACAGAGAAACTCCAGAAGGGAACTCAGATCCTAGGTGAAAAGCCATGGTGGGCAAACCAAAGTATTATTATTATTATTATTATTATTATTATTATCTTTATGTTTATGTTTATATCCTGCTTTATCTGTCTATACAGAGGCTCAAAGCAGCTCACAATTAAAAAACATTTCAATACAACTTAAAATATACTAAAACATCATTAAACAATATTAATATTAAAACAATCCAGGTTAAAACCATAAAATCACATCACAAAATCACAGCAGCCTTGCTGATCTTAAACACCTTGATCTTTAAAAGTCTGTTTGGATAAAAGGGTTTTAGCCTGCTGCAGGAAGGACAGTAGAGAGGGGACCATTCTGGCTTCCCTGGGCAGGGAGTTCCAGAGTTGAGGAGCAGCCACCAAGAAGGAAGGCTCACTCTCTCATTCTCACCAAACAAGCTTGAGATGGATGTGGAACCAAGAAAAGGGCCTCCCCTGAAGATCTCAGGGCCTGGCCAGGTTCATACAAGGGATGTGGTCAGCCAAATAGCCTGGATGTGAATAGTCTAGGGCTTTAAAGGTCATAACCACTTTGAATTGTGCCCGGTAACAGACTGGCAGCCAGTGGAGCTGCTGAAATAGTTTTAATTGTGCAAGGGCCTTCCCAGTCACTGCCAGTAACTTGGCCTCCAGGTTCAGTGCTGAATCCAGGAAGACTCTCAAACTGCAGAGCTATGTCTTCAGAGAAAGTGTGACCTCATCCAGCACAGGCTGGATCCTTATTCTCTGATCTGCTTTCCAACTGCCCAGGAGTACCTGTCTTATTTGGATTACGTTTCAATTTGTTTCCTCTCATCCAGTCAATTGCTGATGATAGACACTGGTTTAGGGTCAGGATAGCTTAGCATTTAGGTGGAAAGGAGTAGTAGAGTTGGGCATTATTTGAATATAGGAAGCATTGAACTCCAGAACTCTGGATGTCCGTCCTAGTGGTTTCATGTATATGTTGAACAGCATGGGGACAAAACTGAAACCTGAGGAACCCAACAGGACAATGGCCAGGGGTTCAAATAGGAGTTCCCCAGCACCCCCTTCTAGGTATGGCCCTCCAGGAAAGACTGGAGCCACTGTAAAACAGTGTCTCCCAATCTCAGACCAGCAAGATGATCCAGAAGGATGCCATGGTCAATTCCATCAGGCAAGGAATTTGTCTTTATTTATTGTTCATGACCGGCTGCCATCTTTCAGTAATGTTTCATACATTCATGTCTGAGGATGAATCTTTGTTGTTTATTCGTTCAGTCACCTCTGATTCTTTGTGACCTCATGGACCAGCTGGTGCCAGAGCTCCCTGTCAGCCATCACCACCTTCAGCTCTCTCAAGGTCAAGCCAGTTACATCCATCCATCTTGCCCCTCCTCCTTTTTCCTTTCATTTTCCCCAGCATCATTGTCTTCCCCAAGCTTTCCTGTCTTCTCATTATGTAGCCAAGTACTTCATTTTAGCCTCTAATATCCTTCCCTCCAGTGAGCAGTCGGGCATTATTTTCTGGAGTATATGTAATGAATGACTTTTCAATAACTTTGAAGCATAGGTTCTTTTTATTGCAATTTCCAGTGTGAGAGGGTATATCAGATTACAGAAAAACATTTAGACAAAGAATAACATTGGACATACAGACATACAGATTCTATGCATTGGATTTATAATTACATTGGTTAACAAACAAACAAAGGGGAATTACATTTTCACTCAACATTCACACCACATATACACGCATTCATCCTCAGGCATTCAAGTATTACCATATCCTGTTCTCCCTCCTTGGAGAAGCACCTGTTAGGCCAGACCCTGATTTCCTGCAGTCTCCCAACGTATAGTTCAATAACTTCCATAACGCCATAACGTTGAAATGCTAAAACTTCTTCCCTAAGAACAAAGCCAAGGACCAGATCTCTGTTTTCCATACAGCAGAACCTGACTCCCTGCACAAAATCTAAGACTCCAAAAGTGCACTTCTTCCTCTTCCCTTGAGAAATTAGCCCCAAAGTGACCAGACTGCTCCCGTGCAAATCTGCCACTATCCATAGATACACTATCTCTCTCCTTCCCATGGAGCAGAACATAGCGGGTGAACCAGACTCCTCAGGTCAGTCACACTTTGAGCATTATTACACTGAGTCTTTTATAGGAATATTCTGTTGATGTAGTCCCAAAGTTGTAAATTAATGATAGACATCTTCCATCCTGAATCCATCTCAGTTTCCTATCCAGATGTTGATCTTCTTGATTGGTGTTGATCTTATGTTGACTTCCTTCTTAACATAAGGAAAGTTGCAAACGTTTCTTTTATCACTGTCCCAGTTCTTATCAGGGTTTCTCATTAGCAAGTCTAGCAAGCAGGTAGTTAGTCATTGCAGGCCTGGGTCTTTTACTGATGTTTCCAAATTATTAACTTCATACATCCTTCCATTCCTCCATTCATTCCCACACATCATATCAAATTCACATTTCTCAAATCTGCAATAATATTTTTGTAACATATGGACTGGTTTTAACCTTCTTGCAGTCCGAGGCTCTATCTGGATCTACACTGCTTTATATCCCATGATCTGATCCCAAATTATCTGTTTATCCCAAATTATCCAGTTCAAAGCAGATAATCTGAGATCAGATCCTGGAATACGAAACTTTGTCAACTCTTCTCATGGCATTGTTAAAATAGGCAATATTACCTATGTCAATTATTGTCAGGCTTCTTTTGAAATTGTTATTTCCTATTTATATTGTTCTTGTAAAAAATAAAATTTAAATGGAAACCCCATGTATACTGTAGATTAGTCTCCTGAGGAGAACTGACATTTAGGGAAAGCTTTGGTCTCTGCATCAAATATTCTAAGAAAACATAGGGTTTCTAAGCTTTAATATCACATATACTGATTTTCTAGAGCCAATTTATGTGTCATGGCTTTGTTCTTACAGAAACTAGCAACACAGTTTTCAAGGAGTTTCTCTAGCATATAAAAATAGGGGAAAATCTTGGCATTCAATCAGCAGTAGACTTGAATCTTTGGGAGTTTTCCAATATCAATTTTCTCAATACCATCCCCCCCCCCCCAAAAAAAAAAAAAAGAAAGGAAAAGATTGCACTCATCTACTTGTTCTGGGTAATTCTGAAAGCATAGATCTTGCACTTGAATGGGTTTCTGGTGGAAACTATTCTCCTTTAATGATTTTTTTTCTCAATTGCTACCTGAGGCTAACAGTTACACTCCTCATACTCTTATTGTCTTTTCAGCCACTACCATTCATCCTGTAAACAAAGTAAATTCTATAGGAGAACAGAATTGTGCAGCTATCACACAACCTTTTTGTATATTATACAAAACATGTTTATGTGAAAAATCCTGTTCCACACAAAAATGTTACAGAAGATGGGATATTTCATGCAAAATATGCTATATTCTGCACAAAAGTATAAATAGCAATTGACAAAGTTAGCAGTAAGTAACAAGTAAGTCCTGAATTATTCATTCTTCAGTGAAAAGATAAAATTGATATGAGGCATTGTGGATTCAGCAATAGGCAGGGTAAGATGATAAAATTATGATTTTAAATAACTATTTACCATAAAGTAGTTCCCACCCTGCAGTAATTAAAGTATATTACAACTGCAATTTAACAAAGGAAAATATTTCCTTCTTCTCTTATTTAACTTCATTTTTCATATTCTAGCTTTGGAAATGTTGCCTTATGAAATGGATGAGATAAACTGTCATATGAACTGGTATTAGTAGTCCCAACCAGAACAGACCAATTGAATAATGAAATTTACATAAGTGTTGTCTCAACATTTCATTACTCAACATCCAGTAATTGACTCAATTTCCTACTCTATTAGTAAAAATTGTGCTAAGGAGTTTGACTTCATTGTTTTGCTCAGGAAATAATGTGTTAGAAAGGTGGAGAGTATTGCACCAAATGACAGAGTCTTGAATATCATAGTTATTTGAGCAATAAGAAAATAAAGCATTTAAGAAAAAAATCTACATTGGCATTCTTTTCCTTTTCTGGACTCTGAATTTCTATTTGTTACTAATTAAAAGCTTAGAATATGCAAGGTTTTTGGAAATATGGGGATTGGTATCTACAAAGTTTTAATACTGAAATCAATGCTGATGTATTGTCTTGCTAAGAAAATGGTGATGGAACATAATGGTGATGGAAAATAGTGATGGGACATGTTACTTCTGACCGGTCTCCACTAGCTATATCTACTTATTTTGAATTATGGACTATTTCCTTTGAAAGACCTAGGTTAGTTTATAATGTGTGTGTGTGTGTTTTTTACTGATGGAATTATATCCCTACAGGTTTTCAATTTGGACATATAAATCATTATGAAAAAGTTGAAAAATAGCACAGCTCCTCCAGTCTGAAGCTGGACCATGGATAAGCACTCTTCCACAGAGTTTTGGATGCTACCCACTATAAGAAACACCTTCCTACATGAGAAGTTAGTATCTTAGCTGGCATTAGCATGTGCCTTTGGCAGGACTGGAACATTTACTGCTAGCCTTGTAGATAGTTCTGTTGACCAGGGTGAGGAGGAGCTGTTCGAAAGGCCAGCATTTGAGCTGGAGCCTAGCAGTCCCCAGCAATTCTCTCAGCCAAGCTTGGAGGAAGAGCCTATGGAGGAAGCTGTCACTTTTCAGCCTGCAACTACAAGCAAGTTCATCTGACTGTTTCATCAAATCTGGCATTTGGATTTATGGATTAACCCTTAACTAGACTCTGTTGGAATCAGTTTTGGAACACTATCAGCTACCTGGTGTTATTTCCTGCTTTTGTTGCCACTTGACTGGATTTTGTGGCTTGAACTTAGACCATTTGCTAATCTTCTGTTTGGAAACAGGGTCTAAGGCCCCTTCTACACTGCCATATAAAATCCAGATTATCTGCTTTGGATTGGATTATATGACAGTGTAGACTTTTATAATTTCTATTTTAGCAGTCCTGAACTCATTACGATCTTCAATGTTTCTGGCCTTCCTCCTACAATAATTGGTTATTCCTTTGTGTTCTTGTTTGATAATATCTTCATTGTTCCATTTCTTATATGTACTTTTTAAAAATTTCAGTCATCTGAAAGTCCTTTGTACATTTACTCTAGTTTCTTTAGACATCTCCCATTTCTCTTCCTCCTTGGAACTGTTTTCATCTGTGCCTTCAGTATTTTACCTGTAAGGAGCTGCTGTGATGAACTCTCTTTTCCTTTGAACATCTCTGATCATATAGTTTCAGCCAATATTCCTCTAATCTTACTGAAATAAGCCTTCAAGAAAGCTAGAATAAGTGTCTAATTACATTTTACTTCTGCTTTCTTCTGTATAACATATCACAAGATTTCATGGTCACCCAAGGATCCCAGTATTTCCTACCCCATTGACTGGTTTATCTCTGTGGGAAACGATCAAATCCAAAATAACTGATCCCCTAGCTCTTTCTTCTACCTTATATGTACATTAAATTATCTTCAAGGATAGTAAGAAATTCCTTGAACCTTATCCTTTTGGCAGAGTATGGCTTCCAAGAATATCAGAGTGATAGAAGTCTTTCATTACTAATATATCTTTCTTTTCAGAATATTTGGTCATTTGACGTCACCCAAATCTCTAATCTGGCTGGGTGATCTTTAGTATATATTCATAATGAAGTCACTGTTATTTTGCTCCCTTTTAAATGTTAACCAAAGGCTCTCAATATGTTTTCCATGTTTTAAGCTATTGATTGCCTCAAAGGTGCACATCCTTGAGATATAGTGTTGCTTCTTCCCCTTTCCTATTTGTTCTGTTTCTTTTTAATAGTTTATACCTTACCATTGCAATTATTGAAATTCATTCTGTCAGGTTTCAGTGATGCATATTGAATTATAGTTACACTTAAGGGTTCAAGTCCATCTCGTATATTTCCTATGCACTGTATATTAGTGTACTGATACCATGTGTTAATCCTCTTTAGCTTCTTCCTTGTAATTTTTCTCTGCCCTTTGTTGGGCTCTAATATAATTAGCCAATTTCCTCTCTGTATTATTAAGGCTATCATCCCCAACATATGCTATTGTTCT
Organism: Anolis sagrei; assembly: GCF_037176765.1. Classification (NCBI taxonomy): domain Eukaryota; kingdom Metazoa; phylum Chordata; class Lepidosauria; order Squamata; family Anolidae; genus Anolis; species Anolis sagrei. Next base: position 158,044,445 of record NC_090023.1, read on the forward strand.
GCCCTCTGGGATATTTCTTCCTGCCATAAGTAACGCTTCTGATGAAATCTATGAAACTCTTACTAAGTATATCCTTTCCAATAGCTGTGAAGAGCAACCTCTCTTTTACCCAAAGTCCTTCTTTATGAAAGCACAGACCATGGCCCAGGAAATATGTGGAGTCAGGTGTTCACTTCTAGTATTCTTCTCTCCCTTTCTAGCCCATGTCCTTCGACATGAGTGATACCAACCTGTGCTTCATGCACCTTTAAAACCTCTTGAGCTATTTTAAGTCCTGCAGTTAGTTTTTCAACCCAACCTGCTAACTTTCACATGGATAGATATATGGAACAACATTAAAACTTACAATCCTCTGTCATTGGTTGAAGTTTATAAAATGACTGTATTAGATGACATATTCCAATGTAGCCATGAAAAAAGTGAAGAAAAGATCAAAATTGAGGAAATTCAAAATATCTTTAAAATATATAAATGGGAAATTCAGGTTTCTCATTCCATAAACTCTCTCTGGACAATGTTGAGAGAGACGGGAATATAAGGGAATTCTTAAAACAGTTGCTAGTGATAAATAAAATATTTTATTTCATTGTGTATATTAGCTAGCCAGGTGACTGTCACTGCCTGAATGTGTTTCCTCACCACCCAGAAAGGTCTATTTTGCCTCTTGATTAATTTTGCATCTGACTTGGAAGTTCTTTGTCAGAAAGTTTAAAACAGAGTTTAAAAAATTGAATGTTTGGAAAAAATACACAAAATTTTGTCAAGATTATATTTTTGATGTCATGAGCAGCTATGGCTGGGTCTACACTGTTCTATCTGATCCCAGATTATCTGATTTGAATTAATTATATAAATATACACTGCCAGATAATCTGAGATAATCAGATTATGAGATGATCAGATTCTGGGATATAGGGCTGTGTAGATCCAGCCTAGGAATTGTGCTTTTCATAAGTGAGGGCACTGGAAATGTTAGAAAATATGCAGTCACTAGAAATAAGTTGGCTACATTCCCATGAATCTGTTCCATTTAACCCAGAGCAGTATATTTAGGCTGGAAGTAGTTCTTAAATAAGACATTTGTCTTCCACATCTTTGGAAACAAGTATTTTCCAGTCCAAAACAGCTGAGGCTGAACCCACATGTAGAACAACTGCTATATTACTGAGCAACAACACTTCTCGCATACGAGTCTTGGCATCATTAATAAACTGTGAGTTAATAAACCAAATGCATATTCTCAACTTGGTTTCTTCTTTTATTCATGGCAGTCATTATTAAAACAACTCTGTTACAGTGACATCTTGTTATTCCTCAATTATATTCAGTTGGCAGCCTCCCTACCAATTTTATTAATCATTCTGCAGTTTGATTGGACTCTAAGACTGAACAAAATTATTGGTGTCATTCTAGCAATGTCTGTCATATTATTTCTTACTGCTTTTTTTAAAAAATACACTACAGGCTGTCAAGACACTTCAAATATGCTACTTTATCAGCTTCTTCAAACAAAATCTTCCTTTTCTGGGGAATGGGAATGTTGTTTGCTCCTCTTCCTGAAGGACTTTAAATCATTGAACTATGCAGTGATTTGTGTGAGTGCACAACATATGTTTCTCTCCTTGTTGCACATGTGATGGAAGCATCTTCTGCACCAGCACATGTAATACCATTCACCACATAACAGCCTGGATAGATACTGCATTATTATTATTATTATTATTATTATTATTATTATTATTATCATCTTTATTTGTACCCCGCTAGCATCTCCCGAAGGACTCGATGCGGCTTACAAAGGCCAAGGCCTCAAAACACAACATAACAATACAACACCTAAAGCAAATTAAAAAAAAGTTAAAGCAATATTAAACAACAAACAATAAACAATACATCAAGACACTACAAAACTGGGCTGGACCAGAGTAATGGGTACAGGATTAAAAGTGCTGATGTGACAGGTGATATGTAAGGATTATAAGGTAAGTGCAGTGTGCAGTAATCTTAATTCTAATAAAGTGCTTCTGGGACTTGTTACTGGAGTTTCCTATTCTGGAAAGGCACATCGGAACAACCAGGTCTCCAAGTTCTTTCTGAACACTGCCAATGTAGGGGCCTGTCTAAGATCTTTTGGGAGGGTTTTCCAGAGTCAGGGGGCCACCACAGAAAAGACCCTGTCTCGCATCCCCACCAAATGTTCCTGCGACGCAGGCGGAATCATGAGCAAGGCCTCTCTGAATGAATGAAGTGAATAAGTGGGTTCATAAACGGAGATGCGGTCACGCAGGTAGGATGGTCCCAAACCATTTAGGGCTTTGTAGGTAAGCACCTGCACCTTAAATTGGGCTCAGAAAATAAAGGGCAGCCAGTGGAACTCCTTGAACAGGAGGGTTGACCTCTCTCTGTAAGGAGCACCAGTTAACATCCTGGCTGCTGCCCGTTGGACCAGTTGGAATTTCCGAGCCATTTTCAAGGGCAGCCCCACATAGAGCGCATTACAGTAGTCCAATCTAGAGGTGACCAAGGCATGGACCACCCCGGCCAGATCAGCCTTTGCGAGGTACGGTCACAGTTGGCGCATGAGTCTCAATTGTGCAAAAGCCCTCCCGGAATCCAAGAGGACTCCCAAACTGCAGACTGCATCATTTCTTCTTTCAAATATAGAAATAAAAATTGACAAAAAGGACAAAGACTATCAATGGCAATACGTCCAGTTTCAGAGGTGAAGCTTCATAACTATAGTAGCTCTAAAAAAATTAAATTATTCCTGAGAAAGTTGGAAAGCTGGTGGGCATTCAAGAGCACATAAGACTAAAATAAGGCAAACAGACCAGGGATTAAACAAAGATCTGCTAAAACATATGAGGACTAGTGATGCACCCCAAGCATATAAATAATAAATAACATGGGTAATTGTGCAGAGTTTGGACAGTAAATCACAGAATCAACTAGTCAAGTGGCCAGTGGCTATATTGGACAAGAATTATAACAATTGCAGTGGATTGTAGTGGATTTTTCATATCTGAAACCAAATGTTTCATGCCATGGAGGGGGGGGGGGGAGATAATGACTTTTGAACATTCTGATACAAATGACTAAGATGATGATTACAATTTAAACTATTTGCATTTTACATTTCACCAAAAGGTTCAACAGCATCCCAAGTAGTTTATCAAAATAAGTCTTCATGAAAAATAAAATACATTTGCATGGCCTATGGTACAAAACCACAAAATAGTATAACATCCATGAACCAGAATAAGGCACACACAAAAATATTTGTTCGGCAAGAAAAACTGCGGAGGTTTTTGTGTGTTCTCCACACACACAAAAACCTCACAAGGTTTTTTTTTCATAGAATTAATCTCAAAATATGAAGATTCTCCTCCATCCAGAAATTTTCTTGTACAGGTTTCTACTTTGTAGATGTTTGGGAAATATGTCCTCCAAACATTTTTCAATACTCCTTCTATCCCAATTATCTATCTTGAAATGGTATCTTACTGTATAAGGACAGCCGCACATAATTTTAACCACTTTTAGACATAATTTTAATCTATTTTAGCATGTTAAATTGCCCAATATGTTTAATTGCATACACTATTTTAAATTAGTCAGATAGCATTACAGTACATTATCTTGTGGGTTTTGGGCACAGAGCAGAATTTCAATATTTAAATAAAACAAAACAAGCAGCTGCATTGAAAGCAGAGGGACACTTCCCACTCCCATTACCCTCTGCTCTCCATAAGGGAACATAACCATACAAAATGAAAGCAGAAATGTTGTGAAATCACTTCTAGTTTCATTTTTGAGTTATACAGACACCTGGAATTTGAGTTTACAGACACCTGGAATCATGGAAGAACAAGTATGTTTTGTGATAGTGTTGCGCCTTCAGGAAAGCTTCAGGGTATAGGTTGGCAACCTGTGCTCGACAGGGTTACACTCCCTCTGAAGATACAGGTCTGCAATCTGGGGGTTCTCCTCGATTCATCACTGGCACTTGAAGCTCAGGTGTCAGCATTGGCTGGGAGGGCCTTTGCACAGTTTTTTAAAAAGATAATCAATGCCATATGCAATCCATGAATTTTTCTGATGATAAAGAATTTGAAAAAGAATTTCAGGTTCTGGCCTTTGATAATTTGCTAGGATCAAACATTTTAAAGTCAATATCTGGTTATGCTATTGGCACATTCATATGGAAATGTTCCAATTAAAAATATTAAAATTTACAAAGCTATAATCTTTTTAGAAAGAAAGCTTTTACCTGGCTGGAGACACATTCTAATTGAGATGTCCAGGGCGTTAGATGTGATCGCACCCAAACGCCCCATCTCGTTGCGTCGTGACAGGCCATCTCCCTGGTTCACTGGGGAGCTGGCTGTGATGAAGCATGCGAGAAGGGGGCTAGAGCGCAAATGGAGGAAATCTCGGGTCGTGTCTGATCGAGCACGGGCTAAAGCCTCTCTTAAGGCATACTCCGTGGCTATTTGGGTGGCCAGGAAATCATTCACGACCACCCGTATAGCGTCTGCAGCAAATAGATCATCGGAGCTGTTTCGGGTCGTGGGGGAATTCCTCCACCCACCTGTGGTGGTGGAGGTCACTGATGACCCAGCAGCTCGGTGTTGCGATTTCGCACACCACTTTGCAGGCAAAGTCGCCCAGATACGCCTTGAGCTTGACTCCAATTTCATCGCAGTGCCAGAAGAGGTGACGGAGACATCTGCTTGTCCAACCTTGTGGGATTCTTTTAGGCTTGTTCTTCCTGAAACCGTGGAGGAGATTCTTGGGGCTGTGAGAGCGACCACCTCACCCCTAGACCCGTGCCCATCTTGGCTCATTAAATCAGCCAGGGAGGGGCTGGTTGATTGGTTTGTATTGATTATCAACGCATCGTTGGAGCAAGGGATTTTTCCATCTAGCTTGAAACAGGCTGTGGTTCGTCCACTCCTCAAGAAGGCTTCCCTTGACTCCACGGTGCTGAGTAACTACAGGCCAATTTCCAACCTCCATTTTTTGGGTAAGGTGCTGGAGCGGGTGGTCGCCTCCCAGCTCCAGAGCTTCCTAGATGATACCAACTACCTAGATCAGTCACAATCTGGTTTCAGGCCTGGTCATGGCACCGAGACGGCATTGGTCGCCTTGGTGGATGACCTCCGCAGAGAGCTGGACAGGGGGAGTGTGACTCTGTTGGTTCTCTTGGACATCTCAGCGGCTTTCGATACCATCGACCATGGTATCCTTCTGGGTCGTCTCTCTGGGATGGGCCTTGGGGGCGCGGTTCTATCGTGGCTCCGGTCCTTCCTAGAGGGTCGAACCCAGATGGTGAAGCTGGGAGACGCCTGCTCGGACCCCTGGCCTTTGACCTGTGGGGTCCCGCAAGGCTCTATTCTGTCGCCCATGCTTTTTAACATCTACATGAAACCTCTAGGAGAGGTCATCCGGAGTTTTGGAGTTGGGTGCCATCTCTATGCGGATGATGCACAACTCTACTACTCCTTTCCACCTAATGCCAAGGATGCCTCCCGGGTGCTGGACGAGTGCCTGGCCGCTGTGTTGATCTGGATGAGGAAGAACAAGCTGAAAATCAATCCTGACAAGACAGAGGTCCTCCTGGTCGATCGTAAACCGGATCGGGGTATAGGGTGGCTACCTGTGCTGGACAGGGTTACACTCCCCCTGAAGCCACAGGTCCGCAGTTTGGGTGTCCTCCTGGACTCGTCACTTACACTTGAGGCTCAGGTGTCGGCGGTATCCGGGAGGGCCTTTGCACAACTGAGACTTGTGCGCCAGCTGCGACCGTACCTCGAGAAGGCTGATCTGGCCGGGGTGGTCCATGCCTTGGTCACCTCTAGAATGGATTACTGCAATGCACTCTACGTGGGGCTGCCCTTGAAGACGGCTCGGAAACTCCAACTGGTCCAGCGGGCAGCAGCCAGGATGCTAACTAGGGCTCATTACAGAGAGAGGTCAACCCTTCTGTTTAAGGAGCTCCACTGGCTGCCATTTATTTTCCGAGCCCAATTCAAGGTGCAGGTGCTTACCTACAAAGCCCTGAACGGTTTGGGACCACCCTACCTGCGTGACCGCATCTCCACCTACGAACCCACACGCTCGCTCCGGTCATCGGGGGAGGCCCTGCTCGTGATCCCATCCACGTCGCAAGCGCGCCTGGTGGGGACACGAGACAGGGCCTTTTCTGTGGCAGCCCCCCGACTTTGGAATGCCCTTCCAGCAGCTTTCAGAAAGAACCTAAAAACTTGGCTGTTCCGATGTGCCTTCTCAGATTAGGAATCCCCACCCAAGACCTAGAAGCACTTTAGCACAATTAACATTACTGCACACCATACTATTTTATTCCCATGCTCCTCCTACCACTCTAGCACTTTTAACCCTGTACCCCACTGCGCTGGCCGGCCCAGTTTTAAAGTGTCATGATGTATTGTTATTGTCGTTATTGCTTGCTTAATTTATTGATTTGCTATGTTTTCTACTGTTGTGTTGTTTTTACTGTTTTGTGTTTTGAGGCTTCGGCCTGTGTAAGCCGCATCGAGTCCTCCGGGAGATGCTAGCGGGGTACAAATAAAGTTAATAATAACAATAATAATAATAATAACAATAATAATTAATAATAATTGATTCACTGATCTGTCAGAATGCCATTATTACATTGCCTAACCCAGTCAAATCACATAATTACCCAATATTAAGGACATTAAGGACATTCAGTGGTAGAATCTTGTCTTAGAAGACATTGCAATGTTTTCTTAGTACATATACTAAGGGCAGACTACTTATCTAGGAAAGTAATTGTTCATCAGGTTTCTTCTTGAGGGAAGCACCAAGTGATCATGGCAATTTTCTTTGCACTGGTACTGCAAGATAATTTTTGAAAATCATGCTGTTTTTGGACCCTATTTGCAGTTCAGTTTTTTTTTTTGCACAAAATTCATATGTGAGTTCAAAGAAAACAGTATTATTATTATAAATAATAGTGTATCATTGAACCGTTTCATATATAGTATTCTATATGCATAAAAATAATGCTTCCAGTGCAGAAAATGCTAACTTCTATGAAAATCATCCATGTGAAAATCTAGAGTAAGATTATGCAAGGTATATGTTTAGACAAGTTGTGGCAGCAGTAAATACAGAGGAATAGTGTCCGGCGGGATGTAAATTGCATAATATTTGACACAGGAACCTTTAGGGAAACTAAGTGGTGGCTACAGCAGTAGGACAGGAGAAGGTTCTTACATTGGTATCAGAGGTGAGGAGCTCTTTCTGTAATATTTCTGTAATATTTCTCCATGGAAATATTTTTTTCTGTACAGAAAATTCTATTATTTCATATGAAATTCTATTTTTCTGTGCAAAGCAACCATGGTGAATTTTCAGAATAAGTCCCAAACTACAAAAGTTCTTGCCTGTCCAGAATTCTTCTCTTTCGGGTTTCTCAATATCCAAAAAGCATGTATTTGAATATTTTTGAATACTGGCTTTTTCTATCATTTTTGTGATTTCATAAAATATAGAATTTTTGAGTTGGGAGAGATCACATGGGCTCATTTGAAAGTTTAAAGCATCTTATACAAGATACTCCACTTTGGCAGGAAAAACAAAATGCAAAGATACAGAATGGGGGACAATGCCTGGCTCGAGAGCAGTACGTGTGAAAAAGATCTTGGAGTCCTCTTGGACAACAAGTTAAACATGAGCCAACAATGTGATGTGGTGGCAAAAAAAGCCAATGGGATTTTGGTCTGCATCAATAGGAGCATAGTGTCTATATCTAGAGAAGTCATGCTACCCCTCTATTCCTCTTTGGTTAGACCACACCTGGAATATTGTGTCCAATTCTGGGCACCACAATTGAAGAGAGATATTGACAAGCTGGAATGTCTCCAGAGGAGGGAGACTAAAACGATCAAGGGTCTGGAGAACAAGCCCTATGAGGAGCGGCTTAAAGAGCTGGGCATGTTTAGCCTAAAGAAGAGAAGGCTGAGAGGAGATATGATAGCCATGTATAAATATGTGAGAGGAAGCCACAGGGAGCAAGCTTGTTTTCTGCTTCCTTGGAGAGTAGGACGCGGAACAATGGCTTCAAACTACAAGAGAGGAGATTCCATCTGAGCATGAGGAAGAACTTCCTGACTGTGAGAGCCGTTCAGCAGTGGAACTCTCTGCCCCAGAGTGTGGTGGAAGCTCCTTCTTTGGAAGTTTTTAAACAGATGCTGGATGGCCATCTGTCAGGGGTGATTTGAATGCAATATTCCTGCTTCTTGGCAGGGGGTTGGACTGGATGGCCCACGAGGTCTCTTCCAACTTTTTGATTCTATGATTCTATGATTCTATAGTTGCATTTCAGTAGATATTTTTGTGCTCTTTTCTCATGAATCTTAAAGACTTTTCTTTTTTTAAGAAAGGAAAGCAATATGCATTGCAAGCATCATGTAATGGATTATTCTTTAACATTGCAAGGAACAAAGAGAACAGGTAACTTCTCAAACATTGTAACTAATTAGAGTGAATTATTTGTACACATTAACACTACAACCACGAGTCTGCTGAATACAGAAAAGTATTTGTTTCTAAAGAAAGCTTTCAGCAATGAGCAGATATTTGTCAATTGTGCTGTATGTGCCCAATTCTCTCTTCTGGAACAGAAAAGAACTGTGCATGTGTATTTTTTTTATAAACATGACTGTTCTGCACCAAATACCACACTCCCTATGGATTTTCACAAATTAAGAATATGAAAAGCCAGCCATTCAAGTGATCTACCAGAACAGAGTGGAAAGTGTCTTGCCTATCAAAAATGAGAACTCTCTGTTTATTTTATAACCTTCCAAATAGCTGTGAAATGCAATACATTACACCAGATTTAGATGAAATGTAGTATGCCTGCCAATGCTGATAGGAATAAAAGAATCATCCTCTCTCATTCCGGCAGACTTTTGTGAAATGGAAATTAATTTACCTTTGCCACTTTCTGTTCAAAAATGATATGTGTTCCTTCTTTGAGCCTAATTAAATACCTAGAGTTCCCTTTGCATTGCTGATAAAGAGCTTTACATAATCATAGGGCAAAAGTTCTGTGTTTAGAAGTTGTTGGGATTCTGCTTTCATTAAAGGAACTGTGTTTAGAGCCAAAAGAGATAAATAAATGTTTACTCTTTAATTGCTTCTTCTTCTTCTCTCTCACTCTCTCTCTCTTACTTGCTTTTTATGTCAAGAGATATGTTCAGTGTACAGCTATGGTATGAATGGGCATCCAGAGAAATGCAATGCAAAATATCCAACATAGTGTCCTGGAAACATGCAAAGAGGGAATGCAAAACCGACCAGACTACTGTAAAAATGTGATACAGCATTTTATTAATTTTGATCTCTTGGTGTCTGTGCTTTTTTAGGTGAGTGGTGACTCATAAGCATGTGTAAGATTATTATTTATTTATGATACAATTTATGTTAGTCACTGGAAGCTTCAAATTTATTTCACAAAATCCCTCTGGGAAGAATCCATATTTCTTTGTGATACAATTCACATTTGCATTTTACCCATTCCTAGAGATGGACAGTAAATGGGCATTAATTGAACAAATCAATACATTTTGTGGTCTACAAGAAATAATCAAGAAAAATCTCATTGGGAGAAAAATGTGCCAAATTTCTTTCTTTCCCCCCCCCTTTTTTTGGTAAGATTAAATCCAATTACACCCCATACCACTGAAATGACACCTGTATTATAGACTATGAACTAAATCGTTATGCCCATGACTTTAGAATTATTTTCAACAAATGAGTCTGTTTGGCTTATTTGACATATCCTGCCTTTCTTTCAACACTACTTAAAACTAAGAGTCTACCACTGGATCTCATCACACTAGAGCAGTCATGGGCAAACTTCAGCCCTCCAGATATTTTGGATTTCAAAAATTCCAGCCAGCTTACTGTATGTTAGGAAACGTGGGAGTTGAAGTCCAAAAAATCTGTAGGGCTGAAGTTTGCTTATGCCTGCACTAGAGCATGAATCCGCTTTAAGTCCAGTTTATGCTTCCTGCAGAATTCTGAGGCTTGCAGTTTAGGGGAGAGGCCTTTAAACTGCTCGGCCAGACAGGTCCTGGGCATCACTAACCTACAAACCCAAGAATTCTGTAAAAGACAGAAACCAGATTTAAAGTGGATCAATGCTCTAGTGTGATTAGGCTAATTCGTTGTCCAAAGCGCAATGATTTATAATGTTGTCATTTGGCCAACAATAAGTTTGTTATTCAATAATATGAAAATATTTATTTATTTATTTACTTTATTTATATACCGCTTTTCTCAGCCCTCAGGCGACTCAAAGCGGTGAACAATATTGATACAAAACATCACATGACAAGTATAGGGCAATTAAAAACAATTGTAACATAAATCATTAAACATCCGTATAACAATCATTAGCGCCGTATAACAATCATTAGCGTCTCATCATCCATTATTCCGTATTCCTATGTTCAATTACACTGTTTAATCAAATGCTTGTTCGAACAGCCAGGTCTTCATTTTCCTCCGAAACGCCAGCAAGGGGGGGGGGCGATCTGATATCTGCAGGCAGGGCGTTCCACAGCTGAGGGGCCACCACTGAGAAGGCCCTGTCTCTCGTCCCTGCCAAGCACGCCTGTGATGCAGGCGGGAAAGAGAGCAGGGCCTCCCCAGATGATCTTAGTGTCCTAGTCGGTTCATAGGAGGAGATGCGTTCGGAGAGATAAGTAGGGCCAGAACCATTTAGGGCTTTATAGGCTAACGCCAGCACTTTGAATTGTGCCCGGTAGCAAACTGGCAGCTAGTGGAGCTGGCGCAACAGAGGAGTAGTATGCTCCCTGAGTGCCGCTCCTGTTAGCAACCTGTCTGCCGAACGCTGGACCATTTGAAGCTTCCGAGCAGTCTTCAAAGGCAACCCCACGTAAAGAGCATTGCAGTAGTCTATACGGGATAATCCCATTTAGTCTAAACAATAATAGTGGAAACAACAACACAACTGCAAATTTATCTTCCTGTGCTTTCTTTTAGAAAAGCTGTTATCAGCCTTCTTGGCTATAGTAATTCTTTGAGTTTAAAAATTTTCACATTTAAATGTATTTCCTTGCCGATCTTTTCTCCCTTTATTGGGCCAACAAAGTTGCTGTGAGTTTTAGAGCAGTTCACAAAGGGCCAAGCTGCTGCCTTTTTTGATTTTAGGAATAAAAAATGCTTTGAAAAACATGCCTTATGGGAAATGCCCACTTCCATAAGGTGAGTTACAGCAGATCAAAACCCGTTAAATAGCGACACAGAAAAGTCAAGCAAAGGAAAGAAAGTACTGGCTGGAATGGCCCAAGCTTCAAATGTGAAATGATCAATAGCCAGTTGATGGTTTCTTTGAAACTCTGTGCTCTTTGTTCACCTCAGAGTGCGTTTGGCTGTTTCCCATTATTTTGGCTTTGTCATGGTTGAAGGGCACTTTCAGAATAGAAAAAGCACAAAAGGGGAAAGGTGGTTGAAACCGTGTTATATACATCAGGAGACAGTGTCTGTCGTGCAAGTTGTTACTTAGGAATTCATCTTAAGATACAGGCCTAAAGAAGGCACACAGTGCACCAGTTTTGCTGAAGTCATTCAGATAGGTCTGGCCCACCCATTTGGCATGGTAAGGTACCCACCTGAAACTTGCCCAAGTGGTGACTCACACATACACAAGTATGCTTCTGCTTTTCTGCAAGGCCCCAGTTGCTTTTTTGGGCAGTGATTTGCCCTAAAAGATTGGCAGGCCCCAAATGCTTATCTCTGAAGAGATCCTATATGCAAAACCTATCTCTGGGGATGGAAGGATGTTTCAAACTTTACATTTGGTCAGCACTCTAGGGAACAGAGCTTCCTGCTGCTCACTAGAGAGGATATGCAGAAGCAATAGAAAGGAGGAAGATTGCAATGGAAGACTGCAATAGAAGAGTTTTGGACATTGCTGAGTTCAGATCTGTATAAGGATGGTTCAAAAAACAATTTTGTCCAATTGCATTTTCCAGCCCCCCGTCCCCCCCGTCCCCCCCAACACAACTGTCAGGAAATCCATGGTAACGATGAGTCTGTCTGACGCCACAAAAATTGTTGGAGAGGCTGCCAGGAGGTGGGTACATATATGCACATAATAATAATAATAATAATAATAATAATAATAATAATAAATAATAATAATAATAATAATAATAATAATCCTTAATTTGTACCCTGCTACCATCTCCCGAAGGACTCGGTGCAGCTTACAATAAAAACAGCAGCAGCAGCAACAACACAATAACTCAAAAAACAAAGCAATAACATTAACAACACACAATGGCGCAATTAAAAACAATGCCCAAGCCAAATGTAATAATTAAAAATTAAAAGTGCTGGAAATGACAAAGTGAGGGTGTTTGGAGGGGAATGGGCATGCAGGTATCCTGGATCTCTAATAAAGTGTGTTGGGACATAATGCTAGGAGTTTCCTTATTCTGGAAAGGCACACTGGAACAACCACATTTTCAAACTCCTAGAGCTTAGTTCCCAATAAGATTTTCTATAACAATAAAACTTAAATGTGGTCTTACTGAATCTTCATTTATTCATTGGGTCTCCTCAAGTCTTCTTTTTATTGTATATTTTAACTAACTGTATTGTTAGTAGTTTAATTAGATCTCAATGTTCATTTTTTAAATAAAACCTTTCTGTATCATTTGACTAATATTTTGCTAGCTTAAATTTGTAGGCCACTTTTATTCCCGAAAAGATGGGATTATAAATAAAAATGAAAAATATAGTGATGACATAGACTAAAAATTGGTATTATTCCTTTGGATTTAATTAAAAGCATATCCATCGTACCTTAGGGACCGCCTCTCCTTTTCCCATCATCGGAGGTCGCAACGACCAGCCCAACGCGACTTACTCTATATACCGGGGCCTAGAGAAGTGCACTTGGAAAGGACCAGACGCAGGGCTTTTTCTATTTCTGCCCCTGCCTAATGGAATTCCTTGCCGCCCTACATGAGAGCCATGCGTGACTTAGGGCCTTTTACTCAAGCACTTAAGACCTGGCTTTTTACTAGAGCATTCGATCCCTGTTAATTTTTAATTTTTGTATGTATGTATTTTATCTTTTACAATTTAGCTGTAAATCGCCTAGAGCATTCTCGGATGGAGGGTGATTAATAAGTAATTAAATGATGATGATGATGATGATGATATCTATCTACACAGGCAGTATAAAGCAGAAAGGATAAGAATGAGTGGTGTGGTGTCCACATGACACACCGGACTTTTTCAACCCCAATGCAGATGAGGCTCCTTAACGTATTTTTGCCCCATGTTTGACAAAGCCAGGGAATGCTGTGGAGTTTCCCCAAAGCTCTAGAGCAGTGTAAACATTTGGCCAATTCTGATTCAGAACTAACCTTGCTATCCAAATGGCCATACCACTTTTTCTAGGCTCCATAAAACAGAACAGGGGGGTGGCAGACATCTGGGAGGTTCTGTCATCATTGTCATGGTGGCTATGGAGCTCCAAGGGTGTCCATGAGAGCTCGAGAGGGAATTGTTTCAATCCATTCCTTTCTTCCTCCATCCCTGAGTCTGTTGGGAACCCCTCCCACTTTCTTCAACTGCCATTCCGCTGCCCATTGAGTGGGAGGATGACAGCCAGCGAGGCACAGTGATATCATGACTTATGTAATATTTATGTATTAATTATTGATCTTATGTACATTGTAAGCCTGAGAGCAAATTGAGATTTTGTAAGCTGCTATGAGTGCTTTTGTAGCTGACGTGTGGGATAAAAATTCTTTAAATAAAAAAAAATAACAATGTGGATGCCTTTGCAAACATTGGAAGTGGTGGCTAGAGATGGTCAGGAGTTCTATGGAGCTCCATTGCAGCTCTGGCAACAAGATCAACAAGGTAAAGGTGGCCGCTCAGCCACTGCAGGAGGATAGAGGCAGGCAGTGAAGCCACACAAGGGCTGATGCAGAATTCCTGTCCATGTAAATGTTCCCTAAATTTTCTAAAATACATTCCAATCTTTATTTATTATTATTATTTATTTAGAACTTTTATATACCGGTCTTCTCACCTCCGTAGAGGGACTCAGGCCGGTTTCCAACAACAATATCACAAACAATCGTTTAAAAACATCACATTCCGTAATACACTAAAACATTAAAATACCAAAAAATACAATCATATAATTACAGTGGCCAAGTCGTCACAATAAAATCGTTGATCATCACCAGCCATATAGCCACGAGTTATTGACTCACTCGTCAAATGCCAGTTTCCAGAGCCAGGTTTTCACCTGTTTTCTAAAAGTCAAGAGAGAAGGGGCAGTTCTAATCTCCAGTGGGAGAGAGTTCCAGAGCCGAGGGGCCACCACCGAGAAGGCCCTGTTCCTCGTCCCCACCAGACGCGCTTGTGAGGCTGGTGGAACCGAGAGCAGGGCCCCTTCAGACGAACTTAACAATCTTGATGGTTCATAGGGGAGAATTCGTTCGGACAGGTAAACTGGGCCGGAGTTGTTTAGGGATTTATAGGTTAACACCAGCACTTTGAATTGTGCTTGGAAGCTAATTGGCAGCCAGTGGAGCTGGCGCATCAGAGGAGAAGTATGCTCCCTGTACCCCACTCCTGTTAGTAATCTGGCTGCCGCTTTAGTAGAATACACCTGCCTTTTTATTTTATTGTGTTGTATTCACACTTTCTTTCATGGTGGAGGACACTGAAAACTGGACTAGACTGAATTATAACTGGATTTTGTTTTCATTTCTTAACTCAAAGGTGTGTCTATACAGCCATTCACTATACTAAAATTTTGTTTTCCCCACTTTAATGTGGTTTCAACAGTTGCTTCAGGTGACTCCATTTCTTTTGCTTTGCAGAAGTCCCACTCTACCTACCTTTAAGAAAAACATCAAATCTGATCATATTGTGATCAATCAACCTCTTTTTTTTTCCTGGTGCTTACCATTCTGACTCATTTTCCACAGCACTGTTCAAAATAGTGTCTTGCAAAAATAGCCTCAAAATATCTTGAGAAAAATGTGTCCTTTCTGTGTCATTTCATTAATTTTTTTTATTCCAGCAGGTACAAAGTTAATTCAAATACTCCTTGATTGCTATTCTAGGTTGCATTTTTATACAAAAAGAGATAACTTTTCTCTTCTCTCCTGAAGCTTTTCTGACCTGCTGCCTTATCCTGCCCTGGAGTGTTGCTGTAATTTCCTATAATATTTCTAAGCATATATCTTTCCGTTCACTATAAATTGGCTCAGCTATTGAAGTCAGCCTACATATATTGTTTCTTTTTTTTTCTTTTTGCCATAGACTACCTTTCTTTCAGCAGTATAATTCCATTTTTAATGTGTCCTTGCAGCAAGCTGTATGCCCTGGGGGTTAAGCAGTTCTGTCATTTTACAGATTTGATCAAGTCTCTTATATTCCTGTTTACTTCACATTTCCTTTGAAATGTATAATCTCCAACCCATTTCCTATACATGCCTGCTGCATTCATGGAGGAAAAATCAACATCCCAGAAAGTATGCCATTCAATGTGTCACTCTTTTCCCCAAGTGCTCTCCCATAATCCTTTCTTTTCTTTTCTTTTTACTTTTTACCTGTTGCTTGTTATTTCTTTCTGCTCCAATGGTGCTTGTACATGAAAAGTGTTTTCTTTTTTATTCTTCTAAAGTCATTTGTTTCCATATCCTTTTACATTTGCGTAACATTATCAAGATGTCTTTTAGGACCCATCCAGACAGGCCCAAATGTGGGACCTTTCTCGGTTTTATTGGAGGCATCAAAAAGACTCCTCCGGTAAAGCAAATTAATGTAGTTTCTCAGGTTTATTCTGTTTAATGAATTTAAGTTTTTTCTCAAATTCTTCTAGCTGAAGGGTGTTTAGCTGTGTTTTTATCACCTCTAGTTGGTATTATAATTTTTGATTTGTGGTGGGGTTTTTTTTGGCTATTTTCTCTTTTTTTTCCAGTTCTCTTTCTAGTTTATCCTGCTCACTTCTTTTTATTTTCTGTTCTCTTGTGTTTTGTTCTAAAAATTGACCCCGCATATATGCTTTAGAGGTATCCCATATTATTTCAATAGAGGAGTCTTTTTCTGTATTAAATGTGAAAAATTCTTTTATGAGGTTTTTTGTTTGCCTCTTGATTTACCTCCCCTTTGATAAGCTGATCTTTTAGTTTCCAAATGTATGTTCTTTCTGTATTCTCTTGCTTTTGTATTATTATTTTTACTGGGGCGTGATCAGAGTTAAGTATTGGGAGTATTTTGGATTTGGTCACTTTAGTTAGTAATGTTTTAGGGCTCCAGATCATGTCTAGTCGTGACCAACTTAGGTGACTATTAGAAAAGAACGTGTAATCTCTTACATTCTTGTGGTGAATCTCCAGATGTCGAAGAGACCCAATTCTTCTAGTAGTTGCCTAAATGATTTGGGTAGTTCCCCTACTTTATCTTTTGCCCTTTTTGCTTCCTTTGGGGATTTGTCCATTTTTTATCTAGAACCCCATTAAAGTCACCCATTAATATAAGCTCGTCATATTGCTGACCTGTAATATACTTTTTTAGTTTTTCTATAAATTTTCCTTTGGCCCCGTTGGGCACATATATGTTGCAGATTAGAATTAGGAGGCCATTTATTTTGGTCATTACTCCTAATATTCTGCCTTCATGATCCTTAAATGCTAGTTTAGATGTTATAGTTTCTTTAATATATGTGGCAACCCCCTTTTCTTTTCACCACTAGAGGCATGATATAACTTCCCTAGTTTTTCCTGTTCCAGGTAAGTGACATGTTTGTGAGTAATGTGGGTTTCTTGTAAAGAAATTATCTCGTAAGAGACTTTTTTCAGATGCTGCCATATTTTTTTCTCAGGTTTATTCTGTATTAATTAAATGGAATAAAGATATGAAAAATCTGGGTTTAAGGAGTGCTGGGCTTGTGGGGACTGACTCCCAGATGTGTCTCTCGTTTCCTGGCGATCAATCTCCACAGCCATTTCTAGAGCCCAAAGATGTGGGAGGATGCCCACGAGGTCACCCACCCCCTCTCCCCCATCCACTGATTTATCCCACAAAAATTACTGGAAAAGGTCCCTGGCAGTTTTGTTAGTGTGCTGTATTTTTACCCTTTATTTTAAATGAATGCTTCAATATTTTTCATTTTCATTGTAAATTTCATACTGCATTGATCAAAACACCTTTTTTTTTCATTTTCAACCGGATGCTTTTACTCTCTCCTTTGTAAACCACCTTGAGTCACAGTGTAGAGGAAATTATCATTTAGATTTAGCTCCTGGTTTGCTCTGAAAAGCCCCATTATTAGTCTCAAAAGAGATTGAATCAATGGGATTTTGCTGTATTCTAAATCATAGAATCATACAATTGGAGGAAACCACAAGGGCCATCCAGTCCAATTTTCTGCAATACAGGAAAAGCACAATCAAAGCATGCCTAACAAATGGCCATCCAGCCTCTGTTTAAAAGCCTCCAAAGGAGGAGCCTCCACCACACTTTGGGGCAGTGAGTTTGTCTGTTGACTAGCTCTTATAGCCAGGAAGTTCTTTCTAATATTCAGGTGGAATCTCCTGTAATATGAACTCATTGCTCTGAGTCCTAGTTTCCACTAGTTTCCAGGGCACCACACTGAATCTAAAGTTGGCCAAAAACCAATTTGTAACCCTTTTGTTACTAAGGTTAGAGAGTGGTCTCTGATCAAAGTGGTTGCTGGTCAAAAAAAGGTTGGGGACCACTGATCTAGAAAAACAATGGTTCATTGTCTTTTCAAGCAGAAAGCAGAAAGATAAATTATCACATTATTTTAGTTCCTCCTGTCTTGTAGATTAATTTAATAGCTTATGTTATTTTATAGTTAAATAAATTCATATCAAAAGTAAAAAAAAAATCAGCAAGGCCAAGAACTTCTCCCTTCTCGTCAAAACACAATCCTAGCTTTTTGGGGGGCTTCTTTTTGAAGCTCCTGTAGTGGCATCCCCCATTCGCTTTTCAGTCAAACAATCCCATGCACCAGCAAAAATGACTCCTGCTTAGACCTTTGCCTGATTTCCGTTTGCACTAATATTATTCTGCCTGAATTCTGAAGTAGTGTGGTTTACTCTAAAATGTCATTCTGCTGTGCTTCTAGCCAATGTCTTGATTATTTATTCTTGATGGCTGTGCATTTTAGGTGAAGTTCAGTACTGGTGAATAAACCTTTCAGACACGTTGACTTAATAGGATTAAAGCAGAAGAAACTAAAAGCATCCAGTGAGTCTGATATGAGAAAATAGTCTCAGGATGTATTTTTTTTAAAAAAAGGTTTACCTACTTTTTCACATCAGGAGTATATATTTTTGCAATACATCCTGAGATTTAGTCTGTCTTTCACCTCAGGGACTAATTTGTGAAATAAAATATGTTTTCATGTAACCTGAGATTTGATGTTTCGTTCACCTCAGATTTAATAGGATTATTAGTCTTTGGCATCTTGGAAGTCTGAAGTTCATAAGAGGAGGCATAGTCAAGTCATATAGTGAATTGTAGTGATGTTATGGAGTACAGTATTGTGATATCATCAGGTTGCTGGGCAACCAATAGTTTAAAAAATTAAAATCTAATCTCAAAATGAGCCAGTGTGCTGAATCTGGAAATCTGAATACACTATAGTTTTGATGGCTGTGCATTATAGATGAAGTTACCTAAATGTAAACATGGGGAATGACTCTAAAACGAGCTCTGTGAGCCAAAGAAGTCTAGAAAAACCATTAACGCCAAAACACAGAGTGAATGTCACCAGAGGCGGCCATAGGTAATTTTCAATGGTAAGCAAACAGTATTTTGGCACCACCCCCCCCCCCCCCCCCGACCAATCACTGATATATATTTTCTGTTCATCATTGGAGTTCTATGTGCCATATTTGGTTCAATTCCACCATTGGTGGAGTTCAGAATGCTCTTTGATTGTAGGTGAACTATACATCCCAGTAACTACAACTCACATATGTCAAGGTCTATTTTCCCCCAAGAGCACCTCAAGAGCGCCCCTGGGCAAAATCAAGTATACTGCAAATGCTTACTTTGCGTAATGGGTTGAGCCGTCCCTGAATGTCATTATGTTAGGAGGTTTTGTACACCTTGGATAAAACTAACTTTAGACTTTCAAGAATAAGTTTTTATATGCATTTGTATAGGTTTAGCTTATCAATTTTGTAGGATATGTCTGTTCCTAAAACTGATGAGAACTAGTTCTGTTCCTACACAGCAAACGTCACTTCTTAAAGGTTGCACTTCATTGCCTTTCAAATTAATGAAATGGGAAAATGAAGTGGATTTCCATTTGTTGACACACTTGGCAGATAATCTACTGCATGGCTGCACCAATGACAAAACCAGGAAACTTTTCTCTCACAGATATGTGAGCTCCATCACACCTTTACAGGAATGTGCTCTCTGCAAATTATGGTCTCTTATAACCCTCAACCTTATTAAAAATGAACTCCTCTTCAAGGTACACCAGCAGCACAGAATAACCAGATATGGGCAATATTATCATTTATATGAATGTGTGGGGTCTTATTTGGCTTTAGTAATATATGGTTCCAGGGCTGAATGTACAGTTTAAGATCAATCATAACCTGCTCAGAAGAAATTACTGATGCATAAGAACTAAACGGTTTGGGACCCATCTACCTTCGCGACCACATTTCTGTATACGAACCCACACAATCTCTTCGTTCATCCAGTGAGGCCCTGCTCACGATCCCACCTGCTTCACAGGCGTGATTGGTGGGAACGAGGGACAGGGCCTTCTCGATGGTGGCCCCACGACTCTGGAACTCCCTCCCCAAAGACATCAGGCAGGCCCCAACATTGGCAGTCTTTAGAAGGAGCTTGAAAACATGGATGTTCCGGTGTGCCTTCCCAGAATAAGGAATCCTAAGCAATATGTCCTCTATGCACTTTATGAGAGATTTAGAACTGTCTGCACGTTCACCTTTCCCAAAACATTCCTCCTATCCCCTTTAAACTTCTCAGCTTTTAACTTTTAAAACTTTTACATTTGGCCCGCCTCATGTTTTTAAAATGTGTTGTGTTATTATTGTTTTTTGCTTTTTATGAGTTATTTATTGTTTTGTTGTTGTTTTCATGATGTTGTTGGGCTTGGCCTCTTGTAAGTCGCACCGAGTCCTGCGGGAGATGGTAGCGGGGTATAAGAACAATAAATAAATAAATATTTTATAACTATCTTTAAGAGATATATTAATGATCTCACTACTTATTTGTCTGTGCATTCATTGTTAATTACTTTAAAGGTGGACTCAGGGTTCTTTTCTCGTTAAAATGTAACTTATGTGATCATCCTAATTCCTTCAGGGAATTTTATAAGGGGTCCTACCATGATAATTTTAATTTCTATCTTTCCCATGTTTCTCAACCATTTTGTCTTTTTTCTTTCACACTCCCTAAAAAAACAGATCAAGAAAGAAAAGATGTAATAGACACACAGCATTTTTTCCTACTGTGGGTTTTTATTCTGGAAGCATCCCCACAGTTCTCTTTTACTTGTTACATGAATTGATAAAAATGGGGTTTATCTTCACTGCTCATCCATGGAGATTTATCTTTCTTCTACAGGAAATGTTTTCCTTGTGTTGCTCCTTCATGGCAGTAATCCTCCTATTCCCACAATAATCCAGTCACTGTGTCATTTTTTTTGGAGGGGAAATGGCAATCAGTGATGAGATCACTAATGTCTAGGACATTCTGAGAAAACAATATAGTTATTCCTACCAAAAGAAATTGATGGCAAGCAATAGTAATAAATAAATAAATAAATAAATAAATAAATAAATAACATACCACATAGAATATCAATATTAGAATATTTTTGTGTGTACCTACCATTTAATACGTTCATCATTTAATATCCTCCCATCATATGTGCATGAGGTGTCACATTCACCACACAATCAAGATGGGGCTCTCTGACATGAAAGACATAATGTTGCCCAAAGTTGTTTTCCTTTGTGCTTTCAGAACTTTTTATTTATTTATAGCAGCCCTAAGGAACGCCTATCACATTATTTTCTTGGAAAGATTTATTCAAAAGGGGGGGGGGGTTGCCATCACCTTCTCCTAAGACAGAGGGAGTATCCATGGTTGAATGTGGTATTGAAATTTGGTCTCTTGGACCACTAGTCCAACATTCAACCACTACACCATGCTGATTCAGTTCCCTAAAAATAGTATTCTACCTTTCTCTCCTTTTGCATCTTCCAGCAGTGTCTCTTCCTCATATCCCTACAAAGAAGCCCTAAATGGTTCTGGTCCAGCTTACCAGTCCGAATGTATCCCTCCTTATGAACCATCCAGGACCCTAAGATCTTCTTGGGAGGCCCTGCTCTTGATCCTGCTTTCTTCACAGACTTGGTTGGTGGGAACGAGGGAGAGGGCTTTCTCAGCGGTGGCCCCTCAGCTATGGAACACCCTTCCAAGGGATATCAGATCGGCCCCCACCCTCCTAACATTTTGAAAAAAAGTCAAAACCTGGCTTTTTTGAGCAAGCTTTCCCAAATGCAGTGTAGCAGCAAACTCTGATCTTCGGAACGACTGGGCAATGCGATTGGGTAATGATTTTAGTAATGAGACACTGTGGATTTATATTTTTATCGCTTCTATTTATTTATTTATTTATTTATTTATTTACTTACTTACTATATTTGTATACCGCCTTTCTCAGCCAATTGGCGACTCAAGGTGATTTCCAACAAATCAGTATACATAAAACATAATAGATAAAAAAACATTGATCAGTATAAGACATCATAAAAACAATAAAAGCGACATTATTCTCACGCATTGACCAATTCCATTGTCAGGTCATTCGATTTCCCATATTAGCTACTCTGTATTTGTAAACGCTTGCTCGAATAACCATGTTTTAACTTGCCTCCGAAACGTCAAGAGGGAGGGAGCAGATCTGATTTCCCTAGGGAGGGCATTCCATAGCCGAGGGGCCACTACTGAGAAGGCCCTGTCTCTTGTCCCCACCAAACGTGCTTGTGACGAAGGTGGGACCGAAAGCAGGGCCTCCCCAGATGATCTTAAAGTTCCCAGTGGTTCATAAGGGGAGATACATCTGGACAGGTAAGTTGGGCCAGAACCATTTAGGGCTTTATAGGCCAAAGCCTGCACTTTGAATTGGGCCTGGCAGCAAACTGGCAGCCAGTGGAGCTGGCGCAACAAGGGGGTTGTATGCTCCCTGAGCACTGCTCCTGTTAACAACCTGGCTGCCATTCGTTGGACTAGTTGAAGCTTCTGGACCATCTTCAAAGGCCACCCCACATAGAGAGCATGGGGTTTATCAAATGTTATTTATGCTAAATGTTTTAATTGTTCTTTGTTTTATAGGCATCAAATTGTGCCATTTGTAAACCGCCCTGAGTCGCCTTCGGGCTGAGAAAGGCAGTTCATAAATATGGTTAATAAATAATAAATAAATAAATTGGAAAGGGAATGAAAGAATAACTTATCATTGAAGATTCTGACAGTTTAAAAAGGAATGAAAACACTCTTGCAATGGCTGAAAGTACTAATCCTCCCCCACAATTATCCCACCTGCTGTGACTTTATTAAAATGATTGAACTAATTAAGCAAAAACGTGTCCTACAGTCAAACCACAAAGTGTGTATAAACATTTGGATGTGTGTCTAGAACTACTTGTGGAGTAAAATTTGTTCCTCCCAATTTAATTTTTCAACTTGGAGGAAGAAAAGAAGAATGAAAGTAGGAATACATATTTTAAGATGGTATCAGAAGCAGAAATTGCCACAGAAGCAGGGCCGTTAGGTTTAGTGACAGTCAGTCTGGAAAAAACATCCCTGAGAATTGATGGGTAAAGTCTGCAAATCGTCCCTGATCATGTCATGGTTCTGAGACTTATCTCATGCGATGGGGTCCAAATAGTTCTCTTCTCTCTAAAAAAGGGGTTTTTTTTTAACTCTGAACTTAACTTTTGCGAAATACTTTTTGAATTAATTAATTAAGGTAGTGGAGTAGCACAGAAGAATGAAGTAGTTATGCCATTCAAATGAATTGCAGTTGTATGACACCTGCAGCAGTGTGATAAAAACAGTACTAAGGTGGTAAGTATCCTTGGTCACTGGAATGTCACAAGATTGCAACTTCCATGCAGCAAAGCTCTCCCACATCGTTCATATGGAACTAAAATAAACACAACAAAAGTCTTCTATACAAATGTTGATATGGATGTCTGCACTGCAACTCTTATATCTTATAGTTGCACTCAAAAACACTAGGACGTGCCAACCAATGATATTCACTCATGACCAGGCTGGGGAAAGAGGCAGAAACAAGGGAAGGGAGGGAGAAGAGAAGAACTAGAGGGAGGGAGGGCAGAAAGAAGGAGGGAGGTAAGAATAGAATAAAATCATAGAGTTGGAAGAAATTTTATGAGCCATCCAGTCCAAACCCCTGCCAAGAAGCAGGAAAATTTTCCTTGGGGAAAGGAAATAAAAAGGGGAGGAGGAAACGATCTGGATCTCCAGTCCACTGTCTTGTCTAATAGTTTCCCCTTCTGTCACAACTGTGAGTTGGGTGGCAGGCATGAGTGCCAGTGCATATGGCTACTGCCAAATTTAGGATTTTATATTGGGAGAATCCTGGTCTGAGTTGCAGAGTGAAGAGTGTCTGTCCAAGAAGGGCAAGACACACACTGTGCCAGCAATTGCTGGAGCGTCAGGCAGATAGCAACTGAGACGTCCCAGCAGATTGTCCCAGGAAGCTAGAAATTACATCAAGCACACAGATAGGAAGGGGTTCCAAGACGCATTTGGGTGTGCCACCCCGATAAGCTATGACTAAATGAAGTTGTGGCCTTTTTTTACCCAACATCACTGGCTCATCTGATTATTATTGTGCTGGGGGTTGTCGACCTCTATGCTGCTTCTTCTTTTTTAGTCATCTAAAAATCACATTAGGTACAAAAATAAAAAAAGCTTCAGCAATTCTTCCACAACCTGAAACAGGTCTTGGTTTATTGTCACACATAGATTCCAACCCAAAGCAGTATAATATGCATAATAGTTGTGTGAGTTTAAATACTTCCTTGCTATAATTGCAAGAATTTTTAACACAGTACATTAAAAATGATTGGGGTTGGTTGGGGTGGGAATGAGGGAGGGGGAAGGAAGGGGGGGAAAGTTTGGAAAAGGGGTTGGGAATTTGTCTTCTGGTCCATTACATGGGGAGTTTGTTTTTATTTTCCCCTCCAGTCTTCTTCTTCTTCTTAATAGTCTCACGGCTTCATCTGTTTTGAATATCTTTACTTTTTTTATTTTTATTAATTAATTTATTTTGATTTTGATTTTCTTTACTAGATTTTTCTCTTATTTTTGAGTTTCTTACCAATACTATTCTGTTTGTACCAGATTAATGAGTTTCTGCTCGTGAAGATATACTTTCAGTATTGTCCAATCTGTCTTGTGCCTATCCATTTGATCTTGAAGAAGGAACGTTAAGGAGTCCATGTCCATATAGTCCCTGAGCTTTGTGATCCATGTATCAATTGACGGTATTTCTTTCGAGTGCCATTTCTGCACTAATAAAATTCTTGCCACAGAAGTTAAATAATTTTGTCTTCATTTTTACCTAATTCAAAATCTGTCAAATTTAATAAGTAATATTCGGGCCTAAAATTGAAATTTAATTTTAATATTTTTGGGAGTGTGTCAACATCCATGCTTCTGAGCTTCTAAAGGTAAAGGTAAAAGTTTTCCCCTGACATTAAGTCAAATCAAATCAAATCATTTATTTCGGTCATTGACCAGCACAGGAAATAGTCACATTTTCATACAAACTTGGTATGTTTGGTACATTAAAAATATAAATATAACTACTGAAGCACAATATGGGTGAGGGAGCAGAAGGGAAGGGGAAACAGGGTAAAAACATACAATGCCCGGATCTATCGCCAAATTGTAGATTCAGAGAAGATGATTACTGGACACACAGTTAACTTTTTAGACTAGTCATTACCTGACAGATTTTGTATGCTGCTGCACAGAACTTTGCAACATTGTAGGTTGTAGCTGAATTAATATCTGCAAGTAGCAGGGAGGTATAAAATTGTCCTGAATGACCTGGGTGCTTGTATAACAGAGGTAAGATAAGCCTGGCACGGATATCCCTGTAGAACGGGCACTGAAGGAGCACATGTTCTATTGTTTCTACATGACCCGAGTCACAGGGGCAGAGTCTCTCTGGGAAAGGGATCTTCCGATAGTGGCCTTCGAGTACAGCTGATGGGAGAGTGTGGCATCGAGCCAGGGTGAAAGCCCTTCGATGTCATGTCCATTTCTGCAGGTTGGTCCTCATCTCCATTTCTAAGCTGAAGAGCCAGCATTGTCTATAGACACGTTCAAGGTCCCGTGGCTGTCATGACTGCATGGAGCACTGTTACCTTCCCACTGGAGCAGTACCTATTGATCTACTCACATTTACATGTTTTCGAACTGCTAGGTTGACAGAAATTGGGGTTGACAGCAGAAGCTTATGCCGCTCCCCGAATTCAAACCTGAGACCTTTCAGTCAACAAGTTTAGCAGCTCAGCAGTTTAACCCACTGTGCCACCGAGGGCTCCAAGCTCAGATTGAATAGCAAAAATGCTTGCATATTTCTCTGCCCACAAGTAGGGTAGAAATTTTCCAAAGTATATTTGATCTCAGGTTTTATGCATGCCTAACCATGCCCCTTTCTGAGACATTTAATAATAATACAGATCATAGTTGAGAAAAGAAAAAAAAAGTAACTGACCTTTTTGCCCCTTATTATTCCAGATTGTCCACTTACTGTCAGTTTCAACCAAATAATCTGTTCAGGGTCATGGAGAACTTTGAATTATCCTCCAGCACAAATACAAGGTTTCATTTTATAAACTCCCTTTCAGAAACCTTTGTTTTTGTCCATTTAGGAAGTGCTTTTCTTTCTTTTTTTACTTTGGGAGTCTAAAAAAAAAATGAAAATGAGACTTGAAATTCTTTCACAGATTCGAAAAAGGCACAGTTTTAGGAATCTCATTTCCCCCTTTATTTAAAAGCTAAATAAACACCTCTGGTGCCTCCCTGAAAATGAATTAGTTATCTTGTTCATCTGCTACATCCCTGGGCTAAATAATTAATCATAGCCAGGTGCAGCTTGTTGGATTTGTTGTTCCCAAGAAATACAATGAGAATAAAAGACAGGGAAAAACTGCCCAGGGAAAACATTTAAGCAAGGCGATGGGTTAGACGGATGCATCATCTGTTTTGTCTTGTGAATTTCTGTGATGAAGTTTAAATGTCTAGTTTTCAAAATTTAAGTTTCTGGCAAAAGAAATTTCAATATGGTTTAAGTTATTCAAATATAAATAAGGGGTTAGCGTCGGAGTTTAAAAAAGGCTGATGCTCCAAACTATTGCGCAGGACCTTCTCCAGTAATTGAAATGTTCCGGTTTTTCTCAATTGCTGCTAGTATGTGTAGGCAAATGCATTTGCTCATTCACTTGTGATCATCCCATGAATCTCACAGGCTTTGCTTAGGGTATTTAATGGTTTATTTTTAAATAAAATCCACAGAACTTGGTTTTCCTTTATGGTTTCTTTTTTAAGTACTAACCATGACAGACTGCAGAAACTATTGAGGTGTCTCCCTTCTAACCTCTGCTGGGAAAATCCTCGCAAGAATCCTTGCAAACTGCCTTCTCCCAGAATCCCAGAATGCCTTCAATGGACATGATCTTCACTGCACGACAGCTCCAAGAAAAATGCAGGGAACAAAATCAACCTCTATACATGGCATTCATTGGCCTTGCAAAGGCATTTGACACAGTGAATTGCAGTGCTCTCTGGACCATCCTCCAAAAAATCGGGTGCACTGACAAATTTGTGAGCATCCTGCGGTTCCTCCATAATGACATAATGGCAACCGTCCTGGACAGCAATGGGTCCCAAAGTGACCTATTTAATAGGCCTGTCGGTTTTAGTTCGTTAATTCGTTAATTCGTAATTAAATCGTTATTTTAACCATATCCGAAGCGATTTCAAAACATATTTTTAAACCCGGAAGGGTTTAAAAATATCGAAACAGCAGCCCCATTTTTTTTACGAGCTTCAGCTCGTGTCGTTAATGGGATGGAGGCTGCTGTGCTGACTGAGTGCTGCTGGTGCCTGGGAGCCAATCCGGCGCTCCCAAGCACCCCAGCAGTGCACCGCGCCCCCCTCCTCCTCCTCACAAGCTCACAAGCGGCCTCCGCGCGCCATCCGGCTCCGGCTTCTGCGCCCTCCTCCTCCTCCTCCCAGCTGTTTTGCAGGAAGTGCGAGGAGGAGGAGGAGGAGGGCGCAGAAGCCGGATGGCGCGCGGGGGCTCCGGCTTCTGCGCCCTCCTCCTCCTCCTCCTCGCACTTCCTGCAAATCAGCTGGGAGGAGGAGGAGGAGGGCGCAGAAGCCGGATGGCGCGCGGGGGCTCCGGCTTCTGCCCCCTCCTTCTCCTCCTCCTCGCACTTCCTGCAAATCAGCTGGGAGGAGGAGAAGGAGGGGGCAGAAGCCGGACGGCGCGCGGGGGCTCCGGCTTCTGCCCCCTCCTTCTCCTCCTCCCAGCTGATTTGCAGGAAGTGCGAGGAGGAGGAGAAGGAGGGGGCAGAAGCCGGAGCCCCCGCGCGCCATCCGGCTTCTGCGCCCTCCTCCTCCTCCTCCTCGCACTTCCTGCAAATCAGCTGGGAGGAGGAGGAGGAGGGCGCAGAAGCCGGAGCCCCCGCGCGCCATCCGGCTTCTGCGCCCTCCTCCTCCTCCTCCTCGCACTTCCTGCAAATCAGCTGGGAGGAGGAGGAGGAGGGCGCAGAAGCCGGATGGCGCGCGGGGGCTCCGGCTTCTGCCCCCTCCTTCTCCTCCTCCTCGCACTTCCTGCAAATCAGCTGGGAGGAGGAGAAGGAGGGGGCAGAAGCCGGAGCCCCCGCGCGCCATCCGGCTTCTGCGCCCTCCTCCTCCTCCTCCTCGCACTTCCTGCAAATCAGCTGGGAGGAGGAGGAGGAGGGCGCAGAAGCCGGATGGCGCGCGGGGGCTCCGGCTTCTGCGCCCTCCTTCTCCTCCTCCCAGCTGATTTGCGGGAAGTGCGAGGAGGAGGAGGAGGAGGGCGCAGGAGCCGGAGCCGGATGTCGCGCGGAGGCCGCTTGTGTGAGTTTTCAGGGCTGGACCATGTTCCAGAAGCATTCTCTCCTGACATTTTGCCCACATCTATGGCAGGCATCCTCAGAGGTCTGTTGGAACTAGGCCTGTTTGATCAAGAAAAAATTTCAATATTTAAAATACTAGGGCAAATGGAGTTTAAAATGTTTTGTAAATATTTACGAATTTTCGTAAATAACAAAACATTTTTTTGAAAAGTTTTGTAAATATTTTAAATATCGAAAGAAAAAAACACCCCAATTACGAATCGATTTTAGAAACAAATTTTTTCTTGATCAAACAGGCCTACTATTTAAGATGGAATCAGGTGTCAAACAGGGATGTGTTATTGCCACAACCTTATTTTCCATCTTCATCTCTATGATACTTCATCTTGTTGATGGGAAGCTTCCTACCGGAGTGGAAATCATCAATCAGATAGCTGGCAAGCTATTTAACCTCAGCAGACTGAAAGTCAAAACCAAAGTCACAACAACATCTGTTATAGAACTCCAATATGCTGATGACAATGTTGTCTGTGCGCATTCAGAAGAAGACCTACAAGCCATTCTAAACACCTTTGCAGAAGCATATGAGAAGCTCAGCCTTTCATTGAACATTGAGAAAACCAAAGTGCTCTTCCAGCAGTCACCAACCAATGAGGATGCTTGCCATAGATGCAGGCGAAACGTCAGGAGAGAATGCCTCCAGAACATGGCCATATAGCCCGAAAAAACCTACAACAACACCAACCAATCCTTCTCCAATGTCAGAAATACAGCTTGATGGTGAAACATTAGAAAATGTTGATTATTTCTGCTACCTTGGCAGCCACCTCTCCACAAAAGTAAACATTGACACTGAAATACAACACTGCCTGAGCTCTGCGAGTGCAGCATTTTTCTGAATGAAGCAGAGAGTGTTTGAGGACCGGAACATCCGTAGGGATACCAAGGTGCTTGTTTATAAAGCTATTGTCCTCCCAACATTACTGCGAAACATGGACTATCTACAGACGTCATAAGCAACTCCTGGAATGATTCCATCAGCGCTGCCTCCGAAAAATCCTGCAAATGTCTTGGGAAGACAGCGGACTGGAAGAAGCAATGCCCACCAGCATTGAAGTAATGCTTCTCCACTATCAACTCCACTGGATTGGGCACACTATCCAAATGCCTACACTTAAGGTCAATTCCCTCCAAACCACACCAATATTAAAGGATGTCCAAGTTGGAACTGTGGAACTCCCTCCCCAGATATATTAGATCAGCCCCCTCCTTCCTGAATTTCCAAAAAAATTGTAAAGACCTGGCTCTTAGAGCAAGCTTTTGAGAATGCAGTGGAATAGATAACACAAAACTATGAATGATGAACATGTTCTGGCCAGATGATGTTACTGGATAATATTTTTAACAGGATGACACCAATGATTATATTTTAAACAGTTTGTATATATGTTTTCTATTTTAATGTTGATTTTTAATGGGACTTTTATGAATACCTGGCATTGAATTGTGCCAATCTGTAACTCGTCTTGAGTCGCCCTATAGCTGAGAAAGGTGAGCTATAAATATCGTAAATAAATAAATAAATAAATGTTGGTTATGTGTGCCAGGTCTGATCCAGATTCATCATTGTTTGGTTCATGTTGCTGTCTGACCACACCACAAAAAGGAGTGAGTTGCCCAAGCAAAGAAAAGAAGATGGGGAAAAGGACAACTTCAGGAAGTGGTGTGGCCAGCTACTCTTTGGTCATGCCACATATAGGGCAAGGGAGAAGGACTTTGTGCAGTGGTGAAGCCAGCTACTCCAAGTGCTACAAGTAAACAGCCCAGCTGGCCCATTGGGAGACTGGTGGAGGAGACTGGCTGGAGAGGCTGGCAGTTGCTGGAGGCTGGCTGGAGCAAAGATTCACCAGACATACCCATTGCCACAGGGTACAACACTATACTGGGACTGTGGCACAGCTGGCTGGGAGTCAGCTATATTAAGATCACTACTGACCAAAAGATCATGAGTTTGAAGCCAGCCCAGGTCAGTGTGAGCTTCCGACCAATTTGTGTAGCTTGCTGTCTACCTTTGCATCCCAAAAGACAGTTGCATCTGTCAAGTAGGAAATTTAGGTACCGCTTATGCGGGGAGGCTAATTTACAATGCCATAAACATTTCCAGCAAGCATGCAAAGAATGAGTAAGTACTTCATCAGCGTCACAAACAGACGGTGAAGCAACAACTCCCCTGGTGGCCAGAATACCCTCATAAAAAGCTGGAATGGTAAATAGCCTCTGTGTGTCTGTCTGTATATATATGTTGTGTGTCTATGGCATTGAATGTTTGCCATGTATATGCACATTGCAATCTGCCCTGAGTCTCCTGCAGGGTGAGAAGGGTGGAATAAATACTGTAAATAAATAAATAGATAGATATGCAAGCAGATACTTTATAGATAGAAGATTTAGTCTGGCTTTGGCTATATAAAAATCCAAGTCTTCGCAATTGGATGATTATGGCAATTTTTTTTAAGTAAAAGAAACATTTGGTAGATAAAGATGCATTAGTTTTTTGGATGCTCAGGGAAATTTTGGGGAAAATGGGCTCTAGGAATTTATATTCCCAAGGTTCTCTAAAATGGTCACAAAAGACCAACCCTGACAGCTTTGTATTTATTCCTTTTTGGTCGTGTCAGGAGCGACCTGAGAAACTGCAAGTCGCTTCTGGTGTGAGAGAATTGGCCGTCTGCAAGGACGTTGCCCAGGGGATGCCTGGATGATTTGATGTTTTTATCATCCTTGTGGGAGGCTTCTCTCATGTCCCCGCATGAGGAGCTGGAGCTGATAGAGGGAGCTCATCCGCCTCTCCCCGAATTCGAACCTACGACCTGTTCGTCTTCAGTCCTGCCAGCATAGGGGTTTAACCCACTGCGCCACGATTTACTCCTTGTTTCAATAAGATTATTCCATAGTCCTCAAATTACCACTGATAGGTTGACCAATGGCTGAGGTCACCAGCCTCTTTGTAACATCTTTGTTCCACAGTAATAGGCAAGTGGAATAGACTGCATCCAGGAGGCTAGGAAAATACCCTTCTTTTTAAAGGCCTTATACAGCAAAGTATGTGATTCAAATTATTGTTTAGCATTGGTGACTGCACTAAGGTTATCAACTCTACCATTCTGGCTCACCTCAAAATATATAGGAAAGACCAGGGAAGGCATTCAAGCAAGAGATTCAATCCTCATCTCCTTATCTGCTTTTAGCACACTTGTTCGCAGGGGACTTCTCCTGAATGGGGCAGTGTCTTGGCAATGTTGATGTAGAGAATGATGAAAAAGAAAAATCTCTTAGAAAAGCACTCAGCAGCATTTGGGATTAGGGTTTCCAGATGGAAGACAGACAGGCATATTGAATCTGTCTGTCAAATTCAGTCTGAAATGCTATTTTTTTCCACCTAGTCCCATGCAGCTATAAACAAGTGGCATCCACCTTTTCAATCTGCAAAGGTTAGGCTGCTCTCTCACCTCTTTTCACCCTTTAAATGTGAGGATGAAAATGAGGCATGTCACTTCTCACTGCAGTAACCTTAACAGGTATTTTGAGAGGAGAGTTTGGATTTTCTATCATCAGATCAAAGAAGAAGACACAGAGCAGCAGAGATTAATTCTGCATCCTTCTAGAGATATTCAGTGCCTCCTACAGCATGATAAATGATATGGGTCTAAATCAGTAGCATGAGTAATGAAAGGAAGTTGAACTATGGAGCGTGAAGAGTAGAGATGGGGAAATCTTTACATTCTGTTTCTATAGATTTTCTTCTTTTCCCACCTTGAACGGATTATTTTTCATGGGGTGTATAATAATTTACATATTTTTGTGTGCTCTTCTCACATGGTTTAATCGATGGCTACCTATTTCTATTGATTAAATATACTTTTTTTTAAAAAAGTGGGTTTTTGTAAAATATCTATATTTTCCCAAGAAATGTGTTTTGTGTGTGTGCTCCCCAATTTTATGTAAACTTTGAATAAATCTCTCTCTTTGTGTAGCATGTGTGTGTGTGGGGGGGGGGGGGAGGGAACCTGGGATACACAAAACCAATGAAGATTTGCTATTGAAGAATGATAAATATGTTTGTGTGTGCAAAGGTGATATACCTCCCTCCAGATGACCCAAGAAAACAAGTCCACAAGATGATTTCCATCTACGACAAGCGAGGCAACTGGCACCCTACCTATCTGATGAGGCTGCGGCAACTGTCATCCATGCCACGGTCACGTCTAGGCTGGACTATTGCAACGCCCTGTATGTTGGCCCAACAACCAGCCCAACGTGACTTACTCTATATACCGGGTCCTAGAGAAGTGCACTTGGAAAGTACCAGACGCAGGGCTTTTTCTATTTCTGCCCCTGCCTTATGGAATTCCTTGCCACCCTATATGAGAGTCATGCGTGACTTAGGACCTTTTACTCTAGCACTTAAGACCTGGCTTTTTACTAGAGCATTCGATCTCTGATAATTTTTAATTTCTGTATGTATGTATTTTATCTTATACAATTTAGCTGTAAATCACCTAGAGCATTCTCAGATGGAGGGTGATTAATAAGTAATTAAATATGATGATGATGATGATAATAATGATGATTGGTGAGAAAATTGGCCACAACTCGTTTATTGATAACAGGAACAAGGGTTGGTAGCCATGCATGGGTCCTGGATCAAGGATCAGGCAGCCCGCTGCTGACTGAAGATGCTATAAGCCTGGGTGCCACCGGCACAATACCGGTCACCATAAACCCGGCACCCCAGGGACCACAGGCGTTATCCCCCCTTTCCATCATGGGGTGATAACCAGCCAGATCCAGGGCCCATGCCACACGCCAAATGCCAAGTTGTGATGAAGAACAGGATCACAAATTAGTCGAACATAACAGTCCCACAAAAATTCTCCAACCAACTAACATGCAGGGTGGGCGGGATGGAAAAAGCTGGACCAGGCAAGGCCTAAAATTGGGCCTTGGGCAGCCTTAAGTAGGCTGCCCGGGCGGAAGCCGCAGGCTGGCCCCAGCCACCGCAGCAACAGGGCGGGACCAGGCCTGCAATTGGCCAGGAGGCCCCAATGGCAGGAAACCTTCCCGCCACCCAGGGGGCTTCTGGGGAGAAAAAGTCCCCTGTTCCACATGGCGGCGAGGCCACCCTGTGCCGCAATCCGCTCAGCCTGGTAAGTCGGGCAAGCCATATCTTGATATTGCAAATGGGGAAATGATGTCTCCAGACCAGAATTCTAACTTACACTTTGCTATATTATAGTATGGATCTCTGAGGACCGAAACAATATGTTACTGCCAGCCAAAACCTCATCTCCACACCTCATAGAATTCTGAATTAAAGCAAGGTAAGTGCATCATCATAACATTTACAAATTATTTTCCTTGTTTTCAAGCAATACAGCTGGCAATGAAACAGGGAATGGAAAATATGGAACACGGTTTTCTTAACTTGTGCATCTTTATACACTTTACAAAAAAGTTCTATCTTAATATTAGCAATTAATTAAAATAGTTACAATACAACTTCAAAAAACTGAATAACTGCAAGGAAGAAGGTAGGGAATGGGAGAGGAGAATCCCACCACTTATTGTCACTTCATTGCTGGCATCCTGGCAAAGATGTGAAAGGGGCTCATCACAACAGGTTGTTGATGGGTTTTCTGTCAATAGCAGGGGCAAGTTTACCATAGAGTGGCAGACCAGCAGAAGGTTGCACATGGTGTTGTGAAATAGAAACCATCAACCTGATTCAATACTGGTTTGCCACCTTTGTGCAATAAAATCATTTTTCAATTTTTAAAGATGTGTAATTTGGGGATGCTGACACCTTAATGCCTTAAAATAAACTTGCAGAGCCATGTGGTTTAACAGCTCCATTTTACCCACCTTTTACTTAGAGAAGGGGCAATGGAGTCTCTAAAATCAGAATTATATTCACAGATCAAATGAGCAGGTGAAAATATATATATTCTCTATCTTTATTAATGCTGGTGGTACCATCCTGATTTTGTTTAAGTGGTTGCTACAGCCTTTTTCTAAGCACCAGCAGAGCATTGCATTCTCAGTGGATAGCTTAATGTGTTATACTCAGTGTGTAGAGTGTTTTAAATCTCTAAACAGAGAAAAAGCAATTTATCTGGTGTATTATGAAACATTTGGTGCATCTACAGCAATCAAAAAAGTTTTTAAAATATCTTTAACCACTGCAGCATCCACACTGTTTATATACCATTGAAGACACATACATAAACAAAGAGGACTTTAAATTCACAGTGCATCTACACTGCAGAATGAATGTCGTTTGACATCACTTAAGTTGCTGGGCTCAGTGCTATGTGACCATGGGAGTTGTAGTTTCATAAGGTCTTTAGCCTTTTCTGCCCCAAAGTACTGGTGCTTCGCCAAATTACAGTCCCAAGATTCCATAGCATAGAGCTATGGCAGTTAAAGTGGTCACAAACTGTATTCATTCTACAGTGTAGAATGAACAGTGCAGAACAAAGTGGGGAGATCTCTTTATTCAGAAAGGGAAAACAAGAAACATAGATTACATTTAATATTATGAATCCAAAACAGAGGATGTCATGGCATCAAGCCTGCAGCTGGGGGGGAGGGGGTTGTTAGGGGTTCAACCCCCTCCCCTGAATTTTTTCAGGTTAAATAAAACTTGATTTATTCACAGATTTTAACTAGTTAACCAAATCCCCATGCTAAGTCTATGAGAAGCAAAAAATTCAGAACTGAATACACTATTTCAACTAAATTTTGACAATTTATTCACACTGTCATTACTTACCTTTCCACCAATTTACATAATGATATCAGCAATAGCTGATATAGTGGAAGCAATGACGTTGGTTCACCCACAACTGGAAAACACAGCCTAAAGTTCAGGGGGAATGTGATGGCTCTCGTGAAGGAGACTAACTTGGTGGGGCCAGTGGACAGGGGCAATGCCACAGGCTATTTAAGGCTGCTCTGCCCCTGCTGTGCTCTTTGCTTCAGCTTCAGGTAGGAAGCAGGTTCCTAATGTGGAATTAAGCCTTTTCCTCCTTGTATCCCCCCTCCCATTTTCCAGAGGATAGTAGGGTTCCCATTGCTATGCCTTCCCTCCAGAGATTCACCCTACAATTTGGGCAGTTTCTGCCCTTGGTATTTATTGGCAGGGATTTCCGAGCAGAGCGTAAAGACTGGAGGTTTGGGTGGCTGCACTAAGCAGAGTTCCCCTCCTCACCCAGTGGTATCTAGTAGGCCTGGGTAACAATGCAAAAATTTGTTTCTAAAATCGATTTGTAATTGGGGTGTTTTTTTGTTTTGATATTTAAAATAATTACAAAATTTTCCAAAAAAAAAGTTCGGTATTTATGAAATTTGGTAAATATTTACAAAACATTTTGTAAAGATGGCGCCCTTTTTTTTTCAATATTTTTTAAATATTTTTTAAATTTAATTATTAATTTAGTAGAATAGGGAGGAGAAATTATTATTGAGGGAAGGCAGGCACTCACTCTGGCGGGCCCTCTCGCTCACCGCTCGCTCGCCGCTCGCCCTCTCGCTCGCCCTCTCGCCCTCTCGCTAGGATGGGTTCCTTCCAGGAGGGGCTCTTTTTCCCAGGCTGCCAAACTACAACTCCCAGGATGCTACAGCATTGAGCCAATGAAAGAAAGAGAAGGAGACCTCCCTCTCGCCCTCTCGCTTGCCCTCTCGCTCGCCCTCTCACTCGCCCTCTCGCTCGCCGCTCGCCCTCTCACTCGCCCTCTCGCTCGCCACTCGCCCTCGCCCTCTCGCTCGCCGCTCGGCCTCTCGCTCGCCCTCTTGCTTGCTCAGCCGGCGCCGAGAGAGGAGAGCTCCCAGCAAGCCAGGCGGCCATCTTACGTATTTCCGAAATGGACGGAAATACAAAATTTTTTGGCGCCTGCCCGTTCGATATTTAAAAACACTTCCAGGTTTAAAAATAAGTTTTGTAATCGTTTTGTAATTTAAAAATTAACGAATTTTTTAACGAATTACGAATTAACGAAACGAATTGCCCAGCCCTAGTATCTAGGCCTCCTGGGTTGCCTCTAGGAAGCCAACATCTATCAAAGCAACTGAACATTTTTGAGTTCGCAGCAAAAAAGAAAAATGTTGAAGACCAAGAAAGCCACAGGTTGAAAACAATTGCAGAAGCTGGTACTGATGAAGACATGCGCATGTGGACTGCAAGTGAAAACTGAAGAAACCGAGGTGTCTATCACTCATTCATCTAATCCAAGTCCTGCCAAAGAAACCATGAAACAGGAGCAAGGACAAGGTCATTGTTAGAACAAGTTTGTTTCTGATGAGCAATTGAAAGTTCAATTAGTGCAAAATCCACAGACTCCATTAACAGGATATGCATTTCCTGTGGATAAGAGGAAACATCTAAGTTTTCAACCCAAATGGTTAGCAGATTCCCCTGGCTAATCTACTCATTTCATTTACAAGGTGCACTCTGTAAATACTGTATAGTGCTTGGAGGAGAAGTTGGGGGTAAATGTAGTCATCAGCAGCTTGATGCATTGGTTGCTAAACCATTTGTGGATGGAAAAATGCTATAGAAGTCTTAAATGGGGACCAAAAATCAGAGTACCATCGGAACAACTTGTGATTGGCTGAAAATGTCTTGCTAATCCATAGTGGAAAATGTCTTGATATAACCCGTTATCATGATAAAGAAAAGCAGAAGAAAGCAGAAATAAACTTCTGCCAATTGTGATCATTATTGTACTTTGTGACACATAAGAACTGGCTTTAAGTTGAAGCAAAGGTTCAGGGCCTTGTTGAGATCTAGTGCCAGATTACAAGACACTGACCTGAAAAATCATCTCAAAACTGCAGCTATGAATGTCCAATATACTGGTCCTCAAACACAAAATGGACTAATAAAGATTTTTGGTGACAAGGTAGCCCAAAAATGGTTGAATGGTGCAATGCATCACAGTGTTTCTCTGTTTTGGAAGATGAAACTTTGGATATGAGTATCTCAGAACAGTTATCATTCTTGGTAAGAAGCGTTTATGTTGAATTTGCAGGAATAAGAGACAACTTTTGCGCTTTGTGAATATGACAGGTGGAGAACTTGCAGGCATTATTTTGAAAACACTGGAAACAATTGGGCTGAACTTACAATATTTGTGTGGACAGGGTTATGATAGATA
Organism: Anolis sagrei; assembly: GCF_037176765.1. Taxonomy (NCBI): domain Eukaryota; kingdom Metazoa; phylum Chordata; class Lepidosauria; order Squamata; family Anolidae; genus Anolis; species Anolis sagrei. Next base: position 158,081,955 of record NC_090023.1, read on the forward strand.
ATATGAGTGATCGTATTAGTAGAGCACAGGCAATTATACCTCAGAAGTATCTGGTGGAAATCTACATCCACTGCAAGCTTCAAGAAAGGTTTACAAGACACAGGGAAGTTGTTCAGGAACTTCAAGTGTCCCTCCCTATTAGTTGTGACATTTCAAATTCAACTTGAACAAGGGAGCAATATCCCCACCATCACTTGATTACCTGACCCACCCCAAGCTAAATGCTGATCTGACTACACCTTGCTTTCATATTTCACACAAGCCTATTACAGTAATGACTTTTTCAAGAAGAGTCTTTCTAGCCTTTGGCATCAGTGTTTCCTGTAGGGCTGGATATATTGAGAGTCTTCCTAGATCTAATTGCTCCTAAGCATTCAGCTTGTGTGATCACAATAAGTTATACAAAACTTTCTGAGGAAGTTGGGTCTTAATAATCTGGCTGTATTGGGGAATGTTCAGCCAAGGGGGATACATTAAATACCTAAAAACAGTACTTTGACCTATTTGTCCAGGGAGTGGGGGGGGGGGGGGGAGAATAAGAAGAAACTGGTGCTAATAAAGTTTTGGGATGAGGATCCAAATAACATTAAAACCAATAGACCTAGGGAAGTCCAAGAAAAACAGAAACATCTATCTTTCCGAAGAGCTGGTTCATTAAGAAAATAATTGCTAAACCTTATCCAAGTCTTTCTGCTTACTTCTAAGAGCTAAATCCAATTGTAGGTGCTTATTAGAGCAGATCCATTGAATCTATAGATTTTCAAAGTCAACATTTATACAAGTTCAATGTTGCTACTTTATTAAATGTAGTCCTAAGTGGCAACCCAGAGGAGAAACTGAATAGATAACTATAAAGTAGATATGCACCCATTTGTACATTTTAGACCTCATCATAAAGGGAGGAAAGAGAGGGTCTGTGGGGTGACTATGTCATGCCGTGCACATCTCCTTTTAAGTGATGCTTTCACCATCATATTGAAAAAGTGTCACCCTCCTAGCAAGGACTCAATTGGAGCCAGCACAATATAGGAAGCCTTGTGTATTTAGGGGAAAGCATCCAGTCACACAATGTCGTGTGATGTCAGGCTTGGGGCTCCATCCTCTAGACAAGGTAAAAGCATCCTAGGATGCCATATTCATCCCATCTGATGAAGTTCTAAAGTCATAATATCTTGTCTGCAACATCAAATAGTGACGGGTTTTTTTTAACTCACGAAGAAGGACTGTGTTATGTTAAAAAAACAAAAACATTATACATCTGGTATGTATAATATTTGGAGTTTTTGTCAAAATGTAATTTTTGTTCATTTTATCCATAGTTCATTGCCTGAATGCACATACTGCTAAGATGTACCTTTTGAGAACATATTATTTAGCAGCTGCATGGTCCAACATTTTGGAATTGAATATGGAATTTTTTTTAAATTGAATATGCTGTGCATAGGTCTGTCTCCAGAAACTTCAGCTGGTTTAGAATAAGGCAGACTGCTTGCTATTAGGTAGTATGCCATATAGCATATATCAGATGAGTGCTGAGTATATTCACTGACTTCCAGTGAGCTCACTGAAATGGTACAGATAAGATAAAACTTATCATTTTAGTAAGAAGTAAGCCAATAAAATGTTTGTGTAACTTTCAAATGTAGCTTTCTGATGGATAAATGCACTTGGGACTTCATGCCTTTTCATATGGAGATATGCCACATATTCTAAGAGAACTGATAAAATTAAGAGTCTCAAATAAACCAATATAATGCAACACTACAAACAAGCTCAGTTGTTCTTTCTTCAAGTTTTTCGTGACTGTTGTATAAATTGGTTTCACCAAGAAAGCCAAAACGTATTGTTAGATCAGAGCTTCAAAGTCAGGAAAGCCCACTGTTGAAGCTCCTACTGAAAATCCTATTATCTCCTATTCGCTTTGAGAACTGCACGCAGGAAAAGAAGTGCATAACCCTGTAGAAAAATAAGGCAAACTTTACCAAGATAGAGATAACAACTGAAAAGCTATCATGTAAGTAATCTCACCTATAACTCTGCTGAAGCAGTGTTTCTCATATCACAACACTGAAGGAAGATCAAGTAGAACATCTCAAAATGAGAGATTATTAAGACCTGAAACATCAAACCATAGAAAATTTTGCCCAATTAACATATTAGTTCCTTCCTTATGAGGTTTTTTCTTTTCATATCAGGAGCCACTTGAGAAACTGTAAGTCACTTCTGGTGTGAGAGAGTTGGCCATCCTCAAGGACATTGCCCAGGGGATGCCCAGATATTTTGATGTTTTACCATCCTTGTGGAAGGCTTCTCAGCATGGGGAGCTGGAGGTGACAGAGGGAGCTCATCTACACTCTCCCCGGATTAGAACCTCCAACCTGTTGGTCTTCTGTCCTATTGGCACAAGGGTTTAACCCATTGTACCACTGGGGGCTCCTTCCTAATGAGGTACCTAATGAGTTAAAGCTTCATTATGCCTGAGGTTGATTCTGTTTCTGATTACAATTACAGACAGCTTCCATACACCCACTGATTTACATTAGCACAACATATAAAATGGCTTTTTGTATTTCCCTTATATGCTGGAGTACGTCCTCCAAAATAAGGATAAATCGTTTTTTATCATTGTCATTTGAATGAAACTATTGTCTAGAAAGGATCATATACTGTATATACTTGAATATAAGCCACGTTTTCCAGCCCTTTTTTAGACTGATTATACTCGAGTCAACGTTATTTCTTATTTTACTGGGTTATTATTATTATTATTATTATTATTATTATTATTAAATTTATTTTAGTCTATTTATTATTATTATTACATTAACATTATTTTATTATTTTATTACATTTACTCTATTATTATTAATACAGATATTATTTTACAGTCTAATCTTAATTTACAGTTTTATGTAAATATTCAAAAACATTTAACCTATTGATGCCTCAATTAATGTAATTTTATTGGTCTCTATTTTTATTTTGAAATTTACCAGTAGCTGCCAAATTTCCCACCCTCGTCTTATACACAAGTCAATATGTTTCCCATTTTTTTTGTGGTAAAATTAGGTGCCTCGGCTTATATTCAGGTTGGTATATACAATATGTGTCCATGCAGGTATGCATTTACATATATACACACAAACTCATACAGTGAGGCAATATCACTCAAACAGTTTCTTGAACTGGGTTGCTGTAGGTTTTTTCGGGCTATATGGCCATGGTCTAGAGGCATTCTCTCCTGACGTTTTGCCTGCATCTATGGCAAGCATCCTCACTACCTCTGAGAATGCTTGCCATAGATGCAGGCGAAACGTCAGGAGAGAATGCCTCTAGACTATGGCCATATAGCCCGAAAAAACCTACAACAACCCAGTGATTCCGGCCATGAAAGCCTTCGACAATACAGTTTCTTGAACTTCTGAAGCACATTTCTAATGAATTAAAATTGCAGAGATGTTTCTCAAAACTTCAAGTGTGTAGAAAAAAACAGTTGTTTACAGTTTATTGATATTCTTATAACAGAATAATCATAGCAGATCTTTGCTACCCCACTATCATTTAAAGTTCAATGTCAATTAACATCATGAAACGTATAAAGCAGTCACAGACAAATGACATGAATCACAGAGTAAAACCGTTTAAAGTTAAGAAAATCAGAAAGGCTACCTGGTATGAAAATATTTGGATATAATAGTTCTGGACCCAGGGTCTTTGCAATATTGGGTGTCTGTCTGTATTCAAAGGTAAGAGATCTTCTTGCCTCTGTCCAAGTGGTGTATTACTACCCCACTCTCTCATTCAAGCCTACCAATATTCTCATTATGAAGTAAGCAAGTGAGTGTGGTGAGGTCAACAGTGGAAAGGGAGAGGGAAAGAAAAGAAATATATGAAGGGGCTTAAGAAAATGAGATTAACATTAGGTCAGAACAACAGGAGCTGTGGCATGGTGTTCACCAGAAAAGTGTAAGAAAAAATATGAAGATTTCAAATGGGAGTTGGAGTCTAAATTGAAAAGATCAAAGTTGTTAAGAATGAACCCATCAGAGGCAGGATGGGAGAGGTAAAAGCCAAGAGACCAAGCTTTTGCCCAGGATAGCAGAATAGAATACATCCCTAACCATGTACACAAATGCACATGGGGGAACAAATACTCTGCTGTTTACCTGTGTGTGCTGTTTAAATCAGGTACCTCTAGGAGAAAATTTAAGAAATATACCTGTTTTTCTGAGTGACAGTGAGAACAGGGAAAATGAGAAGGCACTGAAATTATACCCCCACCCCCAAAATAGTCTGGAGGAACCTAATTTGAACAGCAGACACAGACAAACAGCAGAGCATTTGTTCCAAATCTGAAAGGCTTTTAACTAGCAATTCGGTAGGATAAAATGCATACAGCTCTGTACAAAAATCATGTTCTCTCCTTTTCCTACTCTCAGCAAGTTCTCCAACTCAGATATCTCTCACCATTATCTATCCATGATCAGCAATGACAGCAGTGCACCAACAGTACTAATTGACCACACATGTTGGCTGTTCTACTTCTATCCAAGATCCAGGCAATCACTAATGGTATTGACAGAGGCGGCCCTAGGTAATTTTCAATGGTAAGCAAACAGTATTTTGGCACACCCCCCCCCCCCAACCAATCACTGATATACTGATATATATTTTCTGTTCATTGTGGGAGTTCTGTGTGCCATATTTGGTCCAATTCCATCATTGGTGGAGTTCAGAATGCTCTTGGATTGTAGGTGAACTATACATCCCAGTAACTACAACTCATATATATCCAGGTCTATTTTCCCTCAAGAGCGCCCCTGGGCAAAATCAACTATACTGCAAATGCTTACTTTGCGTAATGGGTTGAGCCACCCCTGCATCCATGAGGTAATGCCAAAGCACCAGGGATAATTCAATACCCAGGGGCGTCTCAACCCATTACGCAAAGTAAGCATTTGCAGTATACTTGATTTTGCCCAGGGGCACTCTTGAGGTGCTCTTGAGGGAAAATAGACTTTGACATATGCGAGTTGTAGTTACTGGGATGTATAGTTCACCTACAATCAAAGAGCATTCTGAACTCCACCAGTGATGGAATTGTCCCAAATATGACACACAGAACTCCCACGATGAACAGAAAATATATATCAGTGATTGGTTGGGGGGGGGGGGGTACTGTTTGCTTACCATTGAAAATTACCTAGGGCCGCCTCTGCATGGATGCATCAGACACTCAAACTTGCCTTATGGTTGCATCAGACTTTCAAACTTGCTTTGTAATCCTAGCAATTAGCCAGCTGGATTTGCTGTTACACTTGAATTTCTGCCAAATTCTGACAAAAATGTTGATAAAAGAGATGGGAGACATGAACATTTGAAGCAGATTCAAGATATAATCAAGGAGAAAGAGAAGGAGCTTCAAAAGAATCCCTCAAACAAGGAACTGATTTATGAGATTAGATGGCTATAAGAACAACTCCCCATGATCAGTTACTGAGAATGAGAAGAAGTTGATTGTTGTGAAACAGAAACATTTTGAATTGGCAAACAAACTGGGAAGATGGCTGGCATGCCAGTTAAGAAAAGACAGAGAAAAGAACTTAATATTAATATTAAAGATCAAACAGGGAAAATAAGAATTTACAAATCTAGATAAGACCAAGTCAATCTTCTACAACTCTTATGCATCATTCTATGAATCATCAGGATTGATTTTCTGCCCAACATCCTCCTGTCAGACTCTAGTTTGGAATATCTGGGTGGTGAGATTGGGAAGTATGAGTATTTCTATGATATCTAAAGGGGATTAATGAAAATTGGGCAATGTTTGCATTCTTTCTCAATATTGTTGGGAATCAAAGTCTAGGTGTCTGGAAGATATCTGAAAGAGAGCAGAATGTGGTTTTTAGGTGACTAGAGAATCTTTGTAGATGATTCCACCCATTATTTGCCCCTTCTATCTGCTAGAATTTAATGAAAATACTATATTTATTTATTACAAAGATGCCTAACCTTAACTAACATGGGACAAAAATATAATAGTAAAAGCATTATCAGAAATGGTTTATTTTATTTATTGATGGTGTTTTAGTTGTGTTGCAGTTTTTCAGTATTTTTTTCTCAGCAGCCAGTTTTTTCTCATAACAAGTTATTAGGTAATTAAAATTGATTCATTATACTAACATGCAGACCGCAACAATGATGATGGTGGTGGTGATGATGATAATGACAGTGACAGTGATGACAATGAAAATCGTATATCATTGAGAAAGTACTCTTTGATACCCCCATCCCAAAATTGCCACCTAAGATGAGCTTCCTTGTTATAGGTCTCGCCATGTTGATTCATTCTTACTTATGATAAACCAGGTTGAAATAGTTACCTCTTCATGTGTCTTGGAACAGTTTCTCCCCGTAGAGATGTTCATTGTATTGTCAAAGGCTTTCATGGCCGGAATCACTGGGTTGTGGTAGGTTTTTTGGGGCTATATGGTCATGTTCTAGAGGCATTCTCTCCTGATGTTTCGCCTGCATCTATGGCAAGCATCCACAGAGGTAGTGAGGACCTTGCAATAGATGCAGGCGAAACGTCAGGAAAGAATGCCTCTAGAACATGGCCATATAGCCTGAAAAAACCTACAACAACCCAGTTATCTCTTCAGTTATTTTGTCCACTGTATGAGATTGTGGAGGAGAGAATACCTAGATATTAACACTGCCATCTATATAACCTGTTCAAGTTAATAAAGAAAAAAGTGCTGACCATTGTTTGCACAGTAAGTGTCCTAAATATTTTACTATGAATTTGATAGAATACCTTGATCTGATCAATGAATATTAAGGGTAAACTGTTCCTAATGGAACCACATTATTACAATTTTCACCTTGAAATACATCCCACATAAATCATATAGAATATTGATGAAGATGATAAAAATACATTTTTAAACAGGAAATTTTCAGACTTGTTATATCTCTAGCTGCTCAAAGAGAAATCCAATAAACTAAAGGCAAGATGAAAATTCTATTCTCTTTTCTTTCCATGCTTTTATTGTCCCTGCACATATAAATGTGTAAATCTGTTATGTCAGTGTATTTGCTCCTTTTGATGACTGAATTATATATCCAAGTTATTGATGTACTAAAATAATATATACAACTTATTGATTGTTGCAAGAGAAGGGAAAATTGAATCTGTATACTTGTTTATGTCTTAAAATATACATAAATATGCACCCTCTTCCAGTTTTTCTCCATTCATAAGAGAATTGTAAAACTACCAAATATTAATAAGTAATCTTTAATCTGCATGATCAGTGACTAATTTTGACATGGCACTGTTAATTCAGTTCATTTGCATTGTATTTTTAATTTACTCTTTTTTTTAAAAAAAATGCAAACTTCCTTTTGACAAATTGTTATATTTTGTGTTTATTTTATTGTATCCAAACTTCGACACTGAATTTCACTCCTAATCTGATACATAAACATGAGTTTTACATATTAAAACTGGGAAATTGTGGGCAGGACCCTGTTGGGTCACATCACCTGTTATTCATCATCTTCATCATTAATATCACCATCACTGGTAAAGAGTCTGGGAGTCCTTTTGGATCCTCTGCTGACGATGGAGGCCCAGGACTCCGCCGTTAGCAGAACCGCCTTTTTTCATCTGTGGCAGGCTAGACGGCTGGCCCCTACTTGTCCAGGGACAACCTAGCTACGGTGATCCAGGCTACGGTCATCTAAAGACTGGACTACTGTAACGCCCTCTACATTGGCCTTCCTCTGTTGGTGATCCGGAAGTTCAAGTTGGTACAAAATGCAGCTGCTTGGCTTCTTGAGGGAATTCCGATGAGATGCCACATAACACCAATCTTACTACAGCTGCTTTCAAAGTGATGGTACTCACCTTTAAGGCCTTGCATGGTCTGGGGCCGATGTACCTGAGGGACCGCCTCACCCCCTACCAACCCCAGAGATCCCTCCATTCTGAGGACCAAGATCTATTGGAAATTCCCAGTGTCAAGACCTTGCGTCTAATGGCAACCAGACGCAGAGCCTTTACAGCAGTGGCACCATCACTCTGGAATACTCTACCACCTGAAGTCCGTGCCTTGCGGGACTTATCAGCTTTCCGCAGGGCATGTAAGACATATCTGTTTTGACAGGCCTTTGATCTTTGATATTGTTGTTTTTCAATTGTTTTTAAATTGTGTTAGATTTTAGCTTGTTCTTGTAAGCCGCTCTGAGCCCCAAGGGAGTGGCGGCATATAAATTTGAATTATAAATAAATAAATAAATAATCTACAATGCAACAAATACAATCAAATACAACAGGAATAAAACACAACACTTTGAATATACATAAAATCCCCAACATATTGCTACATAGCTCGGTACATTACTTGCACACTTTACTCCTTAGAGAAAAGAAGACATGCAGGTTTTTATGTGTGTGTGTGTATATATATATAATAAAATATACCCCTCCCTCTATTTTTCAGTCTCACATAGTTTTGTTACCTTGATGAAAGCAGAGATGGAAGTTCATTGGCTTTCCAAAAGTTATTTGACCCCAATTTCCATCAGCACAGTCCGTGATGGGAAACACTGGAAGTTCCAGAAATCTCTGAAGAGTTGCATGATTCCTACCTTTAGATTAACGTGCTTGTCTACATTTCAAAATGTATAATTTTTCCACAATAAATATCCCAAATATATTCATTTTACTTAGATGTGCTTACTCAAGTTGTGAATTGTGTAAGTCTATTTGGAACAGGGAGGTGATATTCTGGTCAAAGTAAATTGAATTTCTCACTCATCCATAAATATACTTAATGTTTGTTTGCCAGAGCCATACCACCCCATTTTCAAAAGTTATAATACATATACAAGAAAGGATTATTATTGGCTCTCAGGGCTCTCTAATGGTTTTCTTATTAGTGATTCAGTGGATCTTCTCTTTTTAGTTCAAATCTCAAAGCAATTATCCAAGGATCCATCTAAACTGTAGAATTAATACAATGATACATCACTTTACCCGTCATGACTCAATACTAAAGAATCCTGACAATTTTAATTTTAGAAGGTTTTTAGCTTTCTCTGACAAAGAGACCTGTTGCCTTACCATACTACAATTCCAGGATATCGCAGGATTTATGTATGACAGTTAAGGTGTTGTCAAACTGCATTAATTCTACAGTATAGATGCACCCCAAAATGTATTTTCAAAGGTTTTCATGACCGGAATAACTGGGTTGTTGTAGGTTGTAGGTTGTTGTAGGTGTTTTGGGCTGTATGGCCATGTTCTAGAAGCATTCTAGAACATGGCCATACAGTCCAGAAAACCTACAACACCCCAAAATGCTTAACCTATGTTGAGGATAGGGTTCAGCATCTAATAAAGCTCCTTTCAAATTTGGACTAAAACTCAGCATGTACTTGGTGCAAATATACAGAAGTTGCTACCTACCTCTGTACGTTCTCAACACAGATGTTACTTAGAATAAAAGAAGTCTAGATACTCGGTACATCACCTGTATTGTGGTTTCAGATTCAGGGCAGTAATTCTGAAATCCAGCAGAAGATGGATAGATATTTTTGTCTGACATTGCATCCTTTAGCTTTTAAAAAATAAATAAATGGCCCTGCCACCAAACAGCCCCACCTCCCTGAATTTTCTGCAGGCATTTAAATATATTTAGTTATTCAGGCACTACATCCTTGAGAAGTAAATCTATCTGTGCATGTGTTTTAAATTCATAGCCATGATGTTCTTCATCTGCCCCAGCCATCAAGACAAGTGCATATTCTTACATAAAGATTGCTCACTCCTCTGTTATTATAAATGCCTTATAAGAGCTGAGAAATGTTCTCTCTGCTTTACACTGTACAGCCTCAGGCTATGAGGTGAGGGGTTATGAGCAATTTAAGAGCCAATAAAGTGTTTCTGTAATTTGAATCTGGAAAGATTTGTATGAGCCGCTCAAGAACTTTGGTTAAGCAGACCAACTTTTTCCCCTTTAATTATGACTTTGATTTATAAGGAAGGTATAGTCTGATACTTTTGGTGCACATTAGGAAAAATGCCTATTAATAATGTATGTTTATTCCTCTCAGGAATAAAAATGTGTCAACCCTAATTCAGCATGAAAAAATAGTCAAATGTACAGGTATTCACATTTGGACTTTTAAGAAGCAAGTGTTCAATGAATAAATAAAGAGATACTATTGGAAGATTTCATATTTTGTACATGTTGGTCTCAAGTTATTTTGTAAATGAAGAAACATGTGATTTTTGGTTAATGATTACCAAAAGCACATGGTGAAATAAAATCCTTATCTGTTTCATCTCAATTTTTTTCTTTACATGTATAACACTCCTTCTGCTATTATACAGCTATCTTTTGCCTTCTAACTGGATTAAGACTAAGAGCTATGTATCCAATACCATAAATGATCAAGGGTCTGGAGAACAAGCCTTATGAGGAGTGGCTTAAGGAGCTGGGCATGTTTAGCCCGAAGAAGAGAAGGCTGAGAGGAGATATGATAGCCATGTATAAATATGTGAGAGGAAGCCAAAGGAAGGAGGGAGCAAGCTTGTTTTCTGCTTCCCTGGACACCAGGACACGAAACAATGGCTTCAAACTACAAGAGAGGAGATTCCATCTGAACATGAGGAAGAACTTCCTGACTGTGAGAGCCATTCAGCAGTGGAACTCTCTGCCCCGGAGTGTGGTGGAGGCTCCTTCTTTGGAAGCTTTTAAACAGAGGCTGGATGGCCATCTGTTAGGGGTGATTTGAATACAATATTCCTGCTTCTAGGCAGGGGGTTGGACTGGATGGCCCATGAGGTCTCTTCCAACTCTTTGATTCTATGATTTTATGATTCTATGATTCTATGTATCCAAAATAGCCAGACGGATGTTGTTGGCAATTTACAAACCAAGCATAAGGGCAATTGCAAATGTGCTTTGTGTTCCAAGCCCAATATACAACAAAACAGGCATACTGTTTTGATAATGGACTTGTGCATAGTTTCTTTTTGGCTGTTGGCCTTCAGATTCTTTGATTATTTTGGATGCTTTGATTATATGTCTAATGTTTATTGCTATTTTAATGTTTATTGTTTTTTTTATGAGTTTATTTATTGATGTATTTGTTATGCTGTTGTTTTATTGACGTGTTGGGCCTCGGCCTCTTGTAAGCCGCACCGAGTCCTTCAGGAGATGTTAGCGGGGTATAAGTAAAGGATTATTATTATTATTATTATTATTATTATTATTATTATTATTTCAGATGTTTCTTTGCTTATTTTTGAGGTCTCTGTCACCATGTTTTTTCCCCACTGAGTTGGACCACGTGGCTGCCTGTTGCGGCTACTTTCTGCTCTATTTGAGATCACATGGTGCATGGAGAGGTTGCCTCATACTCATACAGGGTTTCCCTGTGTGCTCTGCCTGTTGAGTCAATCAGAATAAAAGAAATCCATGACGGGTCTTACACAAACGGTATCTATTTAATGGGGCAAGCACCTCCATTACATCCTGGCTCTATAGAGAGGTGCTTTCTAATACATGTTCTTAAGGACCTAAATCCTTCTCCTCCAGACACCTGAAGCACATAACCAAACAAAACACAGGTAGTCTTTCATTGCATTGAATTCTAGTTGTTCTGTCTAACTTTGCACAATCAGCTTGGCTTTGGCCTTGATAAACCCAGCTATAACCTTTTCTCACAGGTTGTCATTTACAGTATGTGAGGCTTTCAACAACAGAGTAAAGTAATTTCATTTTTTAAAATGAATTTTTAAATTGAAGTTGACTCTGAGATTGTTTATATGCATTGCCTGTCTCAAGGATTACTAGGTTTGAATTGTAGCTGGCACTTCAGTTTTTTTATTAGAACATGACATGTAAATTTACTCAGACAAGCAGCATTGGATTTCATCCCAGACTTTGAAAAAGGAGACAGCACAGGTTATCTATGTAACCTGAAGCTTGTTAGAAACATCTACCAGGCAGATTTACAAAATGTTACCCTTCCTCAAATTAAACATCTCTCAAGAGAGATTAAAAGAATTATTGTGACCATTTTTACTATTAAGAGACAGTCACTCATCCGATAGCGAATGGTGATACTTGTTTTTATTAATTATAAGCCAAATGTGATGTTATTAATGGTTAATTGCTGTATTTCATCATTCTACTTTCACTTGACTTAGCCGATGGTTTGTTGACCGAAATAAAGGCTACTGACTGACTGACTATTAAGAGAGAAAGAGAGATAAATATACCTATATTCTCCCTCCCCATTTTTGATGTTTTTCAAGGTTACTAAGATAGGTGGGTTGGTTTTTTGTTTGTTTGCTTGTTTGTTTGTTGGACAAGTGTAACGGATCTGACTTACCTGGGAAAATTGATATGTGACCTACCTTGAGGGGTTGGTGTGTGAGCAGCCATTTTGTAGAACCAGGAAGTTAGACAGCCATTTTGTGGCTCTCATCGAACAGAAGAGTTGGGGAGGAGCTATTTAGCAGGTGCTAAGGCATGAAGGATGGACAGAGTCAAGAATGGCAGTTAGAGAAGGCCAACTGAACATTCTTTTTCAGTTAGCTGGGGATTTATTTATTTTTGTATCAAAAGCATTGCATAAATTAGTATAAAACCGATAAAAATAGAAGAAGTGCAGGTGGCTAAATGTCTTTTGACCAAAAGCGGGCAACAGCAATGGCATTGTCTGTAGCCTCCAACAATTCTTCCTCTGTACATAAGGCAGGACATAGTGGACAAGCATGCAGATGCAGAGTTGTCTGTCCTGCTCCACAGTCACACAAGATGTGGGATTCTTTTAAGTAGTGCCATTTTGCCAGATTGTCTTTTGATCTGCCCACTCCGCTTCAGAGTCTGTTCAGGGACTTCCAAGTTGCCCATTCTTGGTTTGCCCCTGGAGGAAGACCCTTGCGGGGGGCCATCCAGTTGGGATTTCCTGGTGAGCTGCCCAGCAGGATACCCTTGCTGTTACTGGGGGGATGCCAAGAGGAGTGGTAGTTCTCATAAAGCTTTTCCTTGATTTGAGTCTACTGTGAGGAGGCTGGTAGCCATGTAGTGGGTGGCTTTCACAGTGTTCGACCTTATTTCTGTCACATTTAGCAGCAACTTCCCATCGCACATCGGGGGGAAGCAATGCCAGCTAGCTTGAAGAATTTATCAACAGGTGTAGGTTTAAGACACCCTGTGATTATTCTGCATGTTTCATTGAGTGTTATGTTGACTTGCTTTGCATGGGGCAGACCAATGCCAAACAGGGCAGGCATACTTGGCAGTTGAGTAAGACAAGGCTAGGGCTGATGTTCTTACTAATTTTGGGGATAACTAATGTAGTTGGCTGATATCAAGGAGCTGGGAGAGAAAAGTTAATAGTAGAAAGATTTTAAAGTGCAAAGTATTTTCAGCATCTGGTTAAAGAGTGTAGGTTTTGTTTAGGGGACAGTTTTTAGGGGTAATATTATGAAAGTTTTATGAAGGGAAGGGTGAGAAAATATGGAAACAAAAGTCTCACAAAAACTATGTTTAAAGTAACATCATCATAAGAGAAGAATCAATAACTATCATTGTAACCATCAAACATTTATACTGTATATATACTCTTGAAACCATCACGCTTATGTATCTCAAAGGATACAAATAAACCAACAGTTACTGTTTCACCTTAAGTCTCACTTTCAATCTCTAAGCCTCAGCTTAAATGAACACAAAATGGTGGCAGCAGAATTAAACATCCTTTATATTTATTGGCAGAATATCTACACAGGATGGCAGCCTGGCCCCTTTTCACAACAAGGTTGCTAGCAAAGGAATTTGGCTGAGTTTTCCTTTTGGAACTCAGATGAATCATTTAATCAGAGCTAACCCTGAAGCATAATTCATTTTTGAAGAACATTTTATCAGTACTAATATTGTTGGTACTTTTTCTGAAACTTTGTTATTTGTTTAAATTGTCATTTACCTTCATTAGTCTTCCATATGATCTATTTATTTATGTTCATCTGACCCAGAAGTGTAAATCATCTAGTGCTCCTGATATCATTTGACTTTGGGGAAAGGCTACACTGGCTACTAAAGATGGGGCCAGTCTGGAGCATTTATGTCCCAGACTGGCCAAGGAGGCTACCAGACACATCTGGCCAAACCTGCTGCAGTGTCATATTGACATGCAGATGGTCTAGCTGGGCTGAGACCACTCTGGCCCTACTGGACCATTGCCTAATATTTCATGTCATCACTGACACTTGTGGTTAGCCACGGAGCTCTGTGAAAGGGCTCACCTATTATCTGTCATTTCTGTGATGTCACAATGGGTGGGGGACAAGTGCGCTAGCAAAAAGAAAAGAAAGTATTCAGTGAAGGAAAAGGGCCATGGCTTAGTACCCATTTGGAAAACAAATTAGGCTGAATCAAACCTGATACAGTTTATTTATTTATTTATTTATTTATTATTTGCTATACTTGTATACCGCCATTTCTCAGCCTAGCCGGCGACTCAACGCGGTTTACAACAACTTATAAAAAACAACAGTATACAGTTTAAAAGCATAAAAACACGATCCACAATACATATATCAATAAACAATCCAATTCATCTCTTGACTAAAATCACAATCCAGTTTCGTCGTTCAAATTGCCAGTCCTTCAATCATTACACTTATTGCACTGAGTTAACCGAATGCCTGCTCGAACATCCAAGTTTTTAGTCTTTTCCAGAAAACCATCAATGAGGGGGCTGATCTTACCTCCTTGGGGAGGGCGTTCCATAGCCGCGGGGCCACCACAGAAAAGGCCCTGTCTCTCGTCCCCGCCAGCCGCACCTGTGAAGCAGGCGGGATAGAGAGCAGGGCCCCCCCCAGAAGATCTTAGGGTCCTGGTGGGCTGATAGGCTGAGATACGTTCGGGTAGGTAAGTTGGGCCAGAACCGTTTAGGGCTTTAAAGGCCAGTGCCAGCACTTTGAATTGAGCCCGGTAGCAGATCGGCAGCCAGTGGAGCTGGTGCAGCAGAGGAGTTGTATGCTCCCTGTGCTCCGCTCCAGTTAGTATCATGGCTGCCGAGCATTGGACTAATTGGAGCTTCCGGGCCGTCTTCAAAGGCAACCCCACGTAGAGAGCTAGAGAACAGTTGCCCAGGCTACTACAAAACATTGGGGCACTTTGACATTTCCAACAAACTCCTGTATATTTCCCAACTTTGCCAAAAGTGGGGCAAAATCAGAGTAAAAGATCCATGGGTTTTTTTTTTCCTGAGTGCAAATGACCTTAGGTAATGGTAATGAAGCGTGGGAACAGCACAAGATGGAGAACAGCACAAGATGGAGAACCAAATGACCCTATGCCAATCTAGCCAGATCTGACAAATTTATAGTTAAATCCAGATACAACTAGACCAGCAGAAGAAAGCTTCTTGGTCCATTCCTCCTTTCATTACTCCTCCAGGACATTCGGAAATGCTACAACAGAAGATCAGGGGACCTTCGGAAATAAGGCGAGCTGTATTTTCCTACCCTTTTGCTCACAAAAGAGAGAAACTTGATCCAACCCATTATATGTAATGCCATCCTTTGCTATTATTATTAGGGATTTAACAAATATTAATATTTTTATGTCCTCAGAGGAAAAGGCTGCTTCAATGTTAACAGAACAATCTATAGCTAAAATTCTGTTGAAAATTCACTTTTCTGCTAGTCTAATGAGAGGCAAATCACAGTAAAATTACTTGTTCAGCATCAAGACTGTGGCAGAGAATCAAGAAGTATAGGGAGCCATCTACAACATCTCAAGAAAGCTTCATTTGTCCTTGCTAATTCTACTCAAGTGTCTATCCAATATTTTTTTCTAATTCAAAGAATATACTAACATTGATGAATGGCTATAGAAAGGGAAGAGGAACTGGGAATGTAGAAGCATTGATGTTTGAATTTATCAAATCAAAATTTCCATACATGCATCTGTGATATCAGGACAACTACAGTCCTCTAAAAAAAAAAAGCATATCACCATGGTGCATCAATGTGCATAATTTATAAAGTAAGGATGTATATTCAGGATTTATTATTACTGATTATTGAGCACCATTAATGTGCTATATAATCAGTACAGAACATATGAATGAATGATTTCGAGAGTATTTTAAGTTGCTTTCAGGAACTCAAAATCTAATCAACATACATTGATAACACCATGAAAAGCAACACACTCTTCTCTTTTCTTTTTAAAATCCCACTGTTTTTCAAAAAATATCACTTTGTAAGAAATCCATTATTTCATAGAAAGGAAAAGGAAGAAGGATGGAATCTAGTAGCATCTTTAAGACTAATTAATTTATTTCATCATGAGCTTTCATGGTTTTTATTCCCCTTCTCCAGATGCACTGGTGTGGGTAGTATTAACACCACAGGTATATTAGCAGTTTTATTATTTATTTATTTATTTATTTATTTATTTACAATATTTATATGCCACCCTTCTCACCCCAAAGGGGACTCAAAGCGGCATACAAGTCATATGTACATACAACATACTACATTATTACATACTATATTCATAATACTATTATTATAAATATTATATTGTTGCTGGGAGAGGGGCTCTGATGTCACAGGAGACAAGACAGAACTGTCTTCTTAACTCCCCTACTTTATCATTACATGGCTATGTCAATGGGTTCAAAATATCTTGGAATACAGAAAGATGCAAATTATTACCTTCACTATAGACATGGAATACGTTGTGTAAGATGATACAGATCTGTCGAATGTTATCTGCTCCTTTGAAGAGAAGCTGTGTCCTATGCTTATTTACTCTGGTCTATTGCAAGAACCAAATTTTGTAAAGTTAAAACCCAGATCAGCACATAAATATATTTTCTACTTCATGCGTCCAAGCTTTTATATGAGTTGTATGTGTGCATACAGACATATATACTTGTATGTTTCCCCTATGTTAAACTACTTAAACTAGTGCAACTCCTTTTTATCCTCCAGTGGCACATAACTCATTTTCATCTTCCCCAGAACTCATTTTCATCTTCCAGTAGCAATTGTTTTTCCTTAAACGTATCCATATGCCATGTATATATTTATACATCAGGTCAAAGTGGCAAATGAAAGGGAAAGAGTGCCAAGTACACAAATGAAATTAAGACAAAGGTATGAGCCAGAGAGTAAAGTGTCTGAACACAAACTTAATTTAGAAGGGCACTTGCCTGTATAGACTTGATCAAGGAGAGAGGAAGGAGAAGCTAATGTTGCTGATTAGTCCAGTCAGGTCTTCCTGTTGAAATTAATCCCATTTCTGCTTAGCCATGAATGGACAGATGAAGATGAGGATGGTAACACTATGGCCCAAGCATCAGGAAACCATCAGAGCATCCACTCACAAATGCACTTAAATGGAGAGAAAGAAGAGCAAAATTAGGATCAGTAGGAAAGGATAAGAAGAGCACTAAAAAAAAAAAAAAACAAGGGATTGAACCAAATAAACAAATGCTGCTCCAAAGAATAGGAATTGAACCAAGTCGTTCAAATTACAAGAAGATCCGGAGTATATAGTAACATAAGGAAGAACATCCTAATAGAAACTGTTTGACAGGTGAATACACTCCCCACTGTTGTAGGTTTTGAAAGAGAAGTTGGATGGGAACTTCATGGGAACACCTTAGTGCAGTGATTCTCAACCTGTGGGTCCCCAGGTGTTTTGGTGTACAATTCCCAGAAATCCCAGCCAATTTAACAAGTGTTAGGATTTTTGGGCATTGAAGACCAAAACAACTGGGGATCCACAAGTTACAAACCACTAATTTAGTAGAAGATTTCTGCAGTAACATAGAGATGGAGTGGATGCCTCTTACAACTCAATGATTCTATAAAACAAAATACAGAGGGATTGTGGGGTAAAGTTTTAGAAAGAAGAATAAAAAGAAAAGAATGTGAGCAAAGCAGATTTGTTTGAGTTTTGACTAAAGATGGTTGACAGTATTGTTAAAACAAAAGATTAATAATAATTGTTACGATTTCTCAACCTTCAGTTTCATATTTTTTCCTGAAAGTATGTCATGGTCATTTTTTCAACAAAGCTATAAACACAACACAATTCCCAGAACTGCAGGCTCTTATCATTCTGTGCATTGCATTAGCAACATCTATACAAGAATAAAGAATAGTGTGGTGATTTGGAATTGAGACAATGACTTGAAAGAGATGAACAAAGGTGTAAGTTAAGTTGAGGTCATTTGGCCACCCGTGCAGAACACAAAAAAGCAATTAAGCCAAACACCAAAGAAAAAACTGCTCTTCTTACCTTGCTTAATATCCCTGCCATGAGTGCAAGCATAATTACCGGCAGTAATAATAAGCAATCTATATAAATAAAAATGTAATGTTTGTTTGTGATACCATCAGAACACAAAAACCACTGGGGGAATTGACACCAAATTTGGACACAAGACACCTAACAACCCAATGTATGTCCTCCACTCAAAAAAATTAATTTTGTCATTTGGGAATTGTCGTTGCTGGGATTTATAGTTTACCTACAATCAAAGAGCATTCTGAACTCCACCAATGATGGAATTGGGCCAAAATTGGCATACAGGACTTCCATGACCAACAGAACATACTGGACATTGACCTTGAGTTTGGGAGTTGTAGTTCACCTACATCCAGAAAGCACTGTGGATGCAAACAATGATGGATCTGGACCAAACTTGACACAAAAATTCCATATGCCCAAATATGAACACAGATGGAGTTTGGAGGAAACAGACCTTGACATTTGGGATTTGTAGTTACTGGGATTTATAGTTCACTACAATTAAAGAGCATTCTGAAACCCACAAACGACAGAAATGAGGCAAACTTCCCACACAGAACCCCCATGACCAACAGAAAATACTTAAGGCCATCCAGTCCAACTCTCTTCACCAGGGCAAGAAAATGTAATCAGAGCCCCCCTGACAAAGAGCCATCTAGTCATAAATATAGATACATATATATTATTCTCTCTCACACACATTCTCTCCAGTCATAAATATAGATACATATATATTATTCTCTCTCACAGATATAGTATCACAGATTTGAAAGAGACCCTTAAAGAAGGACTATGATATGTTGCATACTCCAGAGTAGGCAAACCAGACACTCTCCACATCAACACTGACAAAGATACAACAAGAAATACTGTTTACTCACAAGCATAAAGGAATTACATATATTAGAAACCAACCCTTTCTCATTACTTTATTTTCCAGATCACCAGACTGGGCCACTGCAACGCGTGGCAGGGGACAGCTAGTATGTACAATAAAAACAGAGGAAGGATTGTTGCTTTGCCCAGATGCTTAAGAAATGACACTGTGTGCCAAAGAAAGGAGAGGAAATATACAAAAAAGAGAGAGAGAGAGAGAGAGAGAGAGAGATTAGGAGGTAGATGAAAGTAGATGGGCGCATATACAAATGATTAATTAGGAAGGACCATGTCACTCTTATCTTGTTTTTGGAATATATGTGTCAGCTTGAAATCCAGACAAGCTGTATAGAGCAGGTAACTTCCCACACAGCATCCAATTGCTGAGGTCTAAAAGGTAACACTGCTGTCCAGTCTAACAAGAGTTTATCTGCCTTCAAGGATATGCTTAATAATTTTGAAAGAACTAACACTTCAGACACAAACACTAGGGCTTCCAGCAATGTGTGCATTTTTTTCAAGAATGAAAACAGCTTTTTTTCTTTTTTCTTTTACAGACTTTGAAAAAAAGTTGCCATTTTCAATCAACATGTTTTTCTGCCACTTCTATGAATGGAAAGAAAAAGACACCTTAAATGCATCAATTACTGCTGAGAGTATCACTAAAGAGATATAGTTCCGTTAATTAGACCTTATAGCTCATGGCACAACAGTTATTGCTTTAAAAGAAAACCACTGGATTTTTTTTTGGCTCATCACTATGAAAAAGAGTTTGCAAGATGAAACAGAAATGCTTTCATTTTCATATTTAGCAGAATAATAATTTGACACAGATTTTTTAGGTTGAAAATGCTGTTGTTGAATGCCAGGTCAGTAAATGGAAACACAACTGCCATCCAGGACTTAATTCTGGATTAGGATGCTGGATGAGACTGGCGGAGAGGGGGCAATCTCTCTTGGCTCTGCCCACCAGGATTCTCTGTGCAGCGTAGGCAGTGCTTGAAGGTTGGGGAGGTGGAGTTGCAGTAGTCTATCCTGATTCCCTTCCTCTAACCAGGTTCTCCATCCCACAGTCAACGGCGTTCAAGTGTATTTACCTAAAATTGGATGACCATGACAAAATAGAGATTCTGTTGGTGGTACACCCCACTGCTCAACTATCTCCCTTCCTGAATTAGCCAGGGTGGTCTTGGGGTTGGCATTGGAGTCTCAGCACCTAATAGTGTTGGGAGACTTGAACATCCATGCTGAGACTGCCCTGTCAGGAGTGGCTCAGGACTTCATGGTCTCCATGACAATCATGGGTCTGTCCAAAGATTGCACTTCTGCGATGAGCTTTGCATTGGGCAGCCTTTGTACCAAGTACAGAAACTAATAATAATAATAGTAATAATAACACTTTATTTGTACCCCGCTACCATCTCCCCAAGGGACTCGGTGCGGTTTACATGAGGCCAAGGCCGCAATACATCAATAAACAGAACATCAATAAAATAAAACATCAATAAACAAACAATGCAATATAAATCGTAATCCCATGAACAAAATAGACAATAAGCAATCAACAGTAACATATAAACATTTAAAACCAAAGGCTGGGCCAAATGTGATAGATTAAAATTAAAAAATAGTGCTGATGTGAACCAGGTAGGATATAATTGGGATAGGATTTTTAGAGAGAATGAGGGAATGCAGTCAATCCTAAGGGAGTAGTAAAGTGCATTTTGAGGACATAATGCTGAGAGTTTTCCTTATTCTGGGAAGGCACACTGGAACAACCACGTTTTCAAGCTCCTCTTAAAGACTGCCAGAGTTGGGGCATGTCTGATATCTCTGGGAAGTGAGTTCCAGAGTAGGGGGGCCACCACCGAGAAGGCCCTCTCCCTCGTCCCCACCAATCGTGCCTGCGAAAAAGGTGGGAGCATGAGGGCCTCTCCAGATGATTGAAGAGACCATGTGGGTTCGTATTCAGAAATGCGGTCACGCAGGTAGGCGGGTCCCAAACCATTCAGGACTTTGTAGGTAAGAACCTGCACCTTGAATTGGGTCCGGAAAATGAATGGCAGCCAGTGGTTTCCTTAAACTCCAGTTGGTTCAACATACGGCAGCCAAATTGGTTACAGAAGCATGTAGGAGTGAACATATTACACCCATACTAAAGTCACTTAACTAGCTGCCAATTTGTTTCTGGGGAAAGTACAAAGTATTGGGTTGGACCTTGAAAGCCATATATGGTTGGGATCCAGGTTACCTACAGGACTGCCTTCTCTCATACAATCTACCCTGTACACTTAGGTCCTCTGAAGAGTCGGCTACTCCAGCCCACCAGAACCCGACTGGTGACCATCACCCAGTGAGGCTTTTCATCGGCCGTCTCAAGATTATGGAACGAACTGCCAGATGGACTTCATCAAATAGATTAGCTGTCAAAATTTTAAATACATTTGGAGACCTATCCATTCCAGCAGACCTATCCAGTCAGTTTTAAACACAAATTTTAAACTTGCACCTTATGTTTAATTGTTCTGAGTATTTTAATATGCATTTTGTAGAAATATGTTTTAGTATGTATATTTTACAGAATGTTTTTAGATCATTATGTGTTGTAGCGATGCTATAACCCATCTTGAGCCATGAGGAGAGGCAGGTAAGAAATATTATTATTATTACTGTAACATTACTTTTAAAGTAACTTTCTGAGAATGAAATATGCAGTATGGTACCTCACTATCTAGACGTGTTTGTCAAATGGTGTGGACTTAATTACTGCTTGTTCATTTCAATGGTGCTTGGCCTGACTGAGTTGAAGATCTCTGAAGCAACCAGGCAATCGGTATAGTAATCTTGCTGTAAGGACTTCCCCCCTCCTCTCTCTTTTCCTTCATCTCTTCCATAATGTTTTATTGTGCTGGCTTAATGCCAAGTGCCAACTTGTTGATCTATAGTGCAGTTGTTTGCAGCCAGATACAGGCTACAAATAAGGCATCACAATGGCTGGTGTTTGAAAGGCAAACAATTGCTTTAAATTCTGCTTCCTCCCTGTCACTTTGGGATAATATGAACAACATTAACATCTTGGCAGATAGCTTGACAACTGGATTTTCATCAAGCTCCAAGGGCCAGGCTCCCAGCTCAGGAAGATTGACAGATCCATTGAAGTCAATGAACTGTAGTGATTTACATCCATGTCAACTATAAGGAAACAAGTTGTTCAATATGGCAACCGTCTAAACTTTGGTGTACTCCTTTCCTGCTGAGATGACAGGCATCTTGCCCCTGCTTTGAGTACGGAAAGAGAGAGCCAGGCCCCAGAGAGCTAAGAGACACAAGATCCAAATTGACTGGATGTGACAGCTGAAATTTAAAATTGAAATGATGGGACTGAATATGTCAATAGCTGCAGAAGTAATTATATGGACTTTTGAGGACAGCAGTTTCCTGCAGCTTCAGTTATTTTTTTTTAAAAAAATGGAGACTGAATGTTAGTAACTTAATTTTCTGAATAACAATGATATGACTAAATTACACTGAAAACATAACTTGGGGAAGGATAGGGCAACTCTTTAGTGGTGTAATAACTTCAGTTACTTCTTCGGTTATATAGGATAGCCTCACAATAAGATGAAGCAAAATTATAAAATTTTTCAAGGGCAGCTTGTTTCTGTATCCTGTGCTGTATCGGGAGTGTTTTGTGATCAGTGAAATACGTTGGAGGAGAATCATAGAATCATAGAATCAAAGAGTTGGAAGAGACCTCATGGGCCATCCAGTCCAATCCCCTGCCAAGAAGCAGGAATATTGCATTCAAATCACCCCTGACAGATGGCCATCCAGCCTCTGTTTAAAAGCTTCCAAAGAAGGAGCCTCCACCACACTCCGGGGCAGAGAGTTCCACTGCTGAACGGCTCTCACAGTCAGGAAGTTCTTCCTCATGTTCAGATGGAAATATCATCTAACATAGGCTTGATGATCGTGGGTTTTTAAAGTAATTAAAAGGCAACTATTTTAATTACTTAAAAAACTGGAAAGCAAAAAAAATCATTTTAATTATGGTATAGACAGTTATTTGGAGGGCTTAGAGTTCAGTGATAGTTGATGTGGAGCAGCAAATCTACTCTGGATTTTAGCCTCAACTTTAAAAGACAAGCTGTTGATCTCTAGATCCAAAATAGATTCAGCACCTCAGAGAGCCTCTGTGAATTTCAGAATAAAATCAAGGCTGCATTCACTGCTCCTCTGACATGGAAACTACCAGCTGCCACTACTGTAACTAATGATGTTTTAAATAACTTTCCAAGCTCTGAAAAGAAGGATCAGGCAGATCTGTCAAGTACATTTCCTTGCATGCCTTCTTTTCTCCATGCCCGAGTCTGTTCCATCAGCATAATTTTCAAATGAATGCATGAATGAATCTTGACCCCAACTGACTGAAATGCATTTGCATATATTTTAAGAATGTAGACAATGTGTTTATGTGCATACATGGTGTCATCAAACTTTTTATTTTATGAAACACACTGCAAGTCTGGAAATGTATGGATTTCTCAAGTATCGTTTTTAGTTCAAGTATCATTTTTAGTTCGCAGTTTGGGCGTCCTCCTGGATTCTTCACTTACGTTTGAGGCTCAGGCATCGGTGGTGGCCGAGAGGGCATTTGCACAATTAAGACTCATGCGCCAACTGCGACCATACCTCGGGAAGGCAGATCTGGCCAAGGTGGTTCACACCTTAGTCACCTCTAGACTGGATTACTGCAATGCACTCCACGTGAGGCTCCCCTTGAAAATGGCCCGGAAATTTCAGATGATTTAACGGGCAGCAGCCAGGTTGTTAACTGGGGCTCCTTACAGGGAGCGGTCATCCCTCCTGATCAAGGAGCTCCACTGGCTGCCATTTATCTACCGGACCCAATTCAAGGTGCAGGTTCTTACCTACAAAGCCCTGAATGGTTTGGGACCTGCCTACCTGCATGATCGCATCTCTGTATACCAACCCACATGATCCCTTCGATCATCCGGAGAGGCCCTGCTCTCGATCCCACCAGCATTGCAGGCGCGATTGGTGGGACGAGAGAGAAGGCCGTTTCGGTAGTGGCCCCTCGACTCTGGAACTCTCTCCCTAAAGACATCAGACAGGCTCCAACTCTGGCAGTCTAGAGGAGGAGCTTGAAGACGTGGCTGTTCCAGTGTGCCTTCCCGGAATAATGATCCCATAGTGCTTTGTCCTCCAAAGCACTTTAAATTTCTTTAAGTCTGCTCGTACGCCCTTCCACAAACACCAGTATCACCTTTCGTTCATGTCCCAGCATTATTTCCAATTTTAACTCTACATTTGGCCTTCCGACTGTTTTTAATTATGTGTTGTTTTATTGATAATTTTGTGTATTTTATTGTCTAGGTTTTTTAATTGCTTGCTGGCCCAACCTACCTGTCCGAACGCTTCTCCTCCTATGAACCAGTTAGGACATTAAGATCGTCTGGGGAGGCCCTGCTCTCGATCCCGCCGGCTTCACAAGCATGCCTGGCGGGGATGAGAGACATGGCCTTCTCAGTGGTGGCCCCTCGGCTGTGGAACGCCCTTCCTGCAGATATTAGATCGACCCCCTCCTTGCTGGCATTCCGGAGGAAAGTAAAGACCTGGCTGTTTGAACAGGCATTCGACTAAGCAGTGTGATTGATTAACTGACTATTGTAACACGGAATATCGGATAACGAGTTTGGATTCTGATTTCATTGATGAGACATGATGGATTTGTTATATTGATGTAGTGATGTATTGATATTGATGTTTAATGATTTGTGATGCTATTGCTTTTAAATGCTTAATGATTTTGTATTGTGTATACCTAAATTGTTGTAAACCGCTCTGAGTCGCCTAAGGGCTGAGAAGAGCGGTATACAAATAAAGTAAGTAAGTAAATAAATAAATAAATATTGTTGTTATTATTGCTTGTATTGTTGTGTTTGGGCTCGGTCTCATGTAAGCCGCACCGAATCCCTTGGGGAGATGGTAGTGGAGTACAAATAAAGTGCTATTATTATTATTATTATTATTATTATTATTATTATTATTCATGAGATATGGACAGATCCATAGAAAGGCCTGACCTTCACTCATTCTTAATCAAAATTCAGAATAAAATGATGATGTACATCTGACTGAATGACTGAAAAGGAAACAGTTTAGAAAGAGATATTCTCACTGAGGATTACATTTTTCTATGACAGGAATCCCATTCACACTAGCACTGTGATTCCACTTTAACTGTCATGGCTCCATCTTGTGGAATCCTGAGGCCTGTAGCATGCTGAGGCACAAGAGGAGCTCTCTGGCTAAATTCCCATTTTTTTCTTTTTTTTCTTTTTCTTTTTTGGAATGAGGGAGGCAATGGTGGAAAACCATGGAAACGATTTAAAAGTGAATTGCTGCTCTTGGAAGCTTCCTTTTATATTACACAATTATAGCACTATGACTTCACTTTAACTGCTATTGTTCTAACCTCGAAAATCCTAAGATTTGCTTTTTAAGAAAGGGAATTTAGAACTCTCAGACAAAGAGCTGTACTGTTGCACCACATCTACATGCCCCAGGATTCCATAGAATATACTTATGGCAGCTAGTGAAAATATAGTGTTGTAATTGGGCACTGTAAAAGAGTCCCAGAAAAAAATTCAAAAAAGGAGATAAAGAAAATTGGCCCATGCAACCTTGGAAAGTCAAGTGCCACAAAAACTGTCTTTGGATCACATGAATTTGGTTTGCCCATCTTTGTTTAAAGTACAATAGTGATAAATCTTTTTATCAAGTGTCTTATCAAGTCCAAAATCAGAAACTGAATAGCAGGCAAAAGTATTTTTAACGTGAAATGTGTTTTTGTGCACAACTGTTTAATATATGCATATTCCCTGAACAGCCACCTCACAACAAGTCTACAGACCGCCTAGTTTCTGTCTCGGTTTGCTACAAATTTGGGATTCACATGGGTAGTTAGCTTCCCAAATTTTAAAGAGACAACCTTATCATATGGCATGTCATTGCTACCTTGGGAAGTAGCCACCATGACAATATGACTAAGGCCTCATCAGGCATTCAGCCCCCTCCCCCGAAATTCTGATGGTGGTCCACGAGAAGACCTTACTGGTGCATTATTTAAACTACTATGTTTATTCATATCATGATCTGATCACCATGCCCAATATATCCCATATGCATGGGGGTATTGGGGTAACGATACAAAAGGTTTGCTAGGGTTGACCCTCTTTCACTCAGACTCAGCCCAACCCCCCCCCAAACCAAACTCAGCCCCACCCAAACCAAACTCAGCCCCCTCCCACCGAAAAAAATTCTGGCTACGGGCCTGGGCCTTATCTAGATTGACCACTTAGGTCAGTGTAGATCAGGATCAGCCCTGTGGTAACCAAACTCTACATGGGTCTGATCCATGGTGACACGGGCAAAGGTCACCTTAATGCACCTTTGCCTGGCATTACCCAAAGTCAGGGGAAGGTCTGAATTCTGTTCCAAAATTCTGTCTTCCCATGACTTAAAGCTAGTGGGGGCAGTTGGGCTGGTTCCCAAACAGAACTGCCCACAGATGTCCCAATTGCAATCACACATTCCCTGATTGGAACCCAAAAAAATGTCAGTGTAGATGTGCCCTAAGAAAGTTCTTCATCCCAGGTGTCAGAAGCAGTCTAGCCAGAGAGTGAGGTAAACAAGAGAACCCGAAAGTTTCTCACATCATTCTAACTGAATCCTAGAACCTGCAAGAGGTGACCCTGCCTTCTTAGCACTGACTGTTTGCTTTTCCTCTGTTGACAGCTCTAGCTTTAGCTGGCTTTCCTTTGCTGAATCTTTTGGTACGGGGTTCCAGAAATATAGGTAGCGGACTGTACTACCCACATCCCAAAAAAGGACATTTGCTTTCACCAAATGAAGTTTATTGGTAGTAGGTTCAATGTACCTATTTGCATATGGTCCAAGTTAGAACCACAAGATACACTGAACTAGTTTTTGAGATACAGAACGTATGTCACATGCCAGTTGTCATCTGCTCACCCACAGAAAACTAAGTTAAGTATTTCTTTAAAACTACAGCAATGCAATTTTCTGAATCTGTGTCCCAAATAACCCCAGGAACAGGTCTAAAAATCAAGAAATCACGAATTGCTTTTGTTGAGCTGTGTTATCATTACAGCCTGTATATGAGCAGAATTCAGCTGGCTACCACTGGTCAAAGAAACCCAAACAATGCAGCTTCCATTGATCTAGCAAGCCCTTCTTCCAAATGGGTAAGACAATATCCACCACTGGTAAATGTATGTGGGCAGAGAGATTTCATGATTCATTTTACAATTCCCCGAATCCTTCCATTGTACAGATTTTTTTCAAAAAAATAACAATATAATCAAATCTTGATTCCAAAGAGTTGGTCCTGCCTTTGACTTTTCAGTGGTGCCAGTTCCCTGGTTTAATAGGTTGTGCGGTTTATGCCTTAAGCAGATTTAATATTTTACAAGTTTACATTGATTTTCCCCTATTTTGCATTTGTGCGCTAAAAATAAACCTTCTGCCACCCTGAAACAGAAATTATGTTCTTTTGCTTGAATCTAATGAAAAGTTAATAACTTCCCATGGGCTGTTTTCTCATCTAACTTGCCACACAACACCCTCTCTTGACTGACTCGGATTTACCTTTAATGCAGTCCTCCATTCCATTTCTTTTTCTCTCTTTTTGTAAGGTTAGCAGTCACCTATTAAATCTAGGATTAAATGGTTTTTCTCTTAGGTGATGCGCTCAATTGAATGTAGTGTCTTAATGTCATTGCCTTTGGAAAGCATCTCTGCAGGTTTTTGATGTGACAGTATCACACTGGGGAAAGTTTTTTTTTTAGTATGGGCAGGAGGCAGTGACAGTTCTGAGAAGTCTGTGTCTTGAAGCTAGTGAAGTGCAAAATGGCTGGGTGATTGACTCAGAGCGCCCTGAGCCAGAGGTTCATCACCTTGAATTTCCTAAGTGGTTAAACAATAGTGTTTTATATGAACCGTAATGCCAGTCTCTAGCATTAGGCCTGTCAGCCTGGGTATCCTTAGGTACCCCTTCCACTGGTGTGACAAGCTGCATCAGATGTTCTTGCCAAGGCTTTCCAAAGCCCTCTTCAATTCTAATGAGAAGTGAGCTTCTTTTGAGGGATTTTGACTACTTGCCAAGGAGTAGTTTTCATTGAGAGTCAATATTATATACAAGTTAGAGCAATTTGGATGATCTAGGTTTTTGTATACACAAGCAATGAAACCCAGCAAATGACGCTGAGAAAATTACTCAGTCTCAAAGGTATGCAAAACACAGCATAATATGAGCCAAAAATGTTTATTTCAGTCATCAGGAAGTCAAATATGGTAGAACATATAGTTCATTGTCTTCGAGGAAAATCCAGTTATCAATAGAATTTCGAT
This sequence comes from Anolis sagrei, assembly GCF_037176765.1. Lineage (NCBI taxonomy): Eukaryota > Metazoa > Chordata > Lepidosauria > Squamata > Anolidae > Anolis > Anolis sagrei. Next base: position 158,110,652 of record NC_090023.1, read on the forward strand.
GACCTTTAACAGGTGCTAGAGAAAAGAACCTCTTATATAAACCACAGTTGTATTTTGAGCAATATGTAATTGGGTTGGATATAGACCATGTTTAAAATAGATCCATTGAATAGGACTATCTATTATAAGCATGACTAAGACTGGGTCCAGCCTCCTGATTCCATTGCATTATTATATTCGGTGTACATTTGGGGGTTTTTTTAGCACTCTTTGTTTGCTTTGTTGTAGTAAGAGTTTGTTATTCTTGTTTAATTTCCACACTCGGTATGTTAGTGTAGAGACATCAGATACCATAGTTCATCCTCAATAGTGGCTTGTTTAAGTTTTTATCCCTTCTTTTGGTTGAGATCTTGTATGTTTTTTTCCATTCCTCTCTATAACATTTGACGTATTCTGTCCGGATAAACTTCTGCCTTCAAGAATACTGTCTCCCTCCACCAGATAACTCAGTTTAAGTTTAAAGTACTCCTGATCAAATATGTGACAATTTTAGTAAAAATATTCCTTCCAACTGCTGAGGGATGCAACCCGTCTCTTGCCAGAAGCCTAGCTTCATTGAACCTCAGACCATGGTCCAATCAGCCAAATAATTCCCAGTAGCACTGTCTATGAAGCTAGTTGCTCACTTCTATTATCCTTCTTTCCCTTCCTGGTTGATGAACATGTCATCAATACAAAATGACGGCATGTGCATCAAGGTCCTTCTGCTTTCTACCCATAGTATCATAATCCAGATCTCCTGAAGGTTCTGCCTTGTGAAGTCATTGGTTCCCACATGGACCAAAATGAAAGGATAATGGGCTGTGGGTTTGATTAGCCTCGTCAGGCTCTTTGTTATATTACTTTTTGGCCTCAGAGAGACGACACATCTTTCAGGTCATCTTGTCAGATGTGCAAAACACTGCTTCTGTTGCCCTTACCAGGGAGTCTCCTACCACTAGTGTACATCTCCTTGGATGTTTGGTAGTGACCATTGCATATGCTGACTCTTCCAGGGGCACCTCCCTGATGACAAGCACCAATGCACTTCTTGATGTTATACATTATCACTGATGCTGGAGAGAAGTTGAATTGATTGTATATCTCCAAACTCATGGAGCAGTCCTTCTATGTGTGACTTTCTTCCAAAGTGTCTACCTCCTGTGTTTCAGAAGTGACTTTCCCCTCAGAGACATCCACTGTGTGTTTCTCTTCCGCAATAGTTAATCTGCTCTGCTGTGTCCAAGACACCTTCTTTGCTAATATGTTGTGGTGTGGATACATGGACCTCAAGTTGCTGGACCTTTTCTTCCAAGAGGGTCACCAACTTGCCTTTACTGCAAGAATAACTGCCCACATCCTCTGGAAAGAACACAAATATCCTACAGCTGTTGTAGATGAGCTCTGTCACCATCCATTTTGAGCTGTCTTAAGTAGGAAATTGAATGGATTTTTATAAGGAACAAACTTTTATAAGGTTTTCTTTAGCCTTTTCTACATAAAACTGCTGGTATCTCATCAAACTACAGCATCAGGATTCTGTAGCATTGAACCTTGCCAGTAAAAAATGGTGTCAAACTGCATTACTTCTACAATGTAAACCCAAGAATCTACAAGTGTAGAATAAGGCCCCTTTTTCTTTCCTTCTATTTATTTTTGAATTTTATTATATCTTACTTCTCCTCTAAAACAGTCTACATGGCTCTCCACTACTTGTCATAGCTCAATGTGGACTAAAATCTGAAATCCTAGTCCTAATCCAGTAGTCTACTCACTACATGATACTGGCTTTGAGCTGAGTATTTTTCCTAGTCTATTCTCTCCAAAGCAATTTCAAACTTTATTTAGAAATAGACCTAAAATTTGGGAAATTCTGCTAGCTCTGATTTTTAAAAACAAGGGAGTTCTACTGTAAATTACTGTCACTGTTAAGTAAAGACAAAACCATTAAAATTATCATTTACAGGTAATATTAAATGGATACAAACAAACCAAAACTGTACTACTATTTAGAATTCTGTAATTTACATGACATGAAAGTGCGCTCAGCTCCACTGCCTATAAAATATTTACACCAGTGTGAATATTTTCAAATTAACACTCCTAGAATCTGGACTTATTTTGGTAAGCAAAGCCACTTGCAAAAAAAGCTTCCCCTTATGAAGGTTGTTTTTTTTTTTTTTTACTGTCCTTCAATTACTCTTTCCCATGTCTAACTATAAGTTTTTAAACAGTGGCACTATTGGTAGAGAGGTGAAGGAGGGCTGAAAAATAGCCCTTTGTTTCTTGTTTGAAGCACTATGGTTGCACTAAACAATGCAAGAAAAAGCTGAGCTGGAAAATAATCAGATTCTACTCTAGTTGTTCTTGCTATATCTCTGTGAGCCTGCCTACAAAAGGCAAAGTAAACAGCAGCTGCATTAAGAATCCTTTGTGTGACATGAATGAATAACAAAACAGAGAAAAGGGAAAAGCAAATATATTTGCCTAACAAACTGCTCTTCCCGCTGCTTATAAACAAATCATAGATTTGTAAGCTTGCCAACCAAAATCCAAAGAAAGGGAAAACTGGTGAAACAAAAAGCCACCCCTGCATGCATTTTGAAAGAAGGCTTGAAGTGGTCTCTCATGGGCTCAACATATTTTTGTTCACTTATGCAAAGCTTACTGACCTAGTTGTTCCGTTTCTCTTGCAGTTAGTGTTAGTTTTGAATAAATAGTCTGCCAAAGCACATTGAATTGCTCTTGTTTGTTTGTTTGAGGCGTTTTGTTGTGCAGGGACCTATCCAATTTTTTCATGTTGCTGTTACATTTAGTGCCAAACTTTCTTTTAAAGTAGTAATGCCCACAAAATCTTCCATTTTGTTAACTTTAATGCAACCTATAGGCAAAGTATTTCAGGGCTGTAAAGTAAGGATCAGTGTGTCATAAATGTTCCTTCCTTTCAAGTGCCTATTACATAAATTTTCTGTTGTATAAAAACATTGCCTTCTTATTGACATCAGCATAAGTAACCATGGCAATTTGTGCAATGTTCAAAACATGAAGGTCAGGTAGCATCAGCCTGTGTTGGAGTAGCCATGAGAGAGGAGCAACTCTTGTGTAAGAAATGTATGTTTCATAGAAAACAATGCTAAAGAAAAAGTGGGGAAGTCAACACACTTTAAGAAATAAGCTGTTAATTGAAAATATTGGGGTAATGTACTCAGGACTTAGTGGGGCTGAAGTATCCAGATGGTTTTATTATCTGCCACATCCCAGTCAGACATCCCTATCCTTTCTGGGCAGGGCAGTAAGTCTTTGTTAGCAATTTTCATCTCCTTGTGAGAAAAAAACATCAAAAACTATGTGATTTTCACTATTTACAATCTGGGACTAATTCTGCAAGAAGGAGAAGGAGAAGAAGAAGGAGAAGGAGAAGGAGAAGGAGGAGAAGAAGAAGAAGAAGAAGAAGGTGGAGGAGGAGGAGGAGGAGGAGGAAGCTTCTTGCACAGAAAATCCTGTTTTCTGTACAAAAATCCATATGCAAATTTTGTACAGAATATTATTTATTTACAGCATTTTTACCCCACGCTTCTCACCCCCGAGGGGGCGACAGAGCGGCTAACATAGGCAGCAATTCGATGCCACAATAACAATAACACCAGTATAAAACATAAATACATAAAAAGTTAAAAACATTAACAATTAGTTATATCATCACCCAATCACATAGTCACATATCCAATTCCAAATTATCATCACAGTCATCAAGTCCAGTTCCATGTTCAAAGTATTGCTACACCCACTAGTCAAAGGCCTGATTCCATAACCACGATTTTAGTTTTTTCCTGAATAGGCCCCAAGGTTTTGCCAGGAACATCATTTTTCACGGAAAGCATTATGTTTTTGGTAGGTGGCATGCTGCCTAGAATCATAGAATCAAAGAGTTGGAAGAGACCTCATGGGCCATCCAGTCCAACCCCCTGCCAAGAAGCAGGAATATTGCATTCAAATCACCCCCAACAGATGGCCATCTAGCCTCTGTTTAAAAGCTTCCAAAGAAGGAGCCTCCACCACACTCCGGGGCAGAGAGTTCCACTGCTGAACGGCTCTCACAGTCGGGAAGTTCTTCCTCATGTTCAGATGGACTATCCTTTCTTGTAGTTTGAAGCCATTGTTCCGCGTCCTAGTCTCCAGGGAAGCAGAAAACAAGCTTGCTCCCTCCTCCCTGTGGCTTCCTCTCACATATTTATACATGGCTATCATACCTCCTCTCAGCCTTCTCTTCTTCAGGCTAAACATGCCCAGGTCCTTAAGCCGCTCCTCATACAGTTTGTTCTCCAGACCCTTGATCATTTTAGTCACCCTCCTCTGGACATTTTGCTTATTTTAGGTTACTGCGGAGCTTAGAGAAAGCTATCATAAGATAATGCAAATTGATTTGAGGTTACTACATGGTGGGGGCATTTACAGAATAATGATTCATTAAGGGGCTCTTAATGACTGTTCCTATTCATTGAGAATACTCCCTGTTTATTGGTACTGACCTTTGTACTTGATTCTCCCCATTTTTCACCTTTTTCATCTTGCTAAAACTGCGTTGCTGTGAGATCCTAAACATAGAATTCCAAACATGTTTATCAGGCTATAGGCATGAAAAATAATTCCTCCCTGCCCCCTACTAGGCCTGGGCAATGCATCTAAATGGTTCTAAAGTACTTACAAAACTAAAGTTCTGGTGGTGAAAATTTCAAAACTCTAACAAAACTCTCAAAATTTCATTATAAATGGCAGTTCCTAGTTGGTTCTGTCATAAAAATCACCAATAATGAAATAATAATTAAATTTTGAACGTTTTGTTAGAGTTCTGAAATTTTCACCACCAGAACTTTAATTTTGTAAGAACTTTAGAAAGATTTAGAACCATGCATTACCCAGGCTTACCCCCCACCCCATGCCTATCAACAAGAAACATATTGGGATTAAAGATCAACACCTTGCTCAATTATTAAGTATTTCTTGTGGGCACTATGGACTTGAAGACAACAGTGGGAAAGTTTCCCACCATTTCACCATTGAGGCAACACTAGCTCTGAATCAGCAACCAAACAAGACTTCCTTTTCCTGCTCATTTCAAGAAAAAAATCAGGAGTGAGATGAAACTTACTGCTGCATCATTTTCATTCGAGTGAACTACTCACAAAGCAAATATAGCTCCTCTCTCAGGTCTTCTGAAGACAGCCAGAAATAAAAAGTAGGATAGACATGAATGAACATGGCAAAAAGAGCAAATTATCAGGAACAGTTGTGGCCAAGGTTGCAAAATCTCAGGGTGCCAGTTGAAGCCTCAGGGAATTGCTGTGCATCTCTAGCTGTTTAGCTATGGGGGCATATCTCAGGATGAGTGGTGCTGGAAGTAGAGGATTGATTTTATGTCTGGGGAATGTCCAATTTATCTCTGCTAGTAACAGGGTTCACTGGCTCAGATGGTGTTGCATTTGTACAAGATCAGCACATCAAAAGCCTCAAGAATAAAGGTGGAGTGGCGACTGAGGAGAGAAGTAGTGGATGCATGGCCCTGTTGTGCTATTGGGAGTGAGGCAATAAACAGTATCAAGACTCATTGAATGAGCAGTGAGCCTTCTGCAAACCCCATACCTGCACAATACCTGAAAAAGCTGCCCATGGTTTGTGTATGGCTGCAGCTATAGTTATGTAGACTTCTAACCCTTGTGCAGTATGGAAAAGCTGCAGCCATGGATTGCATGCATTGTGCTCATAGATCCCCTTATTAAAAATGATTGAATTTCTATCCTTGCACATATTCTCACACAAATATTACAGCTTGGATCCTCTTGCTTTGCACAACCTCAAACAACAACAACATAGAAAATGATTCCTAAACACATTGAAGCATGAGAATAGATGTGATGCAACATGAGATCTACTGATGCTAATGCAGCCTCCAGTGTGATGATGGAGCCCCGGTGGCGCAGTGGGTTAAACCCCTGTGCCGGCAGGACTGAAGACTGACAGGTCGCAGGTTCGAATCCGGGGAGAGGTGGATCACCTCCCTCTATCTGCTCCAGCTCCTCATGTGGGGACATGAGAGAAGCCTCCCACAAGGATGATAAAAACATCAATTCATCTGGGCGTCCCCGGGGCAACATCCAATTCTCTCACACCAGAAGCGAATTGCAGTTTCTCAAGTCACTCCTGACACAACAAAAAAAGTGTGATGATTGTTAGCAAAGGGATTATTTCCCCATGCACAGTTGTGTATGTTTTGCCATGTTGGGCTCTAGATTAGATTTATGACATAAAAAGTTATTTGTGCAGCATGTGGATTCAGGGTCCATTTACTTGTATATGGTCCCCTTCTCCTAGTCAGCCTTTTGTCAGCTGGCATGGAAACCATTCTGGTCTCCTTCCATTCTTATTTACTCACTGCTTTTCATCTTCTCCTTCACTGTTTGTCACGTATGGAAGCTGCAAACATCTATTCTGAGATAACATTATCTAGGAAATGGATACGTAACTTATGCTCAGCACTTTGTGCACACTATCTAATAAGGGTGTACAATTTAGCAAAAACCCATGTCATTTTTGGTGCCTGGTTTTCAGCTCCCCCCCCCCCCCCCCCAAATTCAATTTTTAGGAAACTTCCCAAATTCAGGAGTGGTTTTCATTCGTGCCAATGGGGAAACGTTAGAGGCTCTTTTCTCCAGTACAAAACTCACCTCACTTATAGGCCACATCTTTTACAGCAAGCCTATGTAAGTAAGGGGAGCCCAGGAAGGGTAATTAGTGGGGTAAGGCTTTCAGTCTAGGGCAGGGGAAATGAAACATAGGGGCAACACTATAGATGGGGCAAAAGAAGTGGAATAAATGGTCACTCTCCGATAGGAAAAGCCAATTTTTCTTGAAGTCTGCTAAGGATGGGGCTTGCCTAATCTCACGACTTAAATCAAGACATAGTTTTCTAAAATCTACAGAGACACTCGCTGGAACACCTCAGCAAGCGAGAGTCCAAAAGTGGCAGGCTCAAACCCAGAGCCTCAATCAATGGCTGATACCAAATGAGAGACTCACCCCTCGGCACACAGAAGACTGGGCAACTTGGAAGGTGCTGAACAGACTGCACTCTGGCACCACGAGATGCAGAGCCAACCTTCAGAAATGGGGCTACAAAGTGGAATCCACGACATGCGAGTGTGGAGAGGAGCAAACCACTGATCACCTGCTGCAAGGCAACCTGAGCCCTGCTACATGCACAATGGAGGACCTTCTTGCGGCAACACCAGAGACACTCCAAGTGGCCAGATACTGGTCAAAGGACATTTAATCAACTACCAAGCTTGCAAACTCTGTCTTTTGTATGTATGTATGTATGTTTGCTTGTTCTGTAAAAAATGTAACACAACTATTTGGTTGCCTGACACGATAAATAAACCAGGTAGTGAATTCCAAAGAGGGGAGTCACAGCAGAGACCAGAAAGCCTCTGCTTTGACTGGATAAGGACCTCCACATGTGAGGAGCCAAAAAGAAGAAAAGCCCCATCTTCCAAATCTCAGATTTGAGAAAGAAGTGGAGCCATCTCAAAACAGTGCTGCTGAAAGACCTGGGTGACACCACACAAAACAATATTATCATGATTATAATCTATTAAAATAGTTGTAACTCATATGAGAGGGGATTGTTGTTGATAAGCAATACTGGTATTTTTGTTTAAAGACGCATTTGTGCATTTATTACTTGCTTTATCTGTTTGTTCATGAACATAGATTCTCATGCAGAGCAATAACTCTGCCTCAAATAATTTTTAATACAATTAGCAGTAACACAATCTTTTCCCCCAAACCTTCTATTCATTTTCTCATTTTGTGCTTTAGCTGATAACTACTTTCATAATAACATCCCTCCATCACAATTAAAATGGCCCTAATCATTGGTGAAGTCATAGTACCAATGTTCCAATTTGCAAAGCAGATTCCATGACAACCAAGTGGTGTCATAATCATAAACACACCATTCTGACTTCACCTAGAGATCAAGGAGAAAGAGATAATGGCCATGATGAGAAAAAACAGGGCTTTTCAAAGCTTATCTTTGAAGAGTGGCAAACAGAAACACTTAACCATACTGAATGCATTTCCCTTTCTGTGAATGTTCTCTTCCCAAGGTTGTTCTAGTGTTCCCTGTAATGCCATTGCTTGTATTTAGAATAGCCAGAATCTCTCCCCATAAGTGCAAGGACAGTATGTTCAAAATATTAGCATGCATTAAGTACTTTATTCATAAGAGATCTTGTACATCTTTCTGTATTTGACCTATTGTCATTCTGTGGGTGTCTATTTAAAAATAGCATTTATTGAGTTCAACTAAACTGATTGTTTGATAGGCATGTGTAGTGCTGCAATCTTTGTATGAATTAGTACAAGGAATATCTGAACATACAGATGTTGTTGGGCCATGATGGTCGCTGTCCCTTGACATTGGTCATGATGGCTAGGAATGATGGAAGGAGAGACATATGTTATGGTATAAAAAAAACACTGAATTGACCTTGAAGGAGCTGTGGGTGGTGACGGCCGACAGGGAGCTCTGGCATGAGCTGGTCCATGAGGTCACAAAGAGTCAGAAATGACTGAACGAATGAACAACAACAACAACATAAAAAAACTCACACATCATATAGCAATGCCTCAACCGGGGGGAGGTAAGCTGTGTGGCAGCAGATGTTGAACTGCTGCATCTCTCACCTATGAGTGTCCTAGAAGGTCTGCAGGGAGAGCTCACCAACAATATCTTGAGGTCCATAAATTTCCTGATTTCATAGAAATAGGTCTTGGTCACTACTCATTAGTGATGGAATGATCATGTGTACATATGTATCCTGAATCCAAGATCCTAAACACTTTACCAGCACTAGTACTCCAATTTGCAGGACTCTGAATGCATGTCTTTAATACTTGTGTCATTCATACATCACAAAAAAGAAGTGTGTGGCTCATGTCATGAATGGGTGATAGTTCCCAAACTCCAATGCATCCAACACCCAGAGCCATGTGTAAACTGGCCTGCAGTCCAGCCTATATAGAAGTTTGGAAGAAGAACATTATCTTTGAAAATTATTGAAAGTGCTAGCTTTAGCCTATAAATCCCTAAACGGTTCTGGCCCAACTTACCTATCCAAACACATCTCCCCTTATGAACCCTCCAGGACTTTAAGATAATGTGGGGAGGTCCCGCTCTCGATACCACCTTTGTCACAAGTATATTTGGCAGGAACGAGAGACAGGGCCTTCTCAGTGGTGGTCCTTCGGCTATGGAATGCCCTCCCTAGGGATATCAGATTGGCCTCTTTTAACATTCTGAAAACAAGTCAAGACTTGGCTTTTTGAGCGAGCATTTGCAGATGCAATATAACAGACACAGGAAAAATGGAACGACTGGACAACACTATTGGACAATGCTTTTAACAAGGAGACTCTAATTGATATATGTTTTTTTATTGATATTGATGGTTTTAATTGGTTTTATATTTAAGCTTCTTGATTTAATCGTATTTTATGTTTTTGATGCTAACTGTAAACTGCCCTGAGTCGCCTGCAGGCTGAGAGGGGCGGTATATAAATATTGTAAGTAAGTAAATAAGTAAATAAAATAGAAGCAGTATTCTGCTGTCCACTCCCCAATCTTTTTGTCAAATTCCTACTTTCATGGGCAGAACTTGTTTCACTAAAAAAGTGTTCATTTTCTGTATAGCTGGAAAAGCCATATATTGATGTCTATATACAATGATATCTATAGAAGATCAATTGTCACCTGCAGAGCTCTATCTTCCCAATCAGAAGAGAGGAAGCATCTTGCAGTGATGTTTGCTTGCAACAAAGATATGGATTCACCAAAAGGTATTGGGCTTCTGATCAGGAATTGACACAACAGCTTGGTTTCTTGATTATTAATGTTTCTGCTATTAATGTTCACAAGAAATTCATCTTTCTTCTGTTATGAATCCATGCAGCCATATGGAGGTCACTCAGCAACCCAGTAACTATAATTGTGTGTTGTCTATTTGAATTTTCATTTGAAAACCTCATTAACAAAATGTTTGTCTTAGAAGCCAAACCTGATAAGGTGTTTCAAGTTTTGAAGACATTAATATTCTGGTATTTGTTGATCTACCTTTCCATTCCATGAAATAGTTGAGCTTAATTGCCATGGTGACTGTGAGATGGTACTGGCACAAGTACTACTACCAGTAGCAACAGCAGCAGAGGTTATGATAATTTAATTCATATCCTCCCCCTTTTTCAATAATAGAAAAAATAACTTACAAATTAAAACAAATGATGTGGAACATATGGCATATCATTAATATTAAACATTAAAAAGAACTAAAACAAACAATTGAAAACAGTTTAATACAGTTTAAAACAGTGCACCTAAATGCAGTACAATGACTTATTAGAATAACTTTAAAGGAAATTCCAGGGCATAGGACAAAAAAATCCTTCTCTTGTGTTTTCACCAGATATTATTGTATCTGTACAGAGACCAAGAAAAAAAAGCTTCTGCTGAGGATACCAGGGTTTAGGCAGGCTCAAATGAGAATATAGGTTCTATGACAATGTTTCTCAACCTGGGGTTTCTCAACCTGAGGGGGTCACGAAGGGGTGTCATAGGGGTCGCCAAAGACCACCAGAAAACACAGTATTTTCTGATGGTCATAGGGATTCCATGTGGGAAGTTTGAGCCAATTCTATCGTTGGTGGAGTTCAGAATGTTCTTTGACTGTAGTGATCTATAAATCCCAGCAACTACAACTCCCAAAAGTCAAGGTCTATTTTCCCCAGACTCCACCAGTGTTCACATTTGCACATATTGAGTATTTGTGCCAAGTTTGGTCCAGATCCACCATTGCGTGAGTCCACAGTGCTCTCTGGATATAGGTGAACTACAACTCCCAAACTCAATGTCAATGCCCACCAAACCCTTCCAGTGTTTTCCGTTGGTCATGGGAATTCTGTGTGGCAAATTAGGTTCAAATCCATCACTGGTGGAGTTCAGAATGCTCTTTGTTTGTAGGTGAGCTATAAATCCCAGCAACTACAACTCCCAAATTACAAAATCAGTCCTCCCCCAACCCCACTAGTATTTGCATGTGGGTGCATTGGGTATTTGTGCCCAATTTGGTCCAGTGAATGAAAATACATCTTGCATATCTGATATTAACATTATAATTTATAACAGTAGTAAAATGACTGTTATGAAGTAGCAACAAAACAAATGTTATGGTTGGGGGTCACTACAATGTGAGGGACTGCATTAAGGGGTCACGGCATTAGGAAGGTTGAGAACCACTGCTCTATGAGGTAGCCTGAACCTAAGCCAGTTGAACTGTGCCCACAGACAGATGGCCAATTGAGTTCTGTACTAAGGAAATGCATAGCTTTTGTAGCAAAGGATGCTTAACAATTTTTAAGTAAAGAACTTATAACCACCTCCTTCAGTCATGTTGGAACCCTGTCTTATGGTAACAATAAACAATTACTCGCTTCACTCTCTTAGGACTTTAAAACACAAAGCCACTGTTCAATAGCTGCCGTGCTAACATTGATAGTGCATGCATACCAATGTAAGCACATTCAATATCACATCTTCCTTAATTTGCACAGTTGTTCCTATTCATCAATTTATGGTTCTGTGATTGTTCTGCATACCCTCATAACCACACCTACCCTCACTTCCATTATTCCATAATTTTATTATTTATGTATTTATGTATTTATTTATTTAGCAATTTTGTATACCGGTCTTCTCACCTCTGTCGAGGGACTCAGGCCGGTTTCCAACAGTAATATCACATACAGTCATTAAAAACGTCATATTACATATTAAACTATTAAAATATTAAAATAGCAAAATATTAAAATAGCAAAATGCAGTCAAAATTACAATGGTCAGTCATCACAATAAAATCATTGTTCGTCATTCATCATCATCCATCCATATCACAGAATATTGACTCACTCGTCGAAAGCCAATTTACATAGCCAAGTTTTCACCTGTTTTCTGAACGGCAAGATAGAAGGGGCAGTTCTGATCTCCAGTGGGAGAGAATTCCAGAGCCAAGGGGCCACCACTGAGACGGCCCTGTCCCTCGTTCCCACCAGCCGCGCTTGTGAGGCCGGTGGGACCAAGAGCAGGGCCCCTCCAGACGATCTTACCAATCTAGATGGTTCATAGGGGAGAATACGTTCGGACAGGTAAACTGGGCCGGAATCGTTTAGGGCTTTATAGGTTAACACCAGCACTTTGAATTGTGCTCTTAAGCTAATTGGCAGCCAGTGGAGCTGGTGCAACAAAGGAGTAGTATGCTCCCTGTACCCCGCTCGTGTTAGTATTCTGGCTGCCACTCATTGGACTAGTTGGAGCTTCCAGGCAGTCTTCATAGGCAACCCCACGTAGAGAGCATTGCAGTAATCTAAACGGGATGTAACCAAAGCGTGGACCACCGTGGCCAAGTCAGCTGACGCACAAGTTTTAATCGTGCAAAAGCTCCCCTGACCACCGCTGAAACCTGGGGCTCCAGGCTCAACGATGAGTCCAGGATCACTCCCAAGCTGCGAACCTGCGCCTTCTGGGGGAGTGTAACCCCCCTGAAGGCGAATTCTTTTAAAGCATTTTCACAGTTTCAGTTATGAAAAATAAAAAGTAAAAACAAAACCAAGAGAGAGGAGAAAAATCCTGCCCCTGACATGATGTTACTGTTGGTATGCTGGCATAGAAACACAACAACCCCATCACACCAGGTCAGATGACAGGAACATGGAAGGATTGTGAGATTTTGAAGTGGTTTGTCCATCAGTAGTGAGGATGGGTCAATCATGCGGAGGAAATCCAGCTTGAATGCTGGCATGCCTGCCTTGTGCAATAAACTCCACTTGTCCTGCAAATGAACCAAGAAGTGCAAGGTCTATCATATAAGTAGTTGCTCCACTTTTCCATGGGTCTGCAAGCTGTGCATATTGAAAATACATTGTTATTGATTGATCAAGAGCCAGAGTTACATCTACTGAACTGTATCAACTGAATGAATCTCAGAGATTTTATCTGCTATGTAAATTCTACATGGAGGATTATGTTCTCTTCTGTAGGCCAGGAAGTAATAGACCTCTGACTACTTCTAAATAACTGTGCTGGGGACCTTACAGACACAACGTTTGGCAAGAAAGAATACTTTCTTAGTTACCAGCTCTACCATAGAATAGGCCTTCAAATAAACTGTAACCCATATGTAGTCAGACTTACCACTTCATCAGACGGGGCTTGGAAAGCATCCTAGGATGCTTCCCTGCCAGTCCAGTGATAGATGGGCACACTGCCCATCCCACATCATAGCTGGACTTGTGGTTGAGGCCTTGCCCACAACTGGAGTGGAAGCGTAGTACAGTGCTTCTCTCCCAAGATGGTAGCCTGCCTGTGTTGTTCTGGCTACAACGGATCACATCTCCCTATTTGCACAGATGTATCAACTTTAGCTGTAGATATAATTCTACAGCTAAAGCAAAACAACTACAGATGGATTAGTTTTGTAGCAAAACAACTACAGATGTATTAGTTTTGATATTGGATACATACTGTATTAACCACCTTTGATATTGCACCTCTCTTCAGTAGCACAACTGTGCCAATTTGTCATTCCATGCCTGTGCAATTGTATCCTCATAATCCTATCTTCCCGTACTACTGCTGTTTCTTAATTATGTGTTATTTTTATTTATTTTGTTTATTTTATTTATTTTACTGCAATTGTTGAATTACAATATTTTTTAAAAGGCAAATATATGCATACAATGAACGGCAAAGAGCCCTTTTGAGAATAGCAAGGAGGATAGGAAAGAGAAGGATAATCCCATCCCCTTACACAAAGTTACTGCAAACATGCTAGCACAGAAATAGAAGGGATCCATTGCATTAAGGTAGGTAACAGGAATGTTATAGAACAGTCTCTTAAACTGTGCTCCTCCAAATGTTTTGGATTTTAGCTCTCACAATTCCTAACAGCTGGTAAACTGGCTGGGATTTCTGGGAGCTGAAGTCCAAAACACCTGGAGGAGCACAGTTTGAGAAACACTGTTATAGAATAATAGAGTTGAAAGAGACCACATGGGCCATCAAGTCCAACCCCTGCCATGCAGGAAAAACACAATTAAAGTACCCCTGACAGATGGCCATTCAGCCTCACTTTAAAAGCCTCCAAGAAAGGAGCTTCCACCAGACTCCAAGGCAGAGAGGGTTCCACTGTTCATAGAATCATAGAATCAAAGAGTTGGAAGAGACCTCATGGGCCATCCAGTCCAACCCCCTGCCAAGAAGCAGGAATATTGCATTCAAATAACCCCTGACAGATGGCCATCTAACCTCTGTTTAAAAGCTTCCAAAGAAGGAGCCTCCACCACACTCCGGGGCAGAGAGTTCCACTGCTTAATGGCTCTCACAGTCAGGAAGTTCTTCCTCATGTTCAGATGGAATCCTCTCTTGTAGTTTGAAGCCATTGTTCCGTGTCCTAGTCTCCAAGGAAGCAGAAAACAAGCTTGCTCCTTCCTCCCTGTATCTTTGCATTTCATTTTTTTCTGCCTAAGAGGAGTATCTTGCATTTGTCACTGTTGAACTTCATTTTGTTAGTTTTGGCCCATCTCTCTAATCTGTCAAGATCGTTTTGAATCCTGCTCCTGTCCTCTGGAGTATTGGCTATCCCTCCCAATTTGGTGTCGTCTGCAAACTTGATATTCCTGCCTTCTAACCCTTCATCTAAGTCATTAATAAAGATGTTGAACAGGACCGGGCCCAGGACGGAACCCTGCGGAACAGCTCTTATGGTTAGTAAGTTCTTCCTAATGTTCAGGTGGAATCTTCTTTTCTGGAATTTGAACCCATTGCTCTTAGTCTTCAGAGTCATGGTAAACATTGAACAGGCCTGCTCCCTCTTCCTCATGACATCCTTTCAGATATTTTAACATTGTTTTACCCATAATTGCTACGACAGGAGAACTGAGGAGTGGGGGCAGGGACCGTTTGTGCAGAAGCAACCCATTAGTAGAACACACATGGGATTGTGTGATATGTTCTATCACACAGTCCAGCTACAATGTCAAATTGCCTACCTTATGTGATAAACTCTATAATCAGTGACTGATATTAAATCTGTGATCAATAAAACCGCTATAGAGGATCCATAAAGACTAGCTAGGAAAACAGGGTTCTTGTGGGTAGGATGGGTGTTGGGCATCAGTCCTTAATTTGAAATGTTCAAATCATAATTTCCAATGGAAAACATTGGCATAATCCTGTAATTTCAATACCAAAACAACTAGCGCTGAAGTTCAATAAGTGACAGAAATTCCAACAGTGGAAGCCTAAATTTGTTTGCTCAGAAGTATAGCCACAGACTTTAGTCAGATTTATTAACAAGTAAGCATACTCTGGATTGCAGCCTAAATGTATTAAAGCTGTTACATAAAATGATGGAAAACCGAGCACTGGAAGTAAAATACTAGCATAATTGGCACCAATATATTCATTTTTAGAAACCAAAGTATTTACAAAGGTATTTTTTTCGCTCTTTATATAGGAGTAGGATATTTTATTAGTTCTTATTACTGGATAGAAAAAATATAGATGTAATTTAGTTCCATTATAGAAAAACAGTTAGGAAAATTCATTTTAAATAAGTATTTACTGTTGACTAAATGGTCTAGCAGTAATATATCAAAGCTTGTTAAGTGTTAAGAGCAAATGGATTTTTTTAAAAGTATTCACTGTTAGCTAAATGGACTAACCATAATATATCAAAGCTTGTTAAGTGTTAATAGCAAATAGATTCATAGTTTATGTTTCATATAGTTAGTCATCAGAGTTCAAAGCTACAATTCCAGTGGCTCTTTCCTAATTACAAAACTGTTTGACTCCAGACAGTCTGGGATTTTTTAATAAACATATTCTGCACATAAAATCCATAACAAATGCTTAAGAGCACAGAAGCCCATAAATATTGCAATCCTTAACAAAAAGAAACAAATGTGTAATGGGATCTAGGTTCTATGCACATAAAACCATTGTGCCCAAAACAAAATTGAAAGACCTTTGTTTTCATTCAGATGTGCTTTATTTAAAGTATTTTTGTCTTTTTAGAATCTATATCAATAAAAATGTAATGTTTGTTTGTGGGATTAACATAACTCAAAAACCACTGGATGAATTGATACCAAATTTGGACACAAGACACCTGTCAGGCCAACAAGTGACCATCGCTCATAACAACACTGAAAAACACAGTGGAAGGGACTTAAAAAGCCAAAAAAGCAAAAAGACACTGTAGCGCATGTGCAAAAATGACTCCTTTCTGGCAAACAAAACACATAATAGCATATCCACACTCCCTTCCAGACTACAGCTCCCAACATCCCCTAGACCAGGCCCTTTAGGAAAGGAGGATGATCCAAATGCACTGCTTCCAATCTGCAAGCTTTCTTCTCCTTGGATTTCTTAGAGAGCATCCTAATTCCTGTCAGAGATAGATGATACCCAGCGGAAGGAATGCTAGATCAAGCAGACACTGAGTTGCAAAATAAGGTCTCTGCAGGCTTTGAGTTACAAAAGAAACTAAGTTTACTAAGTACATACAACAGACACGTCTTTCTACAACGAGCTACAATTTCAGGAAGAACAACAAAGAAGTAGTCAAAACCGAAAGCCTCTTCACATCTGCTTATCTTCTCTTGCTGATACTGGTTACTCCCTTCTGTTCTCTTATCTTACTTTTTCAAGTTCACTTAATCACAGCCTCAAAATATAAACATTTCTGCATGGCATCCATCTTGGCAATACATAGAAGCACATTGAAAAACACATACATAACTAAATTAATCCTGACAATTCCTGCTTATTTCCAATTTCCTATTCCTGGACTGCAACCCCCAGCAATCCTCCAGATAGATAGATTAGATAGAGATAGGTAGGTAGGTAGGTAGGTATATAGATGGATCAGAAGGACTGCTGGGAGTTGCAGTCCAAAAATAGGTAGAGAAGAAAGAAAAGGGAGAAAGAGGAGGGGAAAAAAAGGGGGGGGGGAAATGGAAGGGAAGAAGAGAAGTAAGGAAGGAGAGAAAGAAAGAAAAAAGGGAAGAAAGGAAAGAGGGAGGAAAGGTTAACCACAGCAACGTGTGGCGGGTACAGCTACTGTTATATAAATTTCTCAAAATCTGTAAAATTCCAGTGGATGATGTATTTGCTATATGAAGTAATTTGAGTGGAAGAAACATGGATTTAATATTGTTATTGTTCAGTTTAGAAAAGCTCTTAAGGGTGTCTACACTCAATACTCCTTGGCAGAATATAAGATTCAATCCAGAAAAAATTGAAACTCTCACAAATTAAAAATGGAAAAAATTATCAATTTACCCTCTTTCATCTCCATGATAGCTCTATTTTGCCCTGAGAGTGATATAAAATTGACCCATATTCAGTCTGATTGTTTTTGGAGAGCTTCCTCCAAACTGGTATCCTCCAAATGTATTTGGACTATATGTCCCACAATCCTTGACCATGCCATCAGAGAATAATGGGATTTTTAATTCTAAACATTTGGTTGGGAAAACTCATCTCTCGTGTTAAATACTCTTGTTTCTGAACATCCATTATATCATTACATCTCTCCCAGAGCATAACCTTAAACATGTTAACTCCACCGGTTCAGTGGGTCTTACTTGCTAACAGATTTGTTCCAAATTCATGTCATCATCTTCCTATGCTGTCACCAAAATTGTGTTGGCCATTATGGTCAATAGGAGATTGATTTTTTTGTAATTAGTTTTGGTAAGGGAGTGGCATAAAACATAAGAAAAGAAGCCACAATGTATTAAGGGTGTCATTCATTCTTAATACATTAACCCATTTGAGCACTATGGATTAGTCCTAAGGAATCCAGGAAATTTTTAAGGATTAATATTTTGACTTCATAAGCTGAAATACCCTAAAGGTGCTGGGTCCCTTTTGATCTTGGAAGCTAAGCAGGATCAGTCATGGTTTAGAACTTGGATGGTAGAGTATCAAACATACTGTAGCTATATTTCTGAGGAAGAAACTGGAAAACCATAATATATAATAAAGATATGAAATTCATGGCATATGTGTATGTTGACAGACAACTTGGAGGAACACACCCAGAGATACACATGTAGAATATTCTGCGAAATAGCTATGCCTCCTTACCAGACAATGCAAGCCACTATTCCATAGGATGCAGCTATGGTAACAAAAAAAGGAATCAAAATTTGTGTATAGTTGTATAATGTAAAAGGGGTCCCTAATGCCACCCAAAGCTTTTGAAAGACTGAATGGAATATGGTGGAATTTCAAAGAGTTTTACTGCTGTTGATGGGGGAGATGAGACATTTTTCTCAATGTGAACATCCCAAAAATGTATCAGTTTCAAGTCAGTGAAGCTTTTGAAGGGAAAAAAACACCAATATAAATTAATGTCTGACCAAATGTGTCAAGGGTGATGTGTTCTGAGAGAGACAGAGAGTATGGAACAGGAATGGACAAATGTTAAGTACATATGTGTTTGAAACACTGATAGCATATGAGAGAGAATGTATATAGGAGCCTATGAGGGGATTGCATCTAAATCCTAGGAGCCCCCGGTGGCACAGTGGGTTAAAGCCTTGTGCTGGCAGGACTGAAGACCGACAGGTCGCAGGTTCGAATCCCGGGAGAGGCGGATGAGATCCCTCTATCGGCTCCAGCTCCTCATGCGGGGACATAAGAGAAGCCTCCCACAAGGATGATAAAACATCAGAAATCATCCAGGCATCCCCTGGGCAATGTCCTTGTAGATGGCCAATTCTCTCACAACAGGAGCGGTTGCTCCTGACATGACAAAAAAAAAATTAAATTCTAACAGTAGAGGTACACACTAGGAATTAGTGACTAAAGCCACTGCCTGGCATTCAGCCTCTTAAACCAATATTTCCTAGAACCAATTTTCCTCTTGACCCCATTATACTTGATACATAAAGTATGCTGATTTGCATTCTAGTTTGAAAAATGGAAGACCTTGAAAATTAATAATGGACTTATAAAGCAGAAAATATGAAGTGGAGAACTTTGTTTATTATGAAATGTGTGTGTATCACTAAGATTGCCTAACTCCAGGCATAATACCAATACAGCTATCAACAAATAAGAAAAGTAAATAGTGTATTGATTTATAAACTCACAACAGATGCCACATTAAAGCTGATGCGAACCAGATGGTAGATATAATCTGATGGCAGTCAACTCCACGTGGTGTCGCATCACCTTTAAGAACCTGATTGAAGGATGGAAAGATACTTATATAATTAGGGTATAGTGAGCATCTTTTTTCTTATTGGGCAAGATATGTCATGTGATAGGGCTTAGAAAGATATATAACAAACTGAAAGGCGGTGTACAAGGTGTTTTATCATTCACCTCCTACTAAAATGTAGCTGTTAGCAAGAGCAAAGGATGTTTTTGCCCTAAGATGATGGGAAAGGGAGCCTCTTAAGTTCCTCATTGCTGCCAATGGGTCTGATTTTCCCAGATCCTTTGGTTGCCAGACTGAAAAACAGGGGTTTTTCCCAACCAAATTTGGGAAGCTCCCAAAAATGGATTTGAAGATCCACCAAAATCCAGAAACTGAAAACAGAATGGGGTTTAACAGAATTGCACACCCCTAATGTGTATATAATATGCAGGGGCGGTTCAACCATTACGTAAAGTAAGCATTCCCAGTATAGTTGATTTTGCCCAGGGGCTCCCTTGAGGTGCTCTTGGGGGAAAATAGACCTTGACATATGTGAATTGTAGTTACTGGGATGTATAGTTCACCTAAAACAATGATGGAATAGAACCAAATATGGCACACAGAACTTCCATGACGAACAGAAAATATATATCAGTGATTGGGGGGGGGGGGGGGGGTGCACCAAAATACTGTTTGCTTACCATTGAAAATTACCTAGGGCCGCCTCTGATAATATGCCCACTATTATGTGACCACTGGAGTCCCAAAGATTGTGTAGTCCTTTGGTAGACATATATGGGATAATTTTTGAGTTATCAACAGTTGGCACCAGCCTGCCAGCTCTCTCCACCTTTGTTTCTGGGTCTTGTGCCTTCCTCTACCCACCTTGCCTCTTTAAGCTGGTACAGAACTTCAATGTCTTATCCAAATCTGAAGATTAAATGCACCACTAAGCAATTCATCATCTCGGTGCAGCTTTAACACCTCCTGTCTACAGTGTTAACTTTCATTGATGATCTAATTTAAACCAACTGTTTTTGCTAATTCAGAAATTAATGATGTAGCCACCACTAATTATGCTGGAGGAGTAGATGTAAGTTGCATGCCTAATGAAAGGCTCAAATTAGAAAATCAACTTTCCCAGAGGGATCAGGCCTTTTTAAACTCTGCTGTGTCACACTGTCCATTTCAAAAAGTAACTCCTGGATGAGAAAGCAAAGGGATGGCTGAATATTTCCTTTCACAAGAATTCAAGACAGCAAACAAAGCTCTTTTTCTACAATAAATATGTGCTTCCTCAAAATTAATTCTTCTTTGAGAGCTGTTTTATACAAGCAGATAGAAAGAATGGCACTTGCTGCCACCACAAAGGATCCATTGGCTTTCCTGATCTAGTTGGCTATAAATACTTGAGGTCAAGGCTAGTCATCTTCCATCATCAACAAGTTCAAAATCAACTAGTTCAAAATCAAATTATTTATTTCGGTCATTGACCAGCACAGGAAATAGAGTCACATTTTCATACAAACTTGGTATGTTTGGTACATTACAAATATAAATATAACTACTGAAGCACAATATGGGTGAGGGAACGGAAGGGGAAACAGAGTAAAAACATACAATGCCCAGATCCATCACCAAATTGTAGCTTCAGAAAAGAAAATTACTGGACACACAGTTAACTTTTGGGATTAGTCATTCCTTGACGGATTTTGTATGCTGCTGCACAGAACTTTCCAACATTGTAGGTTGTAGCTGAATTAATATCTGCAAGTAGCATGGAGGTATAAAATTCTCCTGAATGGCCTGGGTGCTTGTATAACAGAGGTAAGATAAGCCTGGCATGGATATCCCTGTAGAACGGGCACTGAAGGAGCACATGTTCTATTGTTTCTAAATGACCCAAGTCACAGGGGCAGAGTCTCTCTGGGAAAGGGATCTTCCGGTAGCGGCCTTCGAGTACAGCTGATGGGAGAGCGTGGCATCGAGCCAGGGTGAAAGCCCTTCAATGAAGAGGAACCTCTAAGTATGTTAAATATGCCATAGGGGAGGCAAGATATCTGCTGTCTTCATTGATAAGGAAGGTTGGTACCGAGGCCAGATCTAGTTGTCGCTCTGTGTCTGTGATACATTGTTTAATAAGTGCTTTGGCTTGATTGTAATCCATAGCGAATAGTAGACCTGGAGAAAATCCCAATGAGGAGATTTTTGATGCTACCTCCTGCTTCCATGTAGATTGGAAGTCATCCTTCATAGTTAGTGGGGCAAGACCAAAGGGTGCACGGGATAGTCTGAGCCAGAGGTTGAGTATGGCCACCCACACCCTGGCCTCCACTCTCATAAAGCCCGTCTCTAGTCACAGGGTGGCATTAGAAACACATTTAGGGACCTGCAAGGCCGATCTCAGAAACTTTGACTGAACCAGCTCTAATGGGGCAAAACTGGGGAAGGGGCCCAGCTGAGCACCATACAAGAGTTGACTAATGACTTAGCTTCAAACAGCTTGAGTGCTGCCGGTGTGAAGTGGCCCCCTCTTGTCCTAAGATATTTAAGAATGGTCTAGTTCAGCAACATTACAGCAGAACAAATACCACCCATGTCAACAACTGGTATGAGGGCTGCTGGTAACGTGGGGAAAAGACTACTGCTCTCATTGCACAAAAATCCAAAACGAAAAGGCACAAAAACTAATTTTCCTCCTGGAGTAAGGGATGCCAGAAACGGGGGGGGGGGGGGGGGGGATGAAAAGTCCAGTTTATGAGATTCTCAAATCCTTTCTTTCACTCTCAGGTCCAGAACAATTATTGATTTAATTACAAACTTGCTTATAAAAGAAAATGTGTGTGTTGGGTAGGAGTGGGGGTAGAATTCTCTCTGGAGTGACCCAGACACTATTCTGTGCACCTTCACTGGTCCAGCAATGGAATAGGGACAAGACAATAATCTAAGATTTCTTATACATTGTGACTAAAATGCACTGCACTAAGGAGGGTGAAAGTTTATGGAAGAAGGAAAATATCCTGACATGATCAATATTAGAGTGGTAATACAAGTTTTCAACATAAGTGAAAATCTGCACACTGATTACAAAGGCAGTGTTAGCATAAGGTTACTATGGCCAGTTTGCCCACCTCCAGCAGAATATATTCATATGAAATAGCCAGTAACTCCACATCTAGAACTCTGCATCAGTTCTTCTGACAGGCATCATCAGCATGAGGTCAGAATGGGGAGTTCTCTTTCAGCCAATTCATATTAGCATAAACCACACTGGCCAATCTCGTTCCTTCATGCAGTTCCAGAATAAAGTCACATTAGGCAGTTCATCACCATCTAGCAGACAACATCAAGACACAGCCATATCTTTGAAATCTCAAATTCATGAAGGCTTTACTTTATAGTTGAACAGATTGCAAGAGAGGAAGATCATACGGAGACTGGTAGGCACATAGAGAATGAGTGCAGATATATTAGGATTGAGCCAAAGAAATGAGAAGTTTAAAGGCCAGATTGTAGGATGGTTAATCTTTGAATTTTCAACTGCTCAACCCAGTCACAGAGCAATTCAAGAAACCTAAACAATAAAATATTAACTTGCAGAAACACAAATGACAAAGGAAGAGTGTGATCAGGAACCACATGTGGACACCTTTTAAAGAACCATAAACTGGGTTTATACATTGTTGAGAAATTGATCATGACCAATATTCTATGACAGAATAACAACAATGAAGATGAGACCTCTTTGAAATACTGTGTCCAGTTTTCAACTCCACACTTTAAAAATTGGAGGTGCATCTGTAATAAGAAATTCAATGTGCAGATTTGAGAAATGTAAAATTAATATGATGTGTGGGAATGAATGGAAGAATGGAAGGATGTATGAATGGGGTTAATAATTTTGGAAAAACCAGTAAAAGACCCAGACCTGCAATGACTAACTACCTGCTTGCTTGACTGAAACTAGAAGTAAGCTGTGATAAGAACTGGGACAGTGATAACAGAAATGTTTGTTACGCAGAATCAATTTGTTGCGCAGTAGCAATGCCCAACATGTCCAAAACCAAAGCCAAAGACACAGACCAGTCAGAAGAAATAAAACAGTAGACCTTTACTCTTGCTTGTAGAGTTGAAAATAAAACAGCTTGGCACACTTATATAGTCTCTGTAAGTAATACAGAATAAATCTTCTGTGTTATAAATCATAGAGCATAACAAAAGTACATGGTTACTTCACCATAACATGAGCTTCTTGCTTCTGCTCTCCAGCAAATCAAACAGCCAACTGCCAACAGGCTGCAAAAGCCTCAAAAACTGTTACATTCAAGAGGCGTGGCCCAGCCTTGCTGAGCTGAGCTAGCTTTTGCAGCTGCAGTTAATCATTAACACATTTGCAAGGCCTTTCTGCAAGGTTTCCTTTAACACACACACTGGACTTACAACAATATACCGTAATAATGTTTGCAACATTTCTTATGTTAAGAAGGAAGTTAACACAAGCCTTGTGTTTGTCAACACCAATCAAGATCAACATCTGGCCAGGAAAGACATCTATCATTATTTTACAACTTTGGGACTACATCAACAGAACATTCCTATAAAAGACTCAGTCTAATAATGCTCAAAGTGTGGCAGACCGAGGAGTCTGTTCCATCCGCCATGCTCTACTCCATGGAAAGGAGAGAGATGGTGTATTTGGAGAGTGTGAGATATACTATGGGAAAGTATGATTCTGGACACTTTAGGGCTTCTTTCTCAAGGGAAGAGGAAGAAGTACGCTTTTGGAGTCTTGGATTTTGTGCAGGGAGTCAGGTTCTGCTGAATGGAAAACAGAGATCTGGTCCTTGGCATTGTTTTTAGGAAAATAAGTTTTGGCATTTTGGCGTTTTGAAGTTTTGGCGTTATGGAACTATGCATTGACAGGCTGCAGGAAAGCAGGGTCTGGCCTAACAGATGCTTCTCCAAAGAGGGAGAAAAGGATATGGTAATATTTGAATGCCTGAGGATGAATGCATGTACATGTGGTGTGAATGTTGAGTGAAAATGTAATTCCCCTTTGTTTGTTTGTTAACCAATGTAATTGTAAATCCAATGTAGTTGCATAGAATCTGTATGTCTGTATGTCTAAATGTTTTTCTGTAATCTGATATACCCTCTCACACTGGAAATTGTAATAAAAAGAGCTTATGCTTCAAAGTCATTGAAAAGTCATTCATGACACATCCACACTGTAGATGCAGTTTGATACCACTTTAACTGCTATGGCTCAATGCTATGGAATCATGGTAGTGCTAGTTTTACAAGGTTTACAGCTTTCTCTGCCAAAGACAACTGGTGCCTCACCAAACCACAAATCCTGGGATTCTGCTAGGTGAACCAAACTACATTACTTCTACATTCTTCTAATGTTGTCTTGCACCCTGGAAGGATGCAAGACAGCATTCCTCATATATCTCTGTTACACAAAAGAAGACAAAAACTTATTCTCTGCTTATCTAGATGACAGAGTTAAAGCTATAAACAAAAGTTATGGGAGGGCAGATAACTGGGTTGGATTAAACAGATAAAGTTCATAATGGAAAATAAGTTCGAAAGTGGATGCAATTAGTAGTAATAGTGTGGAATTGGTTTTTCTTCTTTGGAAGTTTTCCAGTAGGAGTTGAAGATCCTTTGGTCCAGAGTTCCTGAACGGAGTAGGAACTTGATGTTTCTATAAGGTTTCCTCTATCTTTGTGACTTATCAAACAAGCTAGGGGAAAAACAGGTTGAGATAATTAAGTATTTTCTATTTTTAAAAAAGCACTATTTTTATTACACAAAAGAGGACATAATGAAGTATAAGGGAAAGGTAAAATGTTTGGAATTGAGGTAAAATTTGAAAGGCAACACACACAAAGCTAAAGTGTATCAGTCGCTTCATATTCAGGATTAGAGGAAAAATAAGAACAGAATTCAATGGTCTCCTGAAGTAATGCTTTCCAAAAGGGCTTCTCCCTATACTGTTTGTTTGGTATTTTGAAGACATAATACAAATAAATAAAGGTGTATAGTACAGTGTTTCTATATGTCTCACACTTGCTGCCTGATGCACTTGCAATGTAAATAGGCCAATGGGGATAATGATAATTATAGTTGTCCTTGTTATTTACTCCTTCTCTCTGCTCCCTTGCTACAGGATTGCCACAAGATAGTACATCCCAGTCTCATGGCAGCTATTTGGAAATGGGGACACTAAATTTCATTAGCTTTCTAATTAGTTTTAGTAAACACAAAAACAAACTTGACTGCTTTTAGCTTAGATACTGAAACTGACTCAGTCAAATAAGATGACAAAGGAGATGCAGGTATGAATGTTTCTCTTTAGGCCTGGTAACAACAACAACAACAACAATCTTTATTTATACCCCTCCACCATCTCCCCAATGGGGACACGGGGCGGCTAACATGAGGCCAAGCCCTTTTAAAATACAATACAACACAGCAAAATACAGAATACAAGAAACACAATGCATCAACAAATAAATTATAATAACAAAGTGAAATAATAAAGCAAATTCACACAATAAAAATTAACAGAATGGGCAGGCCAAGTGGATGAGACAAAATGATAAAACCCTGGGTGAGGTAGCAATAGAAAGTATGTAAGTGAAGGGAACCCAAGAAAATAAAACAGTGGGGTAAGATATTAGCATGCATGCAGGGGTTAGAGATCTTGATTTAGGGAGCTAACATGCCAATGATCTGTAGAAAGAATTTTTGTTATAGGAAAACCATTCTAAGATGGGGTAGTGACTCAGGGTGCTGCTCTAACCACCCACCTGGTATGGCAACATCATCAAGTATAGAAAAATCAACACCCTAGCATGCTTTCAGGATGCCTCCACCTCGGATGCCAACACATGACATCAAGCAACTTCCAGCAGGGCTCCATGGAGGAAGCATCCTTACAGAGTGGTGGGATGCTTTCCATTTTCTGTAGACAATAATTAGGAGAAACTGGACTGTGATACTTCCCCCTGTGGAATGAGGAAAGTGGTGCAGCCAGCAATTTGGGGCACCGGGCAACATTTCCCCCCCACTATCCATGGATTCGCCATGCTGCTTGTCGAATCCCCTCACTGCCCCACGGATTACAACCTCAATATGATGAGCTCCTTAGCTACATCTGGGAAAACCAAGAGAGAACTCAAGGGAAGAAGAAGAGGTGAAGAAACATCCCTAAAAGTATTGTATGCCGCAGCAATGAGATCTCTATGCTGGATTTCATATAAAAAAAATCACAAGTTGAACACTTCCCAATAGGGCTGGGCGGTTTCGTTTCGTTAATTCGTAATTCGTTAATAATTCGTTAATTTTTTAAATTACGAAACGATAACGAACCATTCTGGAGCATTTTTTTAAAAAAACGAATTTTTAAATAGTTTTGTAAATGCTTCGTATTTCGTTATTGTATTCGTTTTGTTATTGTTTTGAGGTCGTTTCGTTATTGTTTCCGCATGTCTGGGGCAAGTTTTATGGTTGTTTTTTGTTTAATTAGTGGAAAAAAATTATAATATCACACCAACAGTCAACAACAGAGGGAGAAGGAAACTTCAGAAGTTTTTGGAGGTTTTTTAGCGTATTTCGCGGTCGCGTCCGCCATTAACGAATCGATTCGTTATTGTTTCGGAAATCGATTCGTTAATGTTTTGTAATTTTTTTCACATTTACGAAATTTCGTAAATATCGAACTTTTTAAAAGGAAAATTTTGTAATTATTTTAAATAACAAAACGCAAAAAAACCCCCAAAAAACGAATCGATTTTAGAAACAAATTTTTCCGTTGTTACCCAGGCCTACTTCCCAAGTGTCCAGGACTGTGTGATATATTTTCGAATGATGCGCGGCGCGCGCGGATCCAAGTAAGGTGGCCTTTTGCAGTTGACAGATCGTGATTTTATCAATGTTTATTATTTCCAAATGCCGGCTGAGATCTTTTGGTATGGCATCCAGTGTGCCAATGACCACTGGGACCACGTATACTGGTTTTTGCCAGAGCCTTTGCGGTTGGATTTTGAGGTCCTGATAATGGCTGAGTTTTTCCTGTTGTTTTTCCTCAATGCAACTGTCACCTGGTATGGCGATATCAATAATCCAAAGTTTTTCTTTTCTACAATCTTGATGTCTGGAGTATTGTGTTCCAAAACTTTGTGAGTCTGGATTTCAAATTATTGTTATTATTATTATCATCATCATATTTTTGGATCCAATATGTTGAGATTAAGTTTCATAGAAGTCAGTAGGACTTACTTGTGAGTAAGCACACATAGGATGACAGTGCTGATTTTTTTTACTTTATATCTATATTCCTCTTCATTGAATATCTATGTATATAATAAAAGTCAGTATTTGTATGCGGAGGAAGGACGGGAGGTGAATGTGACAGAGTTCTGATTGGCTGCCACTGTGGTACTATTTGCATATGGTCTCTGATTGGTCACCAGAACATTCCGAACTAGCAGAGGGAAAAGGAAAGGGGCCTGAGGCTGTCAGGAATGGTTGGAGTTGAAGTCCAAAACACCTTGTGGCCCCCATTAATGACAGAATGAGACCAAACCTGGCACACAGACCCCCCCCCCGACCCACTCAACATCCTGGTGCAGTTTGAGCGAGGATGGACCATGGATGACGGGACTTGCAGTACTTTAACTCACTACCTTAGAGCACTGTGGCCCACACCAAGGACGGATCAGGACCAAACTTGGCACACAGAGGCCCAATGGCCCACTTTACAACCTGGTGCAGTTTAGGGCAGGATGGGCCACGAATGATGAGATTTGCAGTACCTTCACCCAATTCACTTCCCACAGAACACTGTAGCTCCTACAAATCACTGACCAGGTCCAAACTTGGCACACAGAGTACTCATGACCCACTCTACATCCTGATGTAGTTCTAAGGGGATGGACCATGGATGATGGGACTTGCAGTACCTTTACTCACTTACTGAAACCACTGCGACCCTCATCCAATGACTGATCAAGACCAAATTGGCACACAGAGCCCCCATGACCAACTCTATATCCTGCTGCAGTTTGGAGGAGAGTGGACCATGGATGATGGAACTTCAAGTACCTTCAGTCACTTCCTGAAAACAATGCAACCATCATCCAATGACCAATAAAGACCAAACTTGACATACAGAACCTCCATTACCCACTTTCTCTAATAACCCGGGCTGCTCCGGGTCCCCAAGCTAGTCCTAAATATTTTAGAGCAATTGCATGGAAATTATTGTAATCTTACCTTTTTTGAAGAACTGGGCCAGAACTGGTTTCACTAAACTTTTCTAGAGCATGTCAAAGAACTCTGTGAGAGGGAAATAGTTTGTCTGTTCATCTATACTGCAATCACTTGTGTTTATTTTTTCCTTTATTGATCCCCAGAAATAATGTTCCATTAATAACCATAACTTTGTGTTGCCACATAATTTGTATTCATGACATGAGTTCTGATCATGTGAGATCATTGATCTATTCAACCAGTTTCTAATTGGTAACATCACACTATACTTGAATCTAACTACCATATATCACATATGCATATGTCATGAAAGTGTAATAAAATTCCATTTAATGTGGGATCTACCATTTGTTGGCAACATTTATTCATTCATCTGATTTATGTATCATCTTTCTTCATAAAGAGGTTTTAAAATACACAATAGAACCCTTGGAAGATACTGAAAGATACACAATAAAACTCTATAAGCAGTTGCTGGGGGAAATCATGCAGAACGCCTCAGAAAAAAGTAGTTGTTTACACAACTTAAACATTTTTAGTGGGATTTCTATCTCCCTCCTGTCGATATTTTTTTTTAAAAGTGAAGGGAAAAAACAGTTAATTATATAGATAATTTTCATAAACCATGCTCTTCATTCTCTCATAGACGTAACATGAAGTTGACCTGCAGTCTGTTTTCCCCATGTTTCCTAGTTAAATTGATTTTGCTTGCAATGCAATTATAAGCAGCTGCAAAATTCCACACCTCTCATCACATTATTTATTGATGCTGCACTAGCCATGTGTCCATGGGTGAAAATTGCAGAGAATACTCTTTAACTAAGACACATATTCAGCAAACCCTCTACTTCTATGTATGTTGGATGACATTAGATATCCCAATGGATCTCATCAAGCTAACTTCATGCAAATATGCAAGTAGTCCCGAATGCCCTTTGTAAACTCAGCATTAAACATTTTCTGTCAATGAAAACCCATTTCAAGAGTGAGTATTGTAATTTTTCCCTTTTTTAAGAGAAAAAACAAACATGTTTAAAACCCATCTGGCTCTTAACATACTACAGTAATCTATGCTGAGAATGATAAAGGTAAAATCACTAAATTCATAAGGAGCTACAAAGCAAGCAATGTGTTCAACATCAATACCGCACATTTCCAAAATGGACCAGTGGAATATGTTGTTCTTATGGCTACCCTTGAAAACAAGAAGGACCATTACCATTTTATTTACATCCAGCACATGTGATTACATAGTCTAAGAGGTGCCAATGCTTTGACCGGGGGTGCTTCCATGATGTCTTGAACTTGTTTTTTCTGGTGGAAGTGTGTGTTGGTGATGACAAGGTTGTGTTTCACACATTTGGTGAGAAGCAGGATGCCATTCGAGTTGCTGTTTCCAACCCGGCCTTTTCCTTTGGTCCCTGGCCACAGGTCAGACTTGCATTAAAATCCCCCAGGAGGATGATTTTGTCCTCCTTAGGTATCTCTGATAGGACGGTGTCCAGCTGACAGTAACATTTATCCTTGATGTCTTCATGAGCATCTAGTGTTGGTGCATAGGCACTTATGATGGTTGCCTGTTGGTTTTTGGCAAGTTCAATTTGGAGGGTTGAGAGTCAATCTTTGATGCCAGTGGGTGCTTCAGTCAGATGTTTCATCAGATCATTTCTGATAACAAAGCCAACTGCGTGCATTCTTTGGTCTTCTTCAGGCAGTCCCTTCCAGAAGGAGGTGTAGCATCCCTTTTCTTCCTTCAGCTGTCCGTCTCCTGCTCTCTGGGTGTTGCTATGTTGCTATGTTGATGTTAAAGCATCCCAGCTCCCTTGCAATGATGACAGTTCCCAAAACCAAAGTTACAACAACATCTATAATAGAACTCCAATATGCTGATGAAAATGTCATCTGTGAGCATTCAGAAGAAGACCTACAAGCCACTCTAAACACCTTCACAGAAGCATACGAGAAGCTCAGCCTTTCATTAAACATCGAGAAAACCAAAGTGCTCTTCCAGCAGTCACCAGCAAATCTCTTGGGAAGACAAGCGGACAAATGGTAGCCAGATTTTGTTCATTTTCATGGTCTCCTCCTTTCTGTTGAAATTGTCCACATGCTTGTGGATTTCAATGGCTTCTCTGTGTAGTCTGACATGGTGGTTGTTGGAGTGGTCCAGCATTTATGTGTTCTTAAATAATATGCTGTGTCCAGGCTAGTTCATCAGGTACTCTGCTATGGCTGATTTCTCTGGTTGAAATAGTCTACAGTGCCTTTCATGTTCCTTGATTCGTGTTTGGGCGCTGTGTTTGGTAGTCCCTATGTAGACTTGTCCACAGCTGCATTAGAGTATTAAAAAACTCTAAAATTACAACAGCAAGACAGCAGAGAGGAAACAACCAGGCACATCTTAACACCTCTCAACAAAAGATCCCCACAGGCTCAGCCAGGCCTTTCAATGCTAATGAAGGTGGTCAGTTAAAACATTCACACCTAGCTCCAGCAGAGAAGAGTTCTTTGCCCCACCCCAGTCATTCCACAGATATATAAACCCATTTTCCTAATTCCAACAGACCTCACTACCTCTGAGGATGCTTGCAATAGATGCAGGTGAAACGTCAGGAGAAAATGCCTCTAGAACATGGCCATATAGCCCGAAAAAACCACAAGAACTGTGTCTTTTGTATGTTTGTTTGTTTGTTTGTTCTGTCAAAAATGTAAAACAACTGTTCGGTTGCCTGACACGATAAATAAATAAATATTCACCATACTTGGTGTACGTTTTTGGACATTATCACATGTGACTCCTAAAATAGATTTTGCTGTCAACGATCCATCTTCCTTGGGATTGGAGTATGACAGTTTAGTCCTCTACTTATCCCACCAAGCCTTATTGAAAACACTTTAGGTTACTGCAACTGGAGGGACATTACTCATCCCAATATGTGAATTCCCCATCTTTGTACAGTCCCCTCCTTTATTTCATTTTTATTTTGTTTTCTCTGTAAGAATTGTGGAACTTCAAGAGTTCAGGATTGGCCTTTCACTCCCTTAGAGGTTAGAGCTACACACTTCTGTGCTTCCAGGTTTTCAAAGTACCGAAGAACTGTCCCTATGAACGCATAAAATATTAATTAAAAATAATGAGCATTTTGCAATTAAAAGGATTTCACCTTGTGTTTATTTTGCATGACACATGTGTAGTTTAGACTTTGAAACCATTTTAGCAACACAAAACTGTGCATGAGAAGGAAGTTCTGTAAAACAAGCTTGACCCACAAGAAAAGGAAATGTTTAATCAAGAGGGGAAATTCATATCAGTGGCTTGGTGCAGCTGTGGATCTGCACAGTTAATTAATTATTATTATTATTTTAAAAAGGAACTTATTAGGGAGAAAGGCAAATCTTTTGGCTTTGCAGACTTCTCCATCTGTCTACCAGAAGTGGTAATGGCAGTAGATTGGGAGCAGAAAGAAGGAACACCCACAACAAGCCAACAGTATACAGCACTAGCCACAAGGTCACAGCAGAATTGGCTTCACATTACTGCATTGCTAAAATGCTTTAGAAATCTGGTTGATTGGCCAGGTATTGTACAGCACTAAAATCAGTTTTGCCCATTTAAAAAAATGACTGCTTTAACACGATTTGAAGATTAGCTTGTAGTGAATTTACAACAATGTCATGCGCTGGTAAGTTTTTTCATTCATGGCTGGGGAGCCTCCAACGTAGGTTACAAGCCTCATGTGATAAAGTCCTTTATGTGTTTTAAAGTATGCTGCTACTTATCTAGTCAACTGTGAATCTCCATTCCCCCCACCATTCCCTTAAGCATCTCCCTAATAATTGAATACTGCATCTTCAGTCCTTACTGAAGCAATATAACAATGGTAGCAGCGAACCATTTATAAACTGGTAAAACCTCATTGAATTCATGAAAGCTTCCAATAGTTAAGGGTACAAGCTGACTCGTCATGTCTTTTCCTTGTACTGGAAAATACAAAATGGTAATTAGGCAATATGTCGGATGAACAAGTTTCTGCACTACTGTTCATCTAGCCATTGCTGTACAAATCTGAAACATGTACAAGGCTTCCTCTAATGATTGCAGTTATGTTCTGCAAGAACAATATGAGTTCCATTGTTTTAAGCGGGCTAA
Organism: Anolis sagrei; assembly: GCF_037176765.1. Taxonomy (NCBI): domain Eukaryota; kingdom Metazoa; phylum Chordata; class Lepidosauria; order Squamata; family Anolidae; genus Anolis; species Anolis sagrei. The sequence continues at coordinate 158,143,385 of NC_090023.1, forward strand.
TGCTGTATCTGTAATGTATATATAGAGAGAGGAATAAGTTTGAAGTAACTGTGTGCATTTGCAAGGAATACAGCATTTGTAGGTAAAACCAAATGACCATTTGCTATTACAGGACAAATGAGAGATGAAGCAATGTATTTCATACCATATCAAGGTACAGCCTGCTGCTTCTGAACTAGAGAAAGGTCCTCCTGCTGCTCCAAATTTACAGTAACTTCTGGGTTGACCTTTCATTTTTCATTTGCCATGACATCCCTTACAATGTGACGTGATCCAAGATCTACGGAGACACTCATAGAATCATAGAATCAAAGAGTTGGAAGAGACCTCATGGGCCATCCAGTCCAACCCCCTGCCAAGAAGCAGGAATATTGCATTCAAATCACCCCTGACAGATGGCCATCCAGCCTCTGTTTAAAAGCTTCCAAAGAAGGAGCCTCCACCACAGAATTCCACTGCTGAATGGCTCTCACAGTCAGGAAGTTCTTCCTCATGTTCAGATGGAATCTCCTTTCTTGTAATTTGAAGCCATTGTTCCGCGTCCTAGTCTCCAGGGAAGCAGAAAACAAGCATGCTCCCTCCTCCCTGTGGCTTCCTCTCACATATTTATACATGGCTATCATATCTCCTCTCAGCCTTCTCTTCTTCAGGCTAAAGATGCCCAGCTCCTTAAGCCCCTCCTCATAGGGCTTGTTCTCCAGACCCTTGATCATTTCCGTTGTCCTCCTCTGGACACATTCCAGCTTGGAAATATCTCTCTTGAATTGTGGTGCCCAGAATTGGACATAATATTCCAGGTGTGGTCTAACCAAAGCAGAATAGAGGGGTAGCAAGCGAGTGTCCAAAAGTGGCAGGATCAAACACAGAACCTCAACCAACCAGTGGCGCAGTGGGTTAAAGCCCTGTGCCAACAGGACTGAAGACCAACAGGTCGCAGGTTCGAATCCGAGGAGAGGCAGATGAGCTCCCTCTATCAGCTCCAGCTCCTCATGCGGGGACATGAGAGAAGCCTCCCACAAGGATGATAAAACATCAAAAAATCATCCAGGCGTACCCTGGGCAACGTCCTTGCAGACGGCCAATTCTCTCACAACAGGAGCGGTGGCTCCTGACATGACAAAAAACAAACAAACAAACAATGGCTGATACCAAATGAGAGACTCCCCCCCTGGGCACACAGAAAACTGGGCGACTTGGAAGGCGCTGAACAGACTGAGCTCTGGCACCACAAGATGCAGCCCCATTAAGAAATGGGGCTACAAAGTGGAATCCACGATATGCGAGTGTGGAGAAGAGCAAACTACAGACCATCTGCTGCAATGCAACCTGAGACCTGCTAAATGCACAATGGAGGACCTTCTTATTGTAACACCAGAGGCACTCCAAGTGGCCAGTTACTGGTCAAAGGGCATTTAATCAACTACCAAGCTTGCAAACTTTGTGTTTTGTTTGTTTGTTAAAAAATGCAATACAACTGTTTGGTTTGGTCCCGACACAATAAATAAATAAACTACAAATACTCCTAATCTATTCATGAAGAATGGCACTATCAATGGCCACAAATCAGAATGATTTAGGAAAGTCTTTATATATGCATTTCTGGGATACAAAAGATGGTGTGGTTGCATTGTGGTAGTTGCATGAGCACAGTCCTGTTAGCAGTCAGACTCTCCAGTCTGGGCACAGCAAGCGTGTGGTTTCAAAATAAACAAACGCAGGCAGCATTCTTCTAAGTTAGCTTTACTTAAAGCATCTATACACACAGAGACTACATCATGGAACTAAAAGATGGCGACTAACAAAAGCATAGCAAGAAGACACAGCATACAAGAGATCCGCCCTTCTGTCTTATCTATGTTCTTGGCTGGTACACTCCTTAATTTCTCTCAGGGCAAAGGAATTTCGTGTTATCACAGTTTCACTGTCTGGCCTGTAACTTTGCAACAATAACATATGTGAACTGAACAGGAAATGAGCATAACTGAATCCATCTGTAAGAAGCAAACTAATACATTGTAATACTAATGCAAACACATTGAAAAACATACATACATATGAAATACCTATAACTACTCTGACAAGTCCATACTGCCCAATTGGGCTAAATCTGCTTGGCCTCACTGGAGTTTCACCATTAACTGACTTGCTGTTCCTGTCGCCACATCAGCCAGCTCTGGAGAAGTCCTGGCCATTGCTGGGTGACTTTGTGATGTCAGTAAAGGTGCTCAGTTGACAGAGCTGTGACTGGCTGTCATGGAAACAGAAATGACACAGCCTAGATCTGTCCTCTTTTCCTCACATTATGGAATGGAGCAGTTCAAATTAGAGCTGGTCCAACTATTTACACTAACTACAACTTGTGGAGCTACTCCAGACCTTCATCTGGATATCCAGGTTCGACTTCTATTTTTTAATTAATGCCTGGACCATATTTATTTGCATTCACACAAATAAATACTATATGTAAAAAGGCAACAATATAAAATAATATTAAAGGACAACAATATAAAGCATTATAAAGCTACTAGATAATAGGGGTGTGCATTGCACTATTTTTAAAATGGGATCCAGGAATTCTTGCAGTTACAAAAACTGAATTTTCAGAAATGGGATGGGTGACGAGGCTTGAAGTGACGAGGCCAAAATGGACCGTGTGGCAGCTGAAATCAGCAGCACATGGTGGCAGCCACACGAACATAGGGTCCTGCCCTGCCTTGACTGAGCCAATCAGAGCAAGAAAGCAAATCACCTGTCTTTTGGCTAAGCTGGTCTATATATACCAGGATGGACTCCTCCATTTTCCTGTGGTGTCCTGCCATTTGAGAGACAGAGATGTACTAGTGTAGTTAGCTCCATGTTCTATCTCAGTGCCGTTAATGCTGAGGATGGCTTTTTCATTCAATTCCAATCTTTTTCTTTGGGAATTTTATTAAATTTGGGCACAATGGAAGGTTGTTGTTTTTTTTAAATAAAAATATATTTGACCTCAGGTTTCTCATAGTGTACATGTGCCGATAATAAATGCCCTGCCCGACTCACCGGGCAGGGCCGTTGCGGTGATGGGCACTCTCCACTGAATAATGGTGGCTGCAGGGGTTTCTCCCTCCCAGAAGCCCCTGTGTGGCTGGTGAGATTCCTGCCGGCTGGCCGGCCAGCTAATCGGCAACAGGCCCTGCCCCGCCTCCTCATTGGCTCAGGGGCCGGCTGCCATCTTCTAGGGCAGCCTTTATCAGGCTGCCACGTGTGGCTGCAGGCACAGTGCCTGCTTTTCATGCAGCAAAAGTGGCAGCAGCAAGATCAGCGGTGGCAAGAACAGCAGCGGGAACAGCGGAGGCAGTGGCCCCCTCTCTAGATACCAATTCATGGCCATTTTCCACAGATTCCAGAGTGAGCTGGGCCTCACACACTCCGAATCTGGAGGGCGCTCCTCCAGGATTAGGGAAGCCACAATGGCTGCTGTGGATGGCATGTTGGTGGAGGTCATAAGGACCATTGAGCGCTGGAGATTCTCTGCCTATGTATCTTACATCAGGCTGGGCCTCCTCCTTGAAGGAACTGGGACTGCTGCTTTCTCTCTTTCTCACTCTCACAGGGCCAACCCAGCGGGCAGAAAGGATGGAGGCAACAAGAGTAGAGAGCACTGGGCATGAGGGAGCACCCACCAGGATATGGGCCAATAGGAGGAAGATGCTACGGGATGGCACCAGGGACAAATGGACTTGTATGCAGTCAGAAGGGAACTGGACCAGCCTGATCCTTCAGGAAGGAATACCAAGGATGACCCAAACACGAGGAAGCCACCCCAGGCAGGGCTTTGGTGTAGATGGACTTGGGGTGTGTCTTCAGTAGTGATGGGCTTGGCTGGCACTCGGGCTAGTTTGGACTGTGGGGGTTTTTTGTGGTGATTGGCATGGGCCCTGGATCTGGCTGGCTTATCCCCCCTTACCCTATGGCCGGCCAATTGGCAGCAGGCCCCGCCCCACCCCACCTCATTGGCTGGGGGGCCGACCACCATCTTCTAGGGCAGCCTTTATCGGGCTGCCATGTATGACTGCAGGCGCAGTGCCTGCTTTTTGTGATCTGTTCCACCCACCCGGCTTTTCGTTTGGTCTGTTACTGTTGTAAGTTTGTCATGTTTGGTTTATGTCACAATTCAGGTTGGCAGTTGGCATGGCCCCTGGATCCAGCTGGTTTATCCTCCCTTACCAGAAGGGGGGAATACCCGGTTGAGCAGGGGGTCCTATGTACGCTTTGCCTGGTATTGTGCCGGCAGCACCCTGGTGTGGTTTTGTATCAGTCAGCAGCAGGCTGTCCTATGTGTGATCCAGAACCCATGCATGGCAGCCAACTCTTGTTCCTGTAAGAAATAAATAAGTTGTGGGCAGTTTCCATCCCAATCTGGTGTATGTGTCATCTCTATTCGCTGGTGGAAGGTGTGTCGCCCATGCACACACAATAATTATTAAATAGGCAGATTTCGTCTGCACTTATATGAAAATATTTTAGTGGCAAAAAGTTGACTTTAAAAAGTTGGCCAAACATTTGTCACTATGGAAAACCACAGCAGTATCAGGGCCAGTCTATAAATAAAATATTCTACCAGCAGTAAAATGCCATGAAAGCTTTGGGAATATGAATCACGGAGAATGTTAAATTGCATTTAAATGTTGTTTTTGACATTAACCAGGAGGCAACTGCAAATTCTCAGAAATCTCAGATGCAAGACTTATTGTAGCAACCCCTACAATTTTTCCCACCAATTTTAGTATTTCTAGCCCAAGGGAAGCAATCACTGCAAACACTAACATTTTGAAAGCATGCTCTTCACTTCCAGGGAAAGTAAATGTTTTCTTTAAAAATGTTTTAATATTTTATCGCAAGAAGAAAACAAAAATAGCAGAACATAGATTAACATTTCACACAAACAAACCATTAGCAGTTGACCTAGACCCTTTCCACTTGAAGTGGTATTAAAAAACATGAGTTGTGTGGGTTTTCAACTTGTGATCAGATTCTCCAGCTGTCAGACCATTTCTTTTCTTTTTTTTAAGACTAGCATTTTGATTACAATGTGCTTGAAGCTTGCTTTTTAATGAAGTGTTTTATTTGGCTTGAGAAAATGATTTAACTTATTACTCCACATGATTCCAAGGAGGTTTTTTGCCACTTTGGCCTTTGGGAATGAAACTGATCAATAATAAAGTCCTTGGAGTGTGAATTCCTCCAGGCAATATCAGAAAACTTTTATTTTTTACGCCAGTGTGATTCAGTGGATTAAATCACTTCCCTGCTTTTCATTTTCATAGGCATAAGCCTGTTTCACTAAGATTGGGAGAATGAAAAACAAATTGCTGATTGAGTCAGTTGTCCATTTTGATCTAGACAGACAATTTGTGCTATTAACTTCTAGGTGAAGCTGTTGTATTGCTATGTATTTGTGCCACATATGCTTCCTTGACCATAGCTGTGATCCAACAAAGGAGATTACTGCAGAGAAATGGTCTTTTATGAGTGCAGTGAGTGCAAATATATTTCTGGTTATTCATCCCAACTGCACTACAGCATTCATCTGCATCCCACTGAACTGGCAGGAATGACCATCTGGAGCCATTCATTTAATGTTTAACATTGAAATCATAAGTGTATGAAATTTCAGTGAAAAAAAGGGCTTTGAGCAGTGTCTAATAATAATAATAATAATAATAATAATAATTTTAAAGCTTTATTTATACCCCGCCACCATCTCCCCAAGGGGACTCGGGACGGCTTACATGAGGCCAAAGCAAACAATGCACAAGTATCTATAATGACATAGAACAAAAATGTATGTATGCAAAGGGAATCTTTTTGGATCTTTAAACTACGGACACTGGTTCCTCAAGGACTAAATGATAAAATTGAATACACTTGTTTCTTGTGAGATGTAGTTCTATTTAAGAGGCAGCCAAGTTATGACTCATTGCTCGATATAGAACTCCTACTGGAACAGAGCCTATACTACTGAAGAGAATGTAAGTAGAGTAGCGTGTTTCTTTTACTGTCATTATAAAATGTTTCTCTAGCAATGTTATTTTGGGAGTTTCATGTATCTATTGTATATGTTATTTCTACTCCTTATGTAGTGCACTAAGCATAATATGATAACAGACTACACCCTGAAGAAGATAATTATTCGAAACAAGGATAACATACCGGGAGACCTTGTAGAGATTTTGTTGCCTAAGAAAGACTTTGTTGCCTAAGAAGAATTCCTTGAGACTGTGTTACCAAAAGAAGAATTCTTTTGAAGATAAAAATAGAGACTTTTGAATTCCTTCACTGAAATCCGACTCCAGGAAAGGATGGACTTTATTATCTTTAGTCTGTTGTTTATTTCTCTATGTTGACATGATAATCTACATTTATTTATAATGTGCTGACAACATTCTTGTTAAATACTATAAAGTCTCAGACAAGTTATTCCAATAGAGAGCATAAAATCCTGATTTATATTACTTTCTTGAGAGTCTTATAAGATATACATACATACATTTTTGTTCTATTACATGAGGCCAAGCCCAACAACTGAGCTGGATGAGCACTGGGATGTCCCTGGGGACATCTTGGATTCCCATCCTCCTGTTTCAGTGGGGAAGGTGAGACCCTTTGAGTCTGGAAGGGTTTGTGTCAGTTCCTTTCCTTTCTGAAAAAATATTTCTCAACTTAATGTATTTTAGGAATAAAAGAGCTGGGCAAAATTATCATTACTCCACATAAATCAGACCAAATTCTTTTAATTCTTACTTATGACATGGTATCAAACACACGGGCATGGTCCATGCCAAAAACTTAACAATCAAAACTTGCCCAATACTTTTTTGTTTGAATTTTGTAAATCTCGGAAGCCTCCCAAAGTCAATTTCAGTGCAAGCACACAAAGCAAAGCCAAAAAGGCTGTCATTCCTCTTTAAATTAATTTTATTTACACATTTTTTCTAAGATACAGATTTCAGTATGTTTTCTACATTAATTAGAAGTGTTTGTGTATTATTCAACTGTTTACATTTTAGCTAATGCCATTTTTTTAAAAAAAATTATGGTGCAAAATATACTCTATCACTCAAACATGTTCTTATTTCTTATAGAAGGTAATTTTCATCTCACAATCAGTTTCAGAAGGTGTGAAATTCTAAATTTGCAAAGAGGGGTTTCAGAATGATTTTTTTTAATCCTAATCAGGAGATATCTTGCAGCTACTACAAGTCTCCTTCACCAGTCTGGGAATGGTTGCTTTAATAGGTAGGGGTGAGGACTAAAATTCAATAGATTTTTAAAATATATGAATTCACCCACACTCGGTGATTTATTCATATCCAGAAGGGAAAGAACACTTTTAAAAGCAAAAAAGAGTGAGGAAGAAAATAAAATTGAAGATAAATCTAGGCTTCATTCTTCGTATACTTATCTCTTAAATCCATGACTTTAAACCTTGTACATTGAACAATATTTGTTGTCCTTAATTACTGTATATCCTGTCGCATAAGACTACTTTTTAACCCTATAAAATTTTCTCAAAAGTCAGGGGTCGTCATATACGCAGGAGTCGTCTTAGACACGGCAGTAGTCTTTTATACACGGGAGTTGTCTTATACGTTGGAGTAGCCTTATGCATGGGAGTCATCTTATATGCAGGAGTAGTCTTGTACACCGGGAGCCATTTTATAGAGCAGGTGCTAAAACTTCCAATCCAGATTGGAGAATCTGTGTTTGCTGCATATTGTGGGGGGAGCTCAAAAATGGCAGTGGCCATGGCCCTGCTGTATGCAGCAACTGTATGAAAGCATTAAGGGCAACGCTGTACGAGTATGATAGTAGAAAATCCATTCATCAGGATTAGTGGACTTAATGTGGTCCCGATGGTGAGGTGATGGGGTGCCTCACTGAGAAGGTGTAAGTGAAGGGCAGAGGAAGGCTGCAGGCGTCCGGGGTGCCTGGGGTATGGAAAAAAAGAGATAGAGTGGCTCCACCCCCCAGAAAAACACAACTCTTTTACCTGTCTGGCCCGCCCTTGTATCCTATTACCATACCTCCTCCTCTGCCTCTCAGATCTCGCTCCTGAAGACTGCAGTGAAGTGGTGCACTGAGAGGCAGAGAAGGAGGTACAGTAATAGGAAAATTACCATATTGAAATAAAATCTGATGCATTAAAAATTATTTGGTGTGTATTGGAAGAGGGGTAGTCTTAAACGGCAAGTATATCCCAAACTCTATATTTTAACTGGAAAAGTTGGGGGTTGTCTTATACGCCCAGTCGTCTTATATGCCCACATGTTCCCTTCGCTCATCTAGAGAGGGCTTGCTCACGATCCCACCTGCGTCGCAGGCGCGTTTGGTGGGGACAAGGGACAGGGCTTTCTCTATAGTAGCCCCCCGACTTTGGAATACCCTCCCCAAGGATATCAGACAAGCCCCAACGCTGGCAGTTTTTAGGAAGAGTTTGAAGACCTGGCTGTTCCGGTGTGCCTTTCCAGAATAGGAAACTCCTAGCATCACGTCGCAGACGCACCTTATTAGAGATTTCAGACTGTCTGCACATTGCACTTACCCATAGTCCTTGCTTATCATCTGTCACATCCAGCACTTTTTAAACTGTACCCTCTACATTCGGCTCGGCCCTAGTTTTTATTATGTCATGGTGTATTGTTTTATTGCTTTAGTGTTATTGCTTAATTGTTTTTGGTTTGCTTATGAGTTATGTGTACTGTATATTGTTGTTTTATGGAGGGCCTTGGCCTTTGTAAGCATCGAGTCCTTTGGGAGATGTTAGCGGGGTACAAAGAAAGATAATAATAACAACAACAACAACAACAACAACAACAACAATAACAATAATAATATGTGGTAGGTTTGCAACCTCTCACTCTCTGTTAGATAGATTCTTCTTCATTAAGAGAGACTCGTCCAACTTGATTATTTCTATGGTGCTGATGATTTCAATTCACACATTTCTTCATATTCAACATGTAAGGAAATTGATTATTTAAAAATTTAGTGTCAGGAGAAATAAAACTGACTAATGACTAAACCAACCACCAAACATAGGTGGGGAAATATATATTGGTATCCTCAACTGAACCCAACCCAATCCAGTTCCAATTGATTTATTGAGCCGATACTGTCAGAGGATATTGTTGTTGTTGTTGTTGTTGTTGTTGTAATTGACATCAAAGGGAAAATGCAAAGATAGGAAACACTCACATGTACAAACACATCACAATAATAAAACACAACATACAGATACGCCCCACACATCAAAAATAGTGGAGACAAAATAATTCTATCTTTCCCTCCCAATTGCTAGAAACCTTATAATTTGATGCTTTCTCTATAGAACATCTATAGAAAGTTCTGTTACTTAATTGATCCTACCAAACATCAAATCCCGCTGTTTGCTACATTGTTCATGCAAAAACAACAATTAGAATCTCCCCATCGTTATTGAAATGGCTCTCATTAAAATTGTTGATTTAACCACTTCAGGATCATCATATATGTGGATTATCCTATCTTCCTGTTATGCAATGGTTCTTGTCTTCTGTCTCTACGCATATACCAATTAAGCTATAATCATATACTGCATAATTAGCTTATACTTCCTAATTTGCTCCTCTAACAATACCAGCCAAAAACATGTTGTCAATGGGATTTTGAAAGATGTCCCAAACAGAATTATGGTTTTGAAGACTCTGAGTTTGCAACAGAAATATTTTATATTGTGATGCATATCACTTGGAGCTCCTGTTGAAAAGTCGCAAGATAGCAGAAAACTGCTACAAAGCAGGAGTTTTTCCTGAGATCTTGAAAAGTCACTGCCAGTTAGTGATAAGCTATCAGTATTACAGAATGCCTATTTAGATTCATTCCAGGCAAGTCTCTGTGTCATCACTATGCATGTTTTCTTGGAAGCAAATCCCACTGAACTTGATATAATGTGCTCCCATGTAAACACGCTCTCGGTCTCTGCCGTCATCTTAAAATGTGATCCTGAAATGATCTAAAGCAATAAAATGAATGCAATGAATAAAAAAACTTGCTGATAAAATGTGATTTGAACCCTAGTACTTCACAAACTCACATTGTGATATTTCCAACTTATTTATTATTATCCCTTCCACTTGTCATTACTTTCACTCAAGTCCTGGTATATATTGGTTTTATCAGAAAGTGTTTTTGTGAAAAGCAACTCCTCCAAACACTATCCTTTACCTATTTCTGCCACTGTTTGTTTCTCCTTATCAACTTCTAGGTGGGAAACCTGGGGGAGTATTGCCACTCAATTTGGCTCTGGTTGCCTAAGCCTATGGTAAGACCTAATATGTTTCCCAGCAATTTGACTGTTGTACTGTGGAAATAGTTCTCATTTCTTACCAACTATTCTTAGGGGGGAAATGCACAAGCATAGGGTGCTGCTGAGAAATCTTGTCCCTATCTAGATCGTATTGCTTAATCACTATTAGGATCCTTAGAACTCTAGGGTCAATGTTTGTGTGTCTGGGAAAATGAATGACTAATTAAACCCAGCCATTATTTTACTGTGGATTTTCTTAGCCTAATTGCACTTTTCACCATAGCCATGGGCAATGTGATTAATAGACGATGTTAAAGCAACTAAGCTGAAAGACAGCAATAATGGGGTACTTACTTAGGCGATCCCTCGTAATCTTCCAGGGTGGGTCTGTAGGTGACTATGGAGCCCTATTCTTGATCTGCATCTTCTCCCGCAGTGAGGGCATTGGTTTCCAGGTGGAAGGCGGTCCCGGTTGGGGTTGGCTTAAAGTGCCTTCCTCTTGGCACATTTCTCTCTTTTGCTCTCCATTCGTGCCTCTTCAAATTCTGCAGCACTGCTGGTCACAGCTGACCTCCAGCTGGAGTGCTCACAGGCCAGGGCTTCCCAGTTCTCAGTGTCTATGCCAGAGTTTTTAAGGTTGGCTTTGAGCCCATCTTTAAATCTCTTTTCCTGTCCACCAACATTCCGTTTTCCGTTCTTGAGTTCAGAGTAGAGCAACTGCTTTGGGAGATGGTGGTCAGGCATCCGGACAACGTGGCTGGTCCAGCAAAGTTGATGGCAGAGGACCATCGCTTCAATACTGGTGGTCTTTGCTTCTTCGAGCACGCTGACATTTGTCCGCTAGTCTTCACAAGAGATTTGCAGAATTTTCCGGAGGCAGCAGTGATGGAATAATTCCAGAAATTGCATGTGATGTCTGTAGACAGTCCACTTTTCGCAGGCATAAAGCAGGACTGGGAGGTCAATAGCTTTATAAATAAGCACCTTGGTATTCCTACAGATGTCCTAGTCCTCAAACACTCTCTGCTTCATTTGGAAAAATGCTGCACTCGCAGAGCTCAGGCGGTGTTGTATTTCGGTGTCGATGTTGACTTTTGGGTTGCCAAGGTAGCGGAAATGATCAACATTTTCTAATGTTATACCATTAAGCTGTAATTTCATAGTGTTGACTTGTTAAAAACGTTGTCCGGTCTCATTGTCATCATTCCATTTTCCTTTGTCAGTTACTCTGCATTTGGAAACGCTTGTTCAAAAACCCATGTTTTGACTTCTTTCCGGAATCTAATATCTATAGGGAGGGTATTCCACAGCCGAGAGGCCACTGCCGACAAAGCTCTGTCTCTCGTCTCCACCAAACGTACTTGTGACGAAGGCGGTAACGAGAGCAGGGCCTCCCCAGATGATCTTAAGGTCCTAGATGGTTCATAAGGCGAGATGTATTTAGACATGTAAGTTGGGCCAGAACTGTTTAGGGCTTTATAGGCTAAAGCCAGCACTTTGAATTGTGCCCGGTAGCAAACTGGCAGCCAATGGAGCTGGTGCAACAGAGGAGTTATATGCTCCCTGAGCGCCGTTCCTGTTAGCAATCTGGCTGCCATTCGTTGGACCATTTGAAGCTTCCAGACAGTCTTCAAAGGTAACCCCACATAGAGCGCGTTACAGTAGTTTATACGGGATGTAACCAAAGCATGGACTACCGTGGTCAAGTCAGACTTTTCAAGGTATGGGAGCAGGGGGCGCACAAGTTTTAACTGTGCAAATGCTCCCCTGGTCACTGCCGAAACCTGAGGCTCCAGGCTCAGTGATGAATCCAGGATCACACCCAAGCTGTGAACCTGTGTCTTCAGGAGAAGTGTAACCCCATCCAACATTAACGATCATAAGCCTCCCAAGTTTCAGAAGGTTCCACAAATCCACTGAGTTTGGTGAAATTTTAAAATATTTTACCAATAGCAGCAGGGATTTCTGGGATTTGGAGTCCAAAACAGTACGTGCCACAAGAGAGAAGAATGGACAGAATCAGCCCTCTGATTGACTGAGAAATGTGATGCACCAAGTGTGGCTGCACTTGCTGCTCAGCCCCATCACCCCCACGACGAGGAGACTGCTGCTTGTGCTTGCAAAACACACCTAAGAATACTAATGATGAAAAATATGTCCGAAATCAACTATTACCCCCAAATTTTGCCAAAAGATTCAGCGGCTTGTGTTTCATTCTAGTAAGGCTTTGAAGGGCATTCTTGGTTCATTTTCACTTACGCTTCACTTACGCTTGAGGCTCAGGCATCAGCCAGGAGGCTTTCGCACAATTAAGACTCGTGCTCCAACTGCGACCATACCTCGTGATCTGGCCAGGGTGGTCCATGCCTTAGTCACCTCGAGACTGGATTACTGCAATGCCCTCTACGTGGGGCTGTGCTTGAAAACGGCTCGGAAATTCCAGATGGTCCAACGGGCGGCAGCCAGGTTGTTAACCAGGGCTCCTTACAGGGAGCGGTCAACCCTCCTGTTTAAGGAGCTCCACTGGCTGCCATTCATTTTCTGGACCCAATTCAAGGTGCAGGTTCTCACCCACAAAGCCCTGAACGGTTTGGGACCCGCCTACCTTCGTGACCACATCTCTGTATACAAACCCACACGAGCTCTTCGATCATCTAGAGAGGCCCTGCTCATGCTCCGAACTGTATCACACGTGTGATTGGTGGGGAAGAGAGAGGCCTTTTCAGTGGTGGCCCCTCGACTCTGGAACTCTCTTCCTAAGGACATCAGGCATGCCCCAACCTTGGCAGTCTTTAAGAGGAGCTTGAAGACGTGGTTGTTCCAGTGTGCCTTCCCAGAATAATGTTCCCATAGCACTTTGTCCTCCAAAGCACTTTATATTGTTTTAAGTCTGCTTGTATGTTTCCACAAACTGCCCCATCACTCTTTTCACCCATGTCCAGCATTATTTTTTAATTTTAATTACATTTGGCCTACCCATAGATTTTAAAGTGTGTTGTCTTATTTGATAATGTTTATGTTATTGTTTTACTGTTTTGTTGTTTTAAATTGCTTGTATTGTTATTTTTATTGCTGTATTGTTTTGTTTTGGGCTCGGCCTGATGTGGGCCGCATCGGGTCTCTTGGGGAGATGGTAGCGGGGTATAAATAAAGTGTTATTATTATTATTATTATTATTATTATTATTATTATTATTTTCAGCAGTTCAGCTGTCCAATTGCCAAGTATATTTGAAATCCGAATCGACCTACCGAATTTTGCACACCTCTAGTTAAAAGTCCCGAAAATAGTGGAGAGCCAAAATTTCATATTCTTGAGGCTTAGCCTTCTCTTGCCAATTCTTACACTTTTAAAAAGTTTATTTCTCTTGTATTAAAATGTGTATAGCGTGATGTCTGGGCAGGAAATCCACAATTAGCACGACTCAAAACCATTCAACTGAAAAAAAGGTGATAGAACACATAACTCAACAACTGAAGAGATTCCTTTACTCAATATGTCTTTTTTCCTCTCTTCCTGTCTTATGATTTCTACTCCCTACTCTTTCCCCACCTACCATTCATGTTACATTACCGTTCCTTTCACACAGTAGTAAATGACATAAAATCCCTGTCCTTGGCGGCCTCACTTTTTACACGTCTCTCACTAAGACTGCATGAAGTGTCTCAGCATGAGATTCAGGGGAGGCTGATTGAATTAGGAGTCAGCCTCCTTTCATGAGAGTCTCCCTGCATTAAACTGAATTAAACTTTGAAATTGCTGGCCAGAATTAAACTGGATGTCTGGTGGTAGTTGTGGAAAAAAACTTGGCATCCAGTCCATCTGGCAGCTGGCCTAAGGAGTCACAGCGCTTGATTGCTTCAGCAAACTGGCTGGGAAAAGCATGACCTTGACATCTTTGCTTCCCTTCACTCAAAATGAAATGTGGTACCAGTTGCTTGTTGGGCAGGGGAAGGAGATGCATTACAAAGCTTCAGGGATTAACACTGCAGGAATGTTTGAAACCAAATCTATTTGCCTGGAAGCTGAGCTAAATTCCCCAAAGGCATAGAAAGACACTTACTCAGCTCAGATTTTTAATATATCTATTTGCCATGAATACCCTGATCTTTTTCTCTCAGCTTGGCTGAATCACAATTTACACACTGGATTTTGTAAGTTATTTTTTTACTTTCTAAGAAATAAAAAAAGCTGATCCTACTGTGGTCTTGTAAAGGTGTGAGATAGGGCAGCCTACTAGAGCATCATTCAACAGACTCACATATAGAAGCTTTCCATTACAGTAGTGAGTGAGATGATCAAATGTAAGTACATCAGTATTTGCCAATCCTTACATGCAAGAGTGGGGAAAAATGAAATTCTTCCCTCCATTGGGTGAGAGGGAGAAAATTTTGGCACATGTTTGTATTATTTTCACATTTTGGGACTGTTTATGAAAAATTGTGAAGGCTTTTCTCTCTCCAAAAGCTTGATTCTTGCAACAGTCTGTTTTATGTACAAACTTGTTTTTGCGGTAAAAAAAAAGATTAAAGTTTTTAAAAAAGAAATCTATAGTGTACATTTTTTTAAAATACACATTTTTTTAAAAAAAATACTGGTCTATTCATTCTTCAATAGGGCAAAACATTTTATGGCATTTGACATTTTTTCAACAAAATGACATAATAAAACTTCATTTGTGGTCAAGGAAAATGAGAAGTGTGGAATTTTTAGACATTCCTAATCTGGAGACAGGAACAGTCAAGGGAATTAAATAGACATTTAAAGAAAAATTGTGGTAGATGTTTGGATGAACTTGAGAGATTTCTGTTCAATTCCCAAGCAATTGATAAAATTCATGGCATGTGTATGGGTCAGTCTCTCTCTCTCAGCCTCATTGGGTTGTTGTGAATATGATATGGAAAGGAGTAAAACCATGATTACTACTCTAAGTTTCTTGGAGGACAATGAGATATCAATCTAAGACATATTATTATTATTATTATTATTATTATTATTATTATTAAACTTTATTTATACCCCGCTAGCATCTCCCGAAGGACTCGATGCGGCTTACAAAGGCCAAGGCCTCAATACACAATATAACAATACAAAACCTAAAGCAAATTAAAATTGATCAATTGCAACAGTTTATACCAGGTCAAGATATAGCTAGTTGGTAGAAAGCCATCATGATGGAGTGATTTGAGTGTTGGAGTATTACTATGAAACCAGGGTTTGATTTCTCTTTTTGGTCATGGAAGTCTACTGTGTTCCCTTGAGAGAAGCACACACTCTTGACCCAGAACCACAGTGATAGCTTTGCCTTAGGGTAGGGTCACAATAAGATGGAAATGACTTGAAGTCACACAACAATAACAAATAGCTAGTAGGTAGATTGAAATCTCCAGGCAGGCCAGAATGGAATTGATATGCTGATGTTGTAACTGAAATTGCATCTTCATTACAGTC